>NC_090346.1:51267261-51999341 GCF_035084215.1 Heptranchias perlo | reverse complement strand
TTCTGCATCTCTCTCTCTCTCTCTCTCTGCATCTCTCTCTCTCTCTCTCTCTCTGCATCTCTCTCTCTCTCTCTCTCTGCATCTCTCTCTCTCTCTCTCTCTGCATCTCTCTCTCTCTCTCTCTCTGCATCTCTCTCTCTCTCTCTGCATCTCTCTCTCTCTCTCTGCATCTCTCTCTCTCTCTGCATCCTCTCTCTCTCTCTGCATCTCTCTCTCTCTCTCTGCATCTCTCTCTCTCTCTCTCTGCATCTCTCTCTCTCTCTCTGCATCTCTCTCTGCATCTCTCTCTCTCTCTCTCTGCATCTCTCTCTCTCTCTCTCTCTGCATCTCTCTCTCTCTCTCTCTCTGCATCTCTCTCTCTCTCTCTCTGCATCTCTCTCTCTCTCTCTCTGCATCTCTCTCTCTCTCTCTGCATCTCTCTCTCTCTCTGCATCTCTGCATCTCTCTCTCATACACTTTCCAGTGCACAGTGATCAGGAGCAAGAGCCCTGGATCTTTCCCCCAGATGCTGAGAGCAATTGTGGCCTTGCCCCTACTGCGATTAGCAACATAGCATAGATCAGGGATTGAAGTTGGGGTCACACAATGAGAGCACAAATCAATAAATGATCACACAATGAGAGCACAGAGACTTGAGCACATAATCCAGGCTGACACTTCAGTGCAGTACTGAGGGAGTGCTGCAGCGTCAGTTGTGCTGTCTTTCTGATGAGACGTCCTCTCAGATGGACGTAAAAGATCACATGACACTATTTTGAAGAAGAGTCACACACCATCCCGACTTGGAAATATATCGCCGTTCCTTCATCATCGCTGGGTCAAAATCCTGGAACTCCCTTCCTAACAGCACTGTGGGAGAACCTTCACCACACGGACTGCAGCAGTTCAAGAAGGCAGCTCACCACCACCTTCTCAAGGGGCAATTAGGGATGGGGAATAAATGCCGGCCTCGCCAGCGACGCCCACATCCCGTGAACGAATAAAAAAAAGAGGAGTTCTCCCCAGTGTCCTGGTGAATATTTATCCCTCAACCAAGATCGTTAAAACAGATTATCTGGTCATTACCACACTGCTGTTTGTGGGACCTTGCTGTGCACAAATTGGCTGCCGTGTTTCCCCACTTTACATCTGTTACCATACTTCAAAAGTATTGCATTACCTGTAAAGTGCTTTGGGACATCCGGAGGTTGTGAAAGGTGTTATATAAATGCAAGTTCTTTTCATCTTTCTTTCTATCCTGCTATAATGGAACACCCAAAACTGTCCACAGTTCTAACAGCAGCCTAACCAATATTTGTACAATTTTTTCATTACTTCTTTGCAACGTTAAGATGTAGGTGGGGTGTAGGACAGGTGAGCTGTAGGCGGGGTGTAGGACAGGTGAGCTGTAGGCGGGGTGTAGGACAGGTGAGCTGCAGACAGCGTAGGACAGGTGAGCTGTAGGCGGGGTGTAGGGACAGGTGAGCTGCAGACAGCATAGGACAGGTGAGCTGTAGGCGGGGTGTAGGACAGGTGAGCTGCAGACAGCATAGGACAGGTGAGCTGTAGGCGGGGGTGTAGGACAGGTGAGCTGCAGACAGCGTAGGACAGGTGAGCTGTAGGCGGGGTGTAGGACAGGTGAGCTGTAGGCGGGGTGTAGGACAGGTGAGCTGTAGGCAGAGTGTAGGACAGGTGAGCTGCAGGCAGCGTAGGGCAGGTGAGCTGTAGGCAGGGTGTAGGACAGGTGAGCTGCAGTCAGCGTAGGACAGGTGAGCTGTAGGCGGGGTGTAGGACAGGTGAGCTGCAGACAGCATAGGACAGGTGAGCTGTAGGCGGGGTGTAGGACAGGTGAGCTGCAGGCAGCGTGTAGGACAGGTGAGCTGCAGGCAGCGTGTAGGACAGGTGAGCTGTAGGCAGAGTGTAGGACAGGTGAGCTGTAGGCAGAGTGTAGGACAGGTGAGCTGCAGGCAGCGTAGGACAGGTGAGCTGTAGGCAGGGTGTAGGACAGGTGAGCTGTAGGCGGGGTGTAGGACAGGTGAGCTGTAGGCGGGGTGTAGGACAGGTGAGCTGCAGACGGGGTGTAGGACAGGTGAGCTGTAGGCGGGGTGTAGGACAGGTGAGCTGTAGTCGGGGTGTAGGACAGGTGAGCTGTAGGCGGGGTGTAGGACAGGTGAGCTGTAGGCAGGGTGTAGGACAGATGAGCTGTAGGCGGGGTGTAGGACAGGTGAGCTGCAGGCAGCGTAGGAAAGGTGAGCTGTAGGCAGGGTGTAGGACAGGTGAGCTGCAGGCAGCGTAGGACAGGTGAGCTGTAGGCGGGGTGTAGGACAGGTGAGCTGTAGGTGGGTGTAGGACAGGTGAGCTGTAGGCGGGGTGTAGGACAGGTGAGCTGTAGGCGGGGTGTAGGACAGGTGAGCTGTAGGCGGGGTGTAGGACAGGTGAGCTGCAGGCGGCGTAGGACAGGTGAGCTGTAGGCAGGGTGTAGGACAGATGAGCTGTAGGCGGGGTGTAGGACAGGTGAGCTGCAGGCAGCGTAGGAAAGGTGAGCTGTAGGCAGGGTGTAGGACAGGTGAGCTGCAGGCAGCGTAGGACAGGTGAGCTGTAGGCGGGGTGTAGGACAGGTGAGCTGTAGGTGGGGTGTAGGACAGGTGAGCTGCAGGCAGCGTAGGACAGGTGAGCTGTAGGTGGGGTGTAGGACAGGTGAGCTGTAGGCGGGGTGTAGGACAGGTGAGCTGTAGGCGGAGTGTAGGACAGGTGAGCTGTAGGCGGGGGTGTAGGACAGGTGAGCTGTAGGCGGGGTGTAGGACAGGTGAGCTGTAGGCGGGGTGTAGGACAGGTGAGCTGCAGGCGGCGTAGGACAGGTGAGCTGTAGGCAGGGTGTAGGACAGATGAGCTGCAGGCAGCGTAGGACAGGTGAGCTGTAGGCGGGGTGTAGGACAGGTGAGCTGTAGGTGGGGTGTAGGACAGGTGAGCTGCAGGCAGCGTAGGACAGGTGAGCTGTAGGTGGGGTGTAGGACAGGTGAGCTGTAGGTGGGTGTAGGACAGGTGAGCTGTAGGCGGGGTGTAGGACAGGTGAGCTGTAGGCGGGGTGTAGGACAGGTGAGCTGTAGGCGGGGTGTAGGACAGGTGAGCTGTAGGCGGGGTGTAGGACAGGTGAGCTGCAGGCGGCGTAGGACAGGTGAGCTGTAGGCAGGGTGTAGGACAGATGAGCTGTAGGCGGGGTGTAGGACAGGTGAGCTGCAGGCAGCGTAGGAAAGGTGAGCTGTAGGCAGGGTGTAGGACAGGTGAGCTGCAGGCAGCGTAGGACAGGTGAGCTGTAGGCGGGGTGTAGGACAGGTGAGCTGTAGGTGGGGTGTAGGACAGGTGAGCTGCAGGCAGCGTAGGACAGGTGAGCTGTAGGTGGGGTGTAGGACAGGTGAGCTGTAGGCGGGGTGTAGGACAGGTGAGCTGTAGGCGGAGTGTAGGACAGGTGAGCTGCAGGCAGCGTAGGACAGGTGAGCTGTAGGCAGGGTGTAGGACAGATGAGCTGTGGGCGGGGTGTAGGACAGGTGAGCTGCAGGCAGCGTAGGAGAGGTGAGCTGTAGGCAGGGTGTAGGACAGGTGAGCTGCAGGCAGCGTCGGACAGGTGAGCTGTAGGCGGGGTGTAGGACAGGTGAGCTGTAGGTGGGGTGTAGGACAGGTGAGCTGTAGGCGGGGTGTAGGACAGGTGAGCTGTAGGTGGGGTGTAGGACAGGTTAGCTGCAGTCAGCGAAGGACAGGTGAGGTGTAGGACAGGTGAGCTGCAGACAGCGTGTAGGACAGGTGAGCTGTAGGCAGATTGTAGGACAGGTGAGCTGGAGACAGCATAGGACAGGTGAGCTGTAGGCAGGGTGTAGGACAGGTGAGCTGCAGGCAGGGTGTAGGACAGGTGAGCTGCAGGCAGGGTGTAGGACAGGTGAGCTGCAGGCAGGGTGTAGGACAGGTGAGCTGCAGGCAGAGTGTAGGACAGGTGAACTGCAGTCAGCATAGGACAGGTGAGCTGTAGGCAGGGTGTAGGACAGGTGAGCTGCAGGCAGAGTGTAGGACAGGTGAGCTGCAGACAGCGTAGGACAGGTGAGCTGTCGGCGGGGTGTAGGACAGGTGAGCTGCAGGCAGAGTGTAGGACAGGTGAGCTGCAGACAGCGTAGGACAGGTGAGCTTTAGGCGGGGTGTAGGACAGGTGAGCTGCAGGCAGGGTGTAGGACAGGTGAGCTGCAGGCAGAGTGTAGGACAGGTGAGCTGCAGACAGCGTAGGACAGGTGAGCTTTAGGCGGGGTGTAGGACAGGTGAGCTGCAGACAGCGTAGGACAGGTGAGCTGTAGGCGGGGTGTAGGACAGGTGAGCTGCAGACAGCGTAGGACAGGTGAGCTGTAGGCAGGGTGTAGGACAGGTGAGCTGCAGGCAGCGTAGGACAGGTGAGCTGTAGGCGGGGTGTAGGACAGGTGAGCTGCAGCAGCGTAGGACAGGTGAGCTGTAGGTGGGGTGTAGGACAGGTGAGCTGTAGGTGGGGTGCAGGGCAGGTGAGCTGTAGGTGGGGTGTAGGACAGGTGAGCTGCAGGCAGCCTAGGTTGATACTACAGGCTTATGTTACTGGCTGCTACTGCTGCTGATGATATCTGTCTAGGGTGGGTACCAAGAATTGCAGATCTCAACTATTTCAGTCACTAAACTTCCAATGCTTCAACTGCCTTATTTCAATCTTTTTTCTTACAATATTTTGAACGTTTAGTCAGCAAATTTTAAAAATATACAGGTGAGTGATTGAAAACCCAAGAATAAACCCCAGAATAGTTGCATTAAAGGAGTGTAGAGGGCAGTGATTGGCATTTATTCGAAATACATCTCGCTCAGGGATTGCAGCCTGGACATAAGCAGAGCCTCCGATTAGAGGATGGTTTGAATATCCTGTAAATATTGGGGAGATTGAAAGCTCCGTTCATACTCGAATCGGTGGGGAAGGGGAGATCTGGAATTTACTGTTAATATTTCACAGGAATAACCTGAGAGCGGCTAAATCTGCAAAGGAAGGTCAAACACAAACAGCAAGCGAGGGCTTTGGGAGATGAAGGTGAACAGGAAATATTATAAATAAACAGCAAAGAGGTGCGAAAAATCCTTTACCAGTTTCCTGCTGCTGAATGGGAGGGGCAGAAACACACAGCAATGACCAGGGCAGCAGAGGCGGGAGACGGGCACTGTGAGGGGCGGGGATCGAGGGGCGGGGGGGATTGAGGGAGGGGGGGGGGGTTCGGGGTAACCGCACTGTGAGGGGCGGGGATCGAGGGGCGGGGATTGAGGGGGGGGGTTCGGGGTAACCGCACTGTGAGGGGTGGGGATTGAGGGGGGGGGTTCGGGGTAACCCGCACTGCTCGTGGTTCCCAGTCACCGAGAGCTGGAAACAGGAGCCGGCTGATTGGCGAGCGGTGATCGCTCGGCCGCCGGGAGCCCGAGCAAACCGCACCTGCCTCTCGGTCCGAGTCCCGCAACATTCCGCACTCACATCTTACATATAGGGAGGGACAGGGAAAGAAACACGGAAAGGAAAAGCGAGAGTGAGAGAGACTGAGAGTGAGGGTGTGAGAGGGGAGGGTGAGGGAGAGACTGAGAGTGAGGGTGTGAGAGGGAGGGTGAGGGAGGGAGGGTGAGGGTGTGAGAATAATTGCGGGCAGACAACAAAAACTAAGGGAGAGAAAGCAGATCGGAGAGAGCAAATATAAAGGGAGAGAGGGATTGGATACAGAGAGTGGACACTAAAGGAAAGAGCAGAGAATGAGGATTGAGAGCGAAGAGGAGGGAGGGAGGGAGGAGGAGGAGGAGAGGGAGGAGGAGGAGGAGGAGGGAGAGGGAGAGGAGGAGGGAGAGGGAGGAGGAGGATAGGAGGGAGAGGGAGGAGGAGGAGGAGGAGGGAGAGGGAGAGGGAGGAGGGAGAGGGAGGAGGAGGAGGAGGAGGGAGAGGGAGGAGGGAGAGGGAGGAGGAGGAGGAGGAGGGAGGGAGGGAGGAGGAGGAGGAGGAGGGAGAGGGAGGAGGAGGAGGGAGAGGGAGGAGGAGGAGGGAGAGGGAGGAGGAGGAGGAGGAGGGAGGGAGAGGGAGGAGGAGGAGGAGGAGGGAGAGGGAGGAGATGAGCGGACAGTAACCGAGAGAAGGCGCCGGACTCCGGGAGAGAGACTGACAGCAGCCGAGAACTCACCGCGGGCACTGTTCCGCCAGCATTTATTTCCGCTCTGAGCCGGGATTTGAGACCGTTTCTCCCGCACCCACTGACACTCCGAGCCGGTCACCTCCGTCCCTCACTCCTCCGTCCCTCACTCCGAGCCGGTCACCTCCGTCCCTCACTCCTCCGTCCCTCACACCGAGCCGGTCACCTCCGTCCCTCACTCCTCCGTCCCTCACACCGAGCCGGTCACCTCCGTCCCCTCACTCCTCCGTCCCTCACACTCTGTCCCTCACTCCTTCTCCCTCACCCCGGGCCGGAGAGGCGATTTTCCGGCGGGCGAGGACCTGTCAAGGGGGAGATGATGGAAGGAGCCGGGCGCGGAGACTAACACAAGTGTTTAATGTTTCACAGCTTTAAAGGAATTAAAGAGGGGAGGAACTCAAATAACCATAATATCAGCAGAATGAAAGGCTGCGGAGCCGAGCCAGCAAATGAGAAGCAGGTTAAAAACATCAAAACCAGCCCGGAACCGCGCTGGGCGGGGGGACCGAGCCGGCAGAGCCCGGGGGAGGGAGGGAGAGGGGTCACCCCCGGGGGAGGGGGGGAGGGAGGGTCACCCCCGGGGGAGGGGGGGGAGGGAGGGTCACCCCCGGGGGAGGGGGGGAGGGAGGGTCACCCCCGGGGGAGGGGGGAGGGAGGGTCACCCCCGGGGGAGGGAGGGAGGGAGGGAGAGGGGTCACCCCCGGGGGAGGGAGAGGGAGAGGGGTCACCCCCGGGGGAGGGAGAGGGGTCACCCCCGGGGGAGGGGAGGGAGGGAGGGAGAGGGGTCACCCCCGGGGGAGGGAGAGGGAGAGGGGTCACCCCCGGGGGAGGGAGAGGGAGAGGGGTCACCCCCGGGGGGAGGGAGGGAGAGGGAGAGGGGTCACCCCCGGGAGGGAGGGAGGGAGGGGGAGAGGGGGTCACCCCCGGGGGGAGGGAGGGAGGGGGGAGAGGGGTCACCCCCCGGGGGAGGGAGGGAGGGGTGTCACCCCCCGGGGGAGGGAGAGGGGTCACCCCCGGGAGAGGGAGAGGGGTCACCCCCGGGGGAGGGGAGGGAGGGGGAGAGGGGAGGTCACCCCCGGGGGAGGGAGGGAGGGGTGTCACCCCCGGGGGAGGGAGAGGGAGTCACCCCCCGGGAGAGGGAGAGGGGTCACCCCCGGGAGAGGGGGGAGGGAGAGGGGTCACCCCGGAGAGGGGAGAGGGAGAGGGGTCACCCCCGGGGAGGGGAGGGAGAGGGGTCACCCCCGGGGGAGGGAGAGGGGATGGGGGCTCATTATATCACAGGCACGCTGTATATCCCATATACATTCTGTCTATTACATGGTACACTCTGTATAAGGTGTCAGATGCGGCTCAGTCGGTAGCAGTCTCCCCTCTGAGTTAGAAGGAGGTGAGTTCAGGTCCCAATCCATGATTTGATCTCACAATCCAGGCTAATATTTCAGTGCAGCACTAAGGGAGCCCTGCACTGTCGGAGGTGCCAGTCTTTAGGATGAGATGTTAAACGGAGACCCCAGTGGATGTAAAAGATTTTTGAAGGAGAGTAGAGAAGTTCTCCCTCATGTCGTGGCCAATATTTATCCCTCAACCAAGATCATTAAAACAGATTATCTGGTCAAAAGCAAAATACTGTGAATGCAGTAAATCGAAATAAAAACAGAAAATGCTGGAAACATTGAACAGGTCAGGCAGAGTTCTGTTTCTCTCCCCACAGATGCTGTCTGACCTGCTGACTGTTACCAGCATTTCCTGTGTTTATTACAGATTATCTGCACCTTGCTGTCTGTGGGGTCTTGCTGTGCCGTAAAGCGCTGTGCTATATAAATGCAGGTTCTTTCTATCTTTCACACATACATTCTGTATATCACACTATGTATATTAATATTATATCATACATACGCTCATTATAGCATATACTATTATATCACACTCTGTATATATACACGGTGCACACTGTATCACCCACTCTGTATATTATCACACACACGCCCGGGACCACATCATACACACACTCTGAGTTACACAATATACTTATATATTGTATAAAATATACACAAACTCCATTTTGTTAAAATGTTATCCAAAGCAAATTATTTGATATTTAAACCATAAAGGTAGCCTCGGATATTATAGAGGGTGCGAAGCAGAACCGAAATATATTCACACGGCGCTTGAAACAAGACAGCAGAAGGCGGGCTGTTCCCTCACTGCCAGTGTGTGAGCGGCCCAAAAACTCTACACATGGACTCCGTCTCACGTAATCGGACTGCGACTGTCACTCTCTCCAGATCACAGCCATTCCCCACAACTCAGAACCTTAAAATACCTCCCTTCGGTGCGGTGTGTTGCACTTACTCGCTGTCGGGAGCAGTCTCCGTGCCCTGGGTGTGGGGAGCAGTCTCCGTGCCCTGGGTGGGGGGGAGCAGTCTCCGTGCCCTGGGTGTGGGGAGCAGTCTCCGTGCCCTGGGGTGTGGGAGCAGACCCCGTGCCCTGGGTGGGGGGAGCAGACCCCGTGCCCTGGGTGTGGGGGAGCAGACCCCGTGCCCTGGGTGTGGGGGAGCAGACCCCGTGCCCTGGGTGTGGGGAGCAGACCCCGTGCCCTGGGTGTGGGGGAGCAGTCTCCGTGCCCTGGGTGTGGGGAGCAGTCTCCGTGCCCTGGGTGTGGGGAGCAGTCTCTGTGCCCTGGGTGTGGGGAGCAGTCTCCGTGCCCTGGGTGTGGGGAGCAGTCTCCGTGCCCTGGGTGTGGGGAGCAGACCCCGTGCCCTGCGGTGGGGGGAGCAGACCCCCGTGCCCTGGGTGTGGGGGAGCAGACCCCGTGCCCTGGGTGTGGGGGAGCAGACCCCGTGCCCTGGGTGTGGGGAGCAGACCCCGTGCCCTGGGTGTGGGGAGCAGTCTCCGTGCCCTGGGTGTGGGGAGCAGTCTCCGTGCCCTGGGTGTGGGGAGCAGTCTCCGTGCCCTGGGTGTGGGGGAGCAGTCTCCGTGCCCTGGGTGTGGGGAGCAGTCTCCGTGCCCTGGGTGTGGGGAGCAGTCTCCGTGCCCTGGGTGTGGGGAGCAGACCCCGTGCCCTGGGTGGGGGGAGCAGTCTCCGTGCCCTGGGTGTGGGGAGCAGACCCCGTGCCCTGGGTGTGGGGAGCAGTCTCCGTGCCCTGGGTGTGGGGAGCAGACCCGTGCCCTGGGTGGGTGGGAGCAGTCTCCAGTGCCCTGGTGTGGGGAGCAAGACCCCGTGCCCTGGGTGTGGGGAGCAGACCCCGTGCCCTGGGTGGGGGGAGCAGACCCCGTGCCCTGGGTGTGGGGAGCAGACCCCGTGCCTGGGTGTGGGGAGCAGTCTCTGTGCCCTGGGTGTGGGGAGCAGTCCTCTGTGCCCTGGGTGGGGGGAGCAGACCCCGTGCCCTGGATGTGGGGGAGCAGACCCCGTGCCCTGGGTGTGGGGGAAGCAGACCCCGTGCCCTGGGTGGGGGGAGCAGACCCCGTGCCCTGGGTGGGGGGAGCAGACCCCGTGCCCTGGGTGTGGGAGCAGACCCGTGCCCTGGGTGGGGGGAGCAGACCCGTGCCCTGGGGTGTGGGGAGCAGTCTCTGTGCCCTGGGTGTGGGGAGCAGTCTCTGTGCCCTGGGTGTGGGGAGCAGACCCCGTGCCCTGGGTGGGGGGAGCAGACCCCGTGCCCTGGGTGTGGGGAGCAGTCTCCGTGCCCTGGGTGTGGGGAGCAGACCCCGTGCCCTGGGTGTGGGGAGCAGTCTCCGTGCCCTGGGTGTGGGGAGCAGTCTCCGTGCCCTGGGTGTGGGGAGCAGTCTCCGTGCCCTGGGTGTGGGGAGCAGACCCCGTGCCCTGGGTGTGGGGAGCAGTCTCCGTGCCCTGGGTGTGGGGAGCAGTCTCCGTGCCCTGGGTGTGGGGAGCAGACCCCGTGCCCTGGGTGTGGGGAGCAGACCCCGTGCCCTGGGTGTGGGGAGCAGACCCCGTGCCCTGGGTGTGTGGGAGCAGACCCCGTGCCCTGGGTGGGGGGAGTAGTCTCCGTTTCCTACACTTGCTTCCCAGGAAAGTGATGCGCAAAAATGACCCAAACAGGGTTCGACCAACCGCTCAGGGACGAAGGATTCTGAATCACGCTGTTCGATGTGTTGCCGTTTGATGATCCTGGAAGAACCTCGCACTCTCTGTGGCTGGATGGAAAACTCGGCTGTGTGCAGGTGGACTGTGTGTGGGTGTACTGTGTGTGGGTGGACTCTGTGTTTGTGGAGTGTGTTTGGGTGGACTCTGTGTGTGTAGACTGTGTTTGGGTGGCCTATGTGCGGGTGGCCTGTGTTTGGGTGGACTGTGTGTAGGTGGAGTGTGTTTTGGTGGACTGTGAGTGGGTGGAGTGTGTTTGAGTGGACTGTGTTTGGGTGGACTGTGTGTGGGTGGACTGTGTGTGGGTGGAGTGTGTTTGGGTGGACTGTGTGTGGGTGGACTGTGTGTGGGTGGAGTGTGTTTGATTGTACTGTGTGTGAGTGCACTGTCTCTGGGTGGAGTGTGTTTGGGTGGACTGTGTGTGGGTTAAGTGTGTTTGGGTGGACTGTGTTTGGGTGGACTGTGTGTGGGTGGACTGTGTTTGGCTGGACTGTGTTTGGGTGGGCGAAGTTTGGGTGGACTGTGGGTGGACTGTGTTTGGATGGACTGTGTGTAGGTGGACTGTGTGTGGGTGGAGTTTGTTTGGGTGGACTGTGTGTGGGTGGAGTTTGTTTGGGTGGACTGTGTGTAGGTGGAGTTTGTTTGGGTGGACTGTGTTTGGGTGGACTGTGTGTGGGTGGACTGTGTGTGGGTGGAGTGTGTTTGTGTGGACTGTGTGTGGGTGGAGTTTGTTTGGGTGGACTGTGTTAGGGTGGACTGTGGATGGATGGACTGTGTTTGGGTGGAATGTGTTTGGGTGGAATGTGTTTGGGTGGACTGTGTGTGGGTGGACTGTGTGTGGGTGGACTGTGTTTGGCTGGACTGTGTTTGGGTGGGCGAAGTTTGGGTGGACTGTGGGTGGACTGTGTTTGGTTGGACTGTGTGTTGCTGGAGTGTGTTTGGGTGGACTGTATGTGGGTGGAGTGTGTTTGGTTGGACTGTGTTTGGGGTGGACTGTGTGTGGGTGGAGTGTGTGAGGGTGGAGTGTGTTTGGTTGGACTGTGTTTGGGTGGGCTGTGTGTGGGTGGAGTGTGTGGGTGAAGTGTATTTGGGTTGACTGTGTATGGGTGGTGTGTGTTTGGGTGGACTCTATTTGGGTGCACTTTGTGGGTGGACTGTGTTTGGATGGACTGTGTTTGGGTGGACTGTGTGTGGGTGGACTGTGTTTGGATGGACTGTGTGGGTGGACTGTGTGTGGGTAGACTGTGTGTGAGTGGACTGTGAGTGGCTGGAGTGTGTTTGGGTGTACTGTGTGTTGGTGGACTGTGTGTGGATGAAGTGTGTTTGGGTGGTCTGTGTGTGGGTGGACTGTGTCTGGGTGGACTGTGGATGGGCTGTGTTTGGATGGACTGTGTGTGGGTGGACTGTGTGTGGGTGGACTGTATTCAGGTGAAGTGTGTTTGGGTGGAGTTTGTGTGGGTGGACTGTGTTTGTGTGGACTGTGTGTGGGTGGACTGTGTGTGGGTGGAGTGTGTTTGGGTGGATTGTGTGTGGGTGGAGTTTGTTTGGGTGGACAGTGTTTGGGTGGGCTGTGGGTGGATGGACTGTGTGTGGGTGGACTGTGTTTGGGAGGACTGTATGTGGGTGGAGTGTGTTTGGGTGGACTGTGTTTGGGCTGGACTGTGTGTGGGTGGAGTGTGTGTAGGTGGATTGTGTGTGGGTGGACTGTGTTTGGTTTGACTGTGTGGGGGTGGACTGTGGATGGGCTGTGTGTGGGTGGACTGTGTGTGGGTGGAGTGTGTTGGTGAAGTGTGTTTGGGTTGACTGTGTATGGGCGGTGTATGTTTGGGTAGACTCTATTTGGGTGCACTTTGTGGGTGGACTGTGTTTGGGTGGATTGTGTTTGGGTGGACTGTGTGTGAGTGTACTGTTTGTGGGTGGATTGTGTTTGGATGGACTGTGTGGGTGGACTGTGTGTGGGTGGACTGTGAGTGGGTGGAGTGCGTTTGCGTTGACAGTGTGTGGGTTGACTGTGTTTGGGAGGACTGTGTGTGGGTGGACTCTGTGTGGGTGGACTGTATTTAGGTGGTGTGTGTTTTTGTGGACTGTGTGTGGGTGGCCTGAATGGGTGGACTGTGTGTGGGTGGACTGTTTATGGGTGGTGTGTGTTTGGGTGGACTGTGTGGGTGGACTGTGTGTGGTTGGAGTGTGTTGGTGGACTGTGTGTGGGTGGAGTGTGTTTGGGAGGACTGAGTGTGGGAGGACTCTGTGTGGGTGGACTGTATTTAGGTGGAGTGTGTTTTGGTGGACTGTGTGTGGGTGGCCTGTGTGGGTGTACTGTGTGTTTGTGGACTGTTTATGGGTGGACTGTGTTTAGTTGGAGTGTGTTTGGGTGGAGTGTGTTTACATGGAGTGTGTGTGGGTAGGCTGTGTTTGGATTGACTGTGTGTGGGTGGACTGTGTTTGGGCGGGCTGTGTGTGGGTGGAGTGTGTTTAGGTGGACTTTGTTTGTGTGGACTGTGTTTGGGTGTACTGTGTGTGGCTGGACTGTATTTAGGTGGAGTGTTTTTGCATGGTCTGTGTGTGTGTGGACTGTATGGTTGGACTGTTATTAGGCGGATTATGTTTGGGTGGACTGTGTGTGGGTGGACTGTGTGTGGGTAGACTGTGTGTGAGTGGACTGTGTGTGAGTGGACTGTGTGTGAGTGGACTGTGTGTGGATAGACTGTGTGTGAGTGGACTGTGTGTGGGTGGAGTGTGTGTGATTGGACTGTGTTTAGGTGGAGTGTGTTTGGGTGGACTGTATGCGGGTGGACTGTGTTTGGATTGACTGTGTGTGGGTGCACTGTGTGTGGGTGCACTGTGTGTGGTTGGACTGTGGGTGGACTGTGTTTGGGTGGACTGTGTGTGGGTGAACTGTGGGTGGGCTGTGTGTGGGTGGACTGTGTGTGGGTAGAGTATGTTTGGGTAGACTGTGTGTGGGTGGACTGTGTGTGGGTGGACTGTGTGTGGGTGGGCTGTGTTTGGGTGGAATCTATTTGGGTGCACTTTGTGGGTGGACTGTGTTTGGGTGGACTGTGTTTTCTGGAGTGTGTTTGGGTGGAATGTGTGTGTGTGGACTGTGTTTAGGTGGAGTGTGTTTGGGTGGACTGTATGCAGGTGGACTGTGTTTGGATTGACTGTGTGTGGGTGCACTGTGTGTGTGTGCACTGTGTGTGGTTGGACTGTGGGTGGACTGTGTTTGGGTGGACTTTGTGTGGGTGGACTTTATTTCGTTGGAGTGTGTTTGGGTGGACTGTGTGTGGATTGACTGTGTGTGGGTGGGCTGTGTTTTGTTTGACTGTGTTGGTGGACTGTGTTTGGATGGATTGTGTGTGGGTGGACTGTGTGTGGGTGGACTGTATTCAGGTGAAGTGTGTTTGGGTGGAGTTTGTGTGGGTGGACTGTGTTTGGGTGGACTGTGTGTGGGTGCTCTGTGTGTGGGTGGAGTGTGTTTGGGTGGATTGTGTGTGGGTGGAGCTTGTTTGGGTGGACTGTGTTTGGGGGGACTGTGGGTGGATGGACTGTGTGTGAGTGGACTGAGTATGGGTGGACTGTATGTGGGTGGAGTGTGTTTGGGTGGACTGTGTTTGGGGTGGACTGTGTGTGGGTGGAGTGTGTGTGGGTGCACTGTGTGTGGGTTGACTGTGTTTGGTTTGACTGTGTGTGGGTGGACTGTGTGTGGGTGGACTGTGTTTGGGCGGACTGTGTGTGGGTGGGCTGTGTGTGGGTGGACTGTGTTTGGGTGGAATCTATTTGGGTGCACTTTGTGGGTGGACTGTGTTTGGTTGGACTGTGTTTGGGTGGAATGTGTGTGTGTGTGGACTGTGATTGGGACGATTGTGTGTAGGTGGACTCTGTGTGGGTGGACTGTATATAGGTGGAGTGTGTTTTGGTGGACTGTGTGTGGCTGGACTGTGCATGGGTGGACTGTGTTTACATGGAGTGTGTGTGGGTGGACTGTGTTTGGATTGAATGTGTGTGGGTGGAGTGTGTTTGGGTGGACTTTGTTTGTGTGGACTGTGTTTGGGGACTGTATGGTTGGACTGTTATTAGGCGGATTATGTTTGGGTGGACTGTGTGTGCGTGTACTATTTGTGGGTGGACTGTGTTGGGGTGGACTGTGTTTGGGTAGACTGTGTGTGAGTGGACTGTGTTTGGATTGACTGTGTGTGGGTGCACTGTGTGTGGGTGCACTGTGTGTGGTTGGACTGTGGGTGGACTGTGTTTGGGTGGACTGTGTGTGGGTGGACTTTATTTCGTTGGAGTGTGTTTGGGTGGACAGTGTGTGGATTGACTGTGTGTGAGTGGGCTGTGTTTTGTTTGACTGTGTTGGTGGAATGTGTTTGGGTGGACTGTGTTTGGGTGGACGAAGTTTGGGTGGACTGTTGGAGAACTGTGTTTGGATGGATTGTGTGTGGGTGGACTGTGTGTGGGTGGACAGTATTCAGGTGAAGTGTGTTTTGGTGGAGTTTGTGTGGGTGGACTGTGTTTGGGTGGACTGTGTGTGGGTGGACTGTGTGTGGGTGGACAGTATTCAGGTGAAGTGTGTTTGGGTGGAGTTTGTGTGGGTGGACTGTGTTTGGGTGGACCGTGTGTGGGTGCTCTGTGTGTGGGTGGAGTGTGTTTGGGTGGATTGTGTGTGTGTGTGGACTGTGTTTGGGACGATTGTGTGTAGGTGGACTCTGTGTGGGTGGACTTTATTTAGGTGGAGTGTGTTTTGGTGGACTGTGTGTGGCTGGACTGTGTATGGGTGGACTGTGTTCCCATGGAGTGTGTGTGGGTGGACTGTGTTTGGATTGACAGTGTGTGGGTGGACTATGTTTGGGTGGACTTTATTTAGGTGGAGTGTGTTTTGGTGGACTGTGTGTGGCTGGACTGTGTATGGGTGGACTGTGTTCCCATGGAGTGTGTGTGGGTGGACTGTGTTTGGATTGACAGTGTGTGGGTGGACTATGTTTGGGTGAACTGTATGTGCGTAGAGTATGTTTGGGTGGTATGTGTTTGGGTGGGCTGTGTGTGGCTGGACTGTGTGTGGGTGAAGTGTGTTTGGGTTGAGTGTGTATGGGTGGTATGTGTTTGGGTGGACTATATTTGGGTGCACTTTGTGGGTGGACTGTGTGTGGGTAGACTGTGTGTGGGTGGAGTGTGTTTGGGTGAACTGTATGTGCGTAGAGTATGTTTGGGTGGTATGTGTTTGGGTGGGCTGTGTGTGGCTGGACTGTGTGTGGGTGAAGTGTGTTTGGGTTGAGTGTGTATGGGTGGTATGTGTGTGGGTGTACTGTTTGTGGGTGGACTGTGTTTGGATGGACTGTGTGGGTGGACTGTGTGTGGGTAGACTGTGTGTTGGTGGACTGTGTGTGGGTGGAGTGTGTTTGGGCGGACTGTGTGTGGATGAAGTGCATTTTGGTGGACACAGTGTGGGTGGACTGTGTTTGGGTTGACTGTGTGTGGGTGGACTGTGGGTGGACTGTGTTTGGTTGATTTGTGTGTTGGTGGAGTGTGTTTGGGTGGACTGTGTATGGGTGGTGTGTGTTTGGGTGGACTCTATTTGGGTGCACTTTGTGGGTGGACTGTGTTTGGGTGGACTGTGTGTGGGTGTACTTTTTGTGGGTGGACTGTGTTTGGATGGACTGTGTGGGTGTCTGGACTGTGTTTGGGAGGACTGTGTATGGGTGGACTCTGTTTGGGTGGACTGTATTTAGGTGGATTGTGTTTCAGTGGACTGTGTGTGGACTGTGTATGGGTGTGCTGTGTGTGGGTGGAGTGTGTTTGGGTGGACTTTGTTTGTGTGGACTGTGTTTGGGTGGACTGTTTTTGGGTGGACTGTGTTTGTGTGGACTGTGTGTGGGTGGACGGTGGGTGGACTGTGTTTGGTTGGAATGTGTGTTTGTGGAGTGTGTTTGGGTGGACCCTGTGTGTGTTTGGATTGTGTTTAGGAGGACTGTGTATGGGTGGACTCTGTTTGGGTGGACTGTATTTAGGTGGATTGTGTTTCAGTGGACTGTGTATGGACTGTGTTTGGGTTGACTGTGTGTGGGTGGACCGTGTTTGGGTGAAGTGTGTGCGTGTACTGTATTTGGATGCATTTTGTGGGTGGAGTTTGTGTGGGTGGACTGTGTGTGGGTGGTCTGTGTTTGGTTTGACTGTGTGTGGTTGGACAGTGTTTGGGTGGACTGTTTGGGTGGACTGTGTGTGGGTAGGCTGCGTGTGAATGGTGTGTGCTTGGGTGGACTGTGTTTGGGTGGACTGTGTGTGGGTGGACTGTGTGTGGGTGGACTGTGTGTGGGTGGACTGTGTGTGGGGGGACTGTGTGCGGGTGGAGTGTGCTTAGGTGGACTGTGTTTGGGTGGACTGTGTTTGGGTGAACTGTGTGTGGGTGGAGTGTGTTTGGGTGGAATGTGTGTGGGTGGAGTGTGTTTGGGTGGACTGTGTGTGGGTGGACTGTGTTTGGGTTGACTGTGTGTGGGTGGACTGTGGGTGGACTGTGCTTGGTTGGACTGTGTGTTGCTGGACTGTGTTTGGGAGGTCTGTGTGTGGGTGGACTCTGTGTGGGTGGACTGTGGGTGGACTGTGTTTGGGTGGACTGTGTGTGGGTGAACTGTGGGTGGGCTGTGTGTGGGTGGACTGTGTGTGGGTAGAGTATGTTTGGGTAGACTGTGTGTGGGTGGACTGTGTTTGGGTGGAATCTATTTGGGTGCACTTTGTGGGTGGACTGTGTTTGGGTGGAGTGTGTTTGGGCGGACTGTGTGTGGATTGACTGTGTGTGAGTGGGCTGTGTTTTGTTTGACTGTGTTGGTGGAATGTGTTTGGGTGGACTGTGTTTGGGTGGACGAAGTTTGGGTGGACTGTTGGAGAACTGTGTTTGGATGGATTGTGTGTGGGTGGACTGTGTGTGGGTGGACAGTATTCAGGTGAAGTGTGTTTTGGTGGAGTTTGTGTGGGTGGACTGTGTTTGGGTGGACTGTGTGTGGGTGGACTGTGTGTGGGTGGACAGTATTCAGGTGAAGTGTGTTTGGGTGGAGTTTGTGTGGGTGGACTGTGTTTGGGTGGACCGTGTGTGGGTGCTCTGTGTGTGGGTGGAGTGTGTTTGGGTGGATTGTGTGTGGGTGGAGTTTGTTTGGGTGGACTGTGTTTGGGGGGACTGTGGGTGGGTGGAGTGTGTGTGGGTGCACTGTGTGTGGGTTGACTGTGTTTGGGTGGAATCTATTTGGGTGCACTTTGTGGGTGGACTGTGTTTGGGTGGACTGTGTTTGGGTGGACTGTGTTTTCTGGAGTGTGTTTGGGTGGAATGTGTGTGTGTGTGGACAGTGTTTGGGACGATTGTGTGTAGGTGGACTCTGTGTGGGTGGACTTTATTTAGGTGGAGTGTGTTTTGGTGGACTGTGTGTGGCTGGACTGTGTATGGGTGGACTGTGTTCCCATGGAGTGTGTGTGGGTGGACTGTGTTTGGATTGACTGTGTGTGGGTGGACGATGTTTGGGTGAACTGTATGTGCGTAGAGTATGTTTGGGTGGTATGTGTTTGGGTGGGCTGTGTGTGGGTGAAGTGTGTTTGGGTTGAGTGTGTTTGGGTGGATTGTGTGTGGGTGTACTGTTTGTGGGTGGACTGTGTGTGAGTGGACTGTGTGTGAGTGGACTGTGAGTGGGTGGACTGTGAGTGGGTGGAGTGTGTTTGGGCGGACTGTGTGTGGATGAAGTGCGTTTTGGTGGACACAGTGTGGGTGGACTGTGTTTGGGTTGACTGTGTGTGGGTGGACTGTGGGTGGACTGTGTTTGGTTGATTTGTGTGTTGGTGGAGTGTGTTTGGGTGGACTGTGTGTGGGTGTACTTTTTGTGGGTGGACTGTGTTTGGATGGACTGTGTGGGTGTCTGGACTGTGTTTGGGTGGACTGTGTATGGGTGGACTCTGTTTGGGTGGACTGTATTTAGGTGGATTGTGTTTCAGTGGACTGTGTGTGGACTGTGTATGGGTGTGCTGTGTGTGGGTGGAGTGTGTTTGGGTGGACTTTGTTTGTGTGGACTGTGTTTGGGTGGACTGTTTTTGGGTGGACTGTGTTTGTGTGGACTGTGTGTGGGTGGACGGTGGGTGGACTGTGTTTGGTTGGAATGTGTGTTTGTGGACTGTGTGTGTGTTTGGACTGTGTTTAGGTGGACTGTGTATGGGTGGACCCTGTTTGGGTGGACTGTATTTAGGTGGATTGTGTTTCAGTGGACTGTGTGTGAACTGTGTTTGGGTGGACTGTGTGTGGGTGGACTGTGTGTGTGTTTGGACTGTGTTTAGGAGGACTGTGTATGGGTGGACTCTGTTTGGGTGGACTGTATTTAGGTGGATTGTGTTTCAGTGGACTGTGTGTGGACTGTGTTTGGGTTGACTGTGTGTGGGTGGAGTGTGTTTGGGTGGACCGTGTTTGGGTGAAGTGTGTGCGTGTACTGTATTTAGATGCATTTTGTGGGTGGAGTTTGTGTGGGTGGACTGTGTGTGGGTGGTCTGTGTTTGGTTTGACTGTGTGTGGTTGGACAGTGTTTGGGTGGACTGTTTGGGTGGACTGTGTGTGGGTAGGCTGCGTGTGAATGGTGTGTGCTTGGGTGGACTGTGTTTGGGTGGACTGTGTGTGGGTGGACTGTGTGTGGGTGGACTGTGTGTGGGGGGACTGTGTGCGGGTGGAGTGTGCTTAGGTGGACTGTGTTTGGGTGGACTGTGTTTGGGTGAACTGTGTGTGGGTGGAGTGTGTTTGGGTGGACTGTGTGTGGGTGGAGTGTGTTTGGCTTGACTGTGTGTGGGTGGACTGTGGGTGGACTGTGCTTGGTTGGACTGTGTGTTGCTGGACTGTGTTTGGGAGGTCTGTGTGTGGGTGGACTCTGTGTGGGTGGACTGTGGGTGGACTGTGTTTGGGTGGACTGTGTGTGGGTGAACTGTGGGTGGGCTGTGTGTGGGTGGACTGTGTGTGGGTAGAGTATGTTTGGGTAGACTGTGTGTGGGTGGACTGTGTGTGGGTGGACTGTGTGTGGGTGGGCTGTTTGTGGGTGGACTGTGTTTGGGTGGAATCTATTTGGGTGCACTTTGTGGGTGGACTGTGTTTGGGTGGAGTGTGTTTGGGCGGACTGTGTGTGGATGAAGTGCGTTTTGGTGGACACAGTGTGGGTGGACTGTGTTTGGGTTGACTGTGTGTGGGTGGACTGTGGGTGGATTGTGTTTGGTTGATTTGTGTGTTGGTGGAGTGTGTTTGGGTGGACTGTGTATGGGTGGTGTGTGTTTGGGTGGAGTGTGTTTGAGTGGACTGTGTGTGGGTGGAGTGTGTTTCGGTGGAGTGTGTTTGAGTGGACTGTGTGTGGGTGGACTGTGTCTGGTTGGACTCTGTGTTGGTGGAATGTGTTTGGGTGAACTGTGTGTGTGTGTGGACTGTGGGTGGACTGTGTTTGGTTGGACTGTGTGTTGCTGGTGTGTGTTTGGGTGGAATGTGTATGGGTGGTGTGTGTTTGGGTGGACTCTATTTGGGTGCACTTTGTGGGTGGACTGTGTTTGGGTGGACTGTGTGTGGGTGTACTTTTTGTGGGTGGACTGTGTTTGGATGGACTGTGTGGGTGGACTGTGTGTGGTTAGACTGTGTGTGAGTGAACTGTGAGTGGGTGGAGTGTGTTTGGGTGGAGTGTGTTTGAGTGGACTGTGTGTGGGTGGAGTGTGTTTCGGTGGAGTGTGTTTGAGTGGACTGTGTGTGGGTGGACTGTGTCTGGTTGGACTCTGTGTTGGTGGAATGTGTTTGGGTGAACTGTGTGTGTGTGTGGACTGTGTTTGGGAGGGCTGTGTGTTGGTGGACTCTGTGTGGGTGGACTGTATTTAGGTGGAGTGTGTTTTGGTGAACTGTTTGTTGGTGGCCTGAGTGGGTGGACTGCGTATGGGTGGTGTGTGTTTGGGTGGACTCTATTTGGGTGCACTTTGTGAGTGGACTGTGTTTGGGTGGACTGTGTTTGGGTGGACTGTGTGGGTGGACTGTGTGTGGGTAGTCTGTGTGTGGGTGGACTGTGAGTGGGTGGAGTGTGTTTGGGTGTCCTGTGTGTTGGTGGACTGTGTGTGGATAAAGTGTGTTTGGGTGGACAGTGTGTGGGTGGAATGTGTGTGGGTGGACTGTGTGTGGGTGGACTGTGTGTGGGTGGACTGTGTGTGGGTGGACTGTGGGTGGACTGTGTTTGGTTGGACTGTGTGTTGCTGGTGTGTGTTTGGGTGGAATGTGTGTGTTTGGACCTTGTTTGGGTGGATTGTGTGCAGGTGGACACACTGTGTGGGTGGACTGTATTTAGTTGGATTGTGTTTTGGTGGACTGTGTGTGGCTGGACTGCGTATGGGTGGACTGTGTTTACATGGAGTGTGTGTGGGTGGACTGTGTTTGGATTGACTGTGTGTGTGGACTGTGTGTGGGTGGACTGTATTTAGGTGGAGTGTGTGTGGGTGGATTGTTTTTGGGTGGACTGTGTTTGGTTTGACTGTGTGTGGGTGGGCTGTGGGTGGGCTGTGTGGGGGTGAACTGTATGTGCGTAGAGCATGTTTGGGTGGACTGTGTGTGGGTGGACTGTGTGTGGGTGAAGTGTGTTTGGGTTGAGTGTGTATGGGTGGTATGTGTTTGGGTGGACTATATTTGGGTGCACTTTGTGGGTGGACTGTGTGTGGGTAGACTGTGTGTGGGTGGACTGTGTGTGAGTGGAGTGTGTTTGGGTGCACTGTGAGTGTGTGAACTGTGTGTGGGTGGACTGTGTTGAGGTGGAGTGTTGGTTCGGTGGAGTGTGTTTGCATGGAGACTGTGTGGGTGGACTGTGTTTGGATTGACTGTGTGTGGGTGGACTTTGTTTGTGTGGACTGTGTTTGGGTGGACTGTTTGTGGGTGGACTGTGTTTGTGTGGACTGTGTGTGGGTGGACGGTGGGTGGACTGTGTTTGGTTGGAATGTGTGTTTGTGGAGTGTGTTTGGGTGGACCCTGTGTGTGTTTGGACTGTGTTTAGGAGGACTGTGTATGGGTGGACTCTGTTTGGGTGGACTGTATTTAGGTGGATTGTGTTTCAGTGGACTGTGTGTGGACTGTGTTTGGGTGGACTGTGTGTGGGTGGAGTGTGTTTGGGTGGACTGTGTTTGGGTGAACTGTGTTTGGGTGGGCTCTGTGTGGGTGGACTGTGTGTGGGTGGAGTGTGTTTGGGTGGAGTGTGTGCGTGTACTGTATTTGGATGCATTTTGTGGGTGGAGTTTGTGTGGGTGGACTGTGTGTGGGTGGACTGTGTGTGGGTGGACTATGTATGTTTGGACTGTGTTTGTTTTGACTGTGTGTGGGTGGACTGTGTATGGGTGGACTGTGTTTAGGTGGAGTGTTTTTGGGTGGAGTGTATTTGCATGGAGTGTGTGTGAGTGGACTGTGTTTGGTTTGACTGTGTGTGGGTAGAGTATGTTTGGGTGGAGTGTGTGGGTGAAGTGTGTTTGGGTTGACTGTGTATGGGTGGTGTGTGTTTGGGTGGACTCTATTCGGGTTCACTTTGTGGGCGGACTGTGTTTGGGTTGACTGTTTGGGTGGACTGTGTGTGGGTAGGCTGCGTGTGAATGGTGTGTGCTTGGGTGGACTGTGTTTGGGTGGACTGTGTGTGGGTGGACTGTGTGTGGGGGGACTGTGTGTGGGTGGAGTGTGCTTAGGTTGACTGTGTTTGGGTGGACTGTGTTTGGGTGGACTGTGTTTGGGTAAACTGTGTGTGTTTGGTCTGTGTGTGGGTGGACTGTGTTTGGGTGGACTGGGTTTGTGTGGACTTTGTGTGGGTGGACTGTGTGTGGGTGGACTGTGTTTGGTTCGACTGTGTGTGGGTGGACTGTGGGTGGGCTGTGTGTGGGTGAAGTGTGTTTGGATTGACTGTGTATGGGTGGTGTGTGTTTGGGTGGACTCTATTTGGGTTCATTTTGTGTGTGGACTGTGTTTGGGTGGACTGTGTGGGTGGACTGTGTTTGGGGTGGACTGTGTGTGGGTGGAGTGTGTGAGGGTGCACTGTGTGTGGGTTGACTGTGTTTGGTTTGACTGTGTGTGGGTGGACTGTGTGTGGGTGGACTGTGTTTGGGTGGACTGTGTGTGGGTGGACTGTGTATGGGTGGACTGTGTTTAGGTGTAGTGTTTTTGGGTGGAGTGTATTTGCATGGAGTGTGTGTGAGTGGACTGTGTTTGGTTTGACTGTGTGTGGGTAGAGTATGTTTGGGTGGAGTGTGTGGGTGAAGTGTGTTTGGGTTGACTGTGTATGGGTGGTGTGTGTTTGGGTGGACTCTATTCGGGTTCACTTTGTGGGCGGACTGTGTTTGGGTTGACTGTTTGGGTGGACTGTGTGTGGGTAGGCTGCGTGTGAATGGTGTGTGCTTGGGTGGACTGTGTTTGGGTGGACTGTGTGTGGGTGGACTGTGTGTGGGGGGACTGTGTGTGGGTGGAGTGTGCTTAGGTTGACTGTGTTTGGGTGGACTGTGTTTGGGTGGACTGTGTTTGGGTGAACTGTGTGTGTTTGGTCTGTGTGTGGGTGGACTGTGTTTGGGTGGACTGGGTTTGTGTGGACTTTGTGTGGGTGGACTGTGTGTGGGTGGACTGTGTTTGGTTCGACTGTGTGTGGGTGGACTGTGGGTGGGCTGTGTGTGGGTGAAGTGTGTTTGGATTGACTGTGTATGGGTGGTGTGTGTTTGGGTGGACTCTATTTGGGTTCATTTTGTGTGTGGACTGTGTTTGGGTGGACTGTGTGGGTGGACTGTGTTTGGGGTGGACTGTGTGTGGGTGGAGTGTGTGAGGGTGCACTGTGTGTGGGTTGACTGTGTTTGGTTTGACTGTGTGTGGGTGGACTGTGTGTGGGTGGACTGTGTTTGGGTGGACTGTGTGTGGGTGGGCTGTGTGTGGGTGGACTGTGTTTGGGTGGAATCTATTTGGGTGCACTTTGTGGGTGGACTGTGTTTGGTTGGACTGTGTTTGGGTGGAATGTGTGTGTGTGTGGACTGTGATTGGGACGATTGTGTGTAGGTGGACTCTGTGTGGGTGGACTGTATATAGGTGGAGTGTGTTTTGGTGGACTGTGTGTGGCTGGACTGTGCATGGGTGGACTGTGTTTACATGGAGTGTGTGTGGGTGGACTGTGTTTGGATTGAATGTGTGTGGGTGGAGTGTGTTTGGGTGGACTTTGTTTGTGTGGACTGTGTTTGGGGACTGTATGGTTGGACTGTTATTAGGCGGATTATGTTTGGGTGGACTGTGTGTGCGTGTACTATTTGTGGGTGGACTGTGTTGGGGTGGACTGTGTTTGGATAGACTGTGTGTGAGTGGACTGTGTGTGGGTGGAGTGTGTGTGATTGGACTGTGTTGAGGTGGAGTGTGTTTGGGTGGACTGTATGCGGGTGGACTGTGTTTGGATTGACTGTGTGTGGGTGCACTGTGTGTGGGTGCACTGTGTGTGGTTGCACTGTGGGTGGACTGTGTTTGGGTGGACTGTGTGTGGGTGGACTTTATTTCGTTGGAGTGTGTTTGGGTGGACTGTGTGTGGATTGACTGTGTGTGAGTGGGCTGTGTTTTGTTTGACTGTGTTGGTGGAATGTGTTTGGGTGGACTGTGTTTGGGTGGACGAAGTTTGGGTGGACTGTTGGAGAACTGTGTTTGGATGGATTGTGTGTGGGTGGACTGTGTGTGGGTGGACAGTATTCAGGTGAAGTGTGTTTTGGTGGAGTTTGTGTGGGTGGACTGTGTTTGGGTGGACTGTGTGTGGGTGGACTGTGTGTGGGTGGACAGTATTCAGGTGAAGTGTGTTTGGGTGGAGTTTGTGTGGGTGGACTGTGTTTGGGTGGACCGTGTGTGGGTGCTCTGTGTGTGGGTGGAGTGTGTTTGGGTGGATTGTGTGTGGGTGGAGTTTGTTTGGGTGGACTGTGTTTGGGGGGACTGTGGGTGGGTGGAGTGTGTGTGGGTGCACTGTGTGTGGGTGGAATCTATTTGGGTGCACTTTGTGGGTGGACTGTGTTTGGGTGGACTGTGTTTGGGTGGACTGTGTTTTCTGGAGTGTGTTTGGGTGGAATGTGTGTGTGTGTGGACAGTGTTTGGGACGATTGTGTGTAGGTGGACTCTGTGTGGGTGGACTTTATTTAGGTGGAGTGTGTTTTGGTGGACTGTGTGTGGCTGGACTGTGTATGGGTGGACTGTGTTCCCATGGAGTGTGTGTGGGTGGACTGTGTTTGGATTGACTGTGTGTGGGTGGACGATGTTTGGGTGAACTGTATGTGCGTAGAGTATGTTTGGGTGGTATGTGTTTGGGTGGGCTGTGTGTGGGTGAAGTGTGTTTGGGTTGAGTGTGTTTGGGTGGATTGTGTGTGGGTGTACTGTTTGTGGGTGGACTGTGTGTGAGTGGACTGTGTGTGAGTGAACTGTGAGTGGGTGGACTGTGAGTGGGTGGAGTGTGTTTGGGCGGACTGTGTGTGGATGAAGTGCGTTTTGGTGGACACAGTGTGGGTGGACTGTGTTTGGGTTGACTGTGTGTGGGTGGACTGTGGGTGGACTGTGTTTGGTTGATTTGTGTGTTGGTGGAGTGTGTTTGGGTGGACTGTGTATGGGTGGTGTGTGTTTGGGTGGACTCTATTTGGGTGCACTTTGTGGGTGGACTGTGTTTGGGTGGACTGTGTGTGGGTGTACTTTTTGTGGGTGGACTGTGTTTGGATGGACTGTGTGGGTGGACTGTGTGTGGTTAGACTGTGTGTGAGTGAACTGTGAGTGGGTGGAGTGTGTTTGGGTGGAGTGTGTTTGAGTGGACTGTGTGTGGGTGGAGTGTGTTTCGGTGGAGTGTGTTTGAGTGGACTGTGTGTGGGTGGACTGTGTCTGGTTGGACTCTGTGTTGGTGGAATGTGTTTGGGTGAACTGTGTGTGTGTGTGGACTGTGTTTGGGAGGGCTGTGTGTTGGTGGACTCTGTGTGGGTGGACTGTATTTAGGTGGAGTGTGTTTTGGTGAACTGTTTGTTGGTGGCCTGAGTGGGTGGACTGCGTATGGGTGGTGTGTGTTTGGGTGGACTCTATTTGGGTGCACTTTGTGAGTGGACTGTGTTTGGGTGGACTGTGTTTGGGTGGACTGTGTGGGTGGACTGTGTGTGGGTAGTCTTTGTGTGGGTGGACTGTGAGTGGGTGGAGTGTGTTTGGGTGTCCTGTGTGTTGGTGGACTGTGTGTGGATAAAGTGTGTTTGGGTGGACAGTGTGTGGGTGGAATGTGTGTGGGTGGACTGTGTGTGGGTGGACTGTGTGTGGGTGGACTGTGTGTGGGTGGACTGTGGGTGGACTGTGTTTGGTTGGACTGTGTGTTGCTGGTGTGTGTTTGGGTGGAATGTGTGTGTTTGGACCTTGTTTGGGTGGATTGTGTGCAGGTGGACACACTGTGTGGGTGGACTGTATTTAGTTGGATTGTGTTTTGGTGGACTGTGTGTGGCTGGACTGCGTATGGGTGGACTGTGTTTACATGGAGTGTGTGTGGGTGGACTGTGTTTGGATTGACTGTGTGTGTGGACTGTGTGTGGGTGGACTGTATTTAGGTGGAGTGTGAGTGGGTGGATTGTTTTTGGGTGGACTGTGTTTGGTTTGACTGTGTGTGGGTGGGCTGTGGGTGGGTGGACTGTGTGTGGGGGGACTGTGTGCGGGTGGAGTGTGCTTAGGTGGACTGTGTTTGGGTGGACTGTGTTTGGGTGAACTGTGTGTGGGTGGAGTGTGTTTGGGTGGACTGTGTGTGGGTGGAGTGTGTTTGCGTGGACTGTGTGTGGGTGGACTGTGTTTGGGTTGACTGTGTGTGGGTGGACTGTGGGTGGACTGTGCTTGGTTGGACTGTGTGTTGCTGGACTGTGTTTCTGAGGTCTGTGTGTGGGTGGACTCTGTGTGGTTGGACTGTGTTGAGGTGGAGTGTATTTCCGTGGAGTCTTTTTGCATTGACTCTTTGTGGGTGGTCTCTGTTTGGTTGGACTGAGTTTCGACGGATTGTGTTTGGGTGGACTGTGTGTGCATGTACTGTTTGTGGGTGGTCTGTGTGCGGGTGGACTGTGTGTGGGTAGACTGTGTGTGAGTGGACTGTGTGTGGGTGGAGTGCGTTTGGGTGCACTATGTGTTAGTGAACTGTGTGTCGGTGGAGTGTGTTTGGGTGGACTTTGTTTGTGTGGACTGTGTTTGGGTGGACTGTTTGTGGGTGGACTGTGTTTGTGTGGACTGTGTGTGGGTGGACGGTGGGTGGACTGTGTTTGGTTGGAATGTGTGTTTGTGGAGTGTGTTTGGGTGGACCCTGTGTGTGTTTGGACTGTGTTTAGGAGGACTGTGTATGGGTGGACTCTGTTTGGGTGGACTGTATTTAGGTGGATTGTGTTTCAGTGGACTGTGTGTGGACTGTGTTTGGGTGGACTGTGTGTGGGTGGAGTGTGTTTGGGTGGACCGTGTTTGGGTGAACTGTTTTTGGGTGGAGTGTGTTTGGGTGGAGTGTGTGCGTGTACTGTATTTGGATGCATTTTGTGGGTGGAGTTTGTGTGGGTGGACTGTGTGTGGGTGGAGTATGTATGTTTGGACTGTGTTTGGTTTGACTGTGTGTGGGTGGACTGTGTATGGGTGGACTGTGTTTAGGTGGAGTGTTTTTGGGTGGAGTGTATTTGCATGGAGTGTGTGTGTGGACTGTGTTTGGTTTGACTGTGTGTGGGTAGAGTATGTTTGGGTGGAGTGTGTGGGTGAAGTGTGTTTGGGTTGACTGTGTATGGGTGGTGTGTGTTTGGGTGGACTCTATTCGGGTTCACTTTGTGGGCGGACTGTGTTTGGGTTGACTGTGTGTGGGTGTACTGTGTTTGGGTGGACTGTTTGGGTGGACTGTGTGTGGGTAGGCTGCGTGTGAATGGTGTGTGCTTGGGTGGACTGTGTTTGGGTGGACTGTGTGTGGGTGGACTGTGTGTGGGTGGACTGTGTGTGGGGGGACTGTGTGTGGGTGGAGTGTGCTTAGGTTGACTGTGTTTGGGTGGACTGTGTTTGGGTGGACTGTGTTTGGGTGGACTTTGTGTGGGTGGACTGTGTGTGGGTGGACTGTATTTGGGTGGACTGGGTTTGTGTGGACTTTGTGTGGGTGGACTGTGTGTGGGTGGACTGTGGGTGGGCTGTGTGTGGGTAGACTGTGTGTGAGTGGAATGTGAGTGGGTGGAGTGTGTTTGGGTGGACTGTGGATAGACTGTGTTTGGTTGGACCGTGTCTTGTCGAGTGTGTTTGGGTGGATGTGTGTGTGTGTGGACTGTGCTTGGGAGTACTGTGTGTGGATGGAGTCTGTGTGGGTGGACTGTATTTAGGTGGATTGTGTTTCCGTGGACTGTGTGTGGGTGGCCTGTGTGTGTGGGCTGTGCATGGGTGGACTTTGATTCGGTGGAGTGTGTTTGGGTGGAGTGTGTGTGGGTGGACTGTGTTTGGATTGACTGTGTGTGGGTGGACTGTGTTTGGGTGGGCTGTGTGTGGGTGGAGTGTGTTTGGGTGGACTTTGTTTGTGTGGACTGTGTTTGGGTGTTCTGTGTCTGGACAGACTATGTGTGGTTGGACTGTGTTTAGGTGGATTGTGTGTGCGTGCACTATTTGTGGGTGGAATGTGTGTGGGTGACTGTGTTTGGGTAGACTGTGTGTGAGTGGACTGTGTGTGAGTGGAGTGTGTTTGGGTGTACTGCGTGTGGGTGAACTGTGTGTGGGTGGAGTGTGTTTGGGTGGACTGTGTGTGGGTGGAGTGTGTTTGGGTGGACTGTGTGTGGGTGGACTGTGTTTGGGTTGACTGTGTGTGGGGGAATGTGTTTGGGTTGACTGTGTGTGGGTGGAATGTGCTTGTGTGGAGTGTGTTTGGGTGGAGTGTGTTTGGGTGGAGTGTGTGTGTGTACTGTATTTGGATGCATTTTGTGGGTGGAGTTTGTGTGGGTGGACTGTGTGTGGGTGGACTGTGTGTGGGTGGTCTGTGTTTGGTTTGACTGTGTGTAGGTGGACTGTGTATGGGTGGACTATGTTTTGGGTGGAGTGTATTTGTATGGCGTGTGTGTGAGTGGACTGTGTTTGGTTTGACTGTGTGTGGGTGGACTGTGGGTGGGTGAAGTGTGTTTGGTTGGAACGTGTGTTTGTGGAGTGTGTTTGGGTGGACAGTGTGTGTGTCTGGACTGTGTTTGGGAGGACTGTGTATGGGTGGACTGTATTTAGGTGGATTGTGTTTCAGTGGACTGTGTGTGGACTGTGTATGGGTGTGCTGTGTGTGGGTGGAGTGTGTTTGGGTGGACTTTGTTTGTGTGGACTGTGTTTGGGTGGACTGTTTGTGGGTGGACTGTGTTTGGTTGGAACGTGTGTTTGTGGAGTGTGTTTGGGTGGACAGTGTGTGTGTCTGGACTGTGTTTGGGAGGACTGTGTATGGGTGGACTGTATTTAGGTGGATTGTGTTTCAGTGGACTGTGTGTGGACTGTGTATGGGTGTGCTGTGTGTGGGTGGAGTGTGTTTGGGTGGACTTTGTTTGTGTGGACTGTGTTTGGGTGGACTGTTTTTGGGTGGACTGTGTTTGTGTGGACTGTGTGTGGGTGGACGGTGGGTGGACTGTGTTTGGTTGGAATGTGTGTTTGTGGAGTGTGTTTGGGTGGACTGTGTGTGTGTTTGGACTGTGTTTAGGTGGACTGTGTATGGGTGGACCCTGTTTGGGTGGACTGTATTTAGGTGGATTGTGTTTCAGTGGACTGTGTGTGAACTGTGTTTGGGTGGACTGTGTGTGGGTGGACCGTGTGTGTGTTTGGACTGTGTTTAGGAGGACTGTGTATGGGTGGACTCTGTTTGGGTGGACTGTATTTAGGTGGATTGTGTTTCAGTGGACTGTGTGTGGACTGTGTTTGGGTTGACTGTGTGTGGGTGGAGTGTGTTTGGGTGGACCGTGTTTGGGTGAAGTGTGTGCGTGTACTGTATTTGGATGCATTTTGTGGGTGGAGTTTGTGTGGGTGGACTGTGTGTGGGTGGTCTGTGTTTGGTTTGACTGTGTGTGGTTGGACAGTGTTTGGGTGGACTGTTTGGGTGGACTGTGTGTGGGTAGGCTGCGTGTGAATGGTGTGTGCTTGGGTGGACTGTGTTTGGGTGGACTGTGTGTGGGTGGACTGTGTGTGGGTGGACTGTGTGTGGGGGGACTGTGTGCGGGTGGAGTGTGCTTAGGTGGACTGTGTTTGGGTGGACTGTGTTTGGGTGAACTGTGTGTGGGTGGAGTGTGTTTGGGTGGACTGTGTGTGGGTGGAGTGTGTTTGGGTGGACTGTGTGTGGGTGGACTGTGTTTGGGTTGACTGTGTGTGGGTGGACTGTGGGTGGACTGTGTTTGGGTGGACTGTGTGTGGGTAGAGTATGTTTGGGTAGACTGTGTGTGGGTGGACTGTGTGTGGGTGGACTGTGTGTGGGTGGGCTGTTTGTGGGTGGACTGTGTTTGGGTGGAATCTATTTGGGTGCACTTTGTGGGTGGACTGTGTTTGGGTGGAGTGTGTTTGGGCGGACTGTGTGTGGATGAAGTGCGTTTTGGTGGACACAGTGTGGGTGGACTGTGTTTGGGTTGACTGTGTGTGGGTGGACTGTGGGTGGACTGTGTTTGGTTGATTTGTGTGTTGGTGGAGTGTGTTTGGGTGGACTGTGTATGGGTGGTGTGTGTTTGGGTGAACTCTATTTGGGTGCACTTTGTGGTTGGACTGTGTTTGGGTGGACTGTGTGTGGGTGTACTTTTGTGGGTGGACTGTGTTTGGATGGACTGTGTGGGTGGACTGTGTGTGGTTAGACTGTGTGTGAGTGAACTGTGAGTGGGTGGAGTGTGTTTGGGTGGAGTGTGTTTGAGTGGACTGTGTGTGGGTGGAGTGTGTTTCGGTGGAGTGTGTTTGAGTGGACTGTGTGTGGGTGGACTGTGTCTGGTTGGACTCTGTGTTGGTGGAATGTGTTTGGGTGAACTGTGTGTGTGTGTGGACTGTGTTTGGGAGGGCTGTGTGTTGGTGGACTCTGTGTGGGTGGACTGTATTTAGGTGGAGTGTGTTTTGGTGAACTGTTTGTTGGTGGCCTGAGTGGGTGGACTGCGTATGGGTGGTGTGTGTTTGGGTGGACTCTATTTGGGTGCACTTTGTGAGTGGACTGTGTTTGGGTGGACTGTGTTTGGGTGGACTGTGTGGGTGGACTGTGTGTGGGTAGTCTGTGTGTGGGTGGACTGTGAGTGGGTGGAGTGTGTTTGGGTGTCCTGTGTGTTGGTGGACTGTGTGTGGATAAAGTGTGTTTGGGTGGACAGTGTGTGGGTGGAATGTGTGTGGGTGGACTGTGTGTGGGTGGACTGTGTGTGGGTGGACTGTGTGTGGGTGGACTGTGGGTGGACTGTGTTTGGTTGGACTGTGTGTTGCTGGTGTGTGTTTGGGTGGAATGTGTGTGTTTGGACCTTGTTTGGGTGGATTGTGTGCAGGTGGACACACTGTGTGGGTGGACTGTATTTAGTTGGATTGTGTTTTGGTGGACTGTGTGTGGCTGGACTGCGTATGGGTGGACTGTGTTTACATGGAGTGTGTGTGGGTGGACTGTGTTTGGATTGACTGTGTGTGTGGACTGTGTGTGGGTGGACTGTATTTAGGTGGAGTGTGTGTGGGTGGATTGTTTTTGGGTGGACTGTGTTTGGTTTGACTGTGTGTGGGTGGGCTGTGGGTGGGCTGTGTGTGGGTGGACTGTATGTGCGTAGAGCATGTTTGGGTGGACTGTGTGTGGGTGGACTGTGTGTGGGTGAAGTGTGTTTGGGTTGAGTGTGTTTGGGTGGACTGTGTGTGGGTGGACTGTGGGTGGACTGTGCTTGGTTGGACTGTGTGTTGCTAGACTGTGTTTGGGAGGTCTGTGTGTGGGTGGACTCTGTGTGGGTGGACTGTGTTGAGGTGGAGTGTATTTCGGTGGAGTCTTTTTGCATTGACTCTTTGTGGGTGGTCTCTGTTTGGTTGGACTGAGTTTCGACGGATTGTGTTTGGGTGGACTGTGTGTGCATGTACTGTTTGTGGGTGGTCTGTGTGCGGGTGGACTGTGTGTGGGTAGACTGTGTGTGAGTGGACTGTGTGTGGGTGGAGTGCGTTTGGGTGCACTATGTGTTAGTGAACTGTGTGTCGGTGGAGTGTGTTTGGGTGGACTTTGTTTGTGTGGACTGTGTTTGGGTGGACTGTTTGTGGGTGGACTGTGTTTGTGTGGACTGTGTGTGGGTGGACGGTGGGTGGACTGTGTTTGGTTGGAATGTGTGTTTGTGGAGTGTGTTTGGGTGGACCCTGTGTGTGTTTGGACTGTGTTTAGGAGGACTGTGTATGGGTGGACTCTGTTTGGGTGGACTGTATTTCGGTGGATTGTGTTTCAGTGGACTGTGTGTGGACTGTGTTTGGGTGGACTGTGTGTGGGTGGAGTGTGTTTGGGTGGACCGTGTTTGGGTGAACTGTGTTTGGGTGGGCTCTGTGTGGGTGGACTGTGTGTGGGTGGAGTGTGTTTGGGTGGAGTGTGTGCGTGTACTGTATTTGGATGCATTTTGTGGGTGGAGTTTGTGTGGGTGGACTGTGTGTGGGTGGAGTATGTATGTTTGGACTGTGTTTGGTTTGACTGTGTGTGGGTGGACTGTGTATGGGTGGACTGTGTTTAGGTGGAGTGTTTTTGGGTGGAGTGTATTTGCATGGAGTGTGTGTGTGGACTGTGTTTGGTTTGACTGTGTGTGGGTAGAGTATGTTTGGGTGGAGTGTGTGGGTGAAGTGTGTTTGGGTTGACTGTGTATGGGTGGTGTGTGTTTGGGTGGACTCTATTCGGGTTCACTTTGTGGGCGGACTGTGTTTGGGTTGACTGTGTGTGGGTGTACTGTGTTTGGGTGGACTGTTTGGGTGGACTGTGTGTGGGTAGGCTGCGTGTGAATGGTGTGTGCTTGGGTGGACTGTGTTTGGGTGGACTGTGTGTGGGTGGACTGTGTGTGGGGGGACTGTGTGTGGGTGGAGTGTGCTTAGGTTGACTGTGTTTGGGTGGACTGTGTTTGGGTGGACTCTGTTTGGGTGAACTGTGTGTGTTTGGTCTGTGTGTGGGTGGACTGTGTTTGGGTGGACTGGGTTTGTGTGGACTTTGTGTGGGTGGACTGTGTGTGGGTGGACTGTGTTTGGTTCGACTGTGTGTGGGTGGACTGTGTGTGGGTGGACTGTGTGTGGGTGGACTGTGGGTGGGCTGTGTGTGGGTGGACTGTGTGTGGGTGAAGTGTGTTTGGATTGACTGTGTATGGGTTGACTGTGTATGGGTGGTGTGTGTTTGGGTGGACTCTATTTGGGTTCATTTTGTGTGTGGACTGTGTTTGGGTGGACTGTGTGGGTGGACTGTGTGTGGGTAGACTGTGTGTGAGTGGACTGTGAGTGGGTGGAGTGTGTTTGGTTGGAATGTGTGTTTGTGGAGTGTGTTTGGGTGGACTCTGTGTGTGTTTGGACTGTGTTTAGGAGGACTGTGTATGGGTGGACTCTGTTTGGGTGGACTGTATTTAGGTGGATTGTGTTTCAGTGGACTGTGTGTGGACTGTGTTTGGGTGGACTGTGTGTGGGTGGAGTGTGTTTGGGTGGACCGTGTTTGAGTGGACTGTGTTTGGGTGGGCTCTGTGTGGGTGGACTGTGTGTGGGTGGAGTGTGTTTGGGTGGAGTGTGTGCGTGTACTGTATTTGGATGCATTTTGTGGGTGGAGTTTGTGTGGGTGGACTGTGTGTGGGTGGACTGTGTGTGGGTGGACTATGTATGTGTGGACTGTGTTTGGTTTGACTGTGTGTGGGTGGACTGTGTTTAGGTGGAGTGTTTTTGGGTGGAATGTATTTGCATGGCGTGTGTGTGAGTGGACTGTGTTTGGTTTGACTGTGTGTGGGTGGACTGTGTGTGGGTAGAGTATGTTTGGGTGGACTGTATGTGGGTGGATTGTGTTGTGGGTGGAGTGTGTGGGTGTACTGTGTTTGGGTGGACTGTTTGGGTGGACTGTGTGTGGGTAGGCTGCGTGTGAATGGTGTGTGCTTGGGTGGACTGTGTTTGGGTGGACTGTGTGTGGGTGGACTGTGTGTGGGTGGACTGTGTGTGGGGGGACTGTGTGTGGGTGGAGTGTGCTTAGGTTGACTGTGTTTGGGTGGACTGTGTTTGGGTGGACTGTGTTTGGGTGGACTTTGTGTGGGTGGACTGTGTGTGGGTGGACTGTATTTGGGTGGACTGGGTTTGTGTGGACTTTGTGTGGGTGGACTGTGTGTGGGTGGACTGTGGGTGGGCTGTGTGTGGGTAGACTGTGTGTGAGTGGAATGTGAGTGGGTGGAGTGTGTTTGGGTTGACTGTGTGTGGGTGGACTGTGGATAGACTGTGTTTGGTTGGACCGTGTCTTGTCGAGTGTGTTTGGGTGGATGTGTGTGTGTGTGGACTGTGCTTGGGAGTACTGTGTGTGGATGGAGTCTGTGTGGGTGGACTGTATTTAGGTGGATTGTGTTTCCGTGGACTGTGTGTGGGTGGCCTGTGTGTGTGGGCTGTGCATGGGTGGACTTTGATTCGGTGGAGTGTGTTTGGGTGGAGTGTGTGTGGGTGGACTGTGTTTGGATTGACTGTGTGTGGGTGGACTGTGTTTGGGTGGGCTGTGTGTGGGTGGAGTGTGTTTGGGTGGACTTTGTTTGTGTGGACTGTGTTTGGGTGTTCTGTGTCTGGACAGACTATGTGTGGTTGGACTGTGTTTAGGTGGATTGTGTGTGCGTGCACTATTTGTGGGTGGAATGTGTGTGGGTGACTGTGTTTGGGTAGACTGTGTGTGAGTGGACTGTGTGTGAGTGGAGTGTGTTTGGGTGTACTGCGTGTGGGTGAACTGTGTGTGGGTGGAGTGTGTTTGGGTGGACTGTGTGTGGGTGGAGTGTGTTTGGGTGGACTGTGTGTGGGTGGACTGTGTTTGGGTTGACTGTGTGTGGGGGAATGTGTTTGGGTTGACTGTGTGTGGGTGGAATGTGCTTGTGTGGAGTGTGTTTGGGTGGAGTGTGTTTGGGTGGAGTGTGTGTGTGTACTGTATTTGGATGCATTTTGTGGGTGGAGTTTGTGTGGGTGGACTGTGTGTGGGTGGACTGTGTGTGGGTGGTCTGTGTTTGGTTTGACTGTGTGTAGGTGGACTGTGTATGGGTGGACTATGTTTTGGGTGGAGTGTATTTGTATGGCGTGTGTGTGAGTGGACTGTGTTTGGTTTGACTGTGTGTGGGTGGACTGTGGGTGGGTGAAGTGTGTTTGGGTAGGCTGTGTGTGGGTGGAGTGTGTTTGGTTGGAACGTGTGTTTGTGGAGTGTGTTTGGGTGGACAGTGTGTGTGTCTGGACTGTGTTTGGGAGGACTGTGTATGGGTGGACTGTATTTAGGTGGATTGTGTTTCAGTGGACTGTGTGTGGACTGTGTATGGGTGTGCTGTGTGTGGGTGGAGTGTGTTTGGGTGGACTTTGTTTGTGTGGACTGTGTTTGGGTGGACTGTTTGTGGGTGGACTGTGTTTGGTTGGAACGTGTGTTTGTGGAGTGTGTTTGGGTGGACAGTGTGTGTGTCTGGACTGTGTTTGGGAGGACTGTGTATGGGTGGACTGTATTTAGGTGGATTGTGTTTCAGTGGACTGTGTGTGGACTGTGTATGGGTGTGCTGTGTGTGGGTGGAGTGTGTTTGGGTGGACTTTGTTTGTGTGGACTGTGTTTGGGTGGACTGTTTTTGGGTGGACTGTGTTTGTGTGGACTGTGTGTGGGTGGACTGTGTTTGGGTTGACTGTGTGTGGGGGAATGTGTTTGGGTTGACTGTGTGTGGGTGGAATGTGCTTGTGTGGAGTGTGTTTGGGTGGAGTGTGTTTGGGTGGAGTGTGTGTGTGTACTGTATTTGGATGCATTTTGTGGGTGGAGTTTGTGTGGGTGGACTGTGTGTGGGTGGACTGTGTGTGGGTGGTCTGTGTTTGGTTTGACTGTGTGTAGGTGGACTGTGTATGGGTGGACTATGTTTTGGGTGGAGTGTATTTGTATGGCGTGTGTGTGAGTGGACTGTGTTTGGTTTGACTGTGTGTGGGTGGACTGTGGGTGGGTGAAGTGTGTTTGGGTAGGCTGTGTGTGGGTGGAGTGTGTTTGGTTGGAACGTGTGTTTGTGGAGTGTGTTTGGGTGGACAGTGTGTGTGTCTGGACTGTGTTTGGGAGGACTGTGTATGGGTGGACTGTATTTAGGTGGATTGTGTTTCAGTGGACTGTGTGTGGACTGTGTATGGGTGTGCTGTGTGTGGGTGGAGTGTGTTTGGGTGGACTTTGTTTGTGTGGACTGTGTTTGGGTGGACTGTTTGTGGGTGGACTGTGTTTGGTTGGAACGTGTGTTTGTGGAGTGTGTTTGGGTGGACAGTGTGTGTGTCTGGACTGTGTTTGGGAGGACTGTGTATGGGTGGACTGTATTTAGGTGGATTGTGTTTCAGTGGACTGTGTGTGGACTGTGTATGGGTGTGCTGTGTGTGGGTGGAGTGTGTTTGGGTGGACTTTGTTTGTGTGGACTGTGTTTGGGTGGACTGTTTTTGGGTGGACTGTGTTTGTGTGGACTGTGTGTGGGTGGACGGTGGGTGGACTGTGTTTGGTTGGAATGTGTGTTTGTGGAGTGTGTTTGGGTGGACTGTGTGTGTGTTTGGACTGTGTTTAGGTGGACTGTGTATGGGTGGACCCTGTTTGGGTGGACTGTATTTAGGTGGATTGTGTTTCAGTGGACTGTGTGTGAACTGTGTTTGGGTGGACTGTGTGTGGGTGGACCGTGTTTGTGTTTGGACTGTGTTTAGGAGGACTGTGTATGGGTGGACTCTGTTTGGGTGGACTGTATTTAGGTGGATTGTGTTTCAGTGGACTGTGTGTGGACTGTGTTTGGGTTGACTGTGTGTGGGTGGAGTGTGTTTGGGTGGACCGTGTTTGGGTGAAGTGTGTGCGTGTACTGTATTTGGATGCATTTTGTGGGTGGAGTTTGTGTGGGTGGACTGTGTGTGGGTGGTCTGTGTTTGGTTTGACTGTGTGTGGTTGGACAGTGTTTGGGTGGACTGTTTGGGTGGACTGTGTGTGGGTAGGCTGCGTGTGAATGGTGTGTGCTTGGGTGGACTGTGTTTGGGTGGACTGTGTGTGGGTGGACTGTGTGTGGGTGGACTGTGTGTGGGGGGACTGTGTGCGGGTGGAGTGTGCTTAGGTGGACTGTGTTTGGGTGGACTGTGTTTGGGTGAACTGTGTGTGGGTGGAGTGTGTTTGGGTGGACTGTGTGTGGGTGGAGTGTGTTTGGGTGGACTGTGTGTGGGTGGACTGTGTTTGGGTTGACTGTGTGTGGGTGGACTGTGGGTGGACTGTGCTTGGTTGGACTGTGTGTTGCTGGACTGTGTTTGGGAGGTCTGTGTGTGGGTGGACTCTGTGTGGGTGGACTGTGGGTGGACTGTGTTTGGGTGGACTGTGTGTGGGTGAACTGTGGGTGGGCTGTGTGTGGGTGGACTGTGTGTGGGTAGAGTATGTTTGGGTAGACTGTGTGTGGGTGGACTGTGTGTGGGTGGACTGTGTGTGGGTGGGCTGTTTGTGGGTGGACTGTGTTTGGGTGGAATCTATTTGGGTGCACTTTGTGGGTGGACTGTGTTTGGGTGGAGTGTGTTTGGGCGGACTGTGTGTGGATGAAGTGCGTTTTGGTGGACACAGTGTGGGTGGACTGTGTTTGGGTTGACTGTGTGTGGGTGGACTGTGGGTGGACTGTGTTTGGTTGATTTGTGTGTTGGTGGAGTGTGTTTGGGTGGACTGTGTATGGGTGGTGTGTGTTTGGGTGAACTCTATTTGGGTGCACTTTGTGGTTGGACTGTGTTTGGGTGGACTGTGTGTGGGTGTACTTTTGTGGGTGGACTGTGTTTGGATGGACTGTGTGGGTGGACTGTGTGTGGTTAGACTGTGTGTGAGTGAACTGTGAGTGGGTGGAGTGTGTTTGGGTGGAGTGTGTTTGAGTGGACTGTGTGTGGGTGGAGTGTGTTTCGGTGGAGTGTGTTTGAGTGGACTGTGTGTGGGTGGACTGTGTCTGGTTGGACTCTGTGTTGGTGGAATGTGTTTGGGTGAACTGTGTGTGTGTGTGGACTGTGTTTGGGAGGGCTGTGTGTTGGTGGACTCTGTGTGGGTGGACTGTATTTAGGTGGAGTGTGTTTTGGTGAACTGTTTGTTGGTGGCCTGAGTGGGTGGACTGCGTATGGGTGGTGTGTGTTTGGGTGGACTCTATTTGGGTGCACTTTGTGAGTGGACTGTGTTTGGGTGGACTGTGTTTGGGTGGACTGTGTGGGTGGACTGTGTGTGGGTAGTCTGTGTGTGGGTGGACTGTGAGTGGGTGGAGTGTGTTTGGGTGTCCTGTGTGTTGGTGGACTGTGTGTGGATAAAGTGTGTTTGGGTGGACAGTGTGTGGGTGGACTGTGTGTGGGTGGACTGTGTGTGGGTGGACTGTGTGTGGGTGGACTGTGGGTGGACTGTGTTTGGTTGGACTGTGTGTTGCTGGTGTGTGTTTGGGTGGAATGTGTGTGTTTGGACCTTGTTTGGGTGGATTGTGTGCAGGTGGACACACTGTGTGGGTGGACTGTATTTAGTTGGATTGTGTTTTGGTGGACTGTGTGTGGCTGGACTGCGTATGGGTGGACTGTGTTTACATGGAGTGTGTGTGGGTGGACTGTGTTTGGATTGACTGTGTGTGTGGACTGTGTGTGGGTGGACTGTATTTAGGTGGAGTGTGTGTGGGTGGATTGTTTTTGGGTGGACTGTGTTTGGTTTGACTGTGTGTGGGTGGGCTGTGGGTGGGCTGTGTGTGGGTGGACTGTATGTGCGTAGAGTATGTTTGGGTGGACTGTGTGTGGGTGGACTGTGTGTGGGTGAAGTGTGTTTGGGTTGAGTGTGTTTGGGTGGACTGTGTGTGGGTGGACTGTGGGTGGACTGTGCTTGGTTGGACTGTGTGTTGCTAGACTGTGTTTGGGAGGTCTGTGTGTGGGTGGACTCTGTGTGGGTGGACTGTGTTGAGGTGGAGTGTATTTCGGTGGAGTCTTTTTGCATTGACTCTTTGTGGGTGGTCTCTGTTTGGTTGGACTGAGTTTCGACGGATTGTGTTTGGGTGGACTGTGTGTGCATGTACTGTTTGTGGGTGGTCTGTGTGCGGGTGGACTGTGTGTGGGTAGACTGTGTGTGAGTGGACTGTGTGTGGGTGGAGTGCGTTTGGGTGCACTATGTGTTAGTGAACTGTGTGTCGGTGGAGTGTGTTTGGGTGGACTTTGTTTGTGTGGACTGTGTTTGGGTGGACTGTTTGTGGGTGGACTGTGTTTGTGTGGACTGTGTGTGGGTGGACGGTGGGTGGACTGTGTTTGGTTGGAATGTGTGTTTGTGGAGTGTGTTTGGGTGGACCCTGTGTGTGTTTGGACTGTGTTTAGGAGGACTGTGTATGGGTGGACTCTGTTTGGGTGGACTGTATTTAGGTGGATTGTGTTTCAGTGGACTGTGTGTGGACTGTGTTTGGGTGGACTGTGTGTGGGTGGAGTGTGTTTGGGTGGACCGTGTTTGGGTGGACTGTGTTTGGGTGGGCTCTGTGTGGGTGGACTGTGTGTGGGTGGAGTGTGTTTGGGTGGAGTGTGTGCGTGTACTGTATTTGGATGCATTTTGTGGGTGGAGTTTGTGTGGGTGGACTGTGTGTGGGTGGACTGTGTGTGGGTGGACTATGTATGTGTGGACTGTGTTTGGTTTGACTGTGTGTGGGTGGACTGTGTATGGGTGGACTGTGTTTAGGTGGAGTGTTTTTGGGTGGAGTGTATTTGCATGGAGTGTGTGTGAGTGGACTGTGTTTGGTTTGACTGTGTGTGGGTGGATTGTGTGTGGGTGGAGTGTGTGGGTGAAGTGTGTTTGGGTTGACTGTGTATGGGTGGTGTGTGTTTGGGTGGAGTGTGTGCGTGTACTGTATTTGGATGCATTTTGTGGGTGGAGTTTGTGTGGGTGGACTGTGTGTGGGTGGACTGTGTGTGGGTGGACTATGTATGTGTGGACTGTGTTTGGTTTGACTGTGTGTGGGTGGACTGTGGGTGGGTGAAGTTTGTTTGGATTGACTGTGTATGGGTGGTGTGTGTTTGGGTGGACTCTATTTGGGTTCATTTTGTGTGTGGACTGTGTTTGGGTGGACTGTGTGGGTGACTGTGTGTGGGTAGACTGTGTGTGAGTGGACTGTGAGTGGGTGGAGTGTGTTTGGTTGGAATGTGTGTTTGTGGAGTGTGTTTGGGTGGTCTCTGTGTGTGTTTGGACTGTGTTTAGGAGGACTGTATATGGGTGGACTCTGTTTGGGTGGACTGTATTTAGGTGGATTGTGTTTCAGTGGACTGTGTGTGGACTGTGTTTGGGTGGACTGTGTGTGGGTGGAGTGTGTTTGGGTGGACCGTGTTTGAGTGGACTGTGTTTGGGTGGGCTCTGTGTGGGTGGACTGTGTGTGGGTGGACTGTGTGTGGGTGGTGTGTGTTTGGGTGGAGTGTGTGCGTGTACTGTATTTGGATGCATTTTGTTGGTGGAGTTTGTGTGGGTGGACTGTGTGTGGGTGGACTACGTGTGGGTGGACTGTGTATGTGTGGACTGTGTTTGGTTTGACTGTGTGTGGGTGGACTGTGTTTAGGTGGAGTGTTTTTGGGTGGAGTGTATTTGCATGGAGTGTGTGTGAGTGGACTGTGTTTGGTTTGACTGTGTGTGGGTGGACTGTGTGTGGGTGAAGTGTGTTTGGGTTGACTGTGTCTGGGTGGTGTGTGTTTGGGTGGACTCTATTCGGGTTCACTTTGTGGGCGGACTGTGTTTGGGTTGACTTTGTGTGGGTGTACTGTGTTTGGGTGGACTGTTTGGGTGGACTGTGTGTGGGTAGGCTGCGTGTGAATGGTGTGTGCTTGGGTGGACTGTGTTTGGGTGGACTGTGTGTGGGTGGACTGTGTGTGGGTGGACTGTGTGTGGGTGGAGTGTGTGGGTGAAGTGTGTTTGGGTTGACTGTGTATGGGTGGTGTGTGTTTGGGTGGACTCTATTCGGGTTCACTTTGTGGGCGGACTGTGTTTGGGTTGACTGTGTGTGGGTGTACTGTGTTTGGGTGGACTGTTTGGGTGGACTGTGTGTGGGTAGGCTGCGTGTGAATGGTGTGTGCTTGGGTGGACTGTGTTTGGGTGGACTGTGTGTGGGTGGACTGTGTGTGGGCGGACTGTGTGTGGGGGGACTGTGTGTGGGTGGAGTGTGCTTCGGTTGACTGTGTTTGGGTGGACTGTGTTTGGGTGGACTGTGTTTGGGTGGACTGTGTGTGTTTGGTCTGTGTGTGGGTGGACTGTGTTTGGGTGGACTGGGTTTGTGTGGACTTTGTGTGGGTGGACTGTGTGTGGGTGGACTGTGTTTGGTTCGACTGTGTGTGGGTGGACTGTGGGTGGGCTGTGTGTGGGTGGACTTTGTGTGGGTGAAGTGTGTTTGGATTGACTGTGTATGGGTGGTGTGTGTTTGGGTGGACTCTATTTGGGTTCATTTTGTGTGTGGACTGTGTTTGGGTGGACTGTGTGGGTGGACTGTGTGTGAGTGGACTGTGAGTGGGTGGAGTGTGTTTGGGTGTACAGTGTGTGGGTGGACTGTGTTTGGGTTGACTGTGTATGGGTGGACTGTGGATAGACTGTGTTTGGTTGGACCGTGTCTTGTCGAGTGTGTTTGGGTGGACTGTGTGTGTGTGTGGACTGTGCTTGGGAGGATTGTGTGTGGATGGACTCTGTGTGGGTGGACTGTATTTAGGTGGATTGTGTTTCCGTGGACTGTGTGTGGGTGGCCTGTGTGTGTGGGCTGTGCAAGGGTGGACTTTGATTCGGTGGAGTGTGTTTGGGTGGAGTGTGTCTGGGTGGACTGTGTTTGGATTGACTGTGTGTGGGTGGACTGTGTTTGGGTGGGCTGTGTGTGGGTGGAGTGTGTTTGGGTGGACTTTGTTTGTGTGGACTGTGTTTGGGTGTTCTGTGTCTGGACAGACTATGTGTGGTTGGACTGTGTTTAGGTGGATTGTGTGTGCGTGCACTATTTGTGGGTGGAATGTGTGTGGGTGACTGTGTTTGGGTAAACTGTGTGTGAGTGGACTGTGTGTGAGTGGAGTGTGTTTGGGTGTACTGCGTGTGGGGGAATGTGTTTGGGTGGACTGTGTGTGGGGGAATGTGTTTGGGTTGACTGTGTGTGGGTGGACTGTGTGTGAGTGGAGTGTGTTTGGGTGTACTGCGTGTGGGTGAACTGTGTGTGGGTGGAGTGTGTTTGGGTGGACTGTGTGTGGGTGGAGTGTGTTTGGGTGGACTGTGTGTGGGTGGACTGTGTTTGGGTTGACTGTGTGTGGGGGAATGTGTTTGGGTTGACTGTGTGTGGGTGGAATGTGCTTGTGTGGAGTGTGTTTGGGTGGAGTGTGTTTGGGTGGAGTGTGTGTGTGTACTGTATTTGGATGCATTTTGTGGGTGGAGTTTGTGTGGGTGGACTGTGTGTGGGTGGACTGTGTGTGGGTGGTCTGTGTTTGGTTTGACTGTGTGTGGGTGGACTGTGTGTGGGTGGACTGTGTTTGGTTTGACTGTGTGTGGGTGGACTGTGGGTGGGCTGTGTGTGGGTGGACTGTGTGTGGGTGGAGTGTGTTAGGGTTGACTGTGTATGGGTGGTGTGTGTTTGGGTGGACTCTTTTCGGGTTCACTTTGTGGGCGGACTGTGTTTGGGTTGACTGTGTGTGGGTGTACTGTGTTTGGGTGGACTGTTTGGGTGGACTGTGTGTGGGTAGGCTGCGTGTGAATGGTGTGTGCTTGGGTGGACTGTGTGTGGGTGGACTGTGTGTGGGTGGACTGTGTGTGGGGGGACTGTGTGTGGGTGGAGTGTGCTTAGGTGGACTGTGTTTGGGTGGACTGTGTTTGGGTGGACTGTGTTTGGGTGGACTGTGTGTGGGTGGAGTGTGTTTGGGTGGACTGTGTGTGGGTGGAGTGTGTTTGCGTGAACTGTGTGTGGGTGGACTGTGTTTGGGTTGACTGTGTGTGGGTGGACTGTGGGTGGACTGTGCTTGGTTGGACTGTGTGTTGCTGGACTGTGTTTGGGAGGTCTGTGTGTGGGTGGACTCTGTGTGGGTGGACTGTGTTGAGGTGGAGTGTATTTCGGTGGAGTCTTTTTGCATTGACTCTTTGTGGGTGGACTCTGTTTGGTTGGACTGAGTTTCGACGGATTGTGTTTGGGTGGACTGTTTGTGAGTGGACTGTGTGTGGGTGGAGTGCGTTTGGGTGCACTATGTGTTAGTGAACTGTGTGTCGGTGGAGTGCGTTTGGGTGGACTTTGTATGTGTGGACTGTGTATGGGTGGACTCTGTTTGGGTGGACTGTATTTAGGTGGATTGTGTTTCAGTGGACTGTGTGTGGACTGTGTTTGGGTTGACTGTGTGTGGGTGGAGGGTGTTTGGGTGGACCGTGTTTGGGTGGACTCTGTGAGGGTGGACTGTGTGTGGGTGGACTGTGTTTGGGTGAAGTGTGTTTGGGTGGAGTGTGTGCGTGTACTGTATTTGGATGCATTTTGTGGGTGGAGTTTGTGTGGGTGGTCTGTGTGTGGGTGGACTGTGTCTGTGTGGACTGTGTTTGGTTTGACTGTGTGTGGGTGGACTGTGTATGGGTGGACTGTGTTTAGGTGGAGTGTTTTTGGGTGGAATGTATTTGCATGGAGTGTGTGTGGGTGGACTGTGGGTGGGCTGTGTGTGGGTGGACTATGTGTGGGTAGAGTATGTTTGGGTGGACTGTGTATGGGTGGTGTGTGTTTGGGTGGACTCTATTCGGGTTCACTTTGTGGGCGGACTGTGTTTGGGTTGACTGTGTGTGGGTGTACTGTGTTTGGTTGGACTGTTTGGGTGAACTGTGTGTGGGTAGGCTGCGTGTGAATGGTGTGTGCTTGGGTGGACTGTGTTTGGGTGGACTGTGTGTGGGTGGACTGTGTGTGGGTGGACTGTGTGTGGGGGGACTGTGTGTGGGTGGAGTGTGCTTAGGTTGACTGTGTTTGGGTGGACTGTGTTTGGGTGGACTGTGTGTGTTTGGTCTGTGTGTGGGTGAAGTGTGTTTGGGTTGACTGTGTATGGGTGGTGTGTGTTTGAGTGGACTCTATTTGGGTTCATTTTGTGTGTGGACTGTGTTTGGGTGGACTGTGTGTGGGTGTACTGTTTGTGGGTGTACTCTGTTTGGGTGGACTGTGTGCGGGTAGACTGTGTGTGAGTGGACTGTAAGTGGGTGGCGTGTGTTTGGGTGTACAGTGTGTGGGTGGACTGTGTATGGGTGGACTGTGGATAGACTGTGTTTGGTTGGACCGTGTGTTGGTCGAGTGTGTTTGGATGGACTGTGTGTGTGTGTGGACTGTGTTTGGGAGGATTGTGTGTGGATGGACTCTGTGTGGGTGGACTGTATTTAGGTGGAGTGTGTTTCCGTGGACTGTGTGTGGGTGGCCTGTGTGTGTGGACTGTGTGTGGGTGGACTGTGTATGGGTGGACTTTGATTAGGTGGAGTGTGTTTGGGTGGAGTGTGTTTGGATTGACTGTGTGTGGGTGGACTGTGTTTGGGTGGACTGTGTGTGGGTGGACTGTGTATGTGTGGACTGTGTTTGGTTTGACTGTGTGTGGGTGGACTGTGTATGGGTGGACTGTGTTTAGGTGGAGTGTTTTTGGGTGGAGTGTATTTGCATGGAGTGTGTGTGAGTGGACTGTGTTTGGTTTGACTGTGTGTGGGTGGACTGTGTGTGGGTGGACTGTGTATGTGTGGACTGTGTTTGGTTTGACTGTGTGTCGGTGGACTGTGTATGGGTGGACTTTGTTTAGGTGGAGTGTTTTTGGGTGGAGTGTATTTGCATGGAGTGTGTGTGAGTGGACTGTGTTTGGTTTGACTGTGTGTGGGTGGACTGTGGGTGGGCTGTGTGTGGGTGGACTGTGTGGGTGAAGTGTGTTTGGGTGGACTCTATTCGGGTTCACTTTGTGGGTGGACTGTGTTTGGGTTGACTGTGTGTGGGTGTACTGTGTTTGGTTGGACTGTTTGGGTGAACTGTGTGTGGGTGGACTGTGTGTGGGGGGACTGTGTGTGGGTGGAGTGTGCTTAGGTTGACTGTGTTTGGGTTGACTGTGTATGGGTGGTGTGTGTTTGGGTGGACTCTATTTGGGTTCATTTTGTGTGTGGACTGTGTTTGGGTGGACTGTGTGTGGGTGTACTGTTTGTGGGTGGACTCTGTTTGGGTGGACTGTGTGGGTGAACTGTGTGCGGGTAGACTGTGTGTGAGTGGACTGTGAGTGGGTGGCGTGTGTTTGGGTGGACTGTGGATAGACTGTGTTTGGTTGGACCGTGTGTTGGTCGAGTGTGTTTGGATGGACTGTGTGTGTGTGTGGACTGTGTTTGGGAGGATTGTGTGTGGATGGACTCTGTGTGGGTGGACTGTATTTAGTTGGAGTGTGTTTCCGTGGACTGTGTGTGGGTGGCCTGTTTGTGTGGACTGTGTGTGGGTGGACTGTGTATGGGTGGACTTTGATTAGGTGGAGTGTGTTTGGGTGGAGTGTGTTTGGATTGACTGTGTGTGGGTGGACTGTGTTTGGTTGGGCTGTGTGTGGGTGGAGTGTGTTTGGGTGGACTTTGTTTGTGTGGACTGTGTTTGTGTGTTCTGTGTCTGGACAGACTATGTGTGGTTGGACTGTGCTTAGGTGGATTGTGTGTGCGTGCACTATTTGTGGGTGGAATGTGTGTGGGTGACTGTGTTTGGGTAGACTGTGTGTGAGTGGACTGTGTGTGAGTGGAGTGTGTTTGGGTGTACTGCGTGTGGGGGAATGTGTTTGGGTGGACTGTGTGTGGGGGAATGTGTTTGGGTTGACTGTGTGTGGGTGGACTGTGTGTGAGTGGAGTGTGTTTGGGTGTACTGCGTGTGGGTGAATTGTGTGTGGGTGGAGTGTGTTTGGGTGGACTGTGTGTGGGTGGAGTGTGTTTGGGTGGACTGTGTGTGGGTGGACTGTGTTTGGGTTGACTGTGTGTGGGGGAATGTGTTTGGGTTGACTGTGTGTGGGTGGAATGTGCTTGTGTGGAGTGTGTTTGGGTGGAGTGTGTTTGGGTGGAGTGTGTGTGTGTACTGTATTTGGATGCATTTTGTGGGTGGAGTTTGTGTGGGTGGACTGTGTGTGGGTGGACTGTGTGTGGGTGGTCTGTGTTTGGTTTGACTGTGTGTGGGTGGACTGTGTGTGGGTGGACTGTGTTTGGTTTGACTGTGTGTGGGTGGACTGTGGGTGGGCTGTGTGTGGGTGGACTGTGTTAGGGTTGACTGTGTATGGGTGGTGTGTGTTTGGGTGGACTCTTTTCGGGTTCACTTTGTGGGCGGACTGTGTTTGGGTTGACTGTGTGTGGGTGTACTGTGTTTGGGTGGACTGTTTGGGTGGACTGTGTGTGGGTAGGCTGCGTGTGAATGGTGTGTGCTTGGGTGGACTGTGTGTGGGTGGACTGTGTGTGGGTGGACTGTGTGTGGGGGGACTGTGTGTGGGTGGAGTGTGCTTAGGTGGACTGTGTTTGGGTGGACTGTGTTTGGGTGGACTGTGTTTGGGTGGACTGTGTGTGGGTGGAGTGTGTTTGGGTGGACTGTGTGTGGGTGGAGTGTGTTTGCGTGGACTGTGTGTGGGTGGACTGTGTTTGGGTTGACTGTGTGTGGGTGGACTGTGGGTGGACTGTGCTTGGTTGGACTGTGTGTTGCTGGACTGTGTTTGGGAGGTCTGTGTGTGGGTGGACTCTGTGTGGGTGGACTGTGTTGAGGTGGAGTGTATTTCGGTGGAGTCTTTTTGCATTGACTCTTTGTGGGTGGACTCTGTTTGGTTGGACTGAGTTTCGACGGATTGTGTTTGGGTGGACTGTGTGTGAGTGGACTGTGTATGGGTGGACTCTGTTTGGGTGGACTGTATTTAGGTGGATTGTGTTTCAGTGGACTGTGTGTGGACTGTGTTTGGGTTGACTGTGTGTGGGTGGAGTGTGTTTGGGTGGACCGTGTTTGGGTGGACTCTGTGAGGGTGGACTGTGTGTGGGTGGACTGTGTGTGGGTGGAGTGTGTTTGGGTGGAGTGTGTGCGTGTACTGTATTTGGATGCATTTTGTGGGTGGAGTTTGTGTGGGTGGTCTGTGTGTGGGTGGACTGTGTATGTGTGGACTGTGTTTGGTTTGACTGTGTGTGGGTGGACTGTGTATGGGTGGACTGTGTTTAGGTGGAGTGTTTTTGGGTGGAATGTATTTGCATGGAGTGTGTGTGGGTGGACTATGTGTGGGTAGAGTATGTTTGGGTGGACTGTGTATGGGTGGTGTGTGTTTGGGTGGACTCTATTCGGGTTCACTTTGTGGGCGGACTGTGTTTGGGTTGACTGTGTGTGGGTGTACTGTGTTTGGTTGGACTGTTTGGGTGAACTGTGTGTGGGTAGGCTGCGTGTGAATGGTGTGTGCTTGGGTGGACTGTGTTTGGGTGGACTGTGTGTGGGTGGACTGTGTGTGGGTGGACTGTGTGTGGGGGGACTGTGTGTGGGTGGAGTGTGCTTAGGTTGACTGTGTTTGGGTGGACTGTGTTTGGGTGGACTGTGTGTGTTTGGTCTGTGTGTGGGTGAAGTGTGTTTGGGTTGACTGTGTATGGGTGGTGTGTGTTTGGGTGGACTCTATTTGGGTTCATTTTGTGTGTGGACTGTGTTTGGGTGGACTGTGTGTGGGTGTACTGTTTGTGGGTGGACTCTGTTTGGGTGGACTGTGTGGGTGGACTGTGTGCGGGTAGACTGTGTGTGAGTGGACTGTAAGTGGGTGGCGTGTGTTTGGGTGTACAGTGTGTGGGTGGACTGTGTATGGGTGGACTGTGGATAGACTGTGTTTGGTTGGACCGTGTGTTGGTCGAGTGTGTTTGGATGGACTGTGTGTGTGTGTGGACTGTGTTTGGGAGGATTGTGTGTGGATGGACTCTGTGTGGGTGGACTGTATTTAGGTGGAGTGTGTTTCCGTGGACTGTGTGTGGGTGGCCTGTGTGTGTGGACTGTGTGTGGGTGGACTGTGTATGGGTGGACTTTGATTAGGTGGAGTGTGTTTGGGTGGAGTGTGTTTGGATTGACTGTGTGTGGGTGGACTGTGTTTGGGTGGACTGTGTGTGGGTGGACTGTGTATGTGTGGACTGTGTTTGGTTTGACTGTGTGTGGGTGGACTGTGTATGGGTGGACTGTGTTTAGGTGGAGTGTTTTTGGGTGGAGTGTATTTGCATGGAGTGTGTGTGAGTGGACTGTGTTTGGTTTGACTTTGTGTGGGTGGACTGTGTGTGGGTGGACTGTGTATGTGTGGACTGTGTTTGGTTTGACTGTGTGTGGGTGGACTGTGTATGGGTGGACTTTGTTTAGGTGGAGTGTTTTTGGGTGGAGTGTATTTGCATGGAGTGTGTATGAGTGGACTGTGTTTGGTTTGACTGTGTGTGGGTGGACTGTGGGTGGGCTGTGTGTGGGTGGATTGTGTGGGTGAAGTGTGTTTGGGTGGACTCTATTCGGGTTCACTTTGTGGGTGGACTGTGTTTGGGTTGACTGTGTGTGGGTGTACTGTGTTTGGTTGGACTGTTTGGGTGAACTGTGTGTGGGTGGACTGTGTGTGGGGGGACTGTGTGTGGGTGGAGTGTGCTTAGGTTGACTGTGTTTGGGTTGACTGTGTATGGGTGGTGTGTGTTTGGGTGGACTCTATTTGGGTTCATTTTGTGTGTGGACTGTGTTTGGGTGGACTGTGTGTGGGTGTACTGTTTGTGGGTGGACTCTGTTTGGGTGGACTGTGTGGGTGAACTGTGTGCGGGTAGACTGTGTGTGAGTGGACTGTGAGTGGGTGGCGTGTGTTTGGGTGGACTGTGGATAGACTGTGTTTGGTTGGACCGTGTGTTGGTCGAGTGTGTTTGGATGGACTGTGTGTGTGTGTGGACTGTGTTTGGGAGGATTGTGTGTGGATGGACTCTGTGTGGGTGGACTGTATTTAGTTGGAGTGTGTTTCCGTGGACTGTGTGTGGGTGGCCTGTGTGTGTGGACTGTGTGTGGGTGGACTGTGTATGGGTGGACTTTGATTAGGTGGAGTGTGTTTGGGTGGAGTGTGTTTGGATTGACTGTGTGTGGGTGGACTGTGTTTGGTTGGGCTGTGTGTGGGTGGAGTGTGTTTGGGTGGACTTTGTTTGTGTGGACTGTGTTTGGGTGTTCTGTGTCTGGACACACTATGTATGGTTGGACTGTGTTTAGGTGGATTGTGTGTGCGTGCACTATTTGTGGGTGGACTGTGTGTGAGTGGACTGTGTGTGAGTGGAGTGTGTTTGGATGTACTGTGTGTGGGTGAACTGTGTGTGGGTGGAGTGTGTTTGGGTGGACTGTGTGTGGGTGGACTGTGTTTGGGTGGACTGTGTGTGGGTGGACTGTTTTTGGGTTGACTGTGTGTGGGTGGACTGTGTTTGGGTTGACTGTGTGTGGGTGGACTGTGTTTGGGAGGTCTGTGTGTGGGTGGACTCTGTGTGGGTGGACTGTGTTGAGGTGGAGTGTATTTTGGTGGAGTCTTTTTGCATTGACTCTTTGTGGGTGGACTCTGTTTGGTTGGACTGAGTTTCGACGGATTGTGTTTGGGTGGACTGTGGGTGAATGTACTGTTTGTGGGTGGTCTGTGTGCGGGTGGACTGTGTGTGGGTGGACTGTGGGTGGACTGTGTTTGGGTTGACTGTGTGGGTGGACTGTGGGTGGACTGTGTTTGGGTTGACTGTGTGTTGCTGGACTGTGTTTGGGAGGTCTGTGTGTGGGTGGACTCTGTGTGGGTGGAGTGCGTTTGGTTGGACTGAGTTTAGGCGGATTGTGTTTGGGTGGACTGTGGGTGTATGTACTGTGTGTGGGTGGACTGTGTGGGTGGATTGTGTTTGGTTTGACTGTGTTTGGGTGGAGTGTGTGTGGGTGGACTGTGTGGGTGGATTGTGTTTGGTTTGACTGTGTTTGGGTGCAGTGTGTTTGGGTGGACTATGTGTGGGTGTACTGTTTGTGGGTAGACTGTGTATGAGTGGACTGTGAGTGGGTGGAGTGTGTTTGGGTGGACTATGTGTGGATGAATTGTGGTTGGGTGGACAGTGTATCGTTGGACTGTATTTGGGTTCAATGTGTGTGAGTGGACTGTGTTTGGTTGGACTGTGTGTTGGTGGAGTGTTTTTGGGTGGACTGTGTGTGTGTGTATGTGGACTGTGTTTTGGAGGACTGTGTGTGGGTGGACTGTGTTGAGGTGGAGTGTTGTTTCGGTGGAGTGTGTTTGCATGGACTGTGTGTGATTGGACTGTGTTTGGGTTGACTGTGTATGGGTGGACTGTGTTTCAGTGGAGTGTGTTTGGGTGGAGTCTTTTTGCATGGAGTGTGTGTGGATGGACTGTGTTTGGATTAACTGTGTGCGGGTGGACTGTGTTTGGGTGTACTGTGTGTGGGTGGACTGTTTGTGGGTGGACTGTATTTGGGTGGAGTGTTTTTGCATGGACTGTGTGTGGGTGGACTGTGTATGGTGGGGCTATGTTTAGGCGGATTGTGTTTGGTTGGACTGTGTGGGCATGTACTGTTTGTGGGTGGACTGTGTGTGGGTGGACTGTGTGTGTGTAGACTGTGTGTGAGTGGACTGTGTGTGAGTGGAGTGTGTTTGGGTGGACTGTGTTGAAGTGGAGTGTTGGTTCGGTGGAGTGTTTTTGGGTGGAGTGTATTTGCATGGAGTGTGTGTGAGTGGACTGTGTTTGGTTTGACTGTGTATGGGTGGACTGTGGGTGGGCTGTGTGTGGGTGGACTGTGTGGGTGGTGTGTGTTTGGGTGGACTCTATTCGGGTTCACTTTGTGGGCGGACTGTGTTTGGGTTGACTGTGTGTGGGTGTACTGTGTTTGGGTGGACTGTTTGGGTGAACTGTGTGTGGGTAGGCTGCGTGTGAATGGTGTGTGATTGGGTGGACTGTGTTTGGGTGGAATGTGTGTGGGTGGACTGTGTGTGGGTGGACTGTGTGTGGGGGGACTGTGTGTGGGTGGAGTGTGCTTAGGTGGACTGTGTTTGGGCGGACTGTGTTTGGGTGGACTGTGTTTGGGTGGACTGTATGTGGTTGGTCTGTGTGTGGGTGGACTGTGTTTGGGGGAACGGGTTTGGGTGGACTGTGTTTGGGGGAACGGGTTTGGGTGGACTTTGTGTGGGTGGGCTGTGTGTGGGTGGTGTGTGTTTGCGTGGACTATATTTGGGTTCATTTTGTGTGTGGACTGTGTTTGGGTGGTCTGTGTGTGGGCAGACTGTGTGTGAGTGGACTGTGTGTGCATGAAGTGTGTTTGGGTGGACTGTGAGTGGGTGGACTGTGTTTGGGTTGACTGTGTATGGTTGGACTGTGGATAGACTGTATTTGGTTGGACCGTGTGTTGGTCGAGTGTGTTTGGGTGGACTGTGTGTGGGTGGACTGTGTTTGGGTTGACTGTGTATGGGTGGACTGTGGATAGATTGTATTTGGTTGGACCGTGTGTTGGTCGAGTGTGTTTGGGTGGACTGTGTGTGTGTGTGTGGACTGTGTTTGGGAGGACTGTGTGTGGATGGCCTGTGTGGGTGGACTGTGTGTGGGTGGAGTGTGTTTGGGTGGACTGTGTATGGGTGGACTTTGATTAGGTGGAGTGTGTTTGGGTGGAGTGTGTGTGGGTGGACTGTGTTTGGATTGACTGTGTGTGGGTGGACTGTGTTTGGGTGGGCTGTGTGTGGGTGGAGTGTGTTTGGGTGGGCTGTGTTTGGGTGGAGTGTGTTTGGGTGGACTTTGTTTGTGTGGACTGTGTTTGGGTGTTCTGTGTCTGGACAGACTATGTATGGTTGGACTGTGTTTAGGTGGATTGCGTGTGCGTGAACTATTTGTGGGTGGACTGTGTGTGGGTGGACTGTGTTTGGGTGGACTGTGTGTGAGTGGACTGTGTGTGGGTGGAGTGTGTTTGGGTGGACTGTGTGTGGGTGGAGTGTGTTTGGGTGAACTGTGTGTGGGTGGACTGTGTTTGGGTTGACTGTGTATGGGTGGACTGTGTTTGGGTTGACGGTGTGTGGCTGGACTGTGTTTGGGAGATCTGTGTATGGGTGGACTGTGTTTGGGTGGAGTGTTTTTGGGTGGAGTGTATTTGCATGGAGTGTGTGTGAGTGGACTGTGTTTGGTTTGACTGTGTGTGGGTGGACTGTGGGTGGACTGTATGTGGGTGGATTGTGTGTGGGTGGAGTGTGTGGGTGAAGTGTGTTTGGGTTGACTGTGTATGGGTGGTGTGTGTTTGGGTGGACTCTATTCGGGTTCACTTTGTGGGCGGACTGTGTTTGGGTTGACTGTGTGGGTGTACTGTGTTTGGGTAGGCTGCGTGTGAATGGTGTGTGCTTGGGTGGACTGTGTTTGGGTGGACTGTGTGTGGGTGGACTGTGTGTGGGTGGACTGTGTGTGGGGGGACTGTGTGCGGGTGGAGTGTGCTTAGGTGGACTGTGTTTGGGTGGACTGTGTTTGGGTGGACTGTGTGTGGGTGGAGTGTGTTTGGGTGGACTGTGTGTGGGTGGAGTGTGTTTGGGTGGACTGTGTGTGGGTGGACTGTGTTTGGCTTGACTGTGTGTGGGTTGACTGTGGGTGGACTGTGCTTGGTTGGACTGTGTGTTGCTGGACTGTGTTTGGGATGTCTGTGTGTGGGTGGACTCTGTGTGGGTGGACTGTGTTGTGGTGGAGTGTATTTCGGTGGAGTCTTTTTGCATTGACTGTGTGTGGGTGGACGGTGGGTGGACTGTGTTTGGTTGGAATGTGTGTTTGTGGAGTGTGTTTGGGTGGACTGTGTGTGTGTTTGGACTGTGTTTAGGAGGACTGTGTATGGGTGGACTCTGTTTGGGTGGACTGTATTTAGGTGCATTGTGTTTCAGTGGACTGTGTGTGGACTGTGTTTGGTTGGACTGTGTGTGGGTGGAGTGTGTTTGGGTGGATCATGTTTGGGTGGACTGTGTTTGGGTGGGCTGTGTGTGGGTGGACTGTGTGTGGTTGGAATGTGCTTGTGTGGAGTGTGTTTGGGTGGAGTGTGTTTGGGTGGAGTGTGTGCGTGTACTGTATTTGGATGCATTTTGTTGGTGGAGTTTGTGTGGGTGGACTGTGTGTGGGTGGACTGTGTGTGGGTGGACTGTGTATGGGTGGACTGTGTTTGGTTTGTCTGTGTGTGGGTGGACTGTGTTTAGGTGGAGTGTTTTTGGGTGGAGTGTATTTGCATGGAGTGTGTGTGAGTGGACTGTGTTTGGTTTGACTGTGTGTGGGTGGACTGTGTTTGGGTTGACTGTGTGTGGGTGGACTGTGTTTGGGTTGACTGTGTGTGGGTGGACTGTGTTTGGGAGATCTGTGTGTGGGTGGACTCTGTGTGGGTGGAATGTGCTTGTGTGGAGTGTGTTTGGGTGGAGTGTGTTTGGGTGGAGTGTGTGCGTGTACTGTATTTGGATGCATTTTGTGGGTGGAGTTTGTGTGGGTGGACTGTGTGTGGGTGGACTGTGTGTGGGTGGTCTGTGTTTAGTTTGACTGTGTGTGGGTGGACTGTGTGTGGGTGGACTGTGTATGGGTGGACTGTGTTTGGGTGGAGTGTTTTTGGGTGGAGTGTATTTGCATGGAGTGTGTGTGAGTGGTCTGTGTTTGATTTGACTGTGTGTGGGTGGACTGTGGGTGGGTAGAGTATGTTTGGGTGGACTGTGTATGGGTGGTGTGTGTTTGGGTGGACTCTATTCGGGTTCACTTTGTGGGCGGACTGTGTTTGGGTTGACTGTGTGGGTGTACTGTGTTTGGGTGGACTGTTTGTGTGGACTGTGTGTGGGTGAACTGTGTGTGGGTGGAGTGTGTTTGGGTGGACTGTGTGTGGGTGGAGTGTGTTTGGGTGGACTGTATGTGGTTGGTCTGTGTGTGGGTGGACTGTGTTTGGGGGAACGGGTTTGGGTGGACTTTGTGTGGGTGGGCTGTGTGTGGGTGGTGTGTGTTTGCGTGGACTCTATTTGGGTTCATTTTGTGTGTGGACTGTGTTTGGGTGGTCTGTGTGTGGGCAGACTGTGTGTGAGTGGACTGTGTGTGCATGAAGTGTGTTTGGGTGGACTGTGAGTGGGTGGACTGTGTTTGGGTTGACTGTGTATGGGTGGACTGTGGATAGACTGTATTTGGTTGGACCGTGTGTTGGTCGAGTGTGTTTGGGTGGACTGTGTGTGGGTGGACTGTGTTTGGGTTGACTGTGTATGGGTGGACTGTGGATAGACTGTATTTGGTTGGACCGTGTGTTGGTCGAGTGTGTTTGGGTGGACTGTGTGTGTGTGTGTGGACTGTGTTTGGGAGGACTGTGTGTGGATGGCCTGTGTGGGTGGAGTGTGTTTGGGTGGACTGTGTATGGGTGGACTTTGATTAGGTGGAGTGTGTTTGGGTGGAGTGTGTGTGGGTGGACTGTGTTTGGATTGACTGTGTGTGGGTGGACTGTGTTTGGGTGGGCTGTGTGTGGGTGGAGTGTGTTTGGGTGGGCTGTGTTTGGGTGGAGTGTGTTTGGGTGGACTTTGTTTGTGTGGACTGTGTTTGGGTGTTCTGTGTCTGGACAGACTATGTATGGTTGGACTGTGTTTAGGTGGATTGCGTGTGCGTGAACTATTTGTGGGTGGACTGTGTGTGGGTGGACTGTGTTTGGGTGGACTGTGTGTGAGTGGACTGTGTGTGAGTGGAGTGTGTTTGGGTGTACTGTGTGTGGGTGAACTGTGTGTGGGTGGAGTGTGTTTGGGTGGACTGTGTGTGGGTGGAGTGTGTTTGGGTGAACTGTGTGTGGGTGGACTGTGTTTGGGTTGACTGTGTATGGGTGGACTGTGTTTGGGTTGACGGTGTGTGGCTGGACTGTGTTTGGGAGATCTGTGTGTGGGTGGACTCTGTGTGGGTGGAATGTGTGTGGGTGGAATGTGTATGGGTGGACTGTGTTTGGGTGGAGTGTTTTTGGGTGGAGTGTATTTGCATGGAGTGTGTGTGAGTGGACTGTATGTGGGTGGATTGTGTGTGGGTGGAGTGTGTGGGTGAAGTGTGTTTGGGTTGACTGTGTATGGGTGGTGTGTGTTTGGGTGGACTCTATTCGGGTTCACTTTGTGGGCGGACTGTGTTTGGGTTGACTGTGTGGGTGTACTGTGTTTGGGTAGGCTGCGTGTGAATGGTGTGTGCTTGGGTGGACTGTGTTTGGGTGGACTGTGTGTGGGTGGACTGTGTGTGGGTGGACTGTGTGTGGGGGGACTGTGTGTGGGTGGAGTGTGCTTAGGTGGACTGTGTTTGGGTGGACTGTGTTTGGGTGGACTGTGTGTGGGTGGAGTGTGTTTGGGTGGACTTTGTGTGGGTGGAGTGTGTTTGGGTGGACTGTGTGTGGGTGGACTGTGTTTGGGTTGACTGTGTGTGGGTTGACTGTGGGTGGACTGTGCTTGGTTGGACTGTGTGTTGCTGGACTGTGTTTGGGATGTCTGTGTGTGGGTGGACTCTGTGTGGGTGGACTGTGTTGTGGTGGAGTGTATTTCGGTGGAGTCTTTTTGCATTGACTGTGTGTGGGTGGACGGTGGGTGGACTGTGTTTGGTTGGAATGTGTGTTTGTGGAGTGTGTTTGGGTGGACTGTGTGTGTGTTTGGACTGTGTTTAGGAAGACTGTGTATGGGTGGACTCTGTTTGGGTGGACTGTATTTAGGTGCATTGTGTTTCAGTGGACTGTGTGTGGACTGTGTTTGGGTGGACTGTGTGTGGGTGGAGTGTGTTTGGGTGGATCATGTTTGGGTGGACTGTGTTTGGGTGGGCTGTGTGTGGGTGGACTGTGTGTGGTTGGAATGTGCTTGTGTGGAGTGTGTTTGGGTGGAGTGTGTTTGGGTGGAGTGTGTGCGTGTACTGTATTTGGATGCATTTTGTTGGTGGAGTTTGTGTGGGTGGACTGTGTGTGGGTGGACTGTGTGTGGGTGGACTGTGTATGGGTGGACTGTGTTTGGTTTGTCTGTGTGTGGGTGGACTGTGTTTAGGTGGAGTGTTTTTGGGTGGAGTGTATTTGCATGGAGTGTGTGTGAGTGGACTGTGTTTGGTTTGACTGTGTGTGGGTGGACTGTGTTTGGGTTGACTGTGTGTGGGTGGACTGTGTTTGGGTTGACTGTGTGTGGGTGGACTGTGTTTGGGAGATCTGTGTGTGGGTGGACTCTGTGTGGGTGGAATGTGCTTGTGTGGAGTGTGTTTGGGTGGAGTGTGTTTGGGTGGAGTGTGTGCGTGTACTGTATTTGGATGCATTTTGTGGGTGGAGTTTGTGTGGGTGGACTGTGTGTGGGTGGACTGTGTGTGGGTGGTCTGTGTTTAGTTTGACTGTGTGTGGGTGGACTGTGTGTGGGTGGACTGTGTATGGGTGGACTGTGTTTGGGTGGAGTGTTTTTGGGTGGAGTGTATTTGCATGGAGTGTGTGTGAGTGGTCTGTGTTTGATTTGACTGTGTGTGGTTGGACTGTGGGTGGGTAGAGTATGTTTGGGTGGACTGTGTATGGGTGGTGTGTGTTTGGGTGGACTCTATTCGGGTTCACTTTGTGGGCGGACTGTGTTTGGGTTGACTGTGTGGGTGTACTGTGTTTGGGTGGACTGTTTGTGTGGACTGTGTGTGGGTGGACTGTGTGTGGGTGGAGTGTGTTTGGGTGGACTGTGTGTGGTTGGACTGTGTTTGGGTTGACTGTGTGTGGGTGGACTGTGTTTGGGTTGACTGTGTGTGGGTGGACTGTGTTTGGGAGATCTGTGTGTGGGTGGACTCTGTGTGGGTGGACTGTGTGTGGGTGGAATGTGCTTGTGTGGAGTGTGTTTGGGTGGAGTGTGTTTGGGTGGAGTGTGTGCGTGTACTGTATTTGGATGCATTATGTGGGTGGAGTTTGTGTGGGTGGACTGTGTGTGGGTGGACTGTGTGTGGGTGGTCTGTGTTTAGTTTGACTGTGTGTGGGTGGACTGTGTGTGGGTGGACTGTGTATGGGTGGACTGTGTTTGGGTGGAGTGTTTTTGGGTGGAGTGTATTTGCATGGAGTGTGTGTGAGTGGACTGTGTTTGGTTTGACTGTGTGTGGGTGGACTGTGGGTGGGCTGTGTGTGGGTGGACTGTGTTTGGTTGGAATGTGTGTTTGTGGAGTGTGTTTGGGTGGACTGTGTGTGTGTTTGAACTGTGTTTAGGAGGACTGTGTATGGGTGGACTCTGTTTGGGTCGACTGTATTTAGGTGGATTGTGTTTCATTGGACTGTGTGTGGACTGTGTTTGGGTGGACTGTGTGTGGGTGGAGTGTGTTTGGGTGGGCTGTGTGTGGGTGGACTGTGTGTGGGTGGAGTGTGCTTGTGTGGAGTGTGTTTGGGTGGAGTGTGTTTGGGAGGAGTGTGTGCGTGTACTGTATTTGAATGCATTTTGTGGGTGGAGTTTGTGTGGGTGGACTGTGTGTGGGTGGACTGTGTGTGGGTGGACTGTGTATGGGTGGACTGTGTTTTGGTGGAGTGTTTTTGGGTGGAGTGTATTTGCATGGAATGTGTGTGAGTGGACTGTGTTTGGTTTGACTGTGTGTGGATGGACTGTGTGTGGGTGGACTGTGTATGGGTGGACTGTGTTTGGGTGGAGTGTGTTTGGGTGGAGTGTATTTGCATGGAGTGTGTGTGAGTGGACTGTGTTTGGTTTGACTGTGTGTGGGTGGACTGTGTGTGGGCTGTGTGTTGGTGGACTGTGTGTGGGTAGAGTATGTTTGGGTGGACTGTATGTGGGTGGACTGTGTGTGGGTGGAGTGTGTGGGTGAAGTGTGTTTGGGTTGACTGTGTCTGGGTGGTGTGTGTTTGGGTGGACTCTATTCGGGTTCACTTTGTGGGCGGACTGTGTTTGGGTTAACTGTGTGGGTGTACTGTGTTTGGGTGGACTGTTTGGGTGGACTGTGTGTGGGTAGGCTGCGTGTGAATGGTGTGTGCTTGGGTGGACTGTGTTTGGGTGGACTGTGTGTGGGTGGACTGTGTGTGGGTGGACTGTGTGTGGGGGGACTGTGTGTGGGTGGATTGTGCTTAGGTGGACTGTGTTTGGGTGGACTGTGTTTGGGTGGACTGTGTTTGGGTGGACTGTGTGTGGTTGGTCTGTGTGTGGGTGGATTGTGTGTGGGTGAAGTGTGTTTGGATTGACTGTGTATGGGTGGTGTGTGTTTGGGTGGACTCTATTTGGGTTCATTTTGTGTGTGGACTGTGTTTGGGTGGACTGTGTGGGTGGACTGTGTGCGGGTAGACTGTGTGTGAGTGGACTGTGAGTGGGTGGAGTGTGTTTGGGTTGACTGTGTATGGGTGGACTCTGTGTGGGTGGACTGTATTTAGGTGGAGTGTGTTTGCGTGGACTGTGTGTGGGTGGCCTGTGTGTGGGTGGACTGTGAGTGGGTGGACTGTGTATGGGTGGACTTTGATTAGGTGGAGTGTGTTTGGGTGGAGTGTGTGTGGGTGGACTGTGTTTGGATTGACTGTGTGTGGGTGGACTGTGTTTGGGTGGGCTGTGTGTGGGTGGAGTGTGTTTGGGTGGACTTTGTGTGGACTGTGTTTGGGTGTTCTGTGTCTGGACAGACTCTGTATGGTTGGACTGTGTTTAGTTGGATTGTGTGTGCGTGCACTATTTGTGGGTGGACTGTGTGTGAGTGGACTGTGTGTGAGTGGAGTGTGTTTGGGTGTACTGTGTGTGAGTGAACTGTGTGTGGGTGGAGTGTGTTTGGTTGGACTGTGTGTGGGTGGAGTGTGTTTGTGTGGACTGTGTGTGGGTGGACTGTGTTTGGGTTGACTGTGTGTGGGTGGACTGTGTTTGGGTTGACTGTGTGTGGGTGGACTGTGTTTGGGAGGTCTGTGTGTGGGTGGACTCTGTGTGGGTGGACTGTGTTGAGGTGGAGTGTATTTCGGTGGAGTCTTTTTGCATTGACTCTTTGTGGGTGGTCTCTGTTTGGTTGGACTGAGTTTCGACGGATTGTGTTTGGGTGGACTGTGTGTGCATGTACTGTTTGTGGGGGGTCTGTGTGCGGGTGGACTGTGTGTGGGTAGACTGTGTGTGAGTGGACTGTGTGTGGGTGGAGTGCGTTTGGGTGGACAGTGTGTGGATGGACTGTGGGTGGACTGTGTTTGGTTGGACTGTGTGTTGCTGGACTGTGTTTGGGAGGTCTGTGTGTGGGTCGACTCTGTGTGGGTGTACTGTGTTGAGGTGAAGTGTGTTTCGGTGAACTGTGTGTGGGTGGACTGTATTTCGGTGGAGTGTTTTTGCATTGACTGTGTGTGGGTGGACTGTGTTTGGTTGGACTGAGTTTAGGCGGATTGTGTTTGGGTGGACTTGTTTGGGTGGACTGTGTGTGGGTGGAGTGTGTGTGGGTGGACTGTGTGGGTGGATTGTGTTTGGTTTGACTGTGTTTGGGTGGACTGTGGGTGGGCTGTGTGTGGGTGGACTGTGTATGGGTGCAGTGTGTTTGGGTGGACTATGTGTGGGTGTACTGTTTGTGGGTAGACTGTGTATGAGTGGACTGTGAGTGGATGGAGTGTGTTGAGGTGGAGTGTTGGTTCGGTGGAGTGTTTTTGGGTGGAGTGTATTTGCATGGAGTGTGTGTGAGTGGACTGTGTTTGGTTTGACTGTGTGTGGGTGGATTGTGTGTGGGTGGAGTGTGTGGATGAAGTGTGTTTGGGTTGACTGTGTATGGGTGGTGTGTGTTTGGGTGGACTCTATTCGGGTTCACTTTGTGGGCGGACTGTGTTTGGGTGGACTGTTTGGGTGGACTGTGTGTGGGTAGGCTGCGTGTGAATGGTGTGTGCTTGGGTGGACTGTGTTTTGGGTGGAATGTGTGTGGGTGGACTGTGTGTGGGTGGACTGTGTGTGGGGGGACTGTGTGTGGGTGGAGTATGCTTAGGTGGACTGTGTTTGGGTGGACTGTGTTTGGGTGGACTGTGTTTGGGTGGACTGTGTGTGGTTGGTCTGTGTGTGGGTGGACTGTGTTTGGGGGAACGGGTTTGGGTGGACTTTGTGTAGGTGGGCTGTGTGTGGGTGGACTGTGTGTGGGCGAAGTGTGTTTGGGTGGACAGTGTGTGGGTGGACTGTGTTTGGGTTGACTGTGTATGGGTGGATTGTGGATAGACTGTGTTTGGTTGGACCGTGTGTTGGTCGAGTGTGTTTGGGTGGACTGTGTGTGTCTGTGGACTGTGTTTGGGAGGACTGTGTGTGGATGGACTCTGTGTGGGTGGACTGTATTTAGGTGGAGTGTGTTTCGGTGGACTGTGTGTGGGTGGCCTGTGTGTGTGGACTGTGTGTGGGTGGAATGTGTATGGGTGGACTTTGATTAGGTGGAGTGTGTTTGGGTGGAGTGTGTGTGGGTGGACTGTGTTTGGATTGACTGTGTGTGGGTGGACTGTGTTTGGGTGGGCTGTGTGTGGGTGGAGTGTGTTTCGGTGGGCTGTGTTTGGGTGGAGTGTGTTTGGGTGGACTTTGTTTGTGTGGACTGTGTTTGGGTGTTCTGTGTCTGGACAGACTATGTATGGTTGGACTGTGTTTAGGTGGATTGTGTGTGCGTGTACTATTTGTGGGTGGACTGTGTGTGGGTGGACTGTGTTTGGGTAGACTGTGTGTGAGTGGACTGTGTGTGAGTGGAGTGTGTTTGGGTGTACTGTGTGTGGGTGAACTGTGTGTGGGTGGAGTGTGTTTGGGTGGACTGTGTGTGGGTGGAGTGTGTTTGGGTGGACTGTCCGTGGGTGGACTGTGTTTGGGTTGACTGTGCGTCGGTGGACTGTGGGTGGACTGTGCTTGGTTGGACTGTGTGTTGCTGGACTGTGTTTGGGAGGTCTGTGTGTGGGTGGACTGTGTTGAGGTGGAGTGTATTTCGGTGGAGTCTTTTTGCATTGACTCTTTGTGGGTGGACTCTGTTTGGTTGGACTGAGTTTCGACGGATTGTGTTTGGGTGGACTGTGTGTGGACTGTGTGTGGGTGTTCTGTGTCTGGACAGACTATGTATGGTTGGACTGTGTTTAGGTGGATTGTGTGTGCGTGTACTATTTGTGGGTGGACTGTGTGTGGGTGGACTGTGTTTGGGTAGACTGTGTGTGAGTGGACTGTGTGTGAGTGGAGTGTGTTTGGGTGTACTGTGTGTGGGTGAACTGTGTGTGGGTGGAGTGTGTTTGGGTGGACTGTGTGTGGGTGGAGTGTGTTTGGGTGGACTGTGTGTGGATGGACTGTGTTTGGGTTGACTGTGCGTCGGTGGACTGTGGGTGGACTGTGCTTGGTTGGACTGTGTGTTGCTGGACTGTGTTTGGGAGGTCTGTGTGTGGGTGGACTGTGTTGAGGTGGAGTGTATTTCGGTGGAGTCTTTTTGCATTGACTCTTTGTGGGTGGACTCTGTTTGGTTGGACTGAGTTTCGACGGATTGTGTTTGGGTGGACTGTGTGTGCATGTACTGTTTGTGGGTGGTCTGTGTGCGGGTGGACTGTGTGTGGGTGGACTGTGGGTGGACTGTGTGTGGGTGGAGTGCGTGTGGACTGTGTTTGGGTTGACTGTGTGGGTGGACTGTGGGTGGATGGACTGTTTGTGGTTGGAATGTGGGTAGACTGTGTGTGAATGGACTGTGTGTGGGTGGAGTGTGTTTGGGTGGACTGTGTTTGGGTTGACTGTGTGTGGGTGGACTGTGGATGGACTGTGTTTGGTTGGACTGTGTCTTGCTGGACTGTGTTTGGGAGGTCTGTGTTTAGGAGGAGTGTGTTTTGGTGGAATCTGTGTGGGTGGACTGTATTTTGTGGAGTGTTTTTACATTGACTGTGTGTGGGTGGACTGTGCTTGGGTGGACTGTGGTTGGACTGTGTTTGGGTGGACTGTGTGTGGGTGGACTGTGTGTGGGTGGACTGTATTTAGGTGGAGCGTGTTTGGCTGGACTGTGTGTGGGTGGACTGTGTGTTGGTGCAGTGTGCTTCGGTGGACTGTGTGTGGGTGGACTGTGTTTGGGTGGACTGTGTGTGGGTGGAGTGTGTGTGGTTGTCCTGTGTGTGGGTGGAGTCTGTTTAGGTGGACTGTGTGTGGGTGGAGTGTGTTTGGGTGGACTGTGAGTGGGTGGACTGTGGGTGGACTGTGTTTAGTTGGACTGTGTGTTGCTGGACTGTGTTTGGGAGGTCTGTGTGTGGGTGGACTCTGTGTGGGTGGAGTGTATTTCGGTGGAGTCTTTTTGCATTGACTGTGTGTGGGTGGACTGTGTTTGGTTGGACTGAGTTTAGGCGGATTGTGTTTGGGTGGACTGTGTGTGCATGTACTGTTTGTGGGTGGTCTGTGTGCGGGTGGACTGTGTGTGGGTGGACTGTGGGTGGACTGTGTTTGGGTTGACTGTGTGGGTGGACTGTGGGTGGATGGACTGTTTGTGGTTGGAGTGTGTTTGGGTGGACTGTGTTTGAGTTGACTGTGTGTGGGTGGACTGTGGATGGACTGTGTTTGGTTGGACTGTGTCTTGCTGGACTGTGTTTGGGAGGTCTGTGTTTAGGAGGAGTGTGTTTTGGTGGAATCTGTGTGGGTGGACTGTATTTTGTGGAGTGTTTTTGCATTGACTGTGTGTGGGTGGACTGTGCTTGGGTGGACTGTGGTTGGACTGTGTTTGGGTGGACTGTGTGTGGGTGGACTGTGGGTGGACTGTGTTTAGTTGGACTGTGTGTTGCTGGACTGTGTTTGGGAGGTCTGTGTGTGGGTGGACTCTGTGTGGGTGGACTGTATTTCGGTGGAGTCTTTTTGCATTGACTGTGTGTGGGTGGACTGTGTTTGGTTGGACTGAGTTTCGGCGGATTGTGTTTGGGTGGACTGTGGTTGGACTGTTTTTGGGTGGACTGTGTGTGGGTGGACTGTGTGTTGGTGGAGTGTGCTTAGTTGGACTGTGTGTGGGTGGAGTGTGTTTGGGTGGACTGTGTGTGGGTGGACTGTGGGTGGACTGTGTTTAGTTGGACTGTGTGTTGCTGGACTGTGTTTTGGAGGTCTGTGTGTGGGTGGACTCTGTGTGGGTGGACTGTATTTCGGTGGAGTCTTTTTGCATTGACTGTGTGTGGGTGGACTGTGTTTGGTTGGACTGAGTTTCGGCGGATTGTGTTTGGGTGGACTGTGGTTGGACTGTTTTTGGGTGGACTGTGTGTGGGTGGACTGTGTGTTGGTGGAGTGTGCTTAGTTGGACTGTGTGTGGGTGGAGTGTGTTTGGGTGGACTGTGTGTGGGTGGACTGTGGGTGGACTGTGTTTAGTTGGACTGTGTGTTGCTGGACTGTGTTTTGGAGGTCTGTGTGTGGGTGGACTCTGTGTGGGTGGACTGTATTTCGGTGGAGTCTTTTTGCATTGACTGTGTGTGGGTGGACTGTGTTTGGTTGGACTGAGTTTAGGCGGATTGTGTTTGGGTGGACTGTGTGTGCGTGTACTGTTTGTGGGCGGACTGTGTGCGGGTGGAATGTGTGTGGGTAGACTGTGTGTGAGTGGACTGTGTGTGGGTGGAGTGCGTTTGGGTGGACAGTGTGTGGATGGACTGTGGGTGGACTGTGTTTGGTTGGACTGTGTGTTGCTGGACTGTGTTTGGGAGGTCTGTGTGTGGGTCGACTCTGTGTGGGTGTACTGTGTTGAGGTGAAGTGTATTTCGGTGGAGTCTTTTTGCATTGACTCTTTGTGGGTGGACTCTGTTTGGTTGGACTGAGTTTCGACGGATTGTGTTTGGGTGGACTGTGTGTGGACTGTGTGTGGGTGTTCTGTGTCTGGACAGACTATGTATGGTTGGACTGTGTTTAGGTGGATTGTGTGTGCGTGTACTATTTGTGGGTGGACTGTGTGTGGGTGGACTGTGTTTGGGTAGACTGTGTGTGAGTGGACTGTGTGTGAGTGGAGTGTGTTTGGGTGTACTGTGTGTGGGTGAACTGTGTGTGGGTGGAGTGTGTTTGGGTGGACTGTGTGTGGGTGGAGTGTGTTTGGGTGGACTGTGTGTGGGTGGACTGTGTTTGGGTTGACTGTGCGTCGGTGGACTGTGGGTGGACTGTGCTTGGTTGGACTGTGTGTTGCTGGACTGTGTTTGGGAGGTCTGTGTGTGGGTGGACTGTGTTGAGGTGGAGTGTATTTCGGTGGAGTCTTTTTGCATTGACTCTTTGTGGGTGGACTCTGTTTGGTTGGACTGAGTTTCGACGGATTGTGTTTGGGTGGACTGTGTGTGCATGTACTGTTTGTGGGTGGTCTGTGTGCGGGTGGACTGTGTGTGGGTGGACTGTGGGTGGACTGTGTGTGGGTGGAGTGCGTGTGGACTGTGTTTGGGTTGACTGTGTGGGTGGACTGTGGGTGGATGGACTGTTTGTGGTTGGAATGTGGGTAGACTGTGTGTGAATGGACTGTGTGTGGGTGGAGTGTGTTTGGGTGGACTGTGTTTGGGTTGACTGTGTGTGGGTGGACTGTGGATGGACTGTGTTTGGTTGGACTGTGTCTTGCTGGACTGTGTTTGGGAGGTCTGTGTTTAGGAGGAGTGTGTTTTGGTGGAATCTGTGTGGGTGGACTGTATTTTGTGGAGTGTTTTTACATTGACTGTGTGTGGGTGGACTGTGCTTGGGTGGACTGTGGTTGGACTGTGTTTGGGTGGACTGTGTGTGGGTGGACTGTGTGTGGGTGGACTGTATTTAGGTGGAGCGTGTTTGGCTGGACTGTGTGTGGGTGGACTGTGTGTTGGTGCAGTGTGCTTCGGTGGACTGTGTGTGGGTGGACTGTGTTTGGGTGGACTGTGTGTGGGTGGAGTGTGTGTGGTTGTCCTGTGTGTGGGTGGAGTCTGTTTAGGTGGACTGTGTGTGGGTGGAGTGTGTTTGGGTGGACTGTGAGTGGGTGGACTGTGGGTGGACTGTGTTTAGTTGGACTGTGTGTTGCTGGACTGTGTTTGGGAGGTCTGTGTGTGGGTGGACTCTGTGTGGGTGGAGTGTATTTCGGTGGAGTCTTTTTGCATTGACTGTGTGTGGGTGGACTGTGTTTGGTTGGACTGAGTTTAGGCGGATTGTGTTTGGGTGGACTGTGTGTGCATGTACTGTTTGTGGGTGGTCTGTGTGCGGGTGGACTGTGTGTGGGTGGACTGTGGGTGGACTGTGTTTGGGTTGACTGTGTGGGTGGACTGTGGGTGGATGGACTGTTTGTGGTTGGAGTGTGTTTGGGTGGACTGTGTTTGGGTTGACTGTGTGTGGGTGGACTGTGGATGGACTGTGTTTGGTTGGACTGTGTCTTGCTGGACTGTGTTTGGGAGGTCTGTGTTTAGGAGGAGTGTGTTTTGGTGGAATCTGTGTGGGTGGACTGTATTTTGTGGAGTGTTTTTGCATTGACTGTGTGTGGGTGGACTGTGCTTGGGTGGACTGTGGTTGGACTGTGTTTGGGTGGACTGTGTGTGGGTGGACTGTGGGTGGACTGTGTTTAGTTGGACTGTGTGTTGCTGGACTGTGTTTGGGAGGTCTGTGTGTGGGTGGACTCTGTGTGGGTGGACTGTATTTCGGTGGAGTCTTTTTGCATTGACTGTGTGTGGGTGGACTGTGTTTGGTTGGACTGATTTTCGGCGGATTGTGTTTGGGTGGACTGTGGTTGGACTGTTTTTGGGTGGACTGTGTGTGGGTGGACTGTGTGTTGGTGGAGTGTGCTTAGTTGGACTGTGTGTGGGTGGAGTGTGTTTGGGTGGACTGTGTGTGGGTGGACTGTGGGTGGACTGTGTTTAGTTGGACTGTGTGTTGCTGGACTGTGTTTTGGAGGTCTGTGTGTGGGTGGACTCTGTGTGGGTGGACTGTATTTCGGTGGAGTCTTTTTGCATTGACTGTGTGTGGGTGGACTGTGTTTGGTTGGACTGAGTTTCGGCGGATTGTGTTTGGGTGGACTGTGGTTGGACTGTTTTTGGGTGGACTGTGTGTGGGTGGACTGTGTGTTGGTGGAGTGTGCTTAGTTGGACTGTGTGTGGGTGGAGTGTGTTTGGGTGGACTGTGTGTGGGTGGACTGTGGGTGGACTGTGTTTAGTTGGACTGTGTGTTGCTGGACTGTGTTTTGGAGGTCTGTGTGTGGGTGGACTCTGTGTGGGTGGACTGTATTTCGGTGGAGTCTTTTTGCATTGACTGTGTGTGGGTGGACTGTGTTTGGTTGGACTGAGTTTAGGCGGATTGTGTTTGGGTGGACTGTGTGTGCGTGTACTGTTTGTGGGCGGACTGTGTGCGGGTGGAATGTGTGTGGGTAGACTGTGTGTGAATGGACTGTGTGTGGGTGGAGTGTGTTTGGGTGGACTGTGTTTGGGTTGACTGTGTGTGGGTGGACTGTGGATGGACTGTGTTTGGTTGGACTGTGTCTTGCTGGACTGTGTTTGGGAGGTCTGTGTTTAGGAGGAGTGTGTTTTGGTGGAATCTGTGTGGGTGGACTGTATTTTGTGGAGTGTTTTTACATTGACTGTGTGTGGGTGGACTGTGCTTGGGTGGACTGTGGTTGGACTGTGTTTGGGTGGACTGTGTGTGGGTGGACTGTGTGTGGGTGGACTGTATTTAGGTGGAGCGTGTTTGGCTGGACTGTGTGTGGGTGGACTGTGTGTTGGTGCAGTGTGCTTCGGTGGACTGTGTGTGGGTGGACTGTGTTTGGGTGGACTGTGTGTGGGTGGAGTGTGTGTGGTTGTCCTGTGTGTGGGTGGAGTCTGTTTAGGTGGACTGTGTGTGGGTGGAGTGTGTTTGGGTGGACTGTGAGTGGGTGGACTGTGGGTGGACTGTGTTTAGTTGGACTGTGTGTGGGTGGACTGTGTGTTGGTGGAGTGTGCTTAGTTGGACTGTGTGTGGGTGGACTGTGTGTTGGTGGAGTGTGCTTAGTTGGACTGTGTGTGGGTGGAGTGTGTTTGGGTGGACTGTGTGTGGGTGGACTGTGGGTGGACTGTGTTTAGTTGGACTGTGTGTTGCTGGACTGTGTTTGGGAGGTCTGTGTGTGGGTGGACTCTGTGTGGGTGGAGTGTATTTCGGTGGAGTCTTTTTGCATTGACTGTGTGTGGGTGGACTGTGTTTGGTTGGACTGAGTTTAGGCGGATTGTGTTTGGGTGGACTGTGGTTGGACTGTTTTTGGGTGGATCGTGTGTGGGTGGACTGTATTTTGGTGGAGTGTGTTTGGCTGGACTGTGTGTGGGTGGACTGTGTGTTGGTGGAGTGTGCTTAGTTGGACTGTGTGTGGGTGGAGTGTGTTTGGGTGGACTGTGTGTGGGTGGACTGTGGGTGGACTGTGTTTAGTTGGACTGTGTGTTGCTGAACTGTGTTTGGGAGGTGTGTGTGTGGGTGGACTGTATTTCGGTGGAGTGTTTTTGCATTGACTGTCTGTGGGTGGACTGAGTTTAGGCGGATTGTGTTTGGGTGGACTGTGTGTGCGTGTACTGTTTGTGGGTGGACTGTGTGCGGCTGGACTGTGTGTGGGTGGAGTGTGTTTGGGTGGACTGTGGGTGGACTGTGTTTGGGTGGACTGTGGGTGGGTGGACTGTGTGTTGTTGGAGTGTGTTTGGGTGGAGTGTGTTTGGGTTGAATGTGTGTGGGTGGACTGTGGGTGGACTGTGTTTAGTTGGACTGTGTTTCGGTGGACTTTGTGTGAGTGGACTGTATTCGGTGGAGTGTTTTTGCATTGACTGTGTTTGGGTGGACTGTGTGTGGGTGAAGTGTGTTTGGGTGGAGTGTGTTTGGGTGTACTGTGTGTGGGTGGAGTGGGTTTGGATGGACAGTGTGTGGATGGACTGTGGGTGGATGGACTGTGTGTGGACTGTGTTTGAGTGGACTGTGTGTGGGTGGACTGTGTGTGGGTGGAGTGTGTTTGGGTGTACTGTGTGTGGGTGGACTGTGTTTGGGTGGACTGTGGATGGACTGTGCTTTGTTGGACTGTGTGTTGCTGGACTGTGTTTGGGAGGTCTGTGTGTGGGTGAACTATGTGTGGGTGTTCTGTGTTTAGGTGGAGTGTGTTTCGGTGGACTGTGTGTGGGTGGACTGTATTTAGGTGGAGTGTTTTTGCATTGACTGTGTGTCGGTGGACTATGTTTGGGTGGACTGTGGATGGAATCTGTTTGGGTGGACTGTGTGTGGGTGGAGTGTGTTTGGGTGGACTGTGTTTGGGTGGACTGTGTTTGGGTGGACTGTGTTTGGGTGGACTGTGTTTGGGTGGACTGTGTGCGGGTGAAGTGTGTTTGGGTTGACTGCGAATGGGTGGTGTGTGTTTGGGTGGACTGTTTGTGGGTAGACTGTGTATGAGTGGACTGTGAGTGGGTGGAGTGTGTTTGGGTGGACTGTGTGTGGGTGGACTGTGGATGGACTCTGTTTGGTTGGACCGTGTGTTTGTGGAGTATGTTTGGGTGGACTGTGTGTGTGGGGACTGTGTTTGGGAGGATTGCGTGTGGGTGGACTCTGTGTGGGTGGACTGTATTTCGGTGGAGTGTGTTTCGGTGGACTGTGTGTGGGTGGCCTGTGTGTGGGTGGACTGTGTATGGGTGGACTTTGTTTGGTGGAGTTTGTTTGGGTGGAGTGTGTTTGCATGGAGTGTGTGTGGACTGTGTTTGGATTGACTGTGTGTGGGTGGACTGTGTTTTGTTGGGCTGTGTGTGGGTGGAGTGTGTTTGGGTAGACTATATTTTGGTGGAGTGTTTTTGCATGGACTGTGTGTGGGTGGACTGTGTATGGTTGGACTGTGTTTGGGCAGATTGTGTTTGGGTGGACTGTGTGTGGGTGAACTGTGTGTGGGTGGACTGTATTTCGGTGGAGTCTTTTTGCATTGACTGTGTGTGGGTGGACTGTGTTTGGTTGGACTGAGTTTAGGCGGATTGTGTTTGGGTGGACTGTGTTTGGGTGGACTGTGTGTGGGTGGAGTGTGTGTGGTTGTCCTGTGTGTGGGTGGAGTGTGTTTGGGTGGACTGTGTGTGGGTGGAGTGTGTTTGTGTGCACTGTGTGGGTGGACTGTGTTTGTGTGCACTGTGTGGGTGGACTGTGTTTGGGTGGACTGTGTTTGTGTGCACTGTGTGGGTGGACTGTGTTTGTGTGCACTGTGTGGGTGGACTGTGTTTGGGTGGACTGTGTTTGTGTGCACTGTGTGGGTGGACTGTGTTTGGGTGGACTGTGTTTGGGTGGACAGTGTTTGGGTGGACTGTGTTTGGGTGGACTGTGTTTGTGTGCACTGTGTGGGTGGACTGTGTTTGGGTGGACTGTGTTTGGGTGGACAGTGTCTGTGTTTCACTGGTCACCACTGCTCATTTCTGGCTGTTGACTGAGTTTGAATGAAGTTCCCTGAAGTGCCCGCAATATTGGAGCGCCGTCCCGCGGACTCCGTGTGTTGCGGGGACAGAGGGTCCGATGTGAAAATTGTGTCAAAAGAAGGTTTTCTGTCCGTTCGATGGTTGGTGTTTTCCTGCCGACTATAAAAGAGCTTTAAGGAATCTGGGCCGCCGAGTCTGGGCTGAGCTGTTCATCTGGAACTCAGTCTGGAAACATGGATCAAAGCGGCAAAATTCCTTCTCCCAAATCCAAATATTATCCTGCAAAGGAGCGGCTTCAAATTCTTCGCGAACGTTTCACAAACTGAGTTTATTTTTTTAATTTTATATCAGCCAAAAGAATCCAGCGGAGGGAATGCTGTTCGGGCCCGGTCTGTGTTGCAGGAGGTGTCGGGGGGCAGGGGGATCCGGGCGGGTTTCCCCCCAGACACTCGCTCAGTCTCTGGGCTCGGCTCCGAATTCATTCCCGAGGTCAGATTTTTAAAAATGAGGACCTGGAAAGATGATATTTTATAAAAAAAGGAATGAGCCAACAGAAGTTCCCATCGATTCATGTTCGCTTAGGAACTGCTTCAGGGGTAACAGCTGGCCGCTGGGGAGCGGAACAGCTGGGGACGGGAACAGCTGGCCAGTGGGGAGAGTCACAGCTGGTCACTGGGGAGGGTAACAGCTGGTCACGAGGAAGGGTAACAGCTGTATGGTTCAGTGAGCTATTACTGGACAGTGTAGTGACCTTTTCCTTTATTCGTTCATGGGATGTGGGCATCGCTGGCGAGGCCGGCATTTATTGCCCATCCCTAATTGCCCTTGAGAAGGTGGTGGTGAGCCGCCTTCTTGAACCGCTGCAGTCCGTGTGGTGAAGGTTCTCCCACAGTGCTGTTAGGAAGGGAGTTCCAGGAACGGTGATATATTTCCAAGTCGGGATGGTGTGTGACTTGGAGGGGAACGTGCAGGTGGTGTTGTTCCCATGTGCCTGCTGCTCTTGTCCTTCTAGGTGGTAGAGGTCGCGGGTTTGGGAAGTGCTGTTGAAGAAGCCTTGGCAAGTTGCTGCAGTGCATCCTGTGGATGGTACACACTGCAGCCACAGTGCGCCGGTGGTGAAGGGAGTGAATGTTTAGGGTGGTGGATGGGGTGCCAATCAAGCGGGCTGCTTTGTCCTGGATGGTGTTGAGCTTCTTGAGTGTTGTTGGAGCTGCACTCATCCAGGCAAGTGGAGAGTATTCCATCACACTCCTGACTTGTGCCTTGTAGATGGTGGAAAGGCTTTGGGGAGTCAGAAGGTGAGTTACTCACCGCAGAATACCCAGCCTCTGACCTGCTCTTGTAGCCACAGTATTTATATGGCTGGTCCAGTTAAGTTTCTGGTCAATGGTGACCCTCAGGATGTTGATGGTGGGGGATTCAGCGATGGTAATGCCATTGAATGTCATGGGGAGGTGGTTAGACTCTCTCTTGTTGGAGATGGTCATTGCCTGGCACTTGTCTGGTGTGAATGTTACTTGCCATTTATCAGCCCAAGCCTGGATGTTGTCCAGGTCTTGCTGCATGCGGGCACAGACTGCTTCATTATCTGAGGGGTTGCGAATGGAACTGAACACTGTGCAGTCATCAGCGAACATCCCCATTTCTGATCTTATGATGGAGGGAAGGTCATTGATGAAGCAGCTGAAGATGGTTGGGCCTAGGACACTGCCCTGAGGAACTCCTGCAGCAATGTCCTGGGGCTGAGATGATTGGCCTCCAACAACCACTACCATCTTCCTTTGTGCTAGGTATGACTCCAGCCACTGGAGAGTTTTCCCCCTGATTCCCATTGACTTCAATTTTACGAGGGCTCCTTGGTGCCACACACGGTCAAATGCTGCCTTGATATCAAGGGCAGTCACTCTTACCTCACCTCTGGAATTCAGCTCTTTTGTCCATGTTTGGATCAAGGCTGTAATGAGGTCTGGAGCCGAGTGGTCCTGGCGGAACCCAAACTGAGCATCGGTGAGCAGGTTATTGGTGAGTAAGTGCCGCTTGATAGCACTGTCGACGACACCTTCCATCACTTTGCACCTATCAGTGTACCGTGCATTGAGCTATCAGTGTTCAGGTCAGTGAACTATCAGTGTACAGGTCAGTGAACTATCAGTGTACTGGTCAGTGAGCGATCAGTGTTCAGGTCAGTGAGCTATCAGTGTACAATTCAGTGAGCTATCAGTGTACAGTGCAATGAGCGATCAGTGTAAAGTTCAGTGAGCTATCAGTGTACAGGTCAGTGAGCTATCAGTGCACAGTGCATTGAGCTATCAGTGTACTGGTCAGTAAGCAATCAGTGTACAATGCAGTGAGCCATCAGTGTACAGTGCAGTGAGCCATCAGTGCACAGGTCAGTGAGCTATCAGTATACAGTGCATTGAGCCATCAGTGCACAGGTCAGTGAGCCATCAGTATACAGGTCAGTGAGCCATCAGTGTACAGGTCAGTGAGCTATCAGTGTTCAGGTCAGTGAACTATCAGTGTACAGGTCAGTGAGCGATCAGTGTTCAGGTCAGTGAGCTATCAGTGTACAATTCAGTGAGCTATCAGTGCACAGTGCAATGAGCGATCAGTGTACAGGTCAGTGAGCTATCAGTGTACAGGTCAGTGAGCCATAAGTGGACAGGTCAGTGAGCTATCAGTATACAGTGCATTGAGCCATCAGTGTACAGGTCAGTGAGCTATCAGTATACAGTGCATTGAGCCATCAGTGTACAGGTCAGTGAGCCATCAGTGTACAGGTCAGTGAGCTATCAGTGTACAGATCAGTGAGCCATCAGTGTACAGGTCAGTGAGCCATCAGTATACTGGTCATTGAACTATCAGTGTACTGGTCAGTGAGCCATCAGTGTACAGGTCAGTGAGCTATCAGTGTACAGGTCAGTAAGCTTTGTGTACCAGGCAGTGACCGATCAGGGTTCAGTGCAGTGAGCTATCTGTGTACCATGCAGTGAGCTATCAGTATACAGGTCAGTGAGCTATCAGTGTACAGGTCAGTGAGCTATCAGTGTACAGGTCAGTGAACTATCAGTGTACAGGTCAGTGAGCTATCAGTGTACCATGCAGTGACCGATCAGGGCTCAGTGCAGTGAGCCATCAGTGTACTGGTTAGTGAACTATCAGTGTACTGGTCACTGAGCTATCAGTGCACAGGTCAGTTAACGAGCAGTGTACTGGTCAGTGCACTATCAGTGCACAGGTCAGTGAGCTATCAGTGCACAGGTCAGTGAGCTATCAGTGTACAGTGCAGTGAGCCATCAGTGTACAGGTCAGTGAGCTATGAGTGTACAGTTCAGTGAGCTATCAGTGCACTGGTCAGTGAGCTATCAGTGTACAGTGCAGTGAGCTATCAGTATACTATGCAGTGAGCTATCAGTGCACAGGTCAGTGAGCTATCAGTATACTGGTCAGTGAGCTATCAGTGTGCACGTCAGTGAGCGATCAGTGTACAGGTCAGTGAGCGATGTGTTCCATGCAGTGACCAATCAGAGTTCAGTGCAGTGAGCTATCTGTGCACCATGCAGTGAGCTATCAGTGTACTGGTCAGTGAGCTATCAGTGTACAGGTCAGTGAATTATCAGTGTACAGGTCAGTGAATTATCAGTGTACCGGTCAGTGAGCTATCAGTGTACCGGTCAGTGAGCTATCAGTGTACTGGTCAGTGAGCTATCAGTGTACAGGTCAGAGAATTATCAGTGTACAGGTCAGTGAGCTATCAGTGCACTGGTCAGTGAATTATCAGTGTACAGGTCAGTGAATTATCAGTGTACAGGTCAGTGAGCTATCAGTGTACAGGTCAGTGAATTATCAGTGTACAGGTCAGTGAATTATCAGTGTACCGGTCAGTGAGCTATCAGTGTACTGGTCAGTGAGCTATCAGTGTACAGGTCAGAGAATTATCAGTGTACAGGTCAGTGAGCTATCAGTGCACTGGTCAGTGAATTATCAGTGTACAGGTCAGTGAATTATCAGTGTACTGGTCAGTGAGCTATCAGTGTACAGGTCAGTGAATTATCAGTGTACAGGTCAGTGAATTATCAGTGTACCGGTCAGTGAGCTATCAGTGTACCGGTCAGTGAGCTATCAGTGTACTGGTCAGTGAGCTATCAGTGTACAGGTCAGAGAATTATCAGTGTACAGGTCAGTGAGCTATCAGTGCACTGGTCAGTGAATTATCAGTGTACAGGTCAGTGAATTATCAGTGTACTGGTCAGTGAGCTATCAGTGTACAGGTCAGTGAATTATCAGTGTACAGGTCAGTGAATTATCAGTGTACCGGTCAGTGAGCTATCAGTGTACCGGTCAGTGAGCTATCAGTGTACTGGTCAGTGAGCTATCAGTGTACAGGTCAGAGAATTATCAGTGTACAGGTCAGTGAGCTATCAGTGCACTGGTCAGTGAATTATCAGTGTACAGGTCAGTGAATTATCAGTGTACAGGTCAGTGAGCTATCAGTGTACAGGTCAGTGAGCTATCAGTGTACTGGTCAGTGAGCTATCAGTGTACAATGCAGTGAGCAAACAGTGTACAGGTCAGTGAGCTATCAGTGCACTGGTCAGTGAGCTATCAGTGTACAATGCAGTGAGCTATCAGTGTACTGGTCAGTGAGCTATCAGTGTGCAAGTCAGTGAGCGATCAGTGTACAGGTCAGTGTACTATCAGTCAACTGGTCAGTGAGCTATCAATGTATAGGTCAGTGAATTATCAGTGCACAGGTCAGTGAATTATCAGTGGACACGTCAGTGAATTATCAGTGTACTGGTCAGTGAGCTATCAGTGTACAGTGCAGTGAGCCATCAGTGTATTGGTCAGTGAGCTATCAGTGCACAGGTCAGTGAACGATCAGTCAACTGGTCAGTGAGCAATCAGTGCACCATGCAGTGACCAATCAAGGTTCAGTGCAGTGAACTATCTCTGTACCACGCAGTGAGCTATCAGTGTACTGGTCAGTGAACTATCAGTGTACAGGTCAGTGAGCCATCAGTGTACAGGTCAGTGAGCTATCAGTGTACAGTTCAGTGAGCTATCAGTGTACAGGTCAGTGAGCTATCAGTGTACAGGTCAGTGAGCTATCAGTGTACTGGTCAGTGAGCTATCAGTTTACAGGTCAGTGAACTGTCAATCAACTGGTCAGTCAGCTATCAGTGCACAGTGCAGTGAGCTATCAGTGTACAGGTCAGTGAGCTATCAGTGTACAGGTCAGTGAGCTATCAGTGTACAGGTCAGTGAGCCATCAGTGTACAGGTCAGTGAGCTATCAGTGTACAGTTCAGTGAGCTATCAATGTACAGGTCAGTGAGCTATCAATGTGCAGGTCAGTGAGCTATCAGTGTACAGGTCAGTGAGCTATCAGTGTACAGTTCAGTGAGCTATCAATGTACAGGTCAGTGAGGTATCAATGTACAGGTCAGTGAGCTATCAGTGTACAGGTCAGTGAGCTATCAGTGCACTGGTCAGTGAGCTATCAGTGTACAGGTCAGTGAACTGTCAATCAACTGGTCAGTCAGCTATCAGTGCACAGTGCAGTGAGCTATCAGTGTACAGGTCAGTGAGCTATCAGTGCACTGGTCAGTGAGCTATCAGTGCACAGGTCAGTGAACTAACAGTCAACTGGTCAGTGAGATATCAGTGCACTGGTCAGTGAGCTATCAGTGTACAGTGCATTGAGCCATCAGTGTACAGTGCATTGAGCCATCAGTGTACAGGTCAGTGACCTATCAGTGTGCAGTGCAGTGAGCCATCAGTGTACAGTGCATTGAGCCATCAGTGCACAGGTCAGTGAGCTATCAGTGTACAGTGCATTGAGCTATCAGTGTACTGGTCAGTATGCAATCAGTGTACAGTGCAGTGAGCCATCAGTGTACAGTGCAGTGAGCCATCAGTGTACAGTGCAGTGAGCCATCAGTGCACAGGTCAGTGAGCTATCAGTGTGCAGGTCAGTGAGCTATCAGTGTGCAGTGCATTGAGCTATGAGTGCACAGGTCAGTGAGCCATCAGTGTACAGGTCAGTGAGCTATCAGTGTACAGGTCAGTGAGCTATCAATATACTATGCAGTGAGCTATCAGTGTACAGGACAGTGAGCCATCAGTGTACAGGTCAGTGAGCCATCAGTGTACAGGTCAGTGAGCTATCAGTGTACAGGTCAGTAAGCTATGTGTACCAGGCAGTGACCGATGAGGGTTCAGTGCAGTGAGCTATCTGTGTACCATGCAGTGAGCTATAAGTGTACAGGTCAGTGAGCTATCAGTGTACAGGTCAGTGAACTCTCAGTGTACAGGTCAGTGAGCTATCAGGGTACCATGCAGTGACCGATCAGGGCTCAGTGCAGTGAGCCATCAGTATACTGGTCACTGAGCTATCAGTGTACTGGTCACTGAGCTATCAGTGTACAGGTCAGTGAGCTATCAGTGTACAGGTCAGTGAGCTATCAGTATACAGTGCATTGAGCCATCAGTGTACAGGTCAGTGAGCCATCAGTGTACAGGTCAGTGAGCTATCAGTGTACAGGTCAGTGAGCCATCAGTGTACAGGTCAGTGAGCTATCAGTATACTGGTCATTGAACTATCAGTGTACTGGTCAGTGAGCCATCAGTGTACTGGTCAGTGAGCTATCAGTGTACAGGTCAGTGAGCTATCAGTGTACACTTCAGTAAGCTTTGTGTACCAGGCAGTGACCGATCAGGGTTCAGTGCAGTGAGCTATCTGTGTACCATGCAGTGAGCTATAAGTATACAGGTCAGTGAGCTATCAGTGTACAGGTCAGTGAACTATCAGTGTACAGGTCAGTGAGCTATCAGTGTACCATGCAGTGACCGATCAGGGCTCAGTGCAGTGAGCCATCAGTATACTGGTTAGTGAACTATCAGTGTACTGGTCACTGAGCTATCAGTGTACAGGTCAGTGAACGAGAAGTGTACAGGTCAGTGAGCTATCAGTGTACAGGTCAGTGAGCTATCAGTGCACAGGTCAGTGAGCGATCAGTGTACAGTGCAGTGAGCCATCAGTGTACAGGTCAGTGAGCTATGAGTGTACAGTTCAGTGAGCTATCAGTGTACAGGTCAGTGAGCTATCAGTGTACAGTTCAGTGAGCTATCAGTGTACTGGTCAGTGAGCTATCAGTGTACAGTGCAGTGAGCCATCAGTGTACAGTGCAGTGAGCCATCAGTGCACAGGTCAGTGAGCTATCAGTATACTATGCAGTGAGCGATCAGTGCACAGGTCAGTGAGCTATCAGTATACTGGTCAGTGAGCTATCAGTGTGCAAGTCAGTGAGCGATCAGTGTACAGGTCAGAGAATTATCAGTGTACAGATCAGTGAGCTATCAGTGTCCTGGTCAGTGAGCTATCAGTGTACAGGTCAGTGAATTATCAGTGTACAGATCAGAGAATTATCAGTGTACAGGTCAGTGAACTAACAGTCAACTGGTCAGTGAGATATCAGTGTACAGGTCAGTGAGCTATCAGTGTACAGTGCATTGAGCTATCAGTGTACAGTGCATTGAGCTATCAGTGTACTGGTCAGTGAATTATCAGTGCACTGGTCAGTGAGCTATCAGTGTACAGTGCATTGAGCCATCAGTGTACAGTGCATTGAGCCATCAGTGTACAGGTCAGTGAGCTATCAGTGTACAGTTTATTGAGCTATCAGTGTACTGGTCATTGAGCTATCAGTGTGCAGTGCAGTGAGCCATCAGTGTACAGTGCATTGAGCCATCAGTGCACAGGTCAGTGAGCTATCAGTGTACAGTGCATTGAGCTATCAGTGTACTGGTCAGTAAGCAATCAGTGTACAGTGCAGTGAGCCATCAGTGTACAGTGCAGTGAGCCATCAGTGTACAGTGCAGTGAGCCATCAGTGTACAGGTCAGTGAGCTATCAGTGTGCAGGTCAGTGAGCTATCAGTGTACAGTGCATTGAGCTATGAGTGTACAGGTCAGTGAGCCATCAGTGTACAGGTCAGTGAGCTATGTGTACCAGGCAGTGACCGATGAGGGTTCAGTGCAGTGAGCTATCTGTGTACCATGCAGTGAGCTATAAGTGTACAGGTCAGTGAGCTATCAGTGTACAGGTCAGTGAACTATCAGTGTACAGGTCAGTGAACTATCAGTGTACAGGTCAGTGAACTCTCAGTGTACAGGTCAGTGAGCTATCAGGGTACCATGCAGTGACCGATCAGGGCTCAGTGCAGTGAGCCATCAGTATACTGGTTAGTGAACTATCAGTGTACTGGTCACTGAGCTATCAGTGTACAGGTCAGTGAGCTATCAGTGTACAGGTCAGTGAGCTATCAGTATACAGTGCATTGAGCCATCAGTGTACAGGTCAGTGAGCTATCAGTATACAGTGCATTGAGCCATCAGTGTACAGGTCAGTGAGCCATCAGTGTACAGGTCAGTGAGCTATCAGTGTACAGGTCAGTGAGCCATCAGTATACTGGTCATTGAACTATCAGTGTACTGGTCAGTGAGCCATCAGTGTACTGGTCAGTGAGCTATCAGTGTACAGGTCAGTGAGCTATCAGTGTACACTTCAGTAAGCTTTGTGTACCAGGCAGTGACCGATCAGGGTTCAGTGCAGTGAGCTATCTGTGTACCATGCAGTGAGCTATAAGTATACAGGTCAGTGAGCTATCAGTGTACAGGTCAGTGAACTATCAGTGTACAGGTCAGTGAGCTATCAGTGTACCATGCAGTGACCGATCAGGGCTCAGTGCAGTGAGCCATCAGTATACTGGTTAGTGAACTATCAGTGTACTGGTCACTGAGCTATCAGTGTACAGGTCAGTGAACGAGAAGTGTACAGGTCAGTGAGCTATCAGTGCACAGGTCAGTGAGCGATCAGTGTACAGTGCAGTGAGCCATCAGTGTACAGGTCAGTGAGCTATGAGTGTACAGTTCAGTGAGCTATCAGTGTACAGGTCAGTGAGCTATCAGTGTACAGTTCAGTGAGCTATCAGTGTACTGGTCAGTGAGCTATCAGTGTACAGTGCAGTGAGCCATCAGTGTACAGTGCAGTGAGCCATCAGTGCACAGGTCAGTGAGCTATCAGTATACTATGCAGTGAGCGATCAGTGCACAGGTCAGTGAGCTATCAGTATACTGGTCAGTGAGCTATCAGTGTGCAAGTCAGTGAGCGATCAGTGTACAGGTCAGAGAATTATCAGTGTACAGATCAGTGAGCTATCAGTGTCCTGGTCAGTGAGCTATCAGTGTACAGGTCAGTGAATTATCAGTGTACAGATCAGAGAATTATCAGTGTACAGGTCAGTGAACTAACAGTCAACTGGTCAGTGAGATATCAGTGTACAGGTCAGTGAGCTTTCAGTGTACAGTGCATTGAGCTATCAGTGTACAGTGCATTGAGCTATCAGTGTACTGGTCAGTGAATTATCAGTGCACTGGTCAGTGAGCTATCAGTGTACAGTGCATTGAGCCATCAGTGTACAGTGCATTGAGCCATCAGTGTACAGGTCAGTGAGCTATCAGTGTACAGTTTATTGAGCTATCAGTGTACTGGTCATTGAGCTATCAGTGTGCAGTGCAGTGAGCCATCAGTGTACAGTGCATTGAGCCATCAGTGCACAGGTCAGTGAGCTATCAGTGTACAGTGCATTGAGCTATCAGTGTACTGGTCAGTAAGCAATCAGTGTACAGTGCAGTGAGCCATCAGTGTACAGTGCAGTGAGCCATCAGTGTACAGTGCAGTGAGCCATCAGTGTACAGGTCAGTGAGCTATCAGTGTGCAGGTCAGTGAGCTATCAGTGTACAGTGCATTGAGCTATGAGTGTACAGGTCAGTGAGCCATCAGTGTACAGGTCAGTGAGCTATGTGTACCAGGCAGTGACCGATGAGGGTTCAGTGCAGTGAGCTATCTGTGTACCATGCAGTGAGCTATAAGTGTACAGGTCAGTGAGCTATCAGTGTACAGGTCAGTGAACTATCAGTGTACAGGTCAGTGAACTCTCAGTGTACAGGTCAGTGAGCTATCAGGGTACCATGCAGTGACCGATCAGGGCTCAGTGCAGTGAGCCATCAGGAGACTGGTTAGTGAACTATCAGTGTACTGGTCACTGAGCTATCAGTGTACAGGTCAGTGAGCTATCAGTGTACAGGTCAGTGAGCTATCAGTATACAGTGCATTGAGCCATCAGTGTACAGGTCAGTGAGCCATCAGTGTACAGGTCAGTGAGCTATCAGTGTACAGGTCAGTGAGCCATCAGTGTACAGGTCAGTGAGCTATCAGTATACTGGTCATTGAACTATCAGTGTACTGGTCAGTGAGCCATCAGTGTACTGGTCAGTGAGCTATCAGTGTACAGGTCAGTGAGCTATCAGTGTACACTTCAGTAAGCTTTGTGTACCAGGCAGTGACCGATCAGGGTTCAGTGCAGTGAGCTATCTGTGTACCATGCAGTGAGCTATAAGTATACAGGTCAGTGAGCTATCAGTGTACAGGTCAGTGAACTATCAGTGTACAGGTCAGTGAGCTATCAGTGTACCATGCAGTGACCGATCAGGGCTCAGTGCAGTGAGCCATCAGTATACTGGTTAGTGAACTATCAGTGTACTGGTCACTGAGCTATCAGTGTACAGGTCAGTGAACGAGAAGTGTACAGGTCAGTGAGCTATCAGTGTACAGGTCAGTGAGCTATCAGTGCACAGGTCAGTGAGCTATCAGTGTACAGTGCAGTGAGCCATCAGTGTACAGGTCAGTGAGCTATGAGTGTACAGTTCAGTGAGCTATCAGTGTACAGGTCAGTGAGCTATCAGTGTACAGTTCAGTGAGCTATCAGTGTACTGGTCAGTGAGCTATCAGTGTACAGTGCAGTGAGCCATCAGTGTACAGTGCAGTGAGCCATCAGTGCACAGGTCAGTGAGCTATCAGTATACTATGCAGTGAGCGATCAGTGCACAGGTCAGTGAGCTATCAGTATACTGGTCAGTGAGCTATCAGTGTGCAAGTCAGTGAGCGATCAGTGTACAGGTCAGAGAATTATCAGTGTACAGATCAGTGAGCTATCAGTGTCCTGGTCAGTGAGCTATCAGTGTACAGGTCAGTGAGCTATCAGTGTACAGTGCATTGAGCCATTAGTGTGCAGGTCAGTGAGCCATCAGTGTACAGGTCAGTGAGCTATCAATATACTATGCAGTGAGCTATCAGTGTACAGGACAGTGAGCTATCAGTGCACAGGTCAGTGAACTATCAGTATACAGGTCAGTGAACTATCAGTGTACTGGTCATTGAACTATCAGTGCACAGGTCAGTGAGCCATCAGTGTACAGGTCAGTGAGCTATCAGTGTACAGGTCAGTAAGCAATGTGTACCAGGCAGTGACCGATCAGGGTTCAGTGCAGTGAGCTATCTGTGTACAATGCAGTGAGCTATAAGTGTACAGGTCAGTGAGCTATCAGTGCCCTGGTCAGTGAGCTATCAGTGTACTGGTCAGTGAGCTATCAGTGTACAGGTCAGTGAATTATCAGTGTACTGGTCATGAGCGATCAGTGTACAGGTCAGTGAGCGATCAGTGTACAGGTCAGTGAGCGATCAGTGTACAGGTCAGTGAGCTATCAGTGTGCAGGTCAGTGAGCTATCAGTGTACCATGCAGTGACCGATCAGGGCTCAGTGCAGTGAGCCATCAGTATACTGGTTCGTGAACTATCAGTGCACAGGTCAGTAAATTATCAGTGTACAGGTCAGTGAATTATCAGTGTACAGGTCAGTGAATTATCAGTGTACAGGTCAGTGAGCTAACAGTGTACTGGTCAGTGAATTATCAGTGTACAGGTCAGTGAGCTAACAGTGTACTGGTCAGTGAGCTATCAGTGTACAGGTCAGTGAATTATCAGTGTGCAGGTCAGTGAATTATCAGTGTACAGGTCAGTGAGCCATCAGTGTACAGGTCAGTGAGCTATCAGTGGTCAGGTCAGTGAGCTATCAGTGTACTGGTCAGTGAGCTATCAGTGTACAGGTCAGTGAACTAACAGTCATCTGGTCAGTGAGATATCAGTGTACAGGTCAGTGAGCTATCAGTGTACAGTGCATTGAGCCATCAGTGTACAGTGCATTGAGCTATGAGTGTACAGGTCAGTGAGCCATCAGTGTACAGGTCAGTGAGCTATCAGTGTACAGGTCAGTGAGCTATCAGTGTACAGTGCATTGAGCTATGAGTGTACAGGTCAGTGAGCCATCAGTGTACAGGTCAGTGAGCTATCAGTGTACAGTGCATTGAGCTATCAGTGCACAGGTCAGTGAGACATCAGTGTACAGGTCAGTGAGACATCAGTGTACAGGTCAGTGAGCTATGAGTGTACAGGTCAGTGAGCCATCAGTGTACAGGTCAGTGAGCTATCAGTGTACAGTGCATTGAGCTATCAGTGTACAGGTCAGTGAGCCATCAGTGTACAGGTCAGTGAGCTATCAGTGCACAGGTCAGTGAACTATCAGTCAACTGGTCAGTGAGCTATCAGTGCACCATGCAGTGACCAATCAAGGTTCAGTGCAGTGATCTATCTCTGCACCATGCAGTGAGCTACCAGTGTGCAGGTCAGTGAACTATCAGTGTACAGGTCAGTGAGCCATCAGTGTACAGGTCAGTGAGCTATCAGTGTACAGTGCATTGAGCCATCAGTGTACAGGTCAGTGAGCCATCAGTGTACAGTGCATTGAGCTATGAGTGTACAGGTCAGTGAGCCATCAGTGTACAGTGCATTGAGCTATCAGTGTACAGTGCATTGAGCTATCAGTGTACAGGTCAGTGAGCCATCAGTGTACAGGTCAGTGAACTATCAGTCAACTGGTCAGTGAGCAATCAGTGCACCATGCAGTGACCAATCAAGGTTCAGTGCAGTGAGCTATCTCTGTACCATGCAGTGAGCTGTCAATGGACAGGTCACTGAGCTATCAGTGCACAGGACAGTGAGCTATCAGTGTACAGTTCAGTCAGCGATCAGTGTACATGTCAGTGAGCTATCAGTGTACAGGTCAGTGAGCTATCAGTGCACTGGTCAGTGAGCTATCAGTGCACAGGTCAGTGAACTAACAGTCAACTGGTCAGTGAGATATCAGTGTACAGGTCAGTGAGCTATCAGTGTACAGTGCATTGAGCCATCAGTGTACAGGTCAGTGAGCTGTCAGTGTACAGTGCATTGTGCTATCAGTTTCCAGGTCAGTGAACTATCAGTGTACTTGTCATTGTACTATCAGTGTACTGGTCAGTGAGCCATCAGTGTTCAGGTCAGTGAGCCATCAGTGTACAGGTCAGTGAGCTATCAGTGTACAGTGCATTGAGCCATCAGTGTACAGGTCAGTGAGCCATCAGTGTACAGGTCAGTGAGCTATCAGAATACAGGTCAGTGAACTATCAGTGTACTTGTCATTGTACTATCAGTGTACTGGTCAGTGAGCCATCAGTGTACAGGTCAGTGACCTAACAGTGTACAGGTCAGTAAGCTATGTGTACCAGGCAGTGACCGATCAGGGTTCAGTGCAGTGAGCTATCTGTGTACAATGCAGTGAGCTATAAGTGGACAGGTCAGTGAACTCTCAGTGTACAGGTCAGTGAGCTATCAGTGTACCATGCAGTGACCGATCAGGGCTCAGTGCAGTGAGCCATCAGTATACTGGTTCGTGAACTATCAGTGTACTGGTCACTGAGCTATCAGTGTACAGGTCAGTGAATTATCAGTGTACTGGTCACTGAGCTATCAGTGTACAGGTCAGTGAATTATCAGTGTACTGGTCAGTGAGCTATCAGTGTACAGGTCAGTAAGCTATGTGTACCAGGCAGTGACCGATCAGGGTTCAGTGCAGTGAGCTATCTGTGTACAATGCAGTGAGCTATAAGTGTACAGGTCAGTGAGCTATCAGTGTGCAGGTCAGTGAGCTTTCAGTGTACAGGTCAGTGAACTCTCAGTGTACAGGTCAGTGAGCTATCAGTGTACCATGCAGTGACCGATCAGGGCTCAGTGCAGTGAGCCATCAGTATACTGGTTCGTGAACTATTAGTGTACTGGTCACTGAGCTATCAGTGTACTGGTCACTGAGCTATCAGTGTACAGGTCAGTGAATTATCAGTGTACTGGTCAGTGAGCTATCAGTGTACAGGTCAGTGAATTATCAGTGTACTGGTCAGTGAGCTATCAGTGTCCAGGTTAGTGAATTATCAGTGTACAGGTCAGTGAGCTATCAGTGTACAGGTCAGTGAGCTATCAGTGTACAGTGCAGTGAGCCATCAGTGTACAGTGCAGTGAGCCATCAGTGTACAGTGCAGTGAGCCATCAGTATACTATGCAGTGAGCTATCAGTGTACAGGTCAGTGAGCTATCAGTGTGCAGATCAGTGAGCCATCAGTGTACAGGTCAGTGAGCTATCAGTGTACAGGTCAGTGAATTATCAGTGTACTGGTCAGTGAGCTATCAGTGTCCAGGTTAGTGAATTATCAGTGTACAGGTCAGTGAGCTATCAGTGTACAGGTCAGTGAGCTATCAGTGTACAGTGCAGTGAGCCATCAGTGTACAGTGCAGTGAGCCATCAGTATACTATGCAGTGAGCTATCAGTGTACAGGTCAGTGAGCTATCAGTGTGCAGATCAGTGAGCCATCAGTGTACAGGTCAGTGAGCTATCAGTGTACAGGTCAGTGAGCTATCAGTGTACAGTGCATTGAGCTATCAGTGTACAGGTCAGTGAGCCATCAGTGTACAGGTCAGTGAGCTATCAATATACTCTGCAGTGAGCTTTCAGTGTACAGGACAGTGAGCTATCAGTGTCCAGGTCAGTGAGCTATCAGTATACAGGTCAGTGAACTATCAGTGTACTGGTCATTGAACTATCAGTGTACTGGTCAGTGAGCCATCAGTGTGCAGGTCAGTGAGCTATCAGTGTACAGGTCAGTAAGCTATGTGTACCAGGCAGTGACCGATCAGGGTTCAGTGCAGTGAGCTATCTGTGTACAATGCAGTGAGCTATAAGTGTACAGGTCAGTGAGCTATCAGTGTGCAGGTCAGTGAACTCTCAGTGTGCAGGTCAGTGAACTCTCAGTGTACAGGTCAGTGAGCTATCAGTGTACCATGCAGTGACCGATCAGGGCTCAGTGCAGTGAGCCATCAGTATACTGGTTCGTGAACTATCAGTGTACAGGTCACTGAGCTATCACTGTACAGGTCAGTGAGCTATCAGTGTACTGGTCAGTGAGCTATCAGTGTACAGGTCAGTGAATTATCAGTGTGCAGATCAGTGAGCTATCAGTGTACAGGTCAGTGAGCTATCAGTGTACAGTGCATTGAGCTGTCAGTTTACAGTTCAGTGAGCTAACAGTGTACAGGTCAGTGAGCTATCAGTGCACAGGTCAGTGAGCTATCAGTGTACTGGTCAGTGAGCTATCAATTTACAGGTCTGTGAGCTATCAGTGTACAGGTCAGTGAACTAACAGTCAACTGGTCAGTGAGATATCTGTGCACAGGTCAGTGAGCTATCAGTGTACAGTGCATTGAGCTATCAGTGTACTGGTCAGTGAACTATCAGTGTACTGGTCAGTGAGCTATCAGTGTACAGTGCATTGAGCTATCAGTGCACAGGTCAGTGAATTATCAGTGCACAGGTCAGTGAACTATCAGTGCACAGGTCAGTGAATTATCAGTGTACAGGTCAGTGAACTATCAGTGTACAGTGCATTGAGCTATCAGTGTACAGGTCAGTGAGCGATCAGTGTACAGGTCAGTGAGCCATCAGTGTACAGGTCAGTGAGATATCAGTGCGCAGGTCAGTGAGCTATCAGTGCACAGGTCAGTGAGCTATCAGTGTACAGGTCAGTGAACTGTCAGTCAACTGGTCAGTCAGCTATCAGTGCACAGTGCAGTGAGCAATCAGTGTACAGGTCAGTGAGCTGTCAGTGCACTGGTCAGTGAGCTATCAGTGCACAGGTCAGTGAACTAACAGTCAACTGGTCAGTGAGATATCAGTGCACAGGTCAGTGAGCTATCAGTTTACAGTGCATTGAGCGATCAGTGTACAGTGCATTGAGCTATCAGTGTACTGGTCAGTGAACTATCAGTGCACTGGTCAGTGAGCTATCAGTGTACAGTGCAGTGACCGATCAGGGCTCAGTGCAGTGAGCCATCAGTATACTGGTTCGTGAACTATCAGTGTACGGGTCACTGAGCTATCAGTGTACAGGTCAGTGAATTATCAGTGTACTGGTCAGTGAGCTATCAGTGTACAGGTCAGTGAGCTATCAGTGTACTGGTCAGTGAGCTATCAGTGTCCAGGTCAGTGAATTATCAGTGTACAGGTCAGTGAGCTATAAGTGCACAGGTCAGTGAGCTATCAGTGTACAGTGCAGTGAGCCATCAGTGTACAGTGCAGTGAGCCATCAGTATACTATGCAGTGAGCTATCAGTGTACAGGTCAGTGAGCTATCAGTGTGCAGATCAGAGAGCCATCAGTGTACAGGTCAGTGAGCTATCAGTGTACAGGTCAGTGAGCTATCAGTGTACAGTGCATTGAGCTATCAGTGCACAGGTCAGTGAGCCATCAGTGTACAGGTCAGTGAGCTATCAATATACTCTGCAGTGAGCTTTCAGTGGACAGGACAGTGAGCTATCAGTGTCCAGGTCAGTGAGCTATCAGTATACAGGTCAGTGAACTATCAGTGTACTGGTCATTGAACTATCAGTGTACAGGTCAGTGAGCCATCAGTGTGCAGGTCAGTGAGCTATCAGTGTACAGGTCAGTAAGCTATGTGTACCAGGCAGTGACCGATCAGGGTTCAGTGCAGTGAGCTATCTGTGTACAATGCAGTGAGCTATAAGTGTACAGGTCAGTGAGCTATCAGTGTGCAGGTCAGTGAACTCTCAGTGTACAGGTCAGTGAGCTATCAGTGTACCATGCAGTGACCGATCAGGGCTCAGTGCAGTGAGCCATCAGTATACTGGTTCGTGAACTATCAGTGTGCAGGTCACTGAGCTATCACTGTACAGGTCAGTGAGCTATCAGTGTACTGGTCAGTGAGCTATCAGTGTACAGGTCAGTGAATTATCAGTGTGCAGATCAGTGAGCTATCAGTGTACAGGTCAGTGAGCTATCAGTGTACAGTGCATTGAGCTGTCAGTTTACAGTTCAGTGAGCTAACAGTGTACAGGTCAGTGAGCTATCAGTGCACAGGTCAGTGAGCTATCAGTGTACTGGTCAGTGAGCTATCAATGTACAGGTCAGTGAGCTATCAGTGTACAGGTCAGTGAGCTATCAGTGTACAGGTCAGTGAGCTATCAGTGCACACGTCAGTGAGCTATCAGTGTACAGGTCAGTGAGCTATCAGTGTACTGGTCAGTGAGCTATCAGTGTACAGGTCAGTGAGCTATCAGTGTACAGGTCAGTGAGCTATCAGTGTACTGGTCAGTGAGCTATCAGTGTACTGGTCAGTGAGCTATCAATGTACAGGTCAGTGAGCTATCAGTGTACAGGTCAGTGAGCTATCAGTGTACAGGTCAGTGAGCTATCAGTGTACAGGTCAGTGAGCTATCAGTGTACTGGTCAGTGAGCTATCAGTGTACAGGTCAGTGAACTATCAATTTACAGGTCAGTGAGCTATCAGTGTACAGGTCAGTGAACTAACAGTCAACTGTTCAGTGAGATATCTGTGCACAGGTCAGTGAGCTATCAGTGTACAGTGCATTGAGCTATCAGTGTACTGGTCAGTGAACTATCAGTGTACTGGTCAGTGAGCTATCAGTGTACAGTGCATTGAGCTATCAGTGCACAGGTCAGTGAATTATCAGTGCACAGGTCAGTGAATTATCAGTGCACAGGTCAGTGAATTATCAGTGTACAGGTCAGTGAATTATCAGTGTACAGGTCAGTGAACTATCAGTGTACAGTGCATTGAGCTATCAGTGTACTGGTCAGTGAGCAATCAGTGTACAGGTCAGTGAGCAATCAGTGTACAGGTCAGTGAGCCATCAGTGTACAGGTCAGTGAGCTATCAGTGTACAGTTCAGTGAGCTATCAGTGTACAGGTCAGTGAGCTATCAGTGTACTGGTCAGTGAGCTATCAGTGTACAGGTCAGTGAACTGTCAGTCAACTGGTCAGTGAGATATCAGTGCGCAGGTCAGTGAGCTATCAGTGCACAGGTCAGTGAGCTATCAGTGTGCAGGTCAGTGAACTGTCAGTCAACTGGTCAGTCAGCTATCAGTGCACAGAGCAGTGAGCAATCAGTGTACAGGTCAGTGAGCTGTCAGTGCACTGGTCAGTGAGCTATCAGTGCACAGGTCAGTGAACTAACAGTCAACTGGTCAGTGAGATATCAGTGCACAGGTCAGTGAGCTATCAGTGTACAGTGCATTGAGCTATCAGTGAGCTGGTCAATGAGCTATCATTGTACAGTTCAGTGAGCTATCAGTGTACAGTGCATTGAGCCATCAGTGTACAGTGCATTGAGCCATCAGTGTACTGGTCAGTAAGCAATCAGTGTACAGTGCAGTGAGCCATCAGTGTACAGGTCAATGAGCCATCAGTGGACAGGTCAGTGAGCTATCAGTGTACAGTGCATTGAGCTATCAGTGTACAGGTCAGTGAGCCATCAGTGTACAGGTCAGTGAGCTATCAATATGCTATGCAGTGAGCTATCAGTATACAGGTCAGTGAACTATCAGTGTACTGGTCATTGAACTATCAGTGTACTGGTCAGTGAGCTATAAGTGTACAGGTCAGTGAGCTATCAGTGTACAGGTCAGTGAGCTATCAGTGTACAGGTCAGTGAACTCTCAGTGTACAGGTCAGTGAGCTATCAGTGCACCATGCAGTGACCGATCAGGGCTCAGTGCAGTGAGCCATCAGTATACTGGTTCGTGAACTATCAGTGTACTGGTCACTGAGCAATCAGTGTACAGGTCAGTCAATTATCAGTGTACAGGTCAGTGAATTATCAGTGTCCAGGTCAGTGAATTATCAGTGTGCAGGTCAGTGAATTATCAGTGGACAGGTCAGTGAGCTATCAGTGTACAGTGCAGTGAGACATCAGTGTACAGTGCAGTGAGCCATCAGTGTACAGGTCAGTGAGCTATCAGTATACTATGCAGTGAGCTATCAGTGTACAGGTCAGTGAGCTATCAGTGTACAGGTCAGTGAGCTATCAGTGTACAAGTCAGTGAGCGATCAGTGCACTGGTCAGTGAGCTATCAGTGTACAGGTCAGTGAGCTATCAGTGTACAGGTCAGTGAGCTATCAGTGTACAGGTCAGTGAGCTATCAGTGTACAGGTCAGTGAACTGTCAGTCAACTGGTCAGTGAGCTATCAGTGTACAGGTCAGTGAGCTATCAGTTTACAGGTCAGTGAGCTATCAGTGTACTAGTCAGTGAGCTATCAGTGTACAGGTCAGTGAACTAACAGTCAACTGGTCAGTGAGATATCTGTGCACAGGTCAGTGAGCTATCAGTGTCCAGTTCAGTGAGCTATCAGTGCACAGGTCAGTGAATTATCAGTGCACAGGTCAGTGAACTATCAGTGTACAGGTCAGTGAACTATCAGTGTACAGTGCATTGAGCTATCAGTGTACAGGTCAGTGAGCTATCAGTGCACAGTTCAGTGAGCTATCAGTGCACAGTTCAGTGAGCTATCAGTGTGCAGTTCAGTGAGCTATCAGTGTACAGTTCAGTGAGCTATCAATGCACAGGTCAGTGAGCTATCAGTGTGCAGGTCAGTGAGCTATCAGTGTGCAGGTCAGTGAGCCATCAGTGCACAGTTCAGTGAGCTATCAGTGTGCAGGTCAGTGAGCCATCAGTGTACAGGTCAGTGCGCTATCAGTGTACAGGTCAGTGAACTGTCAGTCAACTGGTCAGTCAGCTATCAGTGCACAGTGCAGTGAGCCATCAGTGTAGAGTGCAGTGAGCCATCAGTGTGCAGGTCAGTGAGCTATCAGTGTACAAGTCAGTGAGCGATCAGTGTACTGGTCAGTGAGCTATCAGTGTTCAGGTCAGTGAGCTATCAGTGTGCAGGTCAGTGAGCTATCAGTGTACAGGTCAGTGAGCTATCAGTGTGCAGGTCAGTGAGCTATCAGTGTACTGGTCAGTGAGCTATCAGTGTACAGGTCAGTGAACTGTCAGTCAACTGGTCAGTGAGCTATCAGTGTACAGGTCAGTGAGCTATCAGTTTACAGGTCAGTGAGCTATCAGTGTGCTGGTCAGTGAGCTATCAGTGTACAGGTCAGTGAACTAACAGTCAACTGGTCAGTGAGATATCTGTGCACAGGTCAGTGAGCTATCAGTGTCCAATTCAGTGAGCTATCAGTGTACAGTTCAGTGAATTATCAGTGCACAGGTCAGTGAATTATCAGTGTACAGGTCAGTGAACTATCAGTGTACAGTGCATTGAGCTATCAGTGTACAGGTCAGTGAGCTATCAGTGTACAGTTCAGTGAGCTATCAGTGTGCAGGTCAGTGAGCCATCAGTGTACAGGTCAGTGAGCTATCAGTGTACAGTTCAGTGAGCTATCAATGTACAGGTTAGTGAGCTATCAATGTACAGGTCAGTGAGCTATCAGTGTACTGGTCAGTGAGCTATCAGTGCACAGGTCAGTGAACTGTCAGTCAACAGTGCATTGAGCTATCAGTGTACAGGTCAGTGAGCCATCAGTGTACAGGTCAGTGAGCTATCAATATGCTATGCAGTGAGGTATCAGTGTACAGGACAGTGAGCTATCAGTGTACAGGTCAGTGAGCTATCAGTGTATAGGTCAGTAAGCTATGTGTACCAGGCAGTGACCGATCAGGGTTCAGTGCAGTGAGCTATCTGTGTACAATGCAGTGAGCTATAAGTGTACAGGTCAGTGAGCTATCAGTGTACACGTCAGTGAACTCTCAGTGTACCATGCAGTGACCGATCAGGGCTCAGTGCAGTGAGCCATCAGTATACTGGTTCGTGAACTATCAGTGTACTGGTCACTGAGCAATCAGTGTACAGTGCAGTGAGCCATCAGTGTACAGGTTGAGTGAGCTATCAGTGTACAGTTCAGTGAGCTATCAATTTACAGGTCAGTGAGCTATCAGTGTACAGGTCAGTGAGCTATCAGTGTACAGGTCAGTGAGCTATCAGTGTACAGGTCATTGAACTGTCAGTCAACTGGTCAGTCAGCTATCAGTGCACAGGTCAGTGAATTATCTGTGCACAGGTCAGTGAATTATCAGTGTACAGGTCAGTGAACTATCAGTGCACAGGTCAGTGAATTATCAGTGTACAGGTCAGTGAACTATCAGTCAACTGGTCAGTGAGCTATCAGTGTACCATGCAGTGACCAATCAAGGTTCAGTGCAGTGAGCTATCTCTGTACCATGCAGTGAGCTATCAGTGTACTAGTCAGTGAACTATTCGTGTTCTGGTCACTGAGCTATCAGTGTACAGTGCAGTGAGCTATCAGTGTACAGTTCAGTGAGCTATCAGTGTACAGTTCAGTGAACGATCAATGTGCAGTTCAGTGATCGATCAGTGCACAGGTCAGTGAACTATCAGTCAACTGGTCAGTGAGCTATCAGTGCACAGGTCAGTGAGCTATCAGTGTACAGGTCAGTAAGCTATGTGTACCATGCAGTGACCGATCAGGGTTCAGTGCAGTGAGCTATCTGTGTACCATGCAGTGAGCTATCAGTGTACTGGTCACTGAGCTATCGGTGTACAGGTCAGTGAGCTATCACTGTGCAGGTCAGTGAGCTTTCAGTGTACTGGTCAGTGAGCTTTCAGTGCACTGGTCAGTGAGCTTTCAGTGTACAGGTCAGTAAGCTATGTGTTCCATGCAGTGACCGATCAGGGTTCAGTGCAGTGAGCTATCTGTGTACCATGCAGTGAGCTATCAGTGTACAGGACAGTGAGCTATCAGTATACAGGTCAGTGAGCTATCAGTGTACAGGTCAGTGAGCTTTCAGTGTACAGGTCAGGAAGCTATGTGTACCAGGCAGTGACCGATCAGTGTTCATTGCAGTGAGCTATCTGTGCACCATGCAGTGAGCCATCAGTGTACTGGTCACTGAGCGATCACTGTACAGGTCAGTGAGCTATCAGTTTCCAGGTCAGTGAGCTATCAGTGTACTGGTCAGTGAGCTATCAGTGCACTGGTCAGTGAGCTATCAGTGTACAGGTCAGTGAACAATCAGTCAACTGGTCAGTGAGCTCTCAGTGTGCAGGTCAGTGAGCTATCAGTATACTATGCAGTGAGCTATCAGTGTACAGGTCAGTGAGCTATCAGTGTACAGGTCAGTGAACTAACAGTCAACTGGTCAGTGAGCTATCAGTGTACTGGTCAGTGAGCCATCAGTGTACAGTGCAGTGAGCCATCAGTGTACAGTGCAGTGAGCCATCAGTGTACAGGTCAGTGAGCTATCAGTGTGCAGGTCAGTGAGCTATCAGTGTATAGGTCAGTGAGCTATCAGTGTACAGTGCATTGAGCCATCAGTGTACAGGTCAATGAGCCATCAGTGTACAGGTCAGTGAGCTATCAGTGCACAGGTCAGTGAGCTATCAATATGCTATGCAGTGAGCTATCAGTGTACAGGACAGTGAGCTATCAGTGGACAGGTCAGTGAGCTATCAGTATACAGGTCAGTGAACTGTCAGTGTACTGGTCAGTGAGCCATCAGTGTACAGGTCAGTAAGCTATGTGTACCAGGTAGTGACCGATCAGGGTTCAGTGCAGTGAGCAATCTGTGTGCAATGCAGTGAGCTATAAGTGTGCAGGTCAGTGAGCTATCAGTGTACAGGTCAGTGAGCTATCAGTGTACAGGTCAGTGAACTCTCAGTGTACAGGTCAGTGAGCTATCAGTGTACCATGCAGTGACCGATCAGGGCTCAGTGCAGTGAGCCATCAGTATACTGGTTTGTGAACTATCAGTGTACTGGTCACTGAGCTATCAGTGTACAGGTCAGTCAATTATCAGTGTACAGAACAGTGAATTATCAGTGTCCTGGTCAGTGAGCTATCAGTGTCCTGGTCAGTGAGCTATCAGTGTACAGGTCAGTGAATTATCAGTGTACAGGTCAGTGAGCTATCAGTGTCCAGTGCAGTGAGCCATCAGTGTACAGTGCAGTGAGCCATCAGTATACTATGCAGTGAGCTATCAGTGTACAGGTCAGTGAGCTATCAGTGTACAGATCAGTGAGCCATCAGTGTACAGGTCAGTGAGCTATCAGTGTACAGTGCATTGAGCTATGAGTGTACAGGTCAGTGAGCCATCAGTGTACAGGTCAGTGAGCTATCAGTGTACAGTGCATTGAGCTATCAGTGTACAGGTCAGTGAGCCATCAGTGTACAGGTCAGTGAGCTATCAGTGTACCATGCAGTGACCGATCAGGGCTCAGTGCAGTGAGCCATCAGTATACTGGTTCGTGAACTATCAGTGTACAGGTCACTGAGCTATCAGTGTACAGGTCAGTCAATTATCAGTGTACAGGTCAGTGAGCTATCAGTGTACTGGTCAGTGAGCTATCAGTGTACAGGTCAGTGAATTATCAGTTTACAGTTCAGTGAGCTAACAGTGTACAGTGCAGTGAGCCATCAGTGTACAGGTCAGTGAGCTATCAGTGTACAGGTCAGTGAGCTATCAGTGTACTGGTCAGTGAGCTATCAGTGTACAGGTCAGTGAGCTATCAGTGTACAGGTCAGTGAGCTATCAGTGTACAGGTCAGTGAGCCATCAGTGTACTGGTCAGTGAGCTATCAGTGCACTGGTCAGTGAGCTATCAGTGTACAGGTCAGTGAGCTATCAGTGTACAGGTCAGTGAGCCATCAGTGTACTGGTCAGTGAGCTATCAGTGTACAGATCAGTGAACTAACAGTCAACTGGTCAGTGAGATATCTGTGCACAGGTCAGTGAGCGATCAGTGTACAGTGCATTGAGCTATCAGTGAACTGGTCAGTGAGCTATCAGTGAGCTGGTCAGTGAGCTATCAGTGCACAGGTCAGTGAGCTATCAGTGTACAGGTCAGTGAGCTATCAGTGTACAGGTCAGTGAGCTATCAGTGTACAGGTCAGTGAGCTATCAGTGTACAGGTCAGTGAACTATCAATTTACAGGTCAGTGAGCTATCAGTATGCAGGTCAGTGAGCTATCAGTCAACTGGTCAGTGAGATATCTGTGCACAGGTCAGTGAATTATCAGTGTACAGTGCATTGAGCTATCAGTGTACTGGTCTGTGAATTATCAGTGCACAGGTCAGTGAACTATCAGTGTACAGGTCATGAGCTATCAGTGTACAGTGCAGTGAGCCATCAGTGTACAGGTCAGTGAGCTATCAATATGCTGTGCAGTGAGCTATCAGTGTCCAGGTCAGTGAGCTATCAGTGTACAGTTCAGTGAGCTATCAGTGTACAGGTCAGTGAGCTATCAGTGTACTGGTCAGTGAGCTATCAGTGTGCAGGTCAGTGAGCCATCAGTGTACAGGTCAGTGAGCTGTCAGTGTACAGGTCAGTGAACTATTAGTGCACAGGTCAGTGAGCTATCAGTGTGCAGGTCAGTGAGCCATCAGTGTACAGGTCAGTGAGCTATCAGTGTACAGTTCAGTGAGCTGTCAATGTACAGGTCAGTGAGCTATCAATGTACAGGTCAGTGAGCTATCAGTGTACTGGTCAGTGAGCTATCAGAGTACAGGTCAGTGAACTGTCAGTCAACTGGTCAGTGAGATATCAGTGCACAGGTCAGTGAACTGTCAGTCAACTGGTCAGTCAGCTATCAGTGCACAGTGCAGTGAGCAATCAATGTACAGGTCAGTGAGCTATCAGTGCACTGGTCAGTGAGCTATCAGTGCACAGGTCAGTGAACTAACAGTCAACTGGTCAGTGAGATATCAGTGCACAGGTCAGTGAGCTATCAGTGCACAGTGCATTGAGCCATCAGTGTACAGTGCAGTGAGCCATCAGTGTACAGTGCATTGAGCTATCAGTGTACTGGTCAGTAAGCAATCAGTGTACAGTGCAGTGAGCCATCAGTGTACAGGTCAGTGAGCTATCAGTGTATAGGTCAGTGAGCTATCAGTGTACAGTGCATTGAGCCATCAGTGTACAGGTCAGTGAGCCATCAGTGTACAGGTCAGTGAGCTATCAGTGTACAGTGCATTGAGCCATCAGTGTACAGGTCAGTGAGCTATCAATATGCTATGCAGTGAGCTATCAGTGTCCAGGTCAGTAAGCTATGTGTACCAGGCAGTGACCGATCAGGGTTCAGTGCAGTGAGCTATCTGAGTACAATGCAGTGAGCTATCAGTGTACAGGTCAGTGAGCTATCAGTGTACAGGTCAGTGAACTCTCAGTGTACAGGTCAGTGAGCTATCAGTGTACCATGCAGTGACCGATCAGGGCTCAGTGCAGTGAGCCATCAGTATACTGGTTCGTGAACTATCAGTGTACTGGTCACTGAGCTATCAGTGTACAGGTCAGTCAATTATCAGTGTACAGGTCAGTGAATTTATCAGTGCACAGGTCAGTGAATTATCAGTGTCCAGGTCAGTGAATTATCAGTGTACAGGTCAGTGAATTATCAGTGTACAATGCAGTGAGCTATCAGTGTACAGTGCAGTGAGCCATCATTGTACAGTGCAGTGAGCCATCAGTGTACAGGTCAGTGAGCTGTCAGTATACTATGCAGTGAGCTATCAGTGTACAGGTCAGTGAGCTATCAGTGTACAAGTCAGTGAGCGATCAGTGTACTGGTCAGTGAGCTATCAGTGTACAGGTCAGTGAGCTATCAGTGTGCAAGTCAGTGAGCTATCAGTGTACAGGTCAGTGAGCCATCAGTGTACAGGTCAGTGAGCTATCAATTTACAGGTCAGTGAGCTATCAGTGTACAGGTCAGTGAGCTATCAGTGTACTGGTCAGTGAGCTATCAGTGTACAGGTCAGTGAACTGTCAGTCAACTGGTCAGTCAGCTATCAGTGCACAGTGCAGTGAGCTATCAGTGTACAGGTCAGTGAGCTATCAGTGTACAGGTCAGTGAGCTATCAGTGTACAGGTCAGTGAGCTATCAGTGTACAGGTCAGTGAGCTATCAGTGTACAGGTCAGTGAACTCTCAGTGTACAGGTCAGTGAGCTATCAGTGTACCATGCAGTGAACGATCAGGGCTCAGTGCAGTGAGCCATCAGTGCACTGGTTCGTGAGCTATCAGTGCACAGGTCAGTCAATTATCAGTGTATAGGTCAGTGAATTATCAGTGTACAGGTCAGTGAACTCTCAGTGTAAAGGTCAGTGAGCTATCAGTGCACCATGCAGTGACCGATCAGGGCTCAGTGCAGTGAGCCATCAGTACACTGGTTCGTGAGCTATCAGTGTCCAGGTCAGTCAATTATCAGTGTATAGGTCAGTGAATTATCAGTGTACAGTGCAGTGAACTATCAGTCAACTGGTCAGTGAGCTATCAGTGCACCATGCAGTGACCAATCAAGGTTCAGAGCAGTGAGCTATCTCTGTACCATGCAGTGAGCTATCAGTGTACTGGTCAGTGAACTATCAGTGTACTGGTCACTGAGCTATCAATGTACAGGTCAGTGAGCTATCAGTGTACAGGTCAGTGAACTATCAGTGTGCAGGTCAGTGAACTGTCAGTCAACTGGTCAGTGAGCTATCAGTTTACAGGTCAGTGAGCTATCAGTGTACTGGTCAGTGAGCTATCAGTGTACTGGTCAGTGAGCTATCAGTGTACAGGTCAGTGAGCTATCAGTGTACAGGTCAGTGAGCTATCAGTGTACTGGTCAGTGAGCTATCAGTGTACAGGTCAGTGAACTGTCAGTCAACTGGTCAGTGAGCTATCAGTGCACAGGTCAGTGAGCTATCAGTTTACAGGTCAGTGAGCTATCAGTGTACTGGTCAGTGAGCTATCAGTGTACAGGTCAGTGAACTAACAGTCAACTGGTCAGTGAGATATCTGTGCACAGGTCAGTGAGCTATCAGTGTACAGTGCATTGAGCTATCAGTGTACTGGTCAGTGAGCTATCAGTGAGCTGGTCAGTGAGCTATCAGTGCACAGGTCAGTGAGCTATCAGTGTACAGGTCAGTGCGCTATCAGTGCACAGATCAGTGAGCTATCAGTGTACAGGTCAGTGAGCTATCAGTGTACAGGTCAGTGAGCTATCAGTGTACAGGTCAGTGAGCTATCAGTGTACAGGTCAGTGAGCTATCAGTGTACAGGTCAGTGAACTATCAATTTACAGGTCAGTGAGCTATCAGTATGCAGGTCAGTGAGCTATCAGTCAACTGGTCAGTGAGATATCTGTGCACAGGTCAGTGAATTATCAGTGTACAGTGCATTGAGCTATCAGTGTACTGGTCTGTGAATTATCAGTGCACAGGTCAGTGAACTATCAGTGTACAGGTCATGAGCTATCAGTGTACAGTGCAGTGAGCCATCAGTGTACAGGTCAGTGAGCTATCAATATGCTATGCAGTGAGCTATCAGTGTCCAGGTCAGTGAGCTATCAGTGTACAGTTCAGTGAGCTATCAATGTACAGGTCAGTGAGCCATCAGTGTACAGGTCAGTGAGCCATCAGTGTACAGGTCAGTGAGCTATCAGTGTACAGTTCAGTGAGCTATCAATGTACAGGTCAGTGAGCTATCAGTGTACTGGTCAGTGAGCTGTCAGTGTACAGGTCAGTGAGCTGTCAGTGTACAGGTCAGTGAACTATTAGTGCACAGGTCAGTGAGCTATCAGTGTGCAGGTCAGTGAGCCATCAGTGTACAGGTCAGTGAGCTATCAGTGTACAGTACAGTGAGCTATCAATGTACAGGTCAGTGAGCTATCAATGTACAGGTCAGTGAGCTATCAGTGTACTGGTCAGTGAGCTATCAGAGTACAGGTCAGTGAACTGTCAGTCAACTGGTCAGTGAGATATCAGTGCACAGGTCAGTGAACTGTCAGTCAACTGGTCAGTCAGCTATCAGTGCACAGTGCAGTGAGCAATCAGTGTACAGGTCAGTGAGCTATCAGTGCACTGGTCAGTGAGCTATCAGTGCACAGGTCAGTGAACTAACAGTCAACTGGTCAGTGAGATATCAGTGCACAGGTCAGTGAGCTATCAGTGCACAGTGCATTGAGCCATCAGTGTACAGTGCAGTGAGCCATCAGTGTGCATTGCATTGAGCTATCAGTGTACTGGTCAGTAAGCAATCAGTGTACAGTGCAGTGAGCCATTAGTGTACAGGTCAGTGAGCTATCAGTGTATAGGTCAGTGAGCTATCAGTGTACAGTGCATTGAGCCATCAGTGTACAGGTCAGTGAGCTATCAATATGCTATGCAGTGAGCTATCAGTGTCCAGGTCAGTAAGCTATGTGTACCAGGCAGTGACCGATCAGGGTTCAGTGCAGTGAGCTATCTGTGTACAATGCAGTGAGCTATCAGTGTACAGGTCAGTGAGCTATCAGTGTACAGGTCAGTGAACTCTCAGTGTACAGGTCAGTGAGCTATCAGTGTACCATGCAGTGACCGATCAGGGCTCAGTGCAGTGAGCCATCAGTATACTGGTTCGTGAACTATCAGTGTACTGGTCACTGAGCTATCAGTGTACAGGTCAGTCAATTATCAGTGTACAGGTCAGTGAATTATCAGTGCACAGGTCAGTGAATTATCAGTGTCCAGGTCAGTGAATTATCAGTGTACAGGTCAGTGAATTATCAGTGTACAGGTCAGTGAGCTATCAGTGTACAGTGCAGTGAGCCATCATTGTACAGTGCAGTGAGCCATCAGTGTACAGGTCAGTGAGCTGTCAGTATACTATGCAGTGAGCTATCAGTGTACAGGTCAGTGAGCTATCAGTGTACAAGTCAGTGAGCGATCAGTGTACTGGTCAGTGAGCTATCAGTGTACAGGTCAGTGAGCTATCAGTGTGCAAGTCAGTGAGCTATCAGTGTACAGGTCAGTGAGCCATCAGTGTACAGGTCAGTGAGCTATCAATTTACAGGTCAGTGAGCTATCAGTGTACAGGTCAGTGAGCTATCAGTGTACTGGTCAGTGAGCTATCAGTGTACAGGTCAGTGAACTGTCAGTCAAATGGTCACTCAGCTATCAGTGCACAGTGCAGTGAGCTATCAGTGTACAGGTCAGTGAGCTATCAGTGTACAGGTCAGTGAGCTATCAGTGTACAGGTCAGTGAGCTATCAGTGTACAGGTCAGTGAACTCTCAGTGTAAAGGTCAGTGAGCTATCAGTGCACCATGCAGTGACCGATCAGGGCTCAGTGCAGTGAGCCATCAGTACACTGGTTCGTGAGCTATCAGTGTACAGGTCAGTCAATTATCAGTGTATAGGTCAGTGAATTATCAGTGTACAGTGCAGTGAACGATCAGTCAACTGGTCAGTGAGCTATCAGTGCACCATGCAGTGAGCTGTCAGTGTACTGGTCAGTGAACTATCAGTGTACTGGTCACTGAGCTATCAATGTACAGGTCAGTGAGCTATCAGTGCACAGGTCAGTGAACTATCAGTGTACAGGTCAGTGAACTATCAGTGTACAGGTCAGTGAGCTATCAATGTACAGGTCAGTGAGCGATCAGTTTACTGGTCAGTGAGCTATCAGTGTACAGGTCAGTGAGCTATCAGTGTACAGGTCAGTGAGCTATCAGTGCACAGGTCAGTGAGCTATCAGTGTACAGGTCAGTGAGCTATCAGTGTACAGGTCAGTGAGCTATCAGTGTACTGGTCAGTGAACTATCAATTTACAGGTCAGTGAGCTATCAGTTTACAGGTCAGTGAGCTATCAGTGTACTGGTCAGTGAGCTATCAGTGTACAGGTCAGTGAGCTATCAATTTACAGGTCAGTGAGCTATCAGTTTACAGGTCAGTGAGCTATCAGTGTACAGGTCAGTGAACTGTCAGTCAACTGGTCAGTGAGCGATCAGTGTACAGGTCAGTGAGCTATCAGTGTGCAGGTCAGTGAACTAACAGTCAACTGGTCAGTGAGATATCTGTGCACAGGTCAGTGAGCTATCAGTGTACTGGTCAGTGAGCTATCAGTGTACAGTGCATTGAGCTACCAGTGTACAGTGCATTGAGCTATCAGTGCACAGGTCAGTGAATTATCAGTGTACAGGTCAGTGAGCTATCAGTGTACAGGTCAGTGAGCTAACAGTATACTATGCAGTGAGCTATCAGTGTGCAGGTCAGTGAGCGATCAGTGTACAGGTCAGTGAGCTATCAGTGTACAGTGCATTGAGCCATCAGTGTACAGGTCAATAAGCCATCAGTGTACAGGTCAGTGAGCCATCAGTGTACAGGTCAGTGAGCTATCAGTGTACAGTGCATTGAGCCATCAGTGTACAGGTCAGTGAGCTATCAATATGCTATGCAGTGAGCTATCAGTGTCCAGGTCAGTAAGCTATGTGTACCAGGCAGTGACCGATCAGGGTTCAGTGCAGTGAGCTATCTGTGTACAATGCAGTGAGCTATCAGTGTACAGGTCAGTGAGCTATCAGTGTACAGGTCAGTGAACTCTCAGTGTACAGGTCAGTGAGCTATCAGTGTACCATGCAGTGACCGATCAGGGCTCAGTGCAGTGAGCCATCAGTATACTGGTTCGTGAACTATCAGTGTACTGGTCACTGAGCTATCAGTGTACAGGTCAGTCAATTATCAGTGTACAGGTCAGTGAATTATCAGTGCACAGGTCAGTGAATTATCAGTGTCCAGGTCAGTGAATTATCAGTGTACAGGTCAGTGAATTATCAGTGTACAGGTCAGTGAGCTATCAGTGTACAGTGCAGTGAGCCATCATTGTACAGTGCAGTGAGCCATCAGTGTACAGGTCAGTGAGCTGTCAGTATACTATGCAGTGAGCTATCAGTGTACTGGTCAGTGAGCTATCAGTGTGCAGGTCAGTGAGCTATCAGTGTACTGGTCAGTGAGCCATCAGTGTACTGGTCAGTGAGCTATCAGTGTACTGGTCAGTGAGCTATCAGTGTACAGGTCAGTGAGCTATCAGTGTGCAGGTCAGTGAACTATCAGTCAACTGGTCAGTGAGCTATCAGTGTACAGGTCAGTAAGCTATGTGTACCATGCAGTGACCGATCAGGGTTCAGTGCAGTGAGCTATCTGTGTACCATGCAGTGAGCTATCAGTGTACTGGTCACTGAGCTATCAGTGTACAGATCAGTGATTTATCAGTGTACAGTGCAATGAGCGATCTGTGTACAGTGCATTGGGCTATCAGTGTACTGGTCAGTGAGCTATCAGTTTACAGGTCAGTGAGCTATCAGTGTACTGGTCAGTGAGCTATCAGTGTGCAGGTCAGTGAGCTATCAGTGTACAGGTCTGTGAGCTATCAGTGTACAGGTCAGTGAGCTATCAGTATACTATGCAGTGAGCTATCAGTGTACAGGTCAGTGAGCTATCGGTGTACAGGTCAGTGAGCTATCAGTTTGCAGGTCAGTGAGCTGTCAGTATACTCTGCAGCGAGCTATCAGTGTACAGGTCAGTGAGCTATGTGTACCAGGCAGTGACCGATCAGGGTTCAGTGCAGTGAGCTATCTGTGTACCATGCAGTGAGCTATCAGTGTACAGGTCAGTGAGCTATCAGTGTACAGGTCAGTGAGCTATCAGTATACAGGTCAGTGAGCTATCAGTGTACTGGTCAGTGAGCTATCAGTGTACTGGTCAGTGAGCTATCAGTGTACAGGTCAGTGAACAATCAGTCAACTGGTCAGTGAGCTCTCAGTGTACTGGTCAGTGAACTATCAATTTACAGGTCAGTGAGCTATCAGTTTACAGGTCAGTGAGCTATCAGTGTACTGGTCAGTGAGCTAACAGTGTACAGGTTAGTGAGCTATCAATTTACAGGTCAGTGAGCTATCAGTTTACAGGTCAGTGAGCTATCAATGTACAGGTCAGTGAACTGTCAGTCAACTGGTCAGTGAGCGATCAGTGTACAGGTCAGTGAGCTATCAGTGTACAGGTCAGTGAACTAACAGTCAACTGGTCAGTGAGATATCTGTGCACAGGTCAGTGAGCTATCAGTGTACTGGTCAGTGAGCTATCAGTGTACAGTGCACTGAGCTACCAATGTACAGTGCATTGAGCTATCAGTGAGCTGGTCAGTGAGCTATCAGTGTACAGTTCAGTGAGCTATCAGTGCACAGGTCAGTGAATTATCAGTGTACAGGTCAGTGAGCTATCAGTGTACAGGTCAGTGAGCTATCAGTATACTATGCAGTGAGCTATCAGTGTGCAGGTCAGTGAGCGATCAGTGTACAGGTCAGTGAGCTATCAGTATACTATGCAGTGAGCTATCAGTGTGCAGCTCAGTGAGCGATCAGTGTACACGTCAGTGAGCTATCAGTGTACAGGTCAGTGAGCTATCAGTATACTATGCAGTGAGCTATCAGTGTACTGGTCAGTGAGCTATCAGTGTCCTGGTCAGTGAGCTATCAGTGTGCAGGTCAGTGAGCTATCAGTGTACTGGTCAGTGAGCCATCAGTGTACTGGTCAGTGACCTATCAGTGTACTGGTCAGTGAGCTATCAGTGTACAGGTCAGTGAGCTATCAGTGTGCAGGTCAGTGAACTATCAGTCAACTGGTCAGTGAGCTATCAGTGTACAGGTCAGTAAGCTATGTGTACCATGCAGTGACCGATCAGGGTTCAGTGCAGTGAGCTATCTGTGTACCATGCAGTGAGCTATCAGCGTACTGGTCACTGAGCTATCAGTGTACAGGTCAGTGATTTATCAGTGTACAGTGCAATGAGCGATCTGTGTACAGTGCATTGGGCTATCAGTGTACTGGTCAGTGAGCTATCAGTGTACAGATCAGTGATTTATCAGTGTACAGTGCAATGAGCGATCTGTGTACAGTGCATTGGGCTATCAGTGTACTGGTCAGTGAGCTATCAGTGTACAGGTCAGTGAGCTATCAGTGTACTGGTCAGTGAGCTATCAGTGTACTGGTCAGTGAGCTATCAGTGTGCAGGTCAGTGAGCTATCAGTGTACAGGTCTGTGAGCTATCAGTGTACAGGTCAGTGAGCTATCAGTATACTATGCAGTGAGCTATCAGTGTACAGGTCAGTGAGCTATCGGTGTACAGGTCAGTGAGCTATCAGTTTACAGGTCAGTGAGCTGTCAGTATACTATGCAGCGAGCTATCAATGTACAGGTCAGTGAGCTATCACTGTACAGGTCAGTGAGCTTTCAGTGTACTGGTCAGTGAGCTTTCAGTGTACAGTGCAGTGAACTATCAGTGTACAGGTCAGTAAGCTATGTGTACCATGCAGTGACCGATCAGGGTTCAGTGCAGTGAGCTATCTGTGTACCATGCAGTGAGCTATCAGTGTACAGGTCAGTGAGCTATCAGTGTACAGGTCAGTGAGCTATCAGTATACAGGTCAGTGAGCTATCAGTGTACAGGTCAGTGAGCTATCAGTCAACTGGTCAGTGAGCTGTCAGTGTACAGGTCAGTAAGCTATGTGTACCAGGCAGTGACCGATCAGGGTTCAGTGCAGTGAGCTATCTGTGTACCATGCAGTGAGCTATCAGTGTACTGGTCACTGAGCTATCAGTGTACAGATCAGTGATTTATCAGTGTACAGTGCAATGAGCGATCTGTGTACAGTGCATTGGGCTATCAGTGTACTGGTCAGTGAGCTATCAGTTTACAGGTCAGTGAGCTATCAGTGTACTGGTCAGTGAGCTATCAGTGTGCAGGTCAGTGAGCTATCAGTGTACAGGTCTGTGAGCTATCAGTGTACAGGTCAGTGAGCTATCAGTATACTATGCAGTGAGCTATCAGTGTACAGGTCAGTGAGCTATCGGTGTACAGGTCAGTGAGCTATCAGTTTGCAGGTCAGTGAGCTGTCAGTATACTCTGCAGCGAGCTATCAGTGTACAGGTCAGTGAGCTATCACTGTACAGGTCAGTGAGCTTTCAGTGTACTGGTCAGTGAGCTTTCAGTGTACAGTGCAGTAAGCTATCAGTGTACAGGTCAGTAAGCTATGTGTACCAGGCAGTGACCGATCAGGGTTCAGTGCAGTGAGCTATCTGTGTACCATGCAGTGAGCTATCAGTGTACAGGTCAGTGAGCTATCAGTGTACAGGTCAGTGAGCTATCAGTATACAGGTCAGTGAGCTATCAGTGTACTGGTCAGTGAGCTATCAGTGTACTGGTCAGTGAGCTATCAGTGTACAGGTCAGTGAACAATCAGTCAACTGGTCAGTGAGCTCTCAGTGTACTGGTCAGTGAACTATCAATTTACAGGTCAGTGAGCTATCAGTTTACAGGTCAGTGAGCTATCAGTGTACTGGTCAGTGAGCTAACAGTGTACAGGTTAGTGAGCTATCAATTTACAGGTCAGTGAGCTATCAGTTTACAGGTCAGTGAGCTATCAATGTACAGGTCAGTGAACTGTCAGTCAACTGGTCAGTGAGCGATCAGTGTACAGGTCAGTGAGCTATCAGTGTACAGGTCAGTGAACTAACAGTCAACTGGTCAGTGAGATATCTGTGCACAGGTCAGTGAGCTATCAGTGTACTGGTCAGTGAGCTATCAGTGTACAGTGCATTGAGCTACCAATGTACAGTGCATTGAGCTATCAGTGAGCTGGTCAGTGAGCTATCAGTGTACAGTTCAGTGAGCTATCAGTGCACAGGTCAGTGAATTATCACTGTACAGGTCAGTGAGCTATCAGTGTACAGGTCAGTGAGCTATCAGTATACTATGCAGTGAGCTATCAGTGTGCAGGTCAGTGAGCGATCAGTGTACAGGTCAGTGAGCTATCAGTATACTATGCAGTGAGCTATCAGTGTGCAGCTCAGTGAGCGATCAGTGTACACGTCAGTGAGCTATCAGTGTACAGGTCAGTGAGCTATCAGTATACTATGCAGTGAGCTATCAGTGTACTGGTCAGTGAGCTATCAGTGTCCTGGTCAGTGAGCTATCAGTGTGCAGGTCAGTGAGCTATCAGTGTACTGGTCAGTGAGCCATCAGTGTACTGGTCAGTGACCTATCAGTGTACTGGTCAGTGAGCTATCAGTGTACAGGTCAGTGAGCTATCAGTGTGCAGGTCAGTGAACTATCAGTCAACTGGTCAGTGAGCTATCAGTGTACAGGTCAGTAAGCTATGTGTACCATGCAGTGACCGATCAGGGTTCAGTGCAGTGAGCTATCTGTGTACCATGCAGTGAGCTATCAGTGTACTGGTCACTGAGCTATCAGTGTACAGGTCAGTGATTTATCAGTGTACAGTGCAATGAGCGATCTGTGTACAGTGCATTGGGCTATCAGTGTACTGGTCAGTGAGCTATCAGTGTACAGATCAGTGATTTATCAGTGTACAGTGCAATGAGCGATCTGTGTACAGTGCATTGGGCTATCAGTGTACTGGTCAGTGAGCTATCAGTGTACAGGTCAGTGAGCTATCAGTGTACTGGTCAGTGAGCTATCAGTGTACTGGTCAGTGAGCTATCAGTGTGCAGGTCAGTGAGCTATCAGTGTACAGGTCTGTGAGCTATCAGTGTACAGGTCAGTGAGCTATCAGTATACTATGCAGTGAGCTATCAGTGTACAGGTCAGTGAGCTATCGGTGTACAGGTCAGTGAGCTATCAGTTTACAGGTCAGTGAGCTGTCAGTATACTATGCAGCGAGCTATCAATGTACAGGTCAGTGAGCTATCACTGTACAGGTCAGTGAGCTTTCAGTGTACTGGTCAGTGAGCTTTCAGTGTACAGTGCAGTGAACTATCAGTGTACAGGTCAGTAAGCTATGTGTACCATGCAGTGACCGATCAGGGTTCAGTGCAGTGAGCTATCTGTGTACCATGCAGTGAGCTATCAGTGTACAGGTCAGTGAGCTATCAGTGTACAGGTCAGTGAGCTATCAGTATACAGGTCAGTGAGCTATCAGTGTACAGGTCAGTGAGCTATCAGTCAACTGGTCAGTGAGCTGTCAGTGTACAGGTCAGTAAGCTATGTGTACCAGGCAGTGACCGATCAGGGTTCAGTGCAGTGAGCTATCTGTGTTCCATGCAGTGAGCTATCAGTGTACAGGTCAGTGAGCTATCAGTGTACAGGTCAGTGAGCTATCAGTATACAGGTCAGTGAGCTATCAGTGTACTGGTCAGTGAGCTATCAGTATACTATGCAGTGAGCTATCAGTGTACAGGTCAGTGAGCTATCAGTGTACAGTTCAGTGAGCTATCAGTGTACAGGTCAGTTAGCTATCAGTGTACTGGTCAGTGAGCTATCAGTGTACAGTTCAGTGAGCTATCAGTGTACAGGTCAGTTAGCTATCAGCGTACACATCAGTGAGCTATCAGTGTACAGTTCAGTGAGCTATCAGTATACTATGCAGTGAGCTATCAGTGTACTGGTCAGTGAGCTGTCAGTGTACAGGTCAGTGAGCTATCAGTGTACAGTGCGTTGAGCCATCAGTGTACAGGTCATTGAGCCATCAGTGTACAGTGCAGTGAGCTATCAGTGTACAGGTCAGTAAGCTATGTGTACCATGCAGTGACCGATCAGGGTTCAGTGCAGTGAGCTATCTGTGTACCATGCAGTGAGCTATAAGTGTACAGGTCAGTGAGCTATCAATGTACTGGTCAGTGAGCAATCAGTGTACAGGTCAGTGAGCTATCAGTGTACAGGTCAGTGAGCTATCAGTGTGCAGTGCAGTGAACTATCAGTGTACACGTCAGTGAGCTATCAGTGTGCAGTGCAGTGAACTATCAGTGTACACGTCAGTGAGCTATCATTGTACAGGTCAGTGAGCCATCAGTGTACTGGTCAGTGAGCTATCAGTGTACTGGTCAGTGAGCTATCAGTGTACAGGTCAGTGAGCTATCAGTGTACAGGTCAGTGAGCTCTCAATGTCCAGTTCAGTGAGCTATCAGTGTGCAGGTCAGTGAGCTATCAGTGTACAGTTCAGTGAGCCATCAGTGTACACTGCATTGAGTTGTCAGTGTAAATGTTCAATGAGCTATCTGTGTGCAGGTCAGTGTGGTATCAGTGTACAGTACAGTGAGCCATCAGTGTACAGGTCAGTGAGCTATCAGTTTGCAGGTCAGTGAGGTATCAGTGTACAAGTCAGTGAGCTATCAGTGTACAGTGCAGTGAGCTATCAGTGTACAGGTCAGTGAGCTCAGTGTACAGGTCAGTGAGCTATCAGTGTACAGGTCAGTGAGCTATCAGTCATTGGCTGTGAAGTGTTATGGGACATCCTGAGGTCACGTAAGGTGCTATATAAATGCAAATCCTTTCCTTTACACTGGACGACGAAGGGTGCTCTGTTGGTTGCGTCCCGTGTTCGTCTTCTGAGGAGGTCTCTGCGATTTTTCGCTGTGGCCCGTCGGAACTGTCGATCGACGAGTCAAGCGTCATATCCCGTTCTTACGAGGGTGTCTTTGCCTTAACAACGGGCAGTTGGAATGATTATCTGTAATCACCAGGTATTGTTCTCTGACTATAAATGCGAAACGTTCAAGGATTTCCACATTCACCTGACGAAGGAGGAAGCCTCCGAAAGCTTGTGATTTTCAAATAAAGTTGTTGGACTATAACTTGGTGTTGTAAGATTCTGTACATTTGAAGGGAGAAAGCAGAGAGTAAAGTGTTAAGGGAAGTTTCTTCGTGTGGTTGGATGTGGGTATTAGTGTCCCATTGGGTTCAGTTCTGGGACCACTTCTGTTCAGTGTGTACATCATCGAAACATAGAAAATAGGAGCAGGAATAGGCCATTTGGCCCTTCGAGCCTGCTCCGCCATTCAATATGATCATGGCTGATCCTCTATCTCAATACCATATTCCCGCTCTTTCCCCATTCCCCTTGATACCTTTTGTGTCTAGAAATCTAACTTGCTCCTTCTTAAATATATTCTGTTGATTCAATGATTAGGATACAGGCTTAAAGGGAGTGCTGCTGTAATTTGCAGATGATGCCAAAATAGGTTGTATAGTTAATTTTTCAGAAGACCAAAGGAAGCTGCAAAGGGATATTGATAAATTGGGGGAATGGGCTAAAAAGTGGCTGATTGAATTCAAACATCAGTAAATGTGAGGTGATGCGTTTTGGTAAAAAAAGTAACAGCAGTAATTAACCTGTGAAAGGGAGTAGGTTCGGGGCTGTGGGAGGGCAGAGGGATTTGGGGAACAGGTTCACAGGATATTGAAGGCAGCATCTCCGGTTGATCGTAGAATCATAAAATGATACAGCACAGGAGGAGGCCATTTGGCCCATCGTGCCTGTGCTGGCTCTTTGAAAGAGCTATCCAATTAGTCCCATTCCTCTGCTCTTTCCCCATAATCCTGTAATTTTTTTCCATTCAGGTATTTATCCAATTCCCCTTTTGAAAGTTATTATTGAATCTGCTTCCACCGCCCTTTCAGGCAGTGCATTCCAGATCAGAACAACTCGCTGTGAAAAAAATGTTTCCTCATCTCCCCTCTGGCCCTTTTGCCGATCACCTTAAATCTGTGTCCTCTGGTTACCGACCCTTCTGCCACTGGAAACAGTTTCTCCTTATTTAATCTATCAAAACCATTCATGATTTTGAACACCTCGATCAAATTTCCCGTTAACCTTCTCTGTTCTAAGGAGAACTTAGATGAGGCCATAAAAAAAGCTAATAGAATTCTAGGTTTTATCACGAGGTATAGAATATAAAAGCCAAGAGGTAATGATGAGCCTGTATAAAACCTTGATAAGACCTCAGTGAGAGGACTGTGTGCAGTATTGGGCTCCACACTATAGGAAGTATGTTGAGGCTTTAGAGAGGGTACAACACAGATTCACTAAGATGCTGCCTGGAGTGCGGAAATACAAATACAAGGAAAGACTTGAAAAATTGGGGCTTTTGTCATTAGAACAACACAGGTTATGGAGCAATATGCTAGATGTGTTTCAAATTATAAAGAATGGGTCAGGGTAGATAGAAGCAAACTATTTCCAGTAGTCGAGGGGCCATTGATACAAGATTAAATGTCAGAATTTAGAACAGAGGACAGGAGAAATCTCTTCACACAGTGTGTTGTGAGGCCATGGAATTCACTTCCAGGGTTAGTGATTGAGACAGAGACTATGTCAACATTGAAGATTAGATTGGAGAGGTGGATGAAGGGAAGGGGATGAAGGGATATGGGAACAGGTAGGTAAATGTGATTAGGGCTAATTGCTCACATGGAGGGTAAATTCCGACATAGACTGGTTGGGCCGAATGGCCTCTTTGCCTGTTGTAACTTTGATATATTTCTAAGTACTATGAATCTATGCTGCACCTTTCCCATTGCTTTTATATCCTTTCTATAAAGAGGTGCACAAAACTGTACCCAATATTCCAACTGGAGTCTATCTAAAGTCTCACTGACGTTAATCACCACCTCTTGCTTTTGTATTCTGTGCCTCTAGATACAGAATCTGTGATTGCAACTCAGTTGAAGGCAATTATTTTTGCTTCCAGGTTTTGCGTCTCCAAGCCACACAGTGGGCACGATCTGAAGTCCACTATTTAAAGGGCCAACACAAAAATAGATTTTGGAGGAGGAAGTGAAGCCGTGGATTCTAAGGGAGCAAAGGCAATGTCAAATTCACGGGTTCTTCCCTTGAAGTACTGTTGGGTGCAATGAGGAGCAGGAAGGACATCATTTTCCCCAGCTATGGGAGGAGGAAACTTGCTTCTCTTACCAACAAGGCATGGCTGGAGGTGGCTGAGGAAGTGAGCAGCAGAAGCACGGTGCCCAGTTCGTGGATGCAGTGCAGGAAGTGATTTAATGATCTAACCAGGTCAGAAAAAGTGAGTACAGTTGCTGATTCACCCACATCCTGTGGTGTACAACATCCCCCCTCTCACTCTGTCTTGCCAAGTGTACCCCATCACATCACTCCTCACACCCACTTAAGTTTCAGCAGTGCCCATCCTTCACTTTCTATGCACTTCCCCACCTCCCCATGAATCCATCCATCACTGCCACTCACCACAATCCTGTGCACCTGTCAGATAGTCACCCTCTGATGCACCTGTCTGATAGTCAGCCTCACCCAATGCACTGCATCCATCAGGTGAATATGTGACCTTCAGGCAGTCATAGGTCTGTTCTTTTGTCCCTTGTAAGAGAAAAGAATGCAAAAAGGGAGAGGGAAAGGACCGGCGGTGGCCTGTCACAAATTGTGCTGCTGACTGACGCAGAGGAGGACGCCATGGAGATAAGTAACACACCTGCATCCCTATCCATCGGGAATGGAGAGACTGGGAACTCACAGATGCCTGGTGACAGAACTTAAACATCTTTCACACACATTGGCCCCGATATTACCAGGGAGGCGGGTTGGCAGCGGGGGGTCGACTGGGCACATGGGTAACCCGCCCAGTGAAATCGGTGGGTTCCCCACGCAATCATGAGTAAATTGAAGCCACTTACCCTGGGTTCCGGGTTTCCCGTCGGAAACCTGTGCAGCGGGCGGACTGCACACCCGCATCACAGGCTGTCAGCTGGAGGAGCCCTATTTAAAGGGGCAGTCCTCCAATGCTGCTCCTGCAGCAAACAGCCAAAATTACAGCATGGAGCAGCCCAGGGGGAAGGCTGCTCCCAGGTTTAATGATGCCTCACTCCAGGTCTTACTGGATGAGGTGAGGAGGAGGAGCAGGAGGAGGAGATGTTCTACCCGGCGGACGGGAGGAAGTGGCCTGCCTCTGTCACCACGAAGGCCTGGCTCGAGGTGGCAGAGGAGGTCACCAGCACCACCAACATATCACGCAGCTGCATACAGTGCAGGAGGTGCTTCAATGACCTAACCAGGTCAGCCGAAGTGAGCACACTTAATCCCCTACACTCCGTCTTCCACATCACCGCCCCCACCCCACATCTCCTTCTGCACTGCCAACGCTACTCTATCACATCACTCCTCACACCCACTCAAAGCTCATCCTCATCTTACCTGCACTTCCTCACCTCGCCAGTACTCACCCCACCACTACCACTCAACCCAATCCTCATACAATCTCATGGCTCTATCTCATACTCACACTTTGATGCATCTCTTTCACAGTCAGCCTCACCCCACCTGCCACTACCTGTGCTGCAGTCACAGGCGATGCACTATGTATGAGTAGTAGGAAGCATAAGGCAAAGGTTTCATGAGCATGAAGGGGATGCACAAGGGTGTTTGAGGGTTTGTCATGTTTTTTACTTATATTTCATTTCTGATCAACTCACATTACATATTATATTGTCACCACTACTGCCACGTCTTGGCCATTCTTGACTGGCTTGTGCAATAATGCCCTTTCATGAGGTTCTCCATGAACACCCTTGATGCCACCCATTGGGTCACCCTACAGTGGGTGTATGTGTAGTTGCACGACTACTTTGTGCGGGTGCCTGTTGCGCAGCACTGTGTTGTGTAGCTCCACATGGCGGAGGTGGACGGCATGCCTGGCGAGGCTGGTGATGTTGCTCGTCCTCGGGTAAAATGATGAATGCAGCAATGGACCCCGCCCCCCCATCCTGATGGTGTGAGTTTGAGGGGGTCCGCAAAGCAGGTAAATGTGTTTGGACAGCAGAGTTTAGGGTATAAATTAATAATTTTGAGTAGAAAGACAAAGGTGTTGCAGCCAAAACTTTGTCTGAAGTGACAGAGTGCCCTGCTGCAATAAATGAGGTTTCCCCCCAACTGTCAAAGAATCCTTTGTATCTCCCACTGGCTGCTGGCTGAAACACGTCTGCTCCAACAGGGAGTGTTTCCCACAGCACGGGAAACACGCTGAGGATCCATGAAAATTGCACCCCTGCCAAAATCTCCTGTCAATGAGGTCTGTCAAGTACCTCAGTCAGGTAAGTATTTAAACTGTCACCCCGCCGGCTTTAATTGCCGGTGGGAGTCCCGCACGCGGGGGCTGCGCGCGCACCAGAACGTGTCACTGGGGAACCCGGAAGTGGGCGGGTTGGAGCCGGGCTCCGGACCCACTCCGGGATTCCCTGATTTTACAAGCCCCCAACGCACCGGCTCGGCCATCCGAAAATCGACCCCATGATTTCTTTATTTCATCAATGACTCAACCTAGAGAAACCTGAGTATGCTGATTGGCATGAGTATGCCCATCAGCACAGTGATGGAAGGTGTCGTCGACAGTGCTATCAAGCGGCACTTACTCACCAATAACCTGCTCACCGATGCTCAGTTTGGGTTCCGCCAGGACCACTCGGCGCCAGACCTCATTACAGCCTTGGTCCAAACATGGACAAAAGAGCTGAATTCCAGAGGTGAGGTGAGAGTGACTGCCCTTGACATCAAGGCAGCATTTGACCGAGTGTGGCACCAAGGAGCCCTAGTAAAATTGAAGTCAATGGGAATCAGGGGGAAAACTCTCCAGTGGCTGGAGTCATACCGAGCACAAAGGAAGATGGTAGTGGTTGTTGGAGGCCAATCATCTCAGCCCCAGGGCATTGCTGCAGGAGTTCCTCAGGGCAGTGTCCTAGGCCCAACCATCTTCAGCTGCTTCATCAATGACCTTCCCTCCATCATAAGGTCAGAAATGGGGATGTTCGCTGATGACTGCACAGTGTTCAGTTCCATTCGCAACCCCTCAGATAATGAAGCAGTCCGAGCCCGCATGCAGCAAGACCTGGACAACATCCAGGCTTGGGCTGATAAGTGGCAAATAACATTTGCGCCAGACAAGTGCCAGGCAATGACCATCTCCAACAAGAGAGAGTCTAACCACCTCCCCTTGACATTCAACAAAATTACCATCGCAGAATCCCCCACCATCAACATCCTGGGGGTCACCATTGACCAGAAACTTAACTGGACCAGCCACATAAATACTGTGGCTACAAGAGCAGGTCAGGGGCTGGGTATTCTGCGGCGAGTGACTCACCCCCTGACTCCCCAAAGCCTTTCCACCATCTACAAGGCACAAGTCAGGAATGTGATGGAATACTCTCCACTTGCCTGGATGAGTGCAGCTCCAACAACACTCAAGAAGCTCGACACCATCCAGGGCAAAGCAGCCCGCTTGATTGACACCCCATCCATCACCCTAAATATTCACTCCCTTCACCACCGGCGCACTGTGGCTGCAGTGTGCACCATCCACAGGATGCACTGCAGCAACTCGCCAAGGCTTCTTCGACAGCACCTCCCAAACCCGCGACCTCTACCACCTAGAAGGACAAGGGCAGCAGGCACATGGGAACAACACCACCTGCACGTTCCCCTCCAAGTCACACACCATCCCGACTTGGAAATATATCGCCGTTCCTTCATCATCGCTGGGTCAAAATCCTGGAACTCCCTTCCTAACAGCACTGTGGGAGAACCTTCACCACACGGACTGCAGCGGTTCAAGAAGGCGGCTCACCACCACCTTCTCAAGGGCAATTAGGGATGGGCAATAAATGCCGGCCTCGCCAGTGACGCCCACATCCCATGAATGAGTAAAAAAAAGATTGTTACTTTGCCAGGACTAATTCATATCGCTTTCTGTTGTCTTCCAGGGCCTTCACATGTACAAGAAGAATCTGCGGAGATGCGTAATAACCATTCCTCAGAGGATCTCATTCCTCCTGAGGGTGCACTGTCACAGGACATACAGCCATGCACCAGCACAGATACTGGCGCTTCGGTGGGTCCTGTTAGCCAGATAGTTGGGTTGTCACTTGGTGATTCACAATTCACAAGTGAGCACAAGCAGACACTGATGGCAGGGGCAGCTGTGGAGAGTCTGTGTTGGAGGGTGCACTCATCTCCAAGCTCTGCTAAGCTGGACACAGATGCTGAACCCCGGGGGCCATCGTTGAGAATGAGGTACAACAGCAACTTTATGAGGTACTGGAAAATGTGCCACGCACACTCTCCACAATAGCGGAGAGGATGGAGGAGTCCAACTCCAACACTAGGGGATTGATGTCACAGGTAAGAGCGAGAATGTCTGCAATGGAGAGAGTGGCCGCCTCCATGGAGCTCCAAGCACGGTTCTCAAATGAGTCTCTGCAGGCCATGACCACGGCCATTCAGGAGACGTCTGCCTCCTTCAACAGGAAGACAGATATCTTATCCGTGGTCTTACAAGGTGTCACTGATCTGCACCAAGCTGCTCTCCAGCAGAGTAGTGGGAGTGATGTGGTCCCAGGAGAGGGATGATGGCGAAAGGGGACGTGGAAGTGGGAACTCCACTCAAAGCACTCCCACATCTCACCCGTTTCCCCCCTCCCCTCAACCAGTACCCGACATTCTGCCTCCTCTCCCAATGGTTGTGTCTGACCCTGCACAGGTGCAGGTGGAGCAGTCATTGGCGGGTCCTCACGGGTTCCAAAACCCAGAGGTCGGAGGCCAAAAGCATCTCAGCAGTCAGGGCAGGGATCTGAGCAGCCTGTCTCCACCTCTGCTGGAGCCACAGGGGACGCACCACGTAGAAGCGATAGGATACGTAAGTTCAAGAAATTGTGGTTCACCAAGAGTAAGTACATGGGTATTTGAAGAAATGTTATGTTGTGAAGTTTCCTTTATTTATATTGGCACATAAAATTTATTGATTAGCATCGCTTCCATGTCTTGCATACATATAATGTACAGCACAGAAACAGGCCATTCAGCCCAACAGGTCCATGCCGGTCTTGCCCATTATTGCGTCCCAAGGGCCAACTCAACCTTTCATTTGCTTCACGATGAATGTCAATAAATGACGGGACCCATTGGGCAGGTGTTCAATGGGTGAATGCCTGGTTAAAGGACTGTTTTGTGCAAAGGGGGAGGTGTGGGGAGGTGGTGGTGGTGGGAGCAGGCCGGAGTATCTCAATGTCTCTCTTTTGCCACTGTTATTAAGAGAACTTTTGAGAGGTGAGGGTATCCCAAGCAGCAATCTACATGGCTGGTCTGGCAATGAGTGCCCTATCTTCATATTGCTCCTCCTCTTCTTCAATGGTCTCTTCATCAGAAGATGATTGAATAGCTCCTCGGTCGTCCTCTACCTTTAATCCTCTCTGCTGCGCAATGTTGAGCAGGACGCAGCAAACCACTGTGGTTGTGGCCACCCTCACCGGCGAGTACTGAAGGGCGCCTCCTGACCCATCCAGGCACCTGAATCACATCTTGCTCGATGACGCATCTGGTGGTCATGTGGCTCTCGTTGTAGCGCTCTTGTGCCTCATTGGTGGGATTCCACACAGGTGTCATGAGTCAAGTTTGAAGGGGGTGGCCCCTGTCTCCTTCGAGCCAGCCCTTAAGTCCGTCTCCTGGTAGGAAGAGGTCTGGAATGTTGGACTGCCGCAGTATAAAGGCATCATGACAGCTCCCTGGGAATCTGACGCTCACCTGCGTGAATCTTTTCTTGTGATTGCACATCAGCTGTGCATTGATGGAGTGAAATCCCTTGCGGTCGATAAAAACTCTTGGTCCATGTGGTGGTCTTCGATTGCCACGTGTGTTTCACTGGCAAGATTCAGAAGGCCCAAGAAACCCATGCAGGAGAAGTTAAATTTGTTTCTGTTTAAGAATCAATTAAAAAAATACCTAGCTGAACTACCTCAATGACCTTAATTGATGCGCTCAGGACTCGCCTGCCAGCAGTTATTGGAGACGTGTCTCCCGGGTTTTGGCTGCATGTGTGCGTTCAGACACGTCCACGTTAAACCCTGGAGTGGACACGTTGGAGCCGGGTTGTGGTCGCACAACAAAATTCAAGGATTTTCACGACCCACCCACCCCCAACCCACCTGTTCTTGGAGGTTAAAATTCCCCTCATATCTCTGGCACAATTTTTCTTTCCAAAGACTGTAACTTTCAGTAACTGTCCATTTTTCTTTGAAAGCCAGTCTTCCATCAGTTACAGAAAACCTTTTCATTCTCCTTTATGTTTTAATTTTTTCTCATACTCTGTGTGACATTTTGAGTTTTTTACCTCTTTAACCTGGAAAGGGCATTGGTTTAATTTATATTATTGATGCGATGAAATCAGATTCAGCTCACAAAGATTTAACTCCCAGCATGCAACCTCAGTCTTCGATATACTCCCTTTTGTTTACTGGATGTTCTGCTTCTCCAGCCTTTTTGTCTCCTGTTTAAATATTTCCCATTGCTGTTCTATTTGCCATTTTTTCTTTCTATTTCATTTGGGCAAGGTCCCTTTTTGTCTCACTACAATTTACTTTATTTCCCTCATATGCCCTGCAGCCTTGCTAGTCCTCAGTTTGTATCACTTCTCTATTTCACTCCAGAATCACATAACCCAATTTTCAAGTTGCGCCAAAAATTGGCTTGAAGCTAGCCTGAGGCCCGAGTCATTTTGAGGCCTGGTCCTTTATTAACATGGTGCCCAGCTTCGGGCACCAGACATCCCATTGGCAGCTGACCGGCCCTGGGAGGGTGGGAAATTGACCAAGTCCCCCACGGAGCTGGCTGGCAATCCCAGGGGTGCCTCCCACAGGCCTGAGTGTTTTTGGGAGTCCAGGAGGAGTACTCCTGCTGAACGTTTCATGGCCCATTTTTGAGTGTCTGCTAGCAGTCCCTTTAAGAACTGCTGGTTAGGCCACTCAACACCAAGTACAACTGGGCAGAGCGGGTTCAGAACACTCTGCTCATGTGTACCTGAAAATTGCAATCAGGGTCCTACAACTGGCATAGGACCCTGATTGGTATATTTAATCACCTTTCTGCCCATTTACAGGCCTGCCTGAAAATTCCATCAGGCATTGATTGGACAGCTCAGGGGCCCCCGAGTTTTCAATTGCTGGTCACCTGTTTACCAGCTGAGAAATGGTTGTCCAGGAGTTGAAAGTCACCATCATAGAATTTTACAGCACAGACAAAGGCCATTTGGCCCATCATACCGATTTGAAGCTTTATCCATTTAGTTCCATTCCCCTTCCCTTTCCTCAGCCATTTAAATTTTTCTTTTTGAGTGTGATGATATTGACTTTAATACTGACTCCTGACCAATGTACCAAGTTTCAGTTATTGCTGTTAGATCCTAATTCCCTATTTCAATCACTGATTCTAGTTCCCCATTTTGTTTCCGATATTAACGTGCAGACAGTTATGTTTTGATTTCCTTTCTTTGACACCCACATCCTGATTTCTTTACAATGTTATCCTGTTTACCCCTTGAACATTTCTGACTCACAAGAGCTCACTTTCCATTCCATGCTTCCAATTGTAATATCTTACCTTTCCCCTCCCTCCCACGCAGCTCCAGTTCACCTCTCCATAGAATCATAGAAAGGTTACAGGATGGAAGGAGGCCATTCGGCCCATCGAGTCCGTGCCGGCTCTATGCAAGAGCAATCCAGCTAGTCACACTGCCCCTCCCTTTCCCCATAGCCCTGCAAGTCTTTTTCTTTCCAGTACTTATCCCGTTCTATTTTCTTAATGGCGAGAGACTGGAAAGTACTGCAGTACAAAGGGATCTGGGGGTCCTCGTGCAAGAAAATCAAAAAGTTGGTATGCAGGTGCAGCAGGTGATCAAGAAGGCCAACGGAATGTTGGCTTTTATTGCTAGGGGGATAGAATATAAAAACAGGGAGGTATTGCTGCAGTTATATAAGGTATTGGTGAGACCGCACCTGGAATACTGCATACAGTTTTGGTCTCCACACTTAAGAAAAGACATACTTGCTCTCGAGGCAGGACAAAGAAGGTTCACTCGGTTAATCCCGGGGATGAGGGGGCGGACATATGAGGAGAGGTTGAGTAGATTGGGACTCTACTCATTGGAGTTCAGAAGAATGAGAGGCGATCTTATTGAAACATATAAGATTGTGAAGGGTCTTGATCGGGTGGATGCGGTAAGGATGTTCCCAAAGATGGGTGAAACTCGAACTAGGGGGCATAATCTTAGAATAAGGGGCTGCTCTTTCAAAACTGAGATGAGGAGAAACTTCTTCACTCAGAGGGTGGTAGGTCTGTGGAATTTGCTGCCCCAGGAAGCTGTGGAAGCTACATCATTAAATAAATTTAAAACAGAAATAGACAGTTTCCTAGAAGTAAAGGGAATTAGGGGTTATGGGGAGCGGGCAGGAAATTGGACATGAAGCTGAGTTCGGATCGGTCAATGCCCTGTGGGTGGCGGAGAGGGCCCAGGGGCTGTGTGGCCGGGTCCTGCTCCGACTTCTTGTGTTCTTTAGATTTGTGGTTGGGATCAGATCAGCCATGATCTTATTGAATGGCGGAGCAGGCTCGAGGGGCCGATTGGCCTACTCCTGCTCCAATTTCTTATGTTCTTATGTTCTTATGAAAGCCATGATTGAATCTGCCTCCACCACCCCCTCGGGCAGCGCATTCCAGATCCTAAACACTCGCTGTGTAAAAAAGTTTTTCCTCATGTCACCTTTGGTTCTTTTCCAATCACCTTAAATCTATGTCCTCTGGCTCTTGACCCTTCCGCCAATGGGAACAGTTTCTCTCTATCTACTCTGTCTGGACCCTTCATGATTTTGAACACCTCGATCAAATCTCCTCGCAACCGTCTCTGTTCCAAGGAGAACAATCCCAGCTTCTCCAGTCTATCCACGTAACTGAAGTCCCTCATCCCTGGAATCATTCTTGTAAATCTCTTCTGCACCCTCTCTAAGGCCTTCACATCTTTCCTAAAGTGTGGAGCCCAGAACTGGACACAATGCTCCAATTGTGGTCGAACCAGTGTTTTACAAAGGTTCATCATGACTTCCTTGCTTTTGTACTCTATGCCTCTATTTATAAAGCCCAGGATCCTGTATGCTTTTTTAATCGCTTTCTCAACCTGCCCTGCCACCTTCAACAATTTGTGCACATATACCCCCAGATCTCTCTGTTCCTGTACCCCTTTTAGAATTGTGCCCTCTAGTTTATGAGGGTATTGGACTCAGCTCTGTTCAGATGTAGGTCATCCCATCACTACAGCTCACCCTTGCCCCTCGAGCCTGCTCCGTCATTCAATAAGATCATGGCTGATCTTCAACCTCAACTCCACTTTCCCGCCCGATCCCCATATCCCTTGATTCCCTTAGAGTCCAAAAATCTATCGATCTCAGCCTTGAATATATTCAATGACTGAACATCCACAGCTCCTCTGGGGCAGAGAATTCCAAAGATTCACAACCCTCTGCGTGAAGAAATTCCTCCTCATCTCGGTCCTAAATGGCCGACCTCTTATCTTGAGACTATGCCCCCTAATTCTGGACTCTCCAGCCAGGGGAAACAGCCTCTCCGCATCTACCCTGTCAAGCCCCCCTCAGAATCTTATATGTTTCAATGAGATCACCTCTCATTCTTCTAAACTCCAGAGAGTATCGGCCCATTCTACTCAATCTCTCCTCATTGCACAACCCTCTCATCCCAGGAATTAATCTAGTGAACCTTCATTGCACCCCCTCTAAGGCAAGTATATCCTTCCTTAGGTAAGGAGACCAAAACTGTACTCAGTACTCCAGGTGAGGTTTCACCAAAGCCCCTGTACAATTGTAGCAAGACTTCCTTACTCTTGTACTCCAACCCCCTTGCAATAAAGGCCAACATGCCACTTGCCTTCCTAATTGCCTGCTGTACCTGCATACTAACTTTCTGTGATTCATGTATGAGGACACCCAAATCTCTCTGAACACCAACATTTTTTAGTCTCTCACCTTTTAAAAAATATTCTGTTTTTCTATTTTCCTACCAAAGTGAATAACCTCACATTTCCCCACATTATACTCCATCTGCCACCTTCTCGCCCACTCACTTAATCTGACTATATCCCTTTGCAGACTCTTTGTGCCCTCCTCACAGCTTACTTTCCCACCTAGCTTTGTATCGTCAGCAAACGTGGCTACATTACACTCAGTCCCTTCATCGAAGTCATTAATATAGATTGTAAATAGCTGAGGCCCAAGCACTGATCCTTACTCCCTAATCTGGCTCTTCCTGTTGTTGCACATGGCACTGGTAGCAATCCTGAGATTACTAGCTTCCTCTCACTGGGCCATCTTCCAGGACCTTTCAATTCAGGCAGAGTCATGAGGCAAATCTGCGGAGTACTAAACGAGAGCCTGCAGCTTCTTGCTGTATCCCAGTGAGGTGCCCAAAGCAGAATTCCTAGGTTTTCAACCAGCAATCCCAAATCACACTGGCAAAGGTTGGTCTCATTTTTGCAACTGTGATGGCTGGAGTTATATCTCAGAAATCTTGGCCCAGTTGCCCAAGGTCCCCAGAGATAGAGTGAGGTCGATCTATTTTTATTTGTTTTGCAGCCATGAACCAATGGTATCATATTGGTCAAAACAATAACAGATTTGCTCCCTCTCCCAAAAGAAAGACAAAAGATCTGCAATAAGCTTTTCATGAATACCTGCCCCCTTTCAGACAGCGGGGGGCGGATTTTTCATGAAGGTTGAACATCAAGAATGATTTCACCTCCTGCTCAACCAGCGATCAGGCTGCAGTTCACCTGATTGCCACTTGGTGGCCCCCCTTCCCCATCAATCTCCAAAACAAAAAACAAATTGACTGAGTTGCAGAGACTGGTCTGGTTCAGGAGAAGCAGTCCAAGAATTATAGGGCGCTAAATTGGGCCGTGTAGTGCCCGTGACGCGTGCCAGACGCCATCTTGGTATAGGAGTTAACACAGGCGCAGATAAGAAACGCTGGAATCATGTAAAGTAAGGAGAAAATGGATACAATCAGTGTGCAACGCTGATTTAAAGTGATAGACACCATTTTCGACCTTAACGCTCAACTCAACGCACTGTCTTAACCCTGACCATCTGAACGTGTCTTACAGAGCCTGAAGGACCCCCCCACCAGCGCTATTTAAAGGGACCATGCAGGTGTTGCAGGTTAGTTGCTGGATTATTGCTTCTGGCTGCTGGAGGAGTAGGAAGTGTTTTTTGAAGCTCTCTATACTTACTGAGAGTTCCTACACTACATTTAGGAGTGGTTTGTCCGGTATTGCCTTACGGGTCAGAAAGTTAGAACTGTGGTTGAACAACATTCTTGGCAACCATGGGCGGTCTGTTAGGGCTCCCACTGGGCATTGAGCACGACTGGGAGCAAGCAGAGAGGCCACGCCCAGCAGGTCAAGCTGTGAGGAGACGGAGGACGAGGAGGCGCAGGGCACTGACAGGAGGCCCTGCCCAATGAGGGCCTTCAGGGATCAATTCTCTTACCTCAACATGACCGAGGAGGATTGCGTCCGACGCCTGAGGTTCACCAAGGAAGCCGTGACCGAGATCTGTCAACTGGTGCGGCCACAACCGCAGCCTGAGAGCAGGGCGAGGACAGCATTGCCTGGGGCTGTGAAGGTCACAGTGGTGCTGAATTTCTACAGCTCAGGAGCATTCCAGGCCTCTGCTGGCGACATGTGCAACATCTCGCAGTATGTAGTGCACTGCTGTATAAGGGAGGTCACAGACGCACTGTACCACATGAGGAACAGGTTCATCACCTTCCCTCTCCACAGAGACAATCAGAACGAGCGAGCACGGGGGTTCGCCCACATTGCTGGTTTCCCCACGGTGCAGGGTGCCACTGACTGAACGCACATTGCCCTGCGTGCCCGAACATCAACTCCATGTTGGACAGGATGGGCTCCAAGCTCTGCGCAAAGCCCTGCGCCAAGTTGGAGTTGGACTCCTCCTTGCTCCTTCTCATTGTGCACAGGCTGTCAGGCTTTCCAGTGCCCCAAGCATTTGTTGGTGTACGCCCGTCACCCGTCTTCTGTAGCCTGGCCCATCGAAGTCCTCATCTGACTCGTCAGCAGCAGAACTAGTGAGTGATCTCGCCCTCCGGCGAGCTGGCTCCTGTGATATCTGCTCCCCCCGCCCCGGCTCCTGTGATATCTGCTCCCCCCGCCCCGGCTCCTGTGATATCTGCTCCCCCCGCCCCGGCTCCTGTGATATCTGCTCCCCCCGCCCCGGCTCCTGTGATATCTGCTCCCCCCGCCCCGGCTCCTGTGATATCTGCTCCCCCCGCCCCGGCTCCTGTGATATCTGCTCCCCCCGCCCCGGCTCCTGTGATATCTGCTCCCCCCGCCCCGGCTCCTGTGATATCTGCTCCCCCCGCCCCGGCTCCTGTGATATCTGCTCCCCCCGCCCCGGCTCCTGTGATATCTGCTCCCCCCGCCCCGGCTCCTGTGATATCTGCTCCCCCCGCCCCGGCTCCTGTGATATCTGCTCCCCCCGCCCCGGCTCCTGTGATATCTGCTCCCCCCGCCCCGGCTCCTGTGATATCTGCTCCCCCCGCCCCGGCTCCTGTGATATCTGCTCCCCCCGCCCCAGCTCCTGTGATATCTGCTCCCCCCGCCCCGGCTCCTGTGATATCTGCTCCCCCCGCCCCGGCTCCTGTGATATCTGCTCCCTCCGCCCCGGCTCCTGTGATATCTGCTCCCCCCGCCCCGGCTCCTGTGATATCTGCTCCCCCCGCCCCGGCTCCTGTGATATCTGCTCCCCCCGCCCCGGCTCCTGTGATATCTGCTCCCCCCGCCCCGGCTCCTGTGATATCTGCTCCCCCCGCCCCGGCTCCTGCACACTTGTGCTCGGTGAATCACCACATGCAGATCCCTCCTGTAACCCAACCTCTAAAGGACACGCAGTGTCAGTCTCTGAGCCAGGCATGCCGTCCACCTCCGCCATGTGGAGCTACACAACACAGTGCTGCGCAACAGGCACCTGCACAAAGTAGTCGTGCAACTACACATACACCCACTGTAGGGTGACCCAATGGGTGGCATCAAGGGTGTTCATGGAGAACCTCATGAAAGGGCATTATTGCACAAGCCAGTCAAGAATGGCCAAGACGTGGCAGTAGTGGTGACAATATAATATGTAATGTGAGTTGATCAGAAATCAAATATAAGTAAAAACCATGACAAACCCTCAAACACCCTTGTGCATCCCCTTCATGCTGACGACACGTTTGCCTTATGCTTCCTACTACACATACGTGATGCATGCCCTGTCTCTGCAGCACAGGTAGTGGCAGGTGGGGTGAGGCTGACCGCGAAAGAGACGCATGAGAGGGTGAGTATGAGACAGAGCCATGAGATTGGGCTCGATGTTACCAGGCCTGCGGGTTTCCGGCGGGTTGGGTTTCGGGAGCGTGGTCAACACGCTCGGTGAAATTAGTGGGTTGCCCACGCGATCGTAGCAGGCAACACACTAATAGGAATCAATTACCTGCTCCTCCGGAGTCCGCGCTGCTGGTCTGCGCGTCGGGTGGGCTGCGCATGCGCAGTACGATCTGTCAGCTGGAGGCGCTCTATTTAAAGGGGCAGTCCTCCACTGACAGATGCTGCAACCAATGGAACAAATTTCAGCATGGAGCATCCCAGGGGGAAGGCTGCTCCCAGTTTAATGATGCCTCACTCCAGGTATCAATACATGGGGTGAGGAGGAGGGGGAGGACAGAGATCTTCCACCCGGCGGGCGGGAGGAAGCGGCCTGCCTCTGCCACCAGGAAGGCCTGGCTCGAGGTGGCAGAGGAGGTCACCAGCACCACCAACATATCGCCCACCTGCACACAGTGCAGGAGGCGCTGCAATGACCTCAGTAGGTCAGCCACAGTGAGTACACGTAGTCTTTCCCCTACACTCCATCTGCCACAGCACTGCCCCCACCCCACATCTCCTTCGGCACCGCCAACACTACTCTGTCACATGACCCCTCATACCCACTCAAACCTCATCCTCATCTTACCTCCACCTACTCACCTCGCCAGTACTCATCCTGCCACTAACACGCAACCCAATCCTCATACAATCTCATGGCTCTATCCCATACTCACCCTCTCGTGCATCTCCCTCACGGCCAGCCTCACTCAACCTGCCACCACCTGTGCTGCAGCCACAGGGCATGCATCACATATGTGCAGTAGGCAGCGTAAGGCAAACGTCTCGTCAGCATGAAGGGGGTGCACAAGGGTGTTTGAGGGTTTGCCATGGGTGGTACCTATATTGAATTTCAGAGCAACAAACAGCACACATTATATTGGCACCACCACTGCCATGTCTCCGCGAATCCTGTCCATTGTGTCCAATAATGCCCGCTCCTGGGTATCACTATGAGGACCCACCACTGATGCCACCCATCGTGTTACTGCAGAGTAGGTGCAGGTGTATTTGCAGGGCTCTTCCACGCAGACCACTGAGAGACGTCGGCGGTGTAGCCGGCTGCACCCTGGAAGGATGCGGAGGAGAAGTTGTGGAGGGCAGTGGTGACTTTGACAGCGACAGGTAAGCACTTGTTGCTGGGGCCAGCCAGGAGCAGCTCGGCATGAAAGAGCCTGCAGATCTCCACGACTACATGTCGAGCGAATCTGCGCCTCCGTGTGCACTGCTGCTCGGAGAGGTCCGGGGAGCTGCGCCTCGGTCTGTGGACCCTGTGGCGAGGGTAGTGCCCTCTGCGACGCGTCTCTCTCTGCGGTAGCCCTCCCTCCTGCTGTGCAGGTGGCCGTGCAACAACCCCATGTTCGGGGGATCCACGTCTCTGCGGGGCTGCTGGGGCTGGTCATGCTGTTCGTCCTCCGAGGGTGTCCACACACCACCCATCTGGCAGGTGTTGGTCTGAGGGGTTGTGCAGGGTAGGTGTGTGGTTCCTCGGACTGGGGCTGCGGTTTCGTGTCGGTCTGTCCTCTGGCTTGGCGGGGGGTGGTGGAGGGCAGGGGTTGCCCTATGTGACGCGGTGGCCTCCTGCGTGGGTGAGGGCTCTCCCCCGTGGAGCGCACCTTGGCAGCTGCCACAGGCTGCTGGCTGCAACACGCCTGGTTGGAGAGAGACTGTTTCCCCCAGTGTGGGAAACACTCTGCGATGCAGGTGAAATCCCACACTTCCTGTTTTGACAGCTGATTCAGCTCATTTAATGACCTCAACGAGCAAGGTAAGTACTCTCAAGAGGAACCCCGCTGGCTTTAATTGCCTGCGGGATTCCCACCAGCGGGGGCCACGCACGCAGCCCCGCACGTCATCGGGGAACCTGGAAGTGGTCGGGATCGCGGCGCGATCCGGTCACGTGACCTCATATCGGGATTTTTCAGGGCCCCCCCGCTGGAAACCCGACCCTAAAATCGAGCCCATTGTATGAGGATTGGGTTGAGTGGTCGTGGTGGGGTGAGTACTGGGGAGGTGAGGAAGTGCAGGTAAGATGAGGATGAGCTTTGAGTGGGTGTGAGGAGTGATGTGATAGGGTAGTGTTGGCAGTGCAGAAGGAGATGTGGGGTGGGGCCGGTGATGTGGCAGACAGAATCTAGCGGAATGAGTAAGAGTACTCACTTCGGCTGACCTGGTTAGGTCATTGAAGCGCCTCCTGCACTGTATGCAGGTGCGCGATATGTTGGTGGTGCTGGTGACCTCCTCTGCCACCTCGAGCCAGGCCTTCGTGGTGACAGAGGCAGGCCACTTCCTCCCGTCTGCTGGGTGGAAGATCTCCCTCCTCCTCCTCCTCCTCCCCCTCCCCCCATCCAGTAAGACCTGGAGTGAGGTATCATTAAACCTGGGAGCAGCCTTCCCCCTGGGCTGCTCCATGCTGTAATTTTGCCTATTTTCTGCAGCATCAGTCAGTGGAGGACTGCCCCTTTAAATAGGGCTCCTCCAGCTGCCAGCCTATGATGCGGGTGTGCAGTCCGCCCACTGCCCAGCTTTCCAGCGCAAAACCTGGAACCCAAGGTAAGTGGCTTCAATTTACTTACGATCGCGTGAGGAACCCACCGATTTCACTGGACGGGTTACCCACACACCCAGTCGACCCCCCGCTGCCAACCCGCCTCCCTCCTAATGTCTGGCCCTTGTATTGACTCACCTTGACCACTCACGTCAAATCATTGAACTTCTACCGCCACTGCAGCCAAGTGAGTGGTGCAATGCTCCCAGCGTTGACTCACGTCCGACACCACAGCCGACCAATGCCTGCACAGCTGTGGTCTGGAGAGTCTCCAGCCACCCTGCCGGTAAATGCTGGCCCTGCTTTGGTCCACGCCTTTCACCAGGGCCTCGAGAGCACCGTCAGAGAACCGTGGAGCCTTCTCTCCTGCCGGTGCAACCACCCACATGGCCATTTTCACTTCGCCCAGTTAGCTGTGTACCTGCCATTTGAAATGTGCCTGCACCTTTAAGTAGTGCAGGCTGCTGATGACGTGCGCTGTGCACGCCCCATTTCCAACTTCCTCATTCTCCGTGCAGCCTCTGAGCAGCGAGGGCTGCGCTTGCTGCACGGAGAATTCATGGTGAGTAGCAGGCAGCACGCAGTTCACGTGCTGCCTGCGGAAGGTCCATCCGGCGCGGGGTGACAGAGCATCGCCCACAACAGAGACTTATCCAATTGATCCACAAAGAATCAGAGAAGATTACAGCGCAAAAGGAGGCCATTCGGCAGGTCAGGTGTCTGCTGCAATATACATTAAAATAAGGATTCAAGATTATTGTCAAACCTTTAGTGGTTCCAAAAGAAGAAAAAGGTTTCCGTAGAATTACATACGTTGATAAAATAGTTAGTTTATGCAAAGTGGTATAAACACATGCTGTCCTCAATAAATCATTGATTTTAATACACTGTATTCTCATTAAATCACTGATATTAATACACTCTATCCTCAATAAATCACTGATATTAATACATTCTATCCTCAATAAATCACTGATATTAATACATTCTATCCTCAATAAATCACTGATATTAATACACTCTATCCTCAATAAATCATTGATATTAATACATTCTATCCTCAATAAATCACTGATATTAATACATTCAATCCTCAATAAATCATTGATATTAATACATTCTATCCTCAATAAATCACTGATATTAATACACTCTATCCTCAATAAATCACTGATATTAATACACTCTATCCTTAATAAATCACTGATATTAATACAATCTATCCTCAATAAATCACTGATATTAATACACTCTATCCTCAATAAATCACTGATATTAATACAATCTATCCTCAATAAATCACTGATATTAATACATTCTATCCTCAATAAATCACTGATATTAATACACTCTATCCTTAATAAATCACTGATATTAATACACTCTATCCTCAATAAATCACTGATATTAATACATTCTATTCTCAATAAATCACTGATATTAATACACTCTATCCTCAATAAATCACTGATATTAACACACTCTATCCTCAATAAATCACTGATATTAACACATTCTATCCTCAATAAATCACTGATATTAATACATTCTATCCTCAATAAATCACTGATATTAATACATTCTATCCTCAATAAATCAGAGATATTAACACACTCTATCCTCAATAAATCACTGATATTAATACATTCTATCCTCAATAAATCACTGATATTAATACACTCTATCCTCAATAAATCACTGATATTAACACATTCTATCCTCAATAAATCACTGATATTAACACATTCTATCCTCAATAAATCACTGATATTAATACATTCTATCCTCAATAAATCAGTGATATTAATACATTCTATCCTCAACAAATCACTGATATTAATACATTCTATTCTCAATAAATCAGTGATATTAATACACTCTATCCTTAATAAATCACTGATATTAATACATTCTGTCCTCAATAAATCACTGATATTAATACATTCTATCCTCAATAAATCACTGACATTAATACACTCTATCCTCAATAAATCACTGATATTAATACACTCTATCCTCAATAAATCACTGATATTAATACATTCTATCCTCAATAAATCACTGACATTAATACACTCTATCCTCAATAAATCACTGATATTAATACACTCTATCCTTAATAAATCACTGATATTAATACACTCTATCCTCACTAAATGACTGATATTAATACATTCTATTCTCAATAAATCAGTGATATTAATACACTCTATCCTCAATCAATCACTGATATTAATACATTCTATTCTCAATAAATCAGTGATATTAATACACTCTATCCTCAATAAATCACTGATATTAACACACTCTATCCTCAATAAATCACTGATATTAATACATTCTATTCTCAATAAATCAGTGATATTAATACACTCTATCCTTAATAAATCACTGATATTAATACACTCTATCCTCAATAAATCACTGATATTAATACACTCTATCCTCAATAAATCACTGATATTAATACATTCTATTCTCAATAAATCAGTGATATTAATACACTCTATCCTTAATAAATCACTGATATTAATACATTCTATTCTCAATAAATCAGTGATATTAATACATTCTATCCTTAATAAATCACTGATATTAATACATTCTATCCTCAATAAATCACTGATACTAATACATTCTTTCCTCAATAAATCACTGATATTAATACATTCTATCCTCAATAAATCACTGATATTAATACATTCTGTCCTCAATAAATCACTGATATTAATACATTCTATCCTCAATAAATCAGTGAAATTAATACATTCTATCCTCAATAAATCAGTGATATTAATACATTCGATCCTCAACAAATCACTGATATTAATACATTCTATCCTCAATAAATCACTGATATTAATACACTCTATCCTCAATAAATCACTGATATTAATACACTCTATCCTTAATAAATCACTGATATTAATACAATCTATCCTCAATAAATCACTGATATTAATACACTCTATCCTCAATAAATCACTGATATTAATACAATCTATCCTCAATAAATCACTGATATTAATACATTCTATCCTCAATAAATCACTGATATTAATACACTCTATCCTTAATAAATCACTGATATTAATACACTCTATCCTCAATAAATCACTGATATTAATACATTCTATCCTCAATAAATCACTGATATTAATACACTCTATCCTCAATAAATCACTGATATTAACACACTCTATCCTCAATAAATCACTGATATTAACACATTCTATCCTCAATAAATCACTGATATTAATACATTCTATCCTCAATAAATCACTGATATTAATACATTCTATCCTCAATAAATCAGAGATATTAACACACTCTATCCTCAATAAATCACTGATATTAATACATTCTATCCTCAATAAATCACTGATATTAATACACTCTATCCTCAATAAATCACTGATATTAACACATTCTATCCTCAATAAATCACTGATATTAACACATTCTATCCTCAATAAATCACTGATATTAATACATTCTATCCTCAATAAATCAGTGATATTAATACATTCTATCCTCAACAAATCACTGATATTAATACATTCTATTCTCAATAAATCAGTGATATTAATACACTCTATCCTTAATAAATCACTGATATTAATACACTCTATCCTTAATAAATCACTGATATTAATACACTCTATCCTCAATAAATCACTGATATTAATACATTCTATCCTCAATAAATCACTGACATTAATACACTCTATCCTCAATAAATCACTGATATTAATACACTCTATCCTTAATAAATCACTGATATTAATACATTCTATTCTCAATAAATCAGTGATATTAATACACTCTATCCTCAATAAATGACTGATATTAATACATTCTATTCTCAATAAATCAGTGATATTAATACACTCTATCCTCAATCAATCACTGATATTAATACATTCTATTCTCAATAAATCAGTGATATTAATATACTCTATCCTCAATAAATCACTGATATTAACACACTCTATCCTCAATAAATCACTGATATTAATACATTCTATTCTCAATAAATCAGTGATATTAATACACTCTATCCTTAATAAATCACTGATATTAATACACTCTATCCTCAATAAATCACTGATATTAATACACTCTATCCTCAATAAATCACTGATATTAATACATTCTATTCTCAATAAATCAGTGATATTAATACACTCTATCCTTAATAAATCACTGATATTAATACATTCTATTCTCAATAAATCAGTGATATTAATACATTCTATCCTTAATAAATCACTGATATTAATACATTCTATCCTCAATAAATCACTGATACTAATACATTCTTTCCTCAATAAATCACTGATATTAATACATTCTATCCTCAATAAATCACTGATATTAATACATTCTGTCCTCAATAAATCACTGATATTAATACATTCTATCCTCAATAAATCAGTGAAATTAATACATTCTATCCTCAATAAATCAGTGATATTAATACATTCGATCCTCAACAAATCACTGATATTAATACATTCTATCCTCAATAAATCACTGATATTAATACATTCTATCCTCAATAAATCAGTGAAATTAATACACTCTATCCTCAATAAATCAGTGATATTAATTCACTCTATCCTCAATAAATCACTGATATTAATACACTCTATCCTTAATAAATCACTGATATTAATACATTCTATCCTCAATAAATCACTGATATTAATACATTCTATCCTCAATAAATCACTGATATTAATACACTCTATCCTCAATAAATCACTGATACTAATACACTCTATCCTTAATAAATCACTGATATTAATACATTCTATCCTCAATAAATCACTGATATTAATACATTCTATCCTTAATAAATCACTGATATTAATACATTCTATCCTCAATAAATCACTGATATTAATACATTCTATCCTCAATAAATCACTGATATTAATACATTCTATCCTCAATAAATCACTGATATTAATACATTCTATCCTCAATAAATCACTGATATTAATACATTCTATCCTCAATAAATCACTGATATTAATACATTCTATCCTCAATAAATCACTGATATTAACACATTCTTTCCTCAATAAATCACTGATATTAATACATTCTATCCTCAATAAATCACTTATATTAATACATTCTATCCTCAATAAATCACTGATATTAATACATTCTATCCTCAATAAATCACTGATATTAATAAACTTTATCCTCAATAAATCACTGATATTAATACATTCTATCCTCAATAAATCACTGATATTAATACATTCTATCCTCAATAAATCACTGATATTAATACACTCTATCCTCAATAAATCACTGATACTAATACACTCTATCCTTAATAAATCACTGATATTAATACATTCTATCCTCAATAAATCACTGATATTAATACATTCTATCCTTAATAAATCACTGATATTAATACATTCTATCCTCAATAAATCACTGATATTAATACATTCTATCCTCAATAAATCACTGATATTAATACATTCTATCCTCAATAAATCACTGATATTAATACATTCTATCCTCAATAAATCACTGATATTAATAAACTCTATCCTCAATAAATCACTGATATTAATACATTCTATCCTCAATAAATCACTGATATTAATACATTCTATCCTCAATAAATCACTGATATTAATACACTCTATCCTCAATAAATCACTGATATTAATACATTCTATCCTCAATAAATCACTGATACTAATACATTCTTTCCTCAATAAATCACTGATATTAACACACTCTATCCTCAATAAATCACTGATATTAATACACTCTATCCTCAATAAAACAATGATATTAATACATTCTATCCTCAATAAATCACTGATACTAATACATTCTTTCCTCAATAAATCACTGATATTAACACACTCTATCCTCAATAAATCACTGATATTAATACACTCTATCCTCAATAAATCAGTGAAATTAATACATTCTATCCTCAATAAATCACTGATATTAATACACTCTATCCTCAATAAATCAGTGAAATTAATACATTCTATCCTCACAAAATCACTGATATTAATACATTCTATCCTCAATAAATCACTGATATTAATACACTCTATCCTCAATAAATCATTGATATTAACACATTCTATCCTCAATAAATCTCTGATATTAACACATTCTATCCTCAATAAATCACTGATATTAATACATTCTATCCTCAATAAATCACTGATATTAATACATTCTATCCTCAATAAATCACTGATATTAATACACTCTATCCACAATAAATCACTGATATTAATACATTCTATCCTCAATAAATCACTGATATTAATACACTCTATCCACAATAAATCACTGATATTAATACACTCTATCCACAATAAATCACTGATATTAATACACTCTATCCTCAATAAATCACTGATATTAATACATTCTATCCTCAATAAATCAATGATATTAATACATTCTATCCTCAATAAAACAATGATATTAATACATTCTATCCTCAATAAATCACTGATATTAATACATTCTATCCTCAATAAATCACTGATATTAATACACTCTATCCTTAATAAATCACTGATATTAATACACTCTATCCTTAATAAATCACTGATATCAATACATTCTATCCTCAATAAATCATTGTTATTAATACACTCTATCCTCAATAAATCACTGATATTAATACACTCTATCCTCAATAAATCTCTGATATTAATACATTCTATCCTCAATAAATCACTGATATCAATACATTCTATCCTCAATAAATCATTGTTTTTAATACACTCTATCCTCAATAAATCACTGATATTAATACACTCTATCCTCAATAAATCTCTGATATTAATACATTCTATCCTCAATAAATCACTGATATTAATACACTCTATCCTCAATAAATCTCTAATATTAATACATTCTATCCTCAATAAATCACTGATATTAATACACTCTATCCTTAATAAATCACTGATATCAATACATTCTATCCTCAATAAATCATTGTTATTAATACACTCTATCCTCAATAAATCACTGATATTAATGCACTCTATCCTCAATAAATCACTGATATTAATACACTCTATCCTCAATAAATCTCTGATATTAATACATTCTATCCTCAATAAATCTCTGATATTAATACATTCTATCCTCAATAAAACAATGATATTAATACATTCTATCCTCAATAAATCATTGTTATTAATACACTCTATCCTCAACAAATCACTGATATTAACACACTCTATCCTTAATAAATCACTGATATTAATACATTCTATCCTCAATAAATCTCTGATATTAATACATTCTATCCTCAATAAATCAATGATATTAATACATTCTATCCTCAATAAATCAATGATATTAATACACTCTATCCTCAATAAATCACTGATATTAATACACTCTATCCTCAAAAAATCACTGATATTAATACATTCTATCCTCAATAAACCATTGAAATTGATGCATTATATCGTCAATAAATCACTGATATTAATACATTCTGTCCTCAAAAAATCATTAATATTACATCATTCTATTCTCAATAAATCACTGATATTAATACACTCCACCCTCAATAAATTACTGATATTAATACACTCTATCCTCAATAAATTACTGATATTAATACATTCTATCCTCAATAAATTACTGATATTAATACATTCTATCCTCAATAACTTACTGATATTAATACATTCTGTCCTCAAAAAATCATTAATATTACATCATTCTATTCTCAATAAATCACTGATATTAATACACTCCACCCTCAATAAATTACTGATATTAATACACTCTATCCTCAATAAATTACTGATATTAATACATTCTATCCTCAATAACTTACTGATATTAATACATTCTGTCCTCAATAAATCATTGATATTAATACACTTTATCGTCAATAAATCACTGATATTAACACATTCTATCCTCAATAACTTACTGATATTAATACATTCTGTCCTCAATAAATCATTGATATTAATACACTTTATCGTCAATAAATCACTGATATTAACACATTCTATCCTCAATAACTTACTGATATTAATACACTCTATCCTCAATAAATCATTGATATTGATACACTCTATCCTCAATATATCAATGATATAAATACACACTATCCTGAATAAATCCATGATATTAATGCACTCTATCATCAATAAAGACCATAAGAGATCGGAGCAGGAGTCGGCCATTCGACCCCTCGAGCCTGCTCCGCCATTTAATGAGATCATGGCTGCTCTGATTTTTACCTCAACTCCACTTTCCCGCCCTTTCCCCATATCCTTTGACTCTTTTGCTGATCAAGAATGTGTCTAACTCAGCCTTGAATGTATTCAATGACTCGGCCTCCACAGCTTTTTGGGTTAAAGAATTCCAAAGATTCTCGACCCTCTGGGAGAAGAAATTCCTCCTCATTTCCGTCTTAAACGGGCGACCCCTTATTCTGAGACTATGGGCCCAATATTACCAGGGCGGCGGGTTCGCGTTGCGGGGGCGGCAATTGGGCGCGTGGGTAACACGCCCGGTGAAATCAGTCTGCCCCAAACGCAGTCGCAGGCTAATTGGATCCACTTACCTCTTGTTCCGGGTTCCCCGCTGCTGAGCTGCGCGTCGGGCGGGCTGCGCATGTGCAGTAAGGTCTGTCAGCTGGAGGAGCTCTATTTAGAGGGGCAGTCCTCCACTGACTGATTCTGCAAGAAATAGGAAAAAATACAACATGGAGCAGCCCAGGGGGAAGGCTGCTCCCAGTTTAATGATGCCTCACCCCAGGTATCAATACATGGGGTGAGGAGGAGGGGGAGGACAGAGATCTTCCTCCCGGCGGGCGGGAGGAAGCGGCCTGCCTCTGCCACCACGAAGGCCTGGCTCGAGGTGGCAGAGGAGGTCACCTGCACCACCAACATATCGCCCACCTGCATACAGTGCAGGAGGCGCTGCAATGACCTCAGTAGGTCAGCCAAAGTGAGTACACTTACTCATTCCCCTACACTCCGTCTGCCACATCACCGCCCCCACCCCACATCTCCTTCTGCACTGCCAACACTACTCTCACATCACCCCTCACACCCACTCAAAGCTCATCCTCATCTTACCTGCACTTACTCACCTCACCAGCACTAATCCCGCCACTACCACTCAACCCAATCCTCATACAATCTCATGGCTCTATCTCATACTCACCCTCTCGTGCATCTCTTTCACGGCCAGCCTCACTCAACCTGCCACTACCTGTGCTGTAGCCACAGGGCATGCATCACATATGTGCAGTAGGAAGTGTAAGGCAAACGTGTCGTGAGCATGAAGGGGATGCACAAGGGTGTTTGAGGGTTTGTCATGGTTTTTACCTATATTTAATTTCTGATCAATTCACATTACATATTATATTGGCACCACTACTGCCACGTCTTTGCGTATCCTGTCTGGTTTGTGCAATAATGCCTGCTCCTGAGGATCACTATGAAGACCCACACCTGATGCCACCCATTGTGTCACTGCAGGGTGGGTGTAGGTGTACTTGCAGGGCTCTTTTGTGCAGACGACTGAGAGACATCGGCGATGTCCCCGGTGGCACCCTGGAAGGATGCGGAGGAGAAGTTGTTGAGGGCAGTGGTGACTTTGACAGCGACAGGTAAGAAGATGGTGCTCGGGCCAGCCGGGAGCAGCTCGGCATGAAGGAGGCTGCAGATGTCCACGGCTACATGTCGAGTGACTCTGAGCCTCCGTGTGCACTGCTGCTCAGAGAGGTCCAGGAGGCTGAGCCTCGGTCTGTGGACCCTGTGGCGAGGGTAGTGCCCTCTGCGACGCATCTCTCTCTGCGGTAGCCCTCCCTCCTGCTGTACAGGTGGATGTGTCACAGCACTCTGTTGTGGAGCTCCACGTGTCAGAGGTGGATGGCGAGGCTGGTGATGCTGTCCGCCCTCCGAGGAGGTCATGACTGCAGCTACGGCGGCCCCCATCCGGAAGATATACATCTGAGGGGGTCCGCAAGGTAGGTACATGTCTCTGGACCCCGGGGTAAGTGTGCAGGTTGGTGACTTTGACCGTCAGGAGGAGGGTGGTGGAGGCCAAACTTTGTCCCAAGTGATGGAGTGGCCTCCTGCAATGGGTGAGGGTCTCCCCCCACACCTGTCAAATGGACCTTTGCAGCTGCCACAAGCTGATGGCTGCAACACGTCCATTCGATCTGGGAGTGTTTCCCCCAGTACGGAAACAGTCCCATGTTGTATGTAAAATCCCAACCCTCCTAAAATATCTCATTAATCAGGTCTGTAAATGACCTGAAATACCAAAATAAATAGCTCAAGTGGCACCTCACCGGCGTTAATTGCGGAAGTGGGCGGGTTGGAGCTGGGCTCCCAACCCGCCCCGAGAATCCCCGATTTTCGGACCCCCCCTGCCAGGAACGCACCCGATCGCGGGTGCTAAAATTGACCCCTATGCCCCCTTGTTTAAGATTCCCCCATGAGGGGTAACATCCTCTCAGCATCTACCCTATCGAGAACCCTCAGAATCTTATATGTTTCAATAAGATCTCCTCTCATTCTTCTAAACTCCAATGAGTATAGACCCAACCTGTTCAATCTTTCCTCATAAGACAACCCTTCCAAACCCGGAATCAACCCAGTGAACCTTCTCTGAACTTCCTCCAATGCAAGTATGTCCTTCCTTAAATAAGGGCACCACAACTGTACGCAGTACTCCAGGTGTGGTCTCACCAGCACCCTGTACAGTTGTAGCATGACTTCCCTGCTTTTATACTCCATCCCCCTAGAAATAAAGGCCAATATTCCATTTACCTTCCGGATTACCTGCTGCACCTGTATGTTGAGTTTTTGTGTTTCATGTACGAGGACACCCAGATCCCTCTGTACCGCAGCATTTTGTAGTATTTCTCCATTCAAATAATATTTTGCTTTTTTATTTTTCCTCCCAAAGTGGATGACTTCACATTTTCCCACATTATATTCCATCTGCCAAATTTTGCCCATTCGCTTAACCTGTCAATATCCCTTTGCAGACACTTTGGGGGAAAAATTGGATAAGGGTCTGCTCGGGTTGATGGTAACGCGATGCGCTCACACGCTGCGCCCGACCGACCCTGGGCAGGGAAGACCCACGTTTGGTCTCAAGGGAGCAGGTCCCTGCAATCAGCGTTCCATTCCGGGTTTGCAAGTGAAATCAATGCAATTCGCACTTTCCACCATCAGAGGGAGCTCAATCTCTTAAAGGGAGGATGTTTCTTCGAAATCTCTTAAAGGTAGATGGTACCTGTTATTTGCTGAAAATAACAGTCTACTGTCTGCACAGAGTCTGAACAGACATCAGACATCGCACACTTAAAACACAGATGTAGATTCCGTCCCTATATTTACACACTGATGAGTTATGTTAAAACATTGAATAAAGGTTGCGCATTACTAAATCCCACATCCTCCAATCTGCACACCAGACCTCACCAATCTGCCGATCTGAGTTGGTACCAGGCCTGCGAGACAGTGAACACCAAGGTTCTCTGCTGATGCACTAGAGACCTTGGGGCAAGAGGAGGACAGAAGGAGGGGCATCCTATATCCGAGGGGGGGCGGGGAGGCAAGAGGCCCTCCAGACATATATCCAAAAGACAGTAGGAGGCAGCGTGGGACGAAGTCAATGCCAGGGGCACAGCATCATGAACATGGATGCAGTGCAGGAAGAAGTTCAATGCTTTGACATGAGTGGTCAAGGTGAGTGAGGTCAACTGTCAAGTGGTGTCTCCAACCAACTGCACCATGCACTACACCCCCATCACCCACATACCAACAAACTCTTTCCATCAGTTTTGAACCCTCTCAACTTTACACATTACCACCGTTGCAAGTCATCCACCCACAACTCACAGGCCACACACACTGGTGGCTATTCAACCATGATAGGCACAACACCCAGATACACGTCCCACTTTCTTGCAGGAGAAGCTGGCACATATCAGGAGGCAGCAAGTGGCGGAGGCATTTGCCCCTCGAGCCTGTTCCACCATTTGATCAGATCAGTGTTGACCTGTGACCTAACTCCATATACCCGCCTTAGCCCCATATCTCTTAATACGCTTGGTTCACAGAAATCTGTCAGTCTCAGATTTAGAACTCTCAACGGAGTTAGCATCAACTGCCATTTGCAGAAGAGCGTTTCAAACGTCTCCCACCCTTTGCGTGTAGAAACATTTCCTAATTTCACTCCTGGCTCTAAATGTTAGGCTATGTCCCCACGTCCTCATATTGAAATTATAGCAGGCCTCCAAAAACAGTTACAAATGTCTCGGCAGCCAGAAGCAATAAGCCAGCCACTAACCTGTAAATTCTGCGTGGTCCCTTTAAATAGCGCCGGTGGGGGGTCCTCCAGGCACTCTGAGACACGTTCAGATGGTCAGGGTGAAGACTGTGCGTTAAGTTGAGCGTTAAGTCGCAAAGTGGTGTCTATCACTTCAAATCAGTGTTGCACACTGATTGAAGCCATTTTCTCCCAACTTTACATGATTCCAGCCTTTGGGATTTGCGCCTGCGCGATCTCCTATACAAAAATGACGACTGGCGCACGTCGCGCTGGAAACGTGTGTGCGGATCCAAGACGCCAACTTGGATGTCGAAGAGGCCGTGTAGCGCAGAAACATTGGGCGCGACACGGCCCAATTTAGCACCTTTTATCCCGAATAAATCATTGATGTTAATACACTCTATCCTCAATAAATCACTGATATTAATACACTCTATCCTCAATAAATCACTGATATTAATACATTCTATCCTCAATAAATCACTGATATTAATACATTCTATCCTCAATAAATCACTGATATTAATACACTCTATCCTCAATAAATCACTGATATTAATACATTCTATCCTCAATAAATCACTGATATTAAAACACTCTATCCTCAATAAATCACTGATATTAATACATTCTATCCTCAATAAATCACTGATATTAATACATTCTATCCTCAATAAATCACTGATATTAATACATTCTATCCTCAATAAATCACTGATATTAATACACTCTATCCTCAATAAATCACTGATATTAATACATTCTATCCTCAATAAATCACTGATATTAATACATTCTATCCTCAATAAATCACTGATATTAAAACACTCTATCCTCAATAAATCACTGATATTAATACATTCTATCCTCAATAAATCACTGATATTAATACACTCTATCCTCAATAAATCACTGATATTAATACACTCTATCCTCAATAAATCACTGATATTAATACATTCTATCCTCAATAAATCACTGATATTAATACACTCTATCCTCAATAAATCACTGATATTAATACATTCTATCCTCAATAAATCACTGATATTAATACAGTCTATCCTCAATAAATCATTGATATTAATACATTCTATCCTCAATAATTCACTGATATTAATACACTCTATCCTCAATAAATCATTGATATTAATACATTCTATCCTCAATAAATCACTGATATTAATACACTCTATCCTCAATAAATCACTGATATTAATACAGTCTATCCTCAATAAATCATTGATTTTAATACATTCTATCCTCAATAATTCACTGATATTAATACACTCTATCCTCAATAAATCATTGATATTAATACATTCTATCCTCAATAAATCACTGATATTAATACACTCGATCCTCAATAAATCATTGATATTAATACATTCTATCCTCAATAAATCACTGATATTAGTACAGTCTATCCTCAATAAATCATTGATATTAATACATTCTATCCTCAATAAATCACTGATATTAATACACTCTATCCTCAATAAATCACTGATATTAATACACTCTATCCTCAATAAATCATGACCATTAATACATTCTGACCTCAATAAATCACTGATATTAATACATTCTATCCTCAATAAATCACTGATATTAATACACTCTATCCTCAATAAATCACTGATATTAATACACTCTATCCTCAATAAATCATTATGTGGAGATGCCGGTGATGGACTGGGGTTGACAATTGTAAACAATTTTACAACACCAAGTTATAGTCCAGCAATTTTATTTTAAATTCACAAGCTTTCGGAGATTTTCTCCTTCCTCAGGCAAATGTTTCAAGAGCTCCTTGAAGCCTACGCATTTATACATATAGAACAATACATGGTGTTTACAGACTGCCCCTGCAACTGCCCGTTGCCAAGGCAATCACCGTGTTCAGACAGAGAGGTGTCACCTGCAGAACCCCCGAATACACATTCAACAAAAAAACAAAAAAACAACAAAAAAACAAACAGGGAAAAAAAACAGAGAAAAAAAACACAGAGAGAGGCAGAAACATCCGGAAGGCAGAGAGAGCCAGCAAATGACCCATTATATTAAAAACAGATAACATTTGTTCGCTGGTGGGGTAACGTGTAGCGTGACATGAACCCAAGATCCCGGTTGAGGCCGTCCTCATGGGTGCGGAACTTGGCTATCAATTTCTGCTCGACGATTTTGCGTTGTCGTGTGTCTCGAAGGCCGCCTTGGAGTACGCTTACCCGAAGGTCGGTGGATGAATGTCCATGACTGCTGAAGTGTTCCCCGACTGGGAGGGAACCCTCCTGTTTGGCGATTGTTGCGCGGTGTCCGTTCATCCGTTGTCGCAGCGTCTGCATGGTCTCGCCAATGTACCATGCTCTGGGGCATCCTTTCCTGCAACGTATGAGGTAGACAACGTTGGCCGAGTCACAGGAGTATGAACCATGCACCTGGTGGGTGGTGTCCTCTCGTGTGATGGTGGTATCTGTGTCGATGATCTGGCATGTCTTGCAGAGGTTACCGTGGCAGGGTTGTGTGGTGTCGTGGACGCTGTTCTCCTGAAAGCTGGGTAGTTTGCTGCGAACGATGGTCTGTTTGAGGTTGGGTGGCTGTTTAAAGGCGAGTAGTGGAGGTGTGGGGATGGCCATAGCGAGGTGTTTGTCCTCATTGATGACATGTTGAAGGCTGCGGAGAACATGGCGTAGTTTCTCCGCTCCGGGGAAGTACTGGACGACAAAGGGTACTCTGTTGGTTGCGTCCCGTGTTAGTCTCCTGAGGAGGTCTATGCGATTTTTTGCTGTGGCCCGTCGGAACTGTCGATCGATGAGTCGAGCGTCATATCCCGTTCTTACTAGGGCGTCTTTCAGCGTCTGTAGGTGTCCATCGCGTTCCTCCTCGTCTGAGCAGACCCTGTGTATTCGCAGGGCCTGTCCATAGGGGATGGCCTCTTTGACGTGGTTAGGGTGGAAGCTGGAAAAGTGGAGCATCGTGAGGTTGTCCGTGGGCTTGCGGTAGAGTGAGGTGCTGAGGTGCCCGTCTTTGATGGAGATTCGTGTGTCCAAGAAAGAAACTGATTCTGAGGAGTAGTCCATGGTGAGCTTGATGGTGGGATGGAACTTGTTGATGTTATCGTGTAGTCTCTTTAGTGATTCCTTGCCGTGGGTCCATAGAAAGAAAATGTCGTCGATGTATCTGGTGTATAGTGTTGGTTGGAGGTCTTGTGCAGTGAAGAAGTCCTGCTCGAACTTGTGCATGAAAATGTTGGCGTATTGGGGTGCGAATTTGGTCCCCATGGCTGTTCCGTGTGTTTGGGTAAAGAACTGGTTATCGAAGGTGAAGACATTGTGATCCAGGATGAAGCGGATGAGTTGTAGGATGGCTTCCGGAGATTGGCTGTTGTTGGTGTTGAGTATTGATGCTGTCGCAGCGATGCCGTCATCGTGGGGGATACTGGTGTATAGTGCCGAGACGTCCATCGTGGTGAGAAGTGTTCCTGGTTCAACTGGTCCGTGGGTACTGAGTTTTTGTAGGAAGTCTGTAGTGTCACGACAGAAGCTGGGGGTTCCCTGTACGATGGGTTTCAGGATGCCCTCGATGTATCCAGAGAGGTTCTCACACAGGGTTCCGTTGCCTGATACGATGGGACGTCCGGGTGTGTTGGCTTTGTGTATCTTTGGGAGGCAGTAGAAGTCTCCCACGCGGGGATTACGTGGGATGAGAATGCGTAGGATGCTTTGAAGGTCTGGATCGAAGGTCTTGATCAGTTTGTTGAGCTGGTGGGTGTGTTCTTTGGTCGGATCTGCGGGTAACCGTCTGTAGTGTTCCTGGTTGTCCAGTTGTCGGTATGCTTCTTTGCAATAGTCTGTTCTGTTCTGTATGACTATGGCTCCTCCTTTGTCCGCTGGTTTGATGACGATGCTGCGGTTGGTCTTGAGAGCGTTGATGGCGTTGCGTTGTGCTCGGGTGACATTCTGGACTGTCTTCTGAGTGCGGCTGATGAATCTGGCGCACTCAACAACAGCCAATCTCCGGAAGCCATCCTACAACTCATCCGCTTCATCCTGGATCACAATGTCTTCACCTTCGATAACCAGTTCTTTACCCAAACACACGGAACAGCCATGGGGACCAAATTCGCACCCCAATACGCCAACATTTTCATGCACAAGTTCGAGCAGGACTTCTTCACTGCACAAGACCTCCAACCAACACTATACACCAGATACATCGACGACATTTTCTTTCTATGGACCCACGGCAAGGAATCACTAAAGAGACTACACGATAACATCAACAAGTTCCATCCCACCATCAAGCTCACCATGGACTACTCCTCAGAATCAGTTTCTTTCTTGGACACACGAATCTCCATCAAAGACGGGCACCTCAGCACCTCACTCTACCGCAAGCCCACGGACAACCTCACGATGCTCCACTTTTCCAGCTTCCACCCTAACCACGTCAAAGAGGCCATCCCCTATGGACAGGCCCTGCGAATACACAGGGTCTGCTCAGACGAGGAGGAACGCGATGGACACCTACAGACGCTGAAAGACGCCCTAGTAAGAACGGGATATGACGCTCGACTCATCGATCGACAGTTCCGACGGGCCACAGCAAAAAATCGCATAGACCTCCTCAGGAGACTAACACGGGACGCAACCAACAGAGTACCCTTTGTCGTCCAGTACTTCCCCGGAGCGGAGAAACTACGCCATGTTCTCCGCAGCCTTCAACATGTCATCAATGAGGACAAACACCTCGCTATGGCCATCCCCACACCTCCACTACTCGCCTTTAAACAGCCACCCAACCTCAAACAGACCATCGTTCGCAGCAAACTACCTAGCTTTCAAGAGAACAGCGTCCACGACGCCACACAACCCTGCCACGGTAACCTCTGCAAGACATGCCAGATCATCGACACAGATACCACCATCACACGAGAGGACACCACCCACCAGGTGCATGGTTCATACTCCTGTGACTCGGCCAACGTTGTCTACCTCATACGTTGCAGGAAAGGATGCCCCAGAGCATGGTACATTGGCGAGACCATGCAGACGCTGCGACAACGGATGAACGGACACCGCGCAACAATCGCCAAACAGGAGGGTTCCCTCCCAGTCGGGGAACACTTCAGCAGTCATGGACATTCATCCACCGACCTTCGGGTAAGCGTACTCCAAGGCGGCCTTCGAGACACACGACAACGCAAAATCGTCGAGCAGAAATTGATAGCCAAGTTCCGCACCCATGAGGACGGCCTCAACCGGGATCTTGGGTTCATGTCACGCTACACGTTACCCCACCAGCGAACAAATGTTATCTGTTTTTAATATAATGGGTCATTTGCTGGCTCTCTCTGCCTTCCGGATGTTTCTGCCTCTCTCTGTGTTTTTTTTCTCTGTTTTTTTTCCCTGTTTGTTTTTTTGTTGTTTTTTTGTTTTTTTGTTGAATGTGTATTCGGGGGTTCTGCAGGTGACACCTCTCTGTCTGAACACGGTGATTGCCTTGGCAACGGGCAGTTGCAGGGGCAGTCTGTAAACACCATGTATTGTTCTATATGTATAAATGCGTAGGCTTCAAGGAGCTCTTGAAACATTTGCCTGAGGAAGGAGAAAATCTCCGAAAGCTTGTGAATTTAAAATAAAATTGCTGGACTATAACTTGGTGTTGTAAAATTGTTTACAATAAATCATTGATATTAATACATTCTATCCTCAATAAATCACTGATATTAGTACAGTCTATCCTCAATCAATCATTGATATTAATACATTCTATCCTCAATAAATCACTGATATTAATACACTCTATCCTCAATAAATCATTGATATTAATACATTCTATCCTCAATAAATCACTGATATTAATACACTCGATCCTCAATAAATCATTGATATTAACACATTCTATCCTCAATAAATCACTGATATTAGTACAGTCTATCCTCAATAAATCATTGATATTAATACATTCTATCCTCAATAAATCACTGATATTAATACACTCTATCCTCAATAAATCACTGATATTAATACACTCTATCCTCAATAAATCATTCATATTAATACAGTCTATCCTCAATAAATCATTGATATTAATACACTCTATCCTCAATAAATCATTGATATTAATACATTCTATCCTCAATAAATCACTGATATTAATACACTCTATCCTCAATAAATCACTGATATTAATACACTCTATCCTCAATAAATCACTGATATTAATACACTCTATCCTCAATAAATCACTGATATTAATACACTCTATCCTCAATGAATCACAAATATTAATACATTCTATCCTCAATAAATCAGTGATATTAGTACAGTCTATCCTCAATAAATCATTGATATTAATACATTCTATCCTCAATAAATCACTGATATTAATACACTCTATCCTCAATAAATCAATGATATTAATACACGATCCTCAATGAATCACAAATATTAATACATTCTATCCTCAATAAATCACTGATATTAGTACAGTCTATCCTCAATCAATCATTGATATTAATACATTCTATCCTCAATAATTCCCTGATATTAATACATTCTATCCTCAATAAATCATTGATATTAATACATTCTATCCTCAATAAATCATTGATATTAATACATTCTATCCGCAATAAATCATTGATATTAATACATTCTATCCTCAATAAATCATTGATATTAATACATACTATCCTCAATAAATCATTGATATTAATACATTCTATCCTCAATAAATCATTGATATTAATACATTCTATCCTCAATAAATCACTGATATTAATACATTCTATCCTCAATAAATCATTGATATTAATACATTCTATCCTCAATAAATCACTGATATTAATACATTCTATCCTCAATAAACCACTGATATTAATACATTCTATCCTCAATAAATCATTGATATTAATACATTCTATCCTCAATAAATCATTAATATTAATACATTCTATCCTCAATAAATCATTGATATTAATACATTCTATCCACAATGAATCACAAATATTAATACATTCTATCCTCAATAAATCATTGATATTAATACATTCTATCCTCAATAAATCATTGATATTAATACATTCTATCCTCAATAAATCACTGATATTAATACACTCTATCCTCAATAAATCACTGATATTAATACATTCTATCCTCAATAATTCACAGATATTAATACATTCTATCCTCAATAAATCATTGATATTAATACATTCTATCCTCAATAAATCATTGATATTAATACATTCTATCCTCAATAAATCATTGATATTAATACATTCTATCCTCAATAAATCACTGATATTAATACATTCTATCCTCAATAAATCATTGATATTAATACATTCTATCCTCAATAAATCATTGATATTAATACATTCTATCCTCAATGATTCACAAATATTAATACATTCTATCCTCAATAAATCACTGATATTAACACACTCTATCCTCAATGAATCACAAATGTTAATACACTCTATCCTCAATAAATCACTGATATTAATACATTCTATCCTCAATAATTCACTGATATTAATACACTCTATCCTCAATAAATCATTGATATTAATACATTCTATCCTCAATGAATCACAAATATTAACACATTCTATCCTCAATAATTCACTGATATTAATACATTCTATCCTCAATAAATCATGACTATTAATACATTCTATCCTCAATAATTCACTGATATTAATACACTCTATCCTCAATAAATCATGACTATTAACACATTCTATCCTCAATAATTCACTGAAATTAATACACTCTATCCTCAATAAATCACGAATATTAATACATTCTATCCTCAATAAATCATGACTATTAATACATTCTATCCTCAATAAATCACTGATATTAATACACTCTATCCTCAATAAATCATGACTATTAATACATTCTGACCTCAATAAATCACTGATATTAATACACTCTATCCTCAATAAATTACTGATATTAATACATTCTATCCTCAATAAATAACGAATATTAATACACCCTATCCTCAATAAATCATTGATATTAATACATTCTATCCTCAATAAATCATTGATATTAATACATTCTATCCTCAATAAATCATTGATATTAATACATTCTATCCTCAATGAATCACAAATATTAATACATTCTATCCTCAATAAATCACTGATATTAACACACTCTATCCTCAATGAATCACAAATATTAATACATTCTATCCTCAATAAATCACTGATATTAATACATTCTATCCTCAATGAATCACAAATATTAATACACTCTATCCTCAATAAATCACTGATATTAATACATTCTATCCTCAATAATTCACTGATATTAATACACTCTATCCTCAATAATTCACTGATATTAATACACTCTATCCTCAATAAATCATGACTATTAATACATTCTATCCTCAATAATTCACTGATATTAATACACTCTATCCTCAATAAATCACGAATATTAATACATTCTATCCTCAATAAATCATGACTATTAATACATTCTATCCTCAATAAATCACTGATATTAATACACTCTATCCTCAATAAATCATGACTATTAATACATTCTGACCTCAATAAATCACTGATATTAATACACTCTATCGTCAATAAATCACTGATATTAATACATTCTATCCTCAATAAATCATGAATATTAATATACTCTATCCTCAATAAATCACTGATATTAATACATTCTATCCTCAATAAATCACTGATATTAACACACTCTATCCTCTATAAATCACTGATATTAATACATTCTATCCTCAAAATATCACTGATATTAAAACACTCTATCCACAATAAATAACTGATATTAATACATTCTATCCTCAATAAATCACTGATATTAATACATTCTATCCACAATAAATCACTGATATTAACACACTCTATCCTCTATAAATCACTGATATTAATACATTCTATCCTCAAAATATCACTGATATTAAAACACTCTGTCCACAATAAATCACTGATATTAATACATTCTATCCTCAAAATATCACTGATATTAACACACTCTATCCTCAATAAATAACTGATATTAATACATTCTATCCTCAATAAATCACTGATATTAATACATTCTATCCTCAAAATATCACTGATATTAACACACTCTATCCACAATAAATAACTGATATTAATACATTCTATCCTCAAAATATCACTGATATTAACACACTCTATCCTCAATAAATAACTGATATTAATACATTCTATCCTCAATAAATCACTGATATTAATACATTCTATCCTCAAAATATCACTGATATTAACACACTCTATCCACAATAAATAACTGATATTAATACATTCTATCCTCAAAATATCACTGATATTAACACACTCTATCCACAATAAATAACTGATATTAATACATTCTATCCTCAATAAATCACTGATATTAATATACTTTATCCTCAAAATATCACTGATATTAAAACATGCTATCCACAATAAATCACTGATATTAATACATTCTATCCTCAAAATATCACTGATATTAACACACTATATCCACAATAAATCACTGATATTAATACATTCTATCCTCAATAAATCAATGATATTAATACATTCTATCCTCAATAAATCACTGATATTAATACATTCTGTCCTCAAAATATCACTGATATTAAAACACTCTATCCTCAAAATATCACTGATATTAAAACACTCTATCCTCAAAATATCACTGATATTAAAACACTCTATCCACAATAAATAACTGATATTAATACATTCTATCCTCAAAATATCACTGATATTAACACACTCTATCCTCAATAAATAACTGATATTAATACATTCTATCCTCAATAAATCACTGATATTAATACACTCTATCCACAATAAATCACTGATATTAATACATTCTATCCTCAATAAATCACTGATATTAAGTCACTCAATCCTCAATAAATCACTGATATTAACACACTCTATCCTCAATAATTCACTGATATTAATACATTCTATCCTCAATAAATCACTGATATTAATACACTCTATCCTCAAAATATCACTGATATTAACACACTCTATCCTCAATAAATAACTGATATTAATACATTCTATCCTCAATAAATCACTGATATTAATACACTCTATCCACAATAAATCACTGATATTAATACATTCTATCCTCAATAAATCACTGATATTAAGTCACTCAATCCTCAATAAATCACTGATATTAATACACTCTATCCTCAATAATTCACTGATATTAATACATTCTATCCTCAATAAATCACTGATATTAATACACTCTATCCTCAATAAATCACTGATATAAATACACTCTATCCTCAATAAATCACTGATATTAATACATTCTATCCTCAATAAATCACTGATATTAATACACTCTATCCTCAATAAATCACTGATATTAATACATTCTATCCTCAATAAATCACTGATATTAAAACACTCTATCCACAATAAATAACTGATATTAATACATTCTATCCTCAATAAATCACTGATATTAATACATTCTATCCACAATAAATCACTGATATTAACACACTCTATCCTCTATAAATCACTGATATTAATACATTCTATCCTCAAAATATCACTGATATTAACACACTCTATCCTCAATAAATAACTGATATTAATACATTCTATCCTCAAAATATCACTGATATTAAAACACTCTGTCCACAATAAATCACTGATATTAATACATTCTATCCTCAAAATATCACTGATATTAACACACTCTATCCTCAATAAATAACTGATATTAATACATTCTATCCTCAATAAATCACTGATATTAATACATTCTATCCTCAAAATATCACTGATATTAACACACTCTATCCACAATAAATAACTGATATTAATACATTCTATCCTCAAAATATCACTGATATTAACACACTCTATCCTCAATAAATAACTGATATTAATACATTCTATCCTCAATAAATCACTGATATTAATACATTCTATCCTCAAAATATCACTGATATTAACACACTCTATCCACAATAAATAACTGATATTAATACATTCTATCCTCAAAATATCACTGATATTAACACACTCTATCCACAATAAATAACTGATATTAATACATTCTATCCTCAATAAATCACTGATATTAATACACTTTATCCTCAAAATATCACTGATATTAAAACATGCTATCCACAATAAATCACTGATATTAATACATTCTATCCTCAAAATATCACTGATATTAACACACTATATCCACAATAAATCACTGATATTAATACATTCTATCCTCAATAAATCAATGATATCAATACATTCTATCCTCAATAAATCACTGATATTAATACATTCTGTCCTCAAAATATCACTGATATTAAAACACTCTATCCTCAAAATATCACTGATATTAAAACACTCTATCCTCAAAATATCACTGATATTAAAACACTCTATCCACAATAAATAACTGATATTAATACATTCTATCCTCAAAATATCACTGATATTAACACACTCTATCCTCAATAAATAACTGATATTAATACATTCTATCCTCAATAAATCACTGATATTAATACACTCTATCCACAATAAATCACTGATATTAATACATTCTATCCTCAATAAATCACTGATATTAAGTCACTCAATCCTCAATAAATCACTGATATTAACACACTCTATCCTCAATAATTCACTGATATTAATACATTCTATCCTCAATAAATCACTGATATTAATACACTCTATCCTCAAAATATCACTGATATTAACACACTCTATCCTCAATAAATAACTGATATTAATACATTCTATCCTCAATAAATCACTGATATTAATACACTCTATCCACAATAAATCACTGATATTAATACATTCTATCCTCAATAAATCACTGATATTAAGTCACTCAATCCTCAATAAATCACTGATATTAATACACTCTATCCTCAATAATTCACTGATATTAATACATTCTATCCTCAATAAATCACTGATATTAATACACTCTATCCTCAATAAATCACTGATATTAATACATTCTATCCTCAATAAATCACTGATATTAATACATTCTATCCTCAATAAATCACTGATATTAATACATTCTATCCTCAAAAATCACTGATATTAATACATTCTATCCTCAATAAATCACTGATATTAATACACTCTATCCTCAATAAATCACTGATATTAATACACTCTATCCTCAATAAATCACTGATATTAATACATTCTATCCTCAATAAATCACTGATATTAATACATTCTATCCTCAATAAATCACTGATATTAATACACTCTATCCTCAATAAATCACTGATATTAATACACTCTATCCTCAATAAATCACTGATATAAATACACTCTATCCTCAATAAATCACTGATATTAATACATTCTATCCTCAATAAATCACTGATATTAATACACTCTATCCTCAATAAATCACTGATATTAATACATTCTATCCTCAATAAATCACTGATATTAATACATTCTATCCTCAATAAATCACTGATATTAATACATTCTATCCTCAAAAATCACTGATATTAATACATTCTATCCTCAATAAATCACTGATATTAATACACTCTATCCTCAATAAATCACTGATATTAATACACTCTATCCTCAATAAATCACTGATATTAATACATTCTATCCTCAATAAATCACTGATATTAATACATTCTATCCTCAATAAATCACTGATATTAATACACTCTATCCTCAATAAATCACTGATATTAATACACTCTAACCTCAATAAATCACTGATATTATAACACTCTATCCTCAATAAATCACTGATATTAATACATTCTATCCTCAATAAATCACTGATATTAATACATTCTATCCTCAATAAATCACTGATATTAATACATTCTATCCTCAATAAATCACTGATATTAATACACTCTATCCTCAATAAATCACTGATATTAGTACACTGTATCATCAATAAATCACTGATATTAATACATTCTATCCTCAATAAATCACTGATATTAATACAGTCGATCCTCAATAAATCACTGATATTAATACACTCTATCCTCAATTAATCACTGATATTAATACATTCTATCCTCAATAAATCACTGATATTAATACATTCTATCCTCAATAAATCACTGATATTAATACAGTCTATCCTCAATAAATCACTGATATTAATACAGTCTATCCTCAATAAATCACTGATATTAATACATTCTATCCTCAATAAATCACTGATATTAATGCAGTCTATCCTCAATAAATCACTGATATTAATACATTCTATCCTCAATAAATCACTGATATTAATACAGTCTATCCTCAATAAATCACTGATATTAATACACTCTATCCTCAATAAATCACCGATATTAATACACTCTATCCTCAATAAATCACTGATATTAATACATTCTATCCTCAATAAATCACTGATATTAATACAGTCTATCCTCAATAAATCACTGATATTAATACATTCTATCCTCAATAAATCACTGATATTAATACAGTCTATCCTCAATAAATCACTGATATTAATACATTCTATCCTCAATAAATCACTGATATTAATACAGTCTATCCTCAATAAATCACTGATATTAATACATTCTATCCTCAATAAATCACTGATATTAATGCATTCTATTCTCAATAAATCACTGATATTAATACAGTCTATCCTCAATAAATCACTGATATTAATACATTCTATCCTCAATAAATCACTGATATTAATACATTCTACCCTCAATAAATCATTGATATTAATACATTCTATTCTCAATAAATCACAGATATTAATACATTCTATTCTCAATAAATCACTTACATGAAAACATTGAATCCTCAATAAATCACTGATATTAATACATTCTATCCTCAATAAATCTCTAAAATTAAAACACTCTCTCCTCAATAAATCACTGATATTAATACATTCTATCCTCAATAAATCTCTAAAATTAAAACACTCTCTCCTCAATAAATCAGTGATATTAATACATTCTATCCTTAATAAATCACTGATATTAACATACTCTTTTCTCAATGGTCTCGATTTTAGGGTCGGGTTTCCAGCGGGGAGGCCCCGAAAATCCCGATATGAGGTCACGTGACTGGATCGCGCCGCGATCCCGACCACTTCCGGGTTCCCCGATGACGTGCGGGGCTGCGTGCGTGGCCCCGGCTGGTGGGAATCCTGCAGGCAATTAAAGCCAGCGGGGTTCCACTTGAGAGTACTTACCTTGCTCGTTGTGGTCAGTTAATGAGCTGAAGCAGCTGTCAAAAGAGGAAGTGTGGGATTTTAGGTTCAAGGCAGTGAGTTTCCCACACTGGGGGAAACAGTCTCCCTCCAACCAGGCGTGTTGCAGCCAGCAGCCTGTGGCAGGTGCCACGGTGCGCTCCACGGGGGAGAGCCCTCACCCACGCAGGAGGCCACCGCGTCACATAGGGCAACCCCTGCCCTCCACCACCCCCCGCCAAGCCAGAGGACAGACCGACACGAAACCGCAGCCCCAGTCCGAGGAACCACACACCTACCCTGCACAACCCCTCAGACCAACACCTGCCAGTTGGGTGGTGTGTGGACACCCTCGGAGGACGAAGAGCATGACCAGCACCAGCAGCCTCGCAGTCCACGCCGTCCGCCTCAGAGACGTGGATCCCCCCAACACGGTGTTGTTGCACGGCCACCTGCACAGCAGGAGGGAGGGCTACCGCAGAGAGAGACGCATCGCAGAGGGCACTACCCTCGCCACAGGGTCCACAGACCGAGGCGCAGCTCCCCGGACCTCTCCGAGCAGCAGTGCACACGGAGGCGCAGATTCGCTCGACATGTAGTCGTGGAGATCTGCAGCCTCTTTCATGCCGAGCTGCTCCTGGCTGGCCCCAGCACCAACTGCTTACCTGTCGCTGGCAAAGTCACCACTGCCACCACACCTTCTCCTCCGCATCCTTCCAGGGTGCAGCCGGCTACACCGCCGATGTCTCTCAGTCGTCTGCGCGGACGAGCCCTGCAAATACACCTGCACCTACTCTGCAGTAACACGATGGGTGGCATCAGTGGTGGGTCCTCATAGTGATACCCAGGAGCGGGCATTATTGGACACAACGGACAGGATTCGCGGAGACATGGCAGTGGTGGTGCCAATATAATGTGTGCTGTTTGTGGCTCTGAAATTCAATATGGGTAACACCCATGACAAACCCTCAGACACCCTTGTGCACCCCCTTCATGCTGACGAGACGTTTGCCTTACGCTGCCTACTGCACATATGTGATGCATGCCCTGTGGCTGCAGCACAGGTGGTGGCAGGTTGAGTGAGGCTGGCCGTGAAAGAGATGCACGAGAGGGTGAGTATGGGATGGAGCCATGAGATTGTATGAGGATTGGGTTGCGTGTTAGTGGCAGGATGAGTACTGGCGAGGTGAGTAGGTGGAGGTAAGATGAGGACGAGGTTTGAGTGGATATGAGGGGTGATGTGACAGAGTAGTGTTGGCAGTGCCGAAGGAGATGTGGGGTGGGGGCAGTGTTGTGGCAGACGGAGTGTAGGGGAAAGACTACGTGTACTCACTGTGGCTGACCTACTGAGGTCATTGCAGCGCCTCTTGCACTGTGTGCAGGTGGGCGATATGTTGTTTGTGCAGGTGACCCCCTCTGCCACCTCGAGCCAGGCCTTCTTGGTGGCAGAGGCAGGCCGCATCCTCCCGCCCGCCGGGGGGAAGATCTGTGTCCTCCCCCTCCTCCTCACCCCATCTGATGATACCTGGAGTGAGGCATCATTAAACTGGGAGCAGCCTTCCCCCTGGGCTGCTCCATGCTGCAATTTGTCCCATTGGTTGCAGCATCTGTCAGTGGAGGACTGCCCCTTTAACTGGAGAGTCTCCAGCTGACAGATCGTACTGCGCATGCGCAGCCCGACCGACGCGCAGGCCAGCGCCGTGGACCCCGGAGGAGCAGGTAATTGATTCCTATTAGTGTGTTGCCTGCTACGATCGCGTGGGCAACCCACTAATTTCGCCGTCCGCGTTTTCGACGCTCCCGGAGGACCACCCGCTGGGAACCCGCAGGCCTGGTAAATTCGAGCCCAGAGTGTTTCACACACTGGGGTAAACAGTCTCCCTTCAACCGGTCGTGTTCCAGCCAGCAGCCTGTGGCAGCTGCCAAGGTGCACTCCACAGCGGGTGGGAGAGCCCTCACCCACGCAGGAGGCCACCGCGTCACATAGGGCAACCCCTGCCCTCCACCACCCCCCGGCAAGCCCGAGGACAGACCGACACGAAACCGCAGCCCCAGTGCGAGGAACCACCCACCTACCCTGCACAACCCCTCAGACCAACACCTGCCAGATGGGTGGTGCGTTGACATCGTCGGAGGACGAACAGGATGACCAGCCCCAGCAGCCTCGCAGTCCACGCCGTCCACCTCGGAGAGGTGGGGCCCCCCAACACGGTGCTGCGGCACACCCACCTGCACAGCAGGAGGGAGGGCAACCGCAGAGAGAGATGCGTCGCAGGAGGCACGACCCTCCGCACAGGGTGTACAGACCGAGGCTCAGCTTCATGGACCTCTCCGAGGAGCAATGCATACGGAGGCTCAGAGTCAATCGCCAGGTAGTCGCCGACATCTGCAGCCTCCTTAACGACGAGCTGCTCCCTGATGGACCAAGCAGCATCTTCCTACCTGTCGCCGTCAAAGTCACCACTGCCCTCAACTTCTTCGCATCCGGATCCTTCCAGGGTGCCACCGGGGACATCACCGGGGTCTGTCAGTCCTCTGCACACAAGTGCATAAGGCAGGTCACCGATGGGTTGTTCCACAGGGCCTCGCACTACATCAACTTCACCATGGACGAGCGCAGCCAGATGGAGAGGGCGGTTGGATTCCATGCCATGGCCGGCTTCCCACGGGTGCAGGGTGTAATTGACTGCACCCACATCGCAATACGGGCACCTCCGCATGAGCCAGGGCTGTTCATCGACAGGAAGGGGTATCACTCCATGAACGCCCAGCTCATCTGTGACCACCGCCAGAGATTCCTACACGTGTGCGCCAGATACCCCGGCAGCTGCCACGATGCCTTCGTCCTCAGGGAGTCCGCCGTCCCGCCCATCCTGCAGGCACCCAACGCCGGCAACAGCTGGCTCCTCGGCGACAAGGGGTATCCCCTACACACGTGGCTCATGACACCTCTGAGGAACCCCATCACCGAGCCGGAGCGTCGGTACAATGACAGCCACACTGCTACCAGGTCTACAATTGAGCAGACCATAGGGCTTCTCAAGATGCGCTTCAGCTGCCTTGATCGTTCTGGGGGAGCGCTCCAATACACACCATTCAGAGTGGGACGAATCATAGTTGTCTGCTGTGCCCTGCACAACATGGCCCAACAGAGAGGGGTGCCGCTGGAGGAGGCCCCATCCACACCCGCCACCCACATTGAGGAAGGCGAGGGCGAGGAGGAGGAGGAGGAGGAGGAGGAGGAGGCGGAGGAGGAGGACGCGCCAGAGGATAGTGGACGACCCATGCGCCGAACCACGACTCACCGGGATGCTCGCCGGGCCAGGGACGCACTCATACGTCAACGGTTCTCCGAGAGTCAGACAGTGCGAGGCGCTCGCATCTCCTCACCTGCACATGCGAGCGGCCATACCAGCCCCCTCCACTGAAGAGTGTTGCCAGTAATCCTGCACCCACAGCAGTGTGCCCAATGGGTGGCAGCAGGTGTTCACCGTCATGATGGCCTCCACGGAACGCACCTATTGCACAGGCCGCGGAAGAATGGACGAGAGGTGGCAGGAGTGGTGAGAATAGAGTGTTTAATATCTCCAATGTGACATTATATAAAAAAAAATGTACAAATTAATAAACACCCTGGTGCATTCCCTTTGTGATTATAAGGCCTTTGGATTTCTTTTCCGGGAACCCCTACGTGGTGCTACCCCTGTGGCTCCAGCAGAGGTAGTGGCAGGTTGCTCGTGTTCTTGCCTTGACCGGGTAGATGCTTTTGGCGGACGGCCCCTGGGTTTCGGTGTCCGTGAGGGCACCTCCACAGACTGCTCCTCCTGCACCGGGGCAGGGGCAGACTCGGCCACCTGGAGAGGAGGCACCATTGCGGGTACTGGTTGAGAGGGAGGCGACGGGTGGGACGTGGGGGCGCCTTGAGAAGCGTCCCCGCTCCCATGTCCCCGGTCACCATCATCCCTCTCGTGGCCTCGGCCCACATCACCCCTTCCACCCTGCTGGACGACGGTTTGGATGGCATGTGTGAGGCCTTGCAAGGCCACCCCTAGTGTATCCGTCAGCCTGTTGATGGCGGCGGAATGTTGCTCACCCTGAATCCGTACAGACGTTGTCAGGGCCTGCATGGACTCGATGTGGAGCTGTGCATGACGCTCGAGGGAGGCCAGCCTGTCCTCCACCGCAGACAGTCCCGCACCTACCCGCGACACTGTGTCGCCGGTACCCTCCTGTACCTGCGCCACCAATGCCCGCATGCAGGAGTTGGACTCCTCCATCGCCTGCGCTATTGTGGACAATGCGTGCGGCACCTCTCCCAGTACCTCAGCAATTAGCTGGTGCCCCTCGATGACTCTCCTTTTCACTGGTGGCCCCCTGGGTTCAGCATCTGGGTCCGGCTGAGCAGAGCCTGGAGATGAGTGCTCCCTCCGTCGCGGACCCTCCGCGGCTGCCCCTGCCACCAGGGTCTGCTCATGCTCACTCGTGCGCGGTGACTCACCAAGTGCTACCCCAACTAGTTGGCGAGGGGGACCCACCGAGGTGCGTGTCTCTGCGCTGGTGGATGGTTGGCTCTGATGTGACGATGCACCCTCAGAGACCGCCATGTCCTCTGAGGAATCGCCTTCCTCACACACAGCGCTCGCAGACGGCCCTGCAAGAGAACAGAGGGCACTGTGAGGCATGTGGACAGAGGTCACGGTGCGCCAGATGGCAGGTGATGCTAAGGTCATTCGCGATCATGAGTGTTGAGTGTCGGCTGTCCCTTACCGGCCGATGCTGTAGCGCCAGACTCGCCATCGCCCACCGACAGGCAAACTTGCGTTCCGCTCAGTTCGAGCGCCTCCTCCTCGGCGTCCGTGAGCTCGAGCACGTGCGGCGGGCCCCCTCCGGTGCGGTCCCTTTCCCGCGCGTTCTTGCATCTCTTCTCCTGTGAAGGCAAAACACAGATGCGGGAGTACGTGCAGATTGCATCGCGAGACGCCTGGAGCATCGGTGTGGGTGGGTTGCGCGTGGGGCGGATGGATGGGAGGATGCGTGGGCCACATGCCCGTCCCATTGCATTGGGGTTGGGGCGTGTGGTAGTGTTCCAGTAGGGACAGGGAGGGTGGGTCAGTGCAGGCACGGTGAGGATGGTGAGTGAGTGGCTGTGAGGATTGCTGTGGGAGCGCTGTGGTGGCTGTGCAGAAGGGGTTGTGGGGTGTTTGGCGTGATGGTCGAGACGGGTTCTGGGGGGGGGGGTTAGTGTACTCACCTTGCCGGACCTAGTGAGGTCATTGAATCGCTTGCGGCACTGCTCCCAAGTCCTGCTGGTGTTAGAGCTGCTGCTCACCTCCGCCGCCACCTCTGCCCATGCCCTCCTGGTTACGGAGCCAGGGCACTTCCATCCGTCCCTGGGGAAGAGCGTGTCCCTCCTCCTCAGCACACCTTCCAGGGGGAGCTGCAGCGCGCGGTCGGAAAGGTGGGGCGCAGCCTTACCCCTGGGTTGCGCCATGGTCTGCTTCCTGATGCGAGATGCAGGGGGGGCTCTGTGGGACTGCCCCGTTAAGTGGAGCTCCACCATCGCGCTGGGGTCAATGCGCATGCGCAGGCCGCCGGCTCACAGCTGGGGTGCGGCGAACCCGGAAGCACGGCTTAATTCAATCAATTATCCCGCGATCGCGTGGGGGGCGCACTCAATTAACCGTCCGCGTTTCCCACGCTCCCGGAGGACCACCCGCCGGGAACCCGCAGGCCGACAAAAATCAGGCCCGTTCTATCCTCAATAAATCACTGATATTAATACACTCTATCCTCAATAAATCACTGATATTAATACACTCTATCCTCAATAAATCACTGATATTAATACACTCTATCCTCAATAAATCACTGATATTAATACACTCTATCCTCAATAAATCACTGATATTAATACATTCTATCCTCAATAAATCAGTGATATTAATACACTCTATCCTCAATAAATCAGTGATATTAATACATTCTATCCTCAATAAATCAGTGATATTAATACACTCTATCCTCAATAAATCACTGATATTAATACATTCTATCCTCAATAAATCAGTGATATTAATACACTCTATCCTCAATAAATCAGTGATATTAATACATTCTATCCTCAATAAATCACTGATATTAATACATTCTATCCTCAATAAATCACTGATATTAATACACTCTATCCTCAATAAATCACTGATATTAATACATTCTATCCTCAATAAATCAGTGATATTAATACACTCTATCCTCAATAAATCAGTGATATTAATACATTCTATCCTCAATAAATCACTGATATTAATACATTCTATCCTCAATAAATCACTGATATTAATACATTCTATCCTCAATAAATCACTGATATTAATACATTCTATCCTCAATAAATCACTGATATTAACACATTCTATCCTCAATAAATCACTGATATTAATACATTCTATCCTCAATAAATCAGTGATATTAATACACTCTATCCTCAATAAATCACTGATATTAATACACTCTATCCTCAATAAATCACTGATATTAATACACTCTATCCTCAATAAATCACTGATATTAATACATTCTATCCTCAATAAATCACTGATATTAATACATTCTATCCTCAATAAATCAGTGATATTAATACACTCTATCCTCAATAAATCAGTGATATTAATACACTCTATCCTCAATAAATCACTGATATTAATACATTCTATCCTCAATAAATCACTGATATTAATACATTCTATCCTCAATAAATCACTGATATTAATACATTCTATCCTCAATAAATCAGTGATATTAATACACTCTATCCTCAATAAATCACTGATATTAATACATTCTATCCTCAATAAATCACTGATATTAATACATTCTATCCTCAATAAATCAGTGATATTTACACACTCTATCCTCAATAAATCACTGATATTAATACACTCTATCCTCAATAAATCAGTGATATTAATACATTCTATCCTCAATAAATCTCTGATATTTACACACTCTATCCTCAATAAATCAGTGATATTAATACATTCTATCCTCAATAAATCTCTGATATTTACACACTCTATCCTCAATAAATCAGTGATATTAATACATTCTATCCTCAATAAATCTCTGATATTTACACACTCTATCCTCAATAAATCACTGATATTAATACATTCTATCCTCAATAAATCAGTGATATTAATACACTCTATCCTCAATAAATCTCTGATATTAATACATTCTATCCTCAATAAATCAGTGATATTAATACACTCTATCCTCAATAAATCTCTGATATTAATACATTCTATCCTCAATAAATCAGTGATATTAATACACTCTATCCTCAATAAATCTCTGATATTTACACACTCTATCCTCAATAAATCAGTGATATTAATACACTCTATCCTCAATAAATCTCTGATATTTACACACTCTATCCTCAATAAATCAGTGATATTAATACACTCTATCCTCAATAAATCTCTGATATTTACACACTCTATCCTCAATAAATCAGTGATATTAATACACTCTATCCTCAATAAATCAGTGATGTTTACACACTCTATACTCAATAAATCAGTGATATTAATACATTCTATCCTCAATAAATCGCTGATATTAATACATTCTATCCTCAATAAATCACTGATATTTACACACTCTATCCTCAATAAATCAGTGATATTAACACACTCTATCCTCAATAAATCTCTGATATTAACACATTCTATCCTCAATAAATCTCTGATATTAATACATTCAATCCTCAATAAATCAGTGATATTAATACATTCCATCCTCAATAAATCACTGATATTTACACACTCTATCCTCAATAAATCACTGATATCAATACATTCTATCCTCAATAAATCAGTGATATTAATACATTCTATCCTCAATAAATCACTGATATTAATACACTCTATCCTCAATAAATCAGTGATATGAATACATTCTATCCTCACTAAATCTTTGATATTAATACATTCTATCCTCAATAAATCAGTGATATTAATACATTCTATCCTCAATAAATCAGTGATATTAATAAACTCTATCCTCAATAAATCACTGATATTAATACATTCTATCCTCAATAAATCACGGATATTAATACATTCTATCCTCAATAAATCACTGATATTAATACACTCTATCCTCAATAAAACAATGATATTAATACACTCTATCCTCAATAAATCACTGATATTAATACACTCTATCCTCAATAAATCACTGATATTAATACATTCTATCCTCAATAAATCACTGATATTAATACATTCTATCCTCAATAAATCAGTGATGTTAATACACTCTATCCTCAATAAATCACTGATATTAATACATTCTATCCTCAATAAATCACTGATATTAATACATTCTATCCTCAATAAATCACTGATATTAATACATTCTATCCTCACTAAATCTTTGATATTAATACATTCTATCCTCAATAAATCAGTGATATTAATACACTCTATCCTCAATAAATCCATGATATTAATACACTCTATCCTCAATAAATCACTGATATTAATACATTCTATCCTCACTAAATCTTTGATATTAATACATTCTATCCTCAATAAATCAGTGATATTAATACACTCTATCCTCAATAAATCACTGACATTAATACATTCTATCCTCACTAAATCTTTGATATTAATACACTCTATCCTCAATAAATCAGTGATATTAATACACTCTATCCTCAATAAATCACTGATATTAATACATTCTATCCTCACTAAATCTTTGATATTAATACACTCTATCCTCAATAAATCACTGATATTAATACATTCTATCCTCAATAAATCAGTGATATTAATACACTCTATCCTCAATAAATCACTGACATTAATACATTCTATCCTCAATAAATCATTGATATTAATACATTCTATCCTGAATAAATCAGTGATATTAACACACTCTATCCTTAATAAATAACTGATATTAATACATTCTGCCCTCAATAAATCACTGATATTAATACATTCTATACTCAATAAATCTCAGAAATTAATATACTCTTTCCTCAATAATTCACTGATATTAACACACTCTATCCTCCATAAATCACTGATATTAATACATTCTATCCTCAATAAATCTATGATATTAATACAATCTATCCTCATAAAATCTTTGCAATTCATACACTGTATCCTCAATAATTCACTGATACTAATACATTCTATCCTCAATAAATCACTGATATTAATACATTCTATCCTCAATAAATCACTGATACTAATACATTGTATCCTCAATAAATCACTGATATTAATACATTCTATCCTCAATAAATCACTGATATTAACACACTCTCTCCTCAATAAATCACTGATATTAACACACTCTCTCCTCAATAAATCACTGATATTAATACACTCTATCCTCAATAAATCACTGATATTAACACACTCTCTCCTCAATAAATCACTGATATTAATACATTGTATCCTCAATAAATCACTGATATTAATACATTCTATCCTCAATAAATCACTGATATTAACACACTCTCTCCTCAATAAATCACTGATATTAACACACTCTCTCCTCAATAAATCACTGATATTAATACATTGTATCCTCAATAAATCACTGATATTAATACATTCTATCCTCAATAAATCACTGATATTAACACACTCTCTCCTCAATAAATCACTGATATTAACACACTCTCTCCTCAATAAATCACTGATATTAATACACTCTATCCTCAATAAATCACTGATATTAACACACTCTCTCCTCAATAAATCACTGATATTAATACATTCTATCCTCAATAAATCACTGATATTAATACATTCTATCCTCAATAAATCACTGATATTAATACATTGTATCCTCAATAAATCACTGATATTAATACATTCTAACCTCAATAAATCACTGATATTAACACACTCTCTCCTCAATAAATCACTGATATTAATACATTCTGTCCTCAATAAATCACTGATATTAATACACTCTATCCTCAATAAATCACTGATATTAATACATTCTATCCTCAATAAATCATTGATACTAACACATTCCATCCTCAATAAATCACTGATATTAACACACTCTATCCTCAAAAAAATTCAGATATTATCAAACACTATCCTCAATAAATTACTGATATTAATACATTCTGTCCTCAATAAATCACTGATATTAATACATTCTATCCACAATACGTCACTGATATTAATACATTCTATCCACAATAAGTCACTGATATTAATACACTCTATCCTCAATAAATCACTGATATTAATACACTCTATCCTCAATAAATCACTGATATTAATACATTCTATCCTCAATAAATCACTGATATTAATACATTCTATCCTCAATAAATCAGTGATGTTAATACACTCTATCCTCAATAAATCACTGATATTAATACATTCTATCCTCAATAAATCACTGATATTAATACATTCTATCCTCAATAAATCACTGATATTAATACATTCTATCCTCACTAAATCTTTGATATTAATACATTCTATCCTCAATAAATCAGTGATATTAATACACTCTATCCTCAATAAATCCATGATATTAATACACTCTATCCTCAATAAATCACTGATATTAATACATTCTATCCTCACTAAATCTTTGATATTAATACATTCGATCCTCAATAAATCAGTGATATTAATACACTCTATCCTCAATAAATCACTGACATTAATACATTCTATCCTCAATAAATCATTGATATTAATACATTCTATCCTGAATAAATCAGTGATATTAACACACTCTATCCTTAATAAATAACTGATATTAATACATTCTGCCCTCAATAAATCACTGATATTTATACATTCTATACTCAATAAATCTCAGAAATTAATATACTCTTTCCTCAATAATTCACTGATATTAACACACTCTATCCTCCATAAATCACTGATATTAATACATTCTATCCTCAATAAATCTATGATATTAATACAATCTATCCTCATAAAATCTTTGCAATTCATACACTGTATCCTCAATAATTCACTGATACTAATACATTCTATCCTCAATAAATCACTGATATTAATACATTCTATCCTCAATAAATCACTGATATTAATACATTCTATCCTCAATAAATCACTGATATTAATACATTCTATCCTCAATAAATCACTGATACTAATACATTGTATCCTCAATAAATCACTGATATTAATACATTCTATCCTCAATAAATCACTGATATTAACACACTCTCTCCTCAATAAATCACTGATATTAACACACTCTCTCCTCAATAAATCACTGATATTAATACACTCTATCCTCAATAAATCACTGATATTAACACACTCTCTCCTCAATAAATCACTGATATTAATACATTGTATCCTCAATAAATCACTGATATTAATACATTCTATCCTCAATAAATCACTGATATTAACACACTCTCTCCTCAATAAATCACTGATATTAACACACTCTCTCCTCAATAAATCACTGATATTAATACACTCTATCCTCAATAAATCACTGATATTAACACACTCTCTCCTCAATAAATCACTGATATTAATACATTCTATCCTCAATAAATCACTGATATTAATACATTCTATCCTCAATAAATCAGTGATATTAATACACTCTATCCTCAATAAATCACTGATATTAATACATTCTATCCTCAATAAATCACTGATATTAATACACTCTATCCTCAATAAATCACTGACATTAATACATTCTATCCTCAATAAATCATTGATATTAATACATTCTATCCTGAATAAATCAGTGATATTAACACACTCTATCCTTAATAAATAACTGATATTAATACATTCTGCCCTCAATAAATCACTGATATTTATACATTCTATACTCAATAAATCTCAGAAATTAATATACTCTTTCCTCAATAATTCACTGATATTAACACACTCTATCCTCCATAAATCACTGATATTAATACATTCTATCCTCAATAAATCTATGATATTAATACAATCTATCCTCATAAAATCTTTGCAATTCATACACTGTATCCTCAATAATTCACTGATACTAATACATTCTATCCTCAATAAATCACTGATATTAATACATTCTATCCTCAATAAATCACTGATATTAATACACTCTATCCTCAATAAATCACTGATATTAATACATTCTATCCTCAATAAATCACTGATACTAATACATTGTATCCTCAATAAATCACTGATATTAATACATTCTATCCTCAATACATCACTGATATTAACACACTCTCTCCTCAATAAATCACTGATATTAACACACTCTCTCCTCAATAAATCACTGATATTAATACACTCTATCCTCAATAAATCACTGATATTAACACACTCTCTCCTCAATAAATCACTGATATTAATACATTGTATCCTCAATAAATCACTGATATTAATACATTCTATCCTCAATAAATCACTGATATTAACACACTCTCTCCTCAATAAATCACTGATATTAACACACTCTCTCCTCAATAAATCACTGATATTAATACACTCTATCCTCAATAAATCACTGATATTAACACACTCTCTCCTCAATAAATCACTGATATTAATACATTCTATCCTCAATAAATCACTGATATTAATACATTCTATCCTCAATAAATCACTGATATTAATACATTGTATCCTCAATAAATCACTGATATTAATACATTCTAACCTCAATAAATCACTGATATTAACACACTCTCTCCTCAATAAATCACTGATATTAATACATTCTGTCCTCAATATATCAGTGATAATAATACATTCTATCCTCAATGAATCAGAGATATTAACACACTCTGTCCTAAATAAATCACGGATATGAATACAATCTATCCTCAATAAATCACTGATATTAATACATTCTATCCTCAATAAATCATTGATACTAACACATTCCATCCTCAATAAATCACTGATATTAACACACTCTATCCTCAAAAAAATTCAGATATTATCAAACACTATCCTCAATAAATTACTGATATTAATACATTCTGTCCTCAATAAATCACTGATATTAATACATTCTATCCACAATAAGTCACTGATATTAATACATTCTATCCACAATAAGTCACTGATATTAATACATTCTATCCTCAATAAATCAGTGATATTAATACACTCTATCCTCAATAAATCACTGATATTAATACATTCTATCCTCAATAAATCACTGATATTAACACACTCTATCCTCAATAAATCACTGATATTAATACTTTCTATCCTCAATAAATCAATGATATTAATACATTCTATCCTCAATAAATCACTGATATTAACACACTCTATCCTCAATAAATCACTGATATTAACACACTCCATCCTCAATAAATCACTGATATTAATACATTCTATCCTCAATAAATCAGTGATGTTAATACACTCTATCCTCAATAAATCACTGATATTAATACATTCTATCCTCAATAAATCACTGATAATAACACACTCTATCCTCAATAAATCACTGATATTAATACATTCTATCCTCAATAAATCACTGATATTAATACACTCTATCCTCAATAAATCACTGATATTAATACATTCTATCCTCAATAAATCACTGATATTAATACATTCTATCCTCAATAAATCACTGATATTAATACACTCTATCCTCAATAAATCACTGATATTAACACATTCTATCCTCAATAAATCACTGATAATAATACATTCTATCCTCAATAAATCACTGATATTAATACATTCTATCCTCAATAAATCACTGATATTAATACACTCTATCCTCAATAAATCACTGATATTAATACATTCTATCCTCAATAAATCACTGATAATAATACATTCTATCCTCAATAAATCACTGATATTAATACATTCTATCCTCAATAAATCAGTGATATTAATACACTCTATCCTCAATAAATCATTGATATTAACACATTCTATCCTCAATACATCACTGATATTAATACATTCTATCCTCAATAAATCAGTGATATTAATACATTCTATCCTCAATAAATCACTGATATTAACACACTCTATCCTCAATAAATCACTGATATTAATACTTTCTATCCTCAATAAATCAATGATATTAATACATTCTATCCTCAATAAATCACTGATATTAACACACTCTATCCTCAATAAATCACTGATATTAACACACTCCATCCTCAATAAATCACTGATATTAATACATTCTATCCTCAATAAATCAGTGATGTTAATACACTCTATCCTCAATAAATCACTGATATTAATACATTCTATCCTCAATAAATCACTGATAATAACACACTCTATCCTCAATAAATCACTGATATTAATACATTCTATCCTCAATAAATCACTGATATTAATACACTCTATCCTCAATAAATCACTGATATTAATACATTCTATCCTCAATAAATCACTGATATTAATACATTCTATCCTCAATAAATCACTGATATTAATACACTCTATCCTCAATAAATCACTGATATTAACACATTCTATCCTCAATAAATCACTGATAATAATACATTCTATCCTCAATAAATCACTGATATTAATACATTCTATCCTCAATAAATCACTGATATTAATACACTCTATCCTCAATAAATCACTGATATTAATACATTCTATCCTCAATAAATCACTGATAATAATACATTCTATCCTCAATAAATCACTGATATTAATACATTCTATCCTCAATAAATCAGTGATATTAATACACTCTATCCTCAATAAATCATTGATATTAACACATTCTATCCTCAATACATCACTGATATTAATACACTCTATCCTCAATAAATCACTGATATTAATACACTCTATCCTCAATAAATCACTGATATTAATACATTCTATCCTCAATAAATCACTGATAATAATACATTCTATCCTCAATAAATCACTGATATTAATACATTCTATCCTCAATAAATCAGTGATATTAATACACTCTATCCTCAATAAATCACTGATATTAATACATTCTATCCTCAATAAATCACTGATAATAATACATTCTATCCTCAATAAATCACTGATATTAATACATTCTATCCTCAATAAATCAGTGATATTAATACACTCTATCCTCAATAAATCACTGATATTAATACATTCTATCCTCAATAAATCACTGATATTAATACATTCTATCCTCAATAAATCAGTGATATTAATACACTCTATCCTCAATAAATCACTGATATTAATACATTCTATCCTCAATAAATCACTGATATTAATACACTCTATCCTCAATAAATCACTGATATTAATACACTCTATCCTCAATAAATCACTGATATTAATACATTCTATCCTCAATAAATCACTGATATTAATACATTCTATCCTCAATAAATCAGTGATATTAATACACTCTATCCTCAATAAATCACTGATATTAATACATTCTATCCTCAATAAATCACTGATATTAATACATTCTATCCTCAATAAATCACTGATATTACTACATTCTATCCTCAATAAATCACTGATATTAATACACTCTATCCTCAATAAATCATTGATATTAACACATTCTATCCTCAATAAATCACTGATATTAATACATTCTATCCTCAATAAATCACTGATATTAACACATTCTATCCTCAATAAATCACTGATATTAGTACACTGTATCATCAATAAATCACTGATATTAATACATTCTATCCTCAATAAATCACTGATATTAACACACTCTATCCTCAATACATCACTGATATTAATACATTCTATCCTCAATAAATCACTGATATTAACACACTCTATCCTCAATACATCACTGATATTAATACATTCTATCCTCAATAAATCACTGATATTAACACATTCTATCCTCAATACATCACTGATATTAATACACTCTATCCTCAATAAATCAGTGATATTAATACACTCTATCCTCAATAAATCACTGATATTAACACACTCTCTCCTCAATAAATCACTGATATTAATACACTCTATCCTCAATAAATCACTGATATTAACACACTCTCTCCTCAATAAATCACTGATATTAATACATTCTATCCTCAATAAATCACTGATATTAATACACTCTATCCTCAATAAATCACTGATATTAACACACTCTCTCCTCAATAAATCACTGATATTAACACACTCTCTCCTCAATAAATCACTGATATTAATACACTCTATCCTCAATAAATCACTGATATTAACACACTCTCTCCTCAATAAATCACTGATATTAATACATTCTATCCTCAATAAATCACTGATATTAATACATTCTATCCTCAATAAATCACTGATATTAATACATTGTATCCTCAATAAATCACTGATATTAATACATTCTAACCTCAATAAATCACTGATATTAACACACTCTCTCCTCAATAAATCACTGATATTAATACATTCTGTCCTCAATATATCAGTGATAATAATACATTCTATCCTCAATGAATCAGAGATATTAACACACTCTGTCCTAAATAAATCACGGATATGAATACAATCTATCCTCAATAAATCACTGATATTAATACATTCTATCCTCAATAAATCATTGATACTAACACATTCCATCCTCAATAAATCACTGATATTAACACACTCTATCCTCAAAAAAATTCAGATATTATCAAACACTATCCTCAATAAATTACTGATATTAATACATTCTGTCCTCAATAAATCACTGATATTAATACATTCTATCCACAATAAGTCACTGATATTAATACATTCTATCCACAATAAGTCACTGATATTAATACATTCTATCCTCAATAAATCAGTGATATTAATACACTCTATCCTCAATAAATCACTGATATTAATACATTCTATCCTCAATAAATCACTGATATTAACACACTCTATCCTCAATAAATCACTGATATTAATACTTTCTATCCTCAATAAATCAATGATATTAATACATTCTATCCTCAATAAATCACTGATATTAACACACTCTATCCTCAATAAATCACTGATATTAACACACTCCATCCTCAATAAATCACTGATATTAATACATTCTATCCTCAATAAATCAGTGATGTTAATACACTCTATCCTCAATAAATCACTGATATTAATACATTCTATCCTCAATAAATCACTGATAATAACACACTCTATCCTCAATAAATCACTGATATTAATACATTCTATCCTCAATAAATCACTGATATTAATACACTCTATCCTCAATAAATCACTGATATTAACACATTCTATCCTCAATAAATCACTGATATTAATACATTCTATCCTCAATAAATCACTGATATTAATACACTCTATCCTCAATAAATCACTGATATTAACACACTCTATCCTCAATAAATCACTGATATTAATACACTCTATCCTCAATAAATCACTGATATTAATACATTCTATCCTCAATAAATCACTGATAATAATACATTCTATCCTCAATAAATCACTGATATTAATACATTCTATCCTCAATAAATCAGTGATATTAATACACTCTATCCTCAATAAATCATTGATATTAACACATTCTATCCTCAATACATTACTGATATTAATACATTCTATCCTCAATAAATCATTGATATTAACACATTCTATCCTCAATAAATCACTGATATTAATACATTCTATCCTCAATAAATCACTGATAATAATACATTCTATCCTCAATAAATCACTGATATTAATACATTCTATCCTCAATAAATCAGTGATATTAATACACTCTATCCTCAATAAATCATTGATATTAACACATTCTATCCTCAATACATCACTGATATTAATACACTCTATCCTCAATAAATCATTGATATTAACACATTCTATCCTCAATAAATCACTGATATTAACACACTCTATCCTCAATAAATCACTGATATTAATACACTCTATCCTCAATAAATCACTGATATTAATACATTCTATCCTCAATAAATCACTGATAATAATACATTCTATCCTCAATAAATCACTGATATTAATACATTCTATCCTCAATAAATCATTGATATTAATACACTCTATCCTCAATAAATCACTGATATTAATACACTCTATCCTCAATAAATCACTGATATTAATACACTCTATCCTCAATACATCACTGATATTAATACATTCTATTCTCAATAAATCACTGATATTAATACACTCTATCCTCAATAAATCAGTGATATTAATACATTCTATCCTCAATAAATCACTGATATTAATACATTCTATCCTCAATAAATCTCTGATATTAACACACTCTATCCTCAATACATCACTGATATTAATACATTCTATCCTCAATAAATCACTGATATTAATACACTCTATCCTCAATAAATCAGTGATATTAATACATTCTATCCTCAATAAATCACTGATATTAATACATTCTATCCTCAATAAATCTCTGATATTAACACACTCTATCCTCAATACATCACTGATATTAATACATTCTATTCTCAATAAATCACTGATATTAATACACTCTATCCTCAATAAATCAGTGATATTAATACATTCTATCCTCAATAAATCACTGATATTAATACATTCTATCCTCAATAAATCACTGATATTAATACATTCTATCCTCAATAAATCACTGATAATAATACATTCTATCCTCAATAAATCACTGATATTAATACATTCTATCCTCAATAAATCTCTGATATTAACACACTCTATCCTCAATAAATCACTGATATTAATACACTCTATCCTCAATAAATCACTGATATTAATACATTCTATCCTCAATAAATCACTGATAATAATACATTCTATCCTCAATAAATCACTGATATTAATACATTCTATCCTCAATAAATCACTGATAATAATACATTCTATCCTCAATAAATCAGTGATATTAATACACTCTATCCTCAATAAATCATTGATATTAACACATTCTATCCTCAATAAATCACTGATAATAATACATTCTATCCTCAATAAATCACTGATATTAATACATTCTATCCTCAATAAATCACTGATAATAATACATTCTATCCTCAATAAATCACTGATATTAATACATTCTATCCTCAATAAATCACTGATATTAATACACTCTATCCTCAATAAATCACTGATATTAATACATTCTATCCTCAATAAATCACTGATAATAATACATTCTATCCTCAATAAATCACTGATATTAATACATTCTATCCTCAATAAATCACTGATAATAATACATTCTATCCTCAATAAATCAGTGATATTAATACATTCTATCCTCAATAAATCATTGATATTAACACATTCTATCCTCAATACATCACTGATATTAATACATTCTATCCTCAATAAATCACTGATATTAATACACTCTATCCTCAATAAATCAGTGATATTAATACATTCTATCCTCAATAAATCACTGATATTAATACACTCTATCCTCAATAAATCAGTGATATTAATACATTCTATCCTCAATAAATCACTGATATTAATACACTCTATCCTCAATAAATCACTGATATTAATACATTCTATCCTCAATAAATCACTGATATTAATACACTCTATCCTCAATAAATCACTGATATTAATACATTCTATCCTCAATAAATCACTGATATTAATACATTCTATCCTCAATAAATCACTGATATTAATACATTCTATCCTCAATAAATCACTGATATTAATACATTCTATCCTCAATAAATCTCTGATATTAACACACTCTATCCTCAATACATCACTGATATTAATACATTCTATCCTCAATAAATCAGTGATATTAATACATTCTATCCTCAATAAATCTCTGATATTAACACACTCTATCCTCAATACATCACTGATATTAATACACTCTATCCTCAATAAATCAGTGATATTAATACATTCTATCCTCAATAAATCACTGATATTAATACATTCTATCCTCAATAAATCACTGATATTAATACATTCTATCCTCAATAAATCTCTGATATTAACACACTCTATCCTCAATACATCACTGATATTAATACATTCTATCCTCAATAAATCAGTGATATTAATACACTCTATCCTCAATAAATCAGTGATATTAATACACTCTATCCTCAATAAATCACTGATATTAATACATTCTATCCTCAATAAATCACTGATATTAATACATTCTATCCTCAATAAATCACTGATATTAATACACTCTATCCTCAATACATCACTGATATTAATACACTCTATCCTCAATAAATCACTGATATTAATACATTCTATCCTCAATAAATCACTGATATTAATACACTCTATCCTCAATACATCACTGATATTAATACACTCTATCCTCAATAAATCACTGATATTAATACATTCTATCCTCAATAAATCACTGATATTAATACACTCTATCCTCAATACATCACTGATATTAATACACTCTATCCTCAATAAATCACTGATATTAATACATTCTATCCTCAATAAATCACTGATATTAATACACTCTATCCTCAATAAATCACTGATATTAATACACTCTATCCTCAATAAATCAGTGATTTTATACACTCTATCCTCAATAAATCACTGATATTAATACATTCTATCCTCAATAAATCACTGATATTAATACATTCTATCCTCAATAAATCACTGATATTAACACATTCTATCCTCAATAAATCTCTGATATTAACACATTCTATCCTCAATAAATCACTGATATTAATACATTCTATCCTCAATAAATCACTGATATTAATACACTCTATCCTCAATAAATCACTGATATTAATACACTCTATCCTCAATAAATCACTGATATTAATACATTCTATCCTCAATAAATCACTGATATTAACACATTCTATCCTCAATAAATCACTGATATTAACACATTCTATCCTCAATAAATCTCTGATATTAACACATTCTATCCTCAATAAATCACTGATATTAATACATTCTATCCTCAATAAATCACTGATATTAACACATTCTATCCTCAATAAATCTCTGATATTAATACATTCTATCCTCAATAAATCACTGATATTAACACATTCTATCCTCAATAAATCTCTGATATTAATACACTCTATCCTCAATAAATCACTGATATTAATACATTCTATCCTCAATAAATCACTGATATTAACACATTCTATCCTCAATAAATCTCTGATATTAACACATTCTATCCTCAATAAATCACTGATATTAATACATTCTATCCTCAATAAATCACTGATATTAATACACTCTATCCTCAATAAATCACTGATATTAATACATTCTATCCTCAATAAATCACTGATATTAATACATTCTATCCTCAATACATCACTGATATTAATACACTCTATCCTCAATAAATCACTGATATTAATACATTCTATCCTCAATAAATCAGTGATATTAATACACTCTATCCTCAATAAATCAGTGATATTAATACACTCTATCCTCAATAAATCAGTGATATTAACACATTCTATCCTCAATAAATCACTGATATTAATACATTCTATCCTCAATAAATCACTGATATTAATACATTCTATCCTCAATAAATCACTGATATTAATACATTCTATCCTCAATAAATCAGTGATATTAATACACTCTATCCTCAATAAATCAGTGATATTAATACACTCTATCCTCAATAAATCAGTGATATTAACACATTCTATCCTCAATAAATCACTGATATTAATACATTCTATCCTCAATAAATCACTGATATTAATACACTCTATCCTCAATAAATCAGTGATATTAATACACTCTATCCTCAATAAATCAGTGATATTAATACACTCTATCCTCAATAAATCACTGATATTAATACATTCTATCCTCAATAAATCACTGATATTAATACATTCTATCCTCAATAAATCAGTGATATTAATACACTCTATCCTCAATAAATCAGTGATATTAATACACTCTATCCTCAATAAATCAGTGATATTAACACATTCTATCCTCAATAAATCACTGATATTAATACATTCTATCCTCAATAAATCACTGATATTAATACATTCTATCCTCAATAAATCACTGATATTAATATATTTTATTGTCAATAAATTACTGATATTAATACATTCTATCGTCAACAAATCACTGGGATAGCTTTTCACTCTGTTTATCAATGACGTAGATGAAGGAATAGAGAGCCGTTTTTCTTTGTTTGCTGATGACGCTAAGTTAGGTGGCACAGGAAGCAGTGTCGATGGGAGTAGAAAGTTGCAAAGCGATATTGATGGATTCAGTGAGTGGGTAAAACTGGGGCAGATGGAGATCAATGTGGGGAAATGTGAGGTCATCCACTTTGGACCGAAGAAAGATAAATCAGAGTATTTTCGAAATGGCGAGAAGCGAGAAACGGTGGAGGAGCAGAGAGATTTCGGGTCCAAATACAGAAATCATGAAAAGCCAGTGGACAGGTACAAAAAATAATTAAAAAGGCGAATGGAATTTTGGCCTTTCTCTGAAGACGGCTGGAATACAAAGGGGAGGAAGTTATGCTACAGTTATATAAAGCTCTGGTCAGACCACATCTTGGGTAGTGCGATCAGTTCTGGACATCGCACCGCAGGAAGGATATATTGGCCTTGGAGGGGGTGCAGCGCAGATTCTCCAGAATGATACCAGGCTAAATGGGTAAAGTTATGAGGGCAGGTTGCATCGACTCGGCTTGCAGTCCTTTGGTTGTTGTCCCAAGTCACTGATGCCTCTGCATGAAAGAGCTGAATTCCAGAGGTGAGGTGAGAGTGGCTGCCCTTGACATCAAGGCAGCATTTGACTGAGTGTGGCACCAAGGAGCCCTAGTAAAATTGAAGTCAATGGGAATCAGGGGGGAAACTCTCCAGTGGCTGGAGTCAGACCTAGCACAAAGGAAGACGGGTGTGGTTGTTGGAGGCCAATCATCTCAGCCCCAGGACATTGCTGCAGGAGTTCCTCAGGGCAGTGTCCTAGGCCCAACCATCTTCAGCTGCTTCATCAATGACCTTCCCTGCATCATAAGGTCAGAAATGGGGATGTTCGCTGATGATTGCACTGTGTTCAGTTCCATTCGCAACCCCTCAGATAATGAAGCAATGGCAAGTAACATTCACGCTAGACAAGTGCCAGGCAATGACCAACTCCAACAAGAAAGAGTCTAACCACCTCCCCTTGACATTCAACGGCATTACCATCGCCGAATCCCCCACCATCAACATCCTGGGGGTCACCATTGACCAGAAATTTAACTGGACCAGCCACATAAATACTGTGGCTGCAAGAGCAGGTCAGAGGCTGAGTATTCTGCGGCGAGTGACTCACCTCCTGACTCCCCAAAGCCTTTCCACCATCTACAAGGCACAAGTCAAGAGTGTGATGGAATACTCTCCACTTGCCTGGATGAATGCAGCTCCAACAACACTCAAGAAGCTCAACACCATCCAGGACAAAGCAGCCCGCTTGATTGGCACCCCATCCTCCACCCTAAACATTCACTCCCTTCACCACCGGCGCACTGTGGCTGCAGTGTGTACCATCCACAGGATGCACTTCAGCAACTTGCCAAGGCTTCTTCGACAGCACCTCCCAAACCCGCGACCTCCACCACCTGGAAGGACAAGGGCAGCAGGCACATGGGAACAACACCACCTGCACGTTCCCCTCCAAGTCACACACCATCCCGACTTGGAAATATATCGCCGTTCCTTCATCGTCGCTGGGTCAAAATCCTGGAACTCCCTTCCTAACAGCTCTGTGGGAGAACCTTCACCACACGGACTGCAGCGGTTCAAGAAGGCGGCTCACCACCACCTTCTCAAGGGCAATTAGGGATGGGCAATAAATGCCGGCCTCGCCAGCGACGCCCACATCCCACGAACGAATAAAAAAATATTTCAGTCGCTACTCATTTGGTGCTTTCTCATTTAAAACTGAATTACAGCTACATATATTAAGAAAAATTGATGTCCTTGGATAAAGGAAACTTTTATCCAAACTGTATACCTCGTCATTAAAGCAGCCGTAACCGAGCCTCCCCGAATCTACATTGCTCCCCTACCCTTCCAACGCGGGACAGTCTGAGTTAATACAGAGCAGGACATTTTACTCTACCCTTCCAGGTTAACAGAGAAAACGAGCACTCATCTGATTTGCAGTCAGCAAGTTATCAATTCGGGGCATTGAAATATAGAAAGTTCGGACAAATCATGTCTGACAAACTTGATTAAGTGCTTCAATGAAACATGGAAACATAGAAACATACAAAATAGGAGCAAGAGTAGGCCATTCGGCCCTTCGGGCCTGCTCCGCCATTCAAATTGATCATGGCTGATCGTCTAACTCAGTACCCCGTTCACGCTTTTTCCCCATATCCCTTGATCCCTTTAGCATTAAGAAATATATCTATCTCCTTCCTGAATACATCTAATGACTTGGCCTCCACTGCCTTCTGTGGTAGAGAATTCCACAGGTTCATCACCCTCTGAGTGAAGAAATTTCTCCTCATCTCGGTTCTAAATGGCATACCCCGTATCCTGAGACTGTGACCCCTGGTTCTGGACTCCCCAGCCATCGGGAACATCCTCCCTGCATCTAGTCTGTCTAGTCCTGTTAGAATTTTATATGTTTCGATGAGATCACCTCTCATTCTTCTAAACTCTAGTGAATATAGGCCTCGTCGACCCAATCTCTCTTCATACGTCAGTCCTGCCATCCCAGGAATCAGTCTGGTAAACCTTTGTTGCACTCCCTCCATGGCAAGGACATCCTTCCTCAGATAAGGAGACCAAAACTGCACACAATGCTCCAGATGTGGTCTCACCAAGGCCCTGTATAACTGCAGTAAGACATCCCTGCTCCTGTACTCAAATCCTCTTGCAATGAAAGCCAACATACCATTCACCTTCCTAACTGCTTGCTGCACCTGAATGCTCGCTTTCAGTGACTGGTGTACAAGGACACCCAGGTCTCGTTGCACCTCCCCTTTTCCCAATCTATCACCATTCAGATAATAATCTGCCTTTCTGTTTTTACAACCAAAGTGGATAACCTCACATTTATCCACGTTATACTGCATCTGCCATGTTCTTGCCCACTCACCCAACTTGTCTAAATCACATTGGAGCCTATTTGCATCCACCTCACAGCTCACATTCCACCCCAGCTTTGTTACATTCAGTTCCCTCATCCAAATCATTGATATATATTGTGACTAGCTGGGGCCCAAGCACTGATCCCTGCGGTACCCCACTAGTCACTGCCTGCCACCCGGAAAAAGATCCGTTTATTCCTACTCTCTGCTTCCTTTCTGTCAACCAATTCTCAATCCATGCCAGTATATTCCCCCCAATCCCATGTGCTTTAATTTTGCACACTAACCTCTTGTGTGGGACCTTATCAAAAGCCTTCTGAAAATCCAAATACACCACATCTACTGGTTCTCCCCTATCTATTCTACTAGTTACATCCTCAAAAAACTCCAGTAGATTTGTTAAGCATGATTTCCCTTTCATTAACCCATGCTGACTTTGTCCAATCCCATTAATGCCCTCCAAGTGTTCTGTTATCACATCTTTTATAATAGACTCCAGCATTTTCCCCACTACTGATGTTAGGCTAACTGGTCTGTAATTCCCTGTTTTTTCTCTCCCTCCTTTTTTAAATAGTGGGGTTACATTTGCCACCCTCCAATCTGTAGGAACTGTTCCAGAGTCTATAGAATTTTGGAAGATGATCCCCAATGCATCCACTATTTCCAGGGCCACTTCCTTTTGTACTCTGGGATGTAGATTATCAGGCCCTGGGGATTTGTCAGTCTTTAGCCCCATTAATTTCCCTAGCACTATTCTTTTACTAATACTGATTTCCTTCAGTTCCTCCCTCTCACTGGACCCTTGGTTCCCCAACATTTCTGGCAGGTTATTTGTGTCCTCCTTTGTGAAGATAGAACCAAAGTATGTGTTTAATTGTTCTGCCATTTCTTTGTTCCCCATTATAATTTCCCCCATTTCTGACTGTAAGGGACCTACATTTGTCTTCACTAATCTTTTTCTCTTGACATATTTATAGAAGCTTTTACAGTCAGTTTTTATGTTCCCTGCTAGTTTACTCTCATACTCTATTTTTCCCCTCTTAATCAATCTCTTCGTCCTCCTTTGCTGAATTCTGAACTGCTCCTAATCCTCAGGCTTGCCGCTTTTTCTGGCAATTTTATGTGTCTCCTCTTTGGATCTAATACTATCCCTAATTTCTTTTGTAAGCCATGGTTGAGCCACCTTTCCTGTTTTATTTTTGTGCCGGACAGGAATGAATAATTGTTGTAATTCCTGCCCACGTTCTTTAAATATTAGCCATTGCCTATCCACCATCATCCCTTTTAGTGAAGTTCCCCAATCTATCATCGCCAACTCACACCTCATACTTTCGTAATTTCCTTTATTTAGATTCAGGAGCCTAGTTTCGGATTCAACTACTTCACTCTCCATCTTAATGAGGAATTCTATCATGTTATGGTCGCTCTTCCCTAAGGGACCCCGCACAACAAGATTTTTAATTAATCCTTTCTCATTGCACAATACCCAGTCCAGGATCGCCTGTTCTCTAGTTGGTTCTTCAATGTATTGGTCTAGAAATCCATCATGTACACACTCCAGGAATTCCTCCCCCACAGTATTATTGCTAATTTGGTTTGACCAATCTATATATAGATTAAAGTCACCCATGATTATAGTTCTACCCTTCTTGCATGCGTCTCTAATTTCCTGTTTAATGCCCTCCCCAACATCTCCACTACTGTTTGGGGGCCTATAGACAACCCCCACCAACGTTTTCTGCCCCTTGGTGTTTCTTAGCTCCACCCATACAGATTCCACATTGTGATTTTCCGAGCCAATATCCTTCCTCACTATTGCATTGATTTCCTCCTTTACTGACAACACTACCCCACCTCCTTTCCCCTTTTGCCTGTCCTTCTTAAATATTGAATACCCCTGGATGTTCAGTTCCCATCCTTGGTCACCCTGCAGCTATGTCTCCGTAATCGCAGCAATAGCATAATGGTTAATATCTATCTGCGCTGTTAATTCATCTACCTTATTGCGAATGCTCCGCTCATTAAGACACAATGGGCTCGAATTTAGCAGGCCTGCGGGTTCCCAGCGGGTGGTCCTCCGGGAGCGTGGAAAACGCGGACGGCTAATCGTGTGAGACCCCACGCGATCGCGGGATAATTGACCTGATTAAGCCCTGCTTCCGGGTTCTCCGCTCCCCAGCTGCGTGCCGGCCGGCTGCGCATGCGCAGTACCGTCGACGCGATGTAGGAGCTCCACTTAAAGGGGCAGTCTCCCAAAGCCCCTCCTGCTGCAATCAAGAGGTTTGAGACGATGGCTCAGCAAAGGGGAAAGGCTGCGCCCCGTTTTTCAGACCTGGCACTGCAGCTGATGCTGGAGGGCGTGAGGAGGAGGAGGGAAACGCTCTTCCCAGAAGATGGACGCAAGTTCCCTGCCGCCGCCACCAGGAAGGCATGGGCAGAGGTGGCGGCGGAGGTGAGCAGCAGGGGCAACACCCCAAGGACTTGGGAGCAGTGCCGCAAGCGCTTCAATGACCTGACTAGGTCTGGCAAGGTGAGTACACCAACGCACCCTCCCACATCCCGTCCCCACCATCACGCCAAACAGATCACAACCCCCTCCTGCACAGCCACCACTGCGCTCCATCAGCAATCCTCACAGCCACTCATTCACCATCCTCACCGTGCACGCAAGTACCCACCGTCCCTGACCCCACCCGAACACTACCACACACCCCAATCCCCATGCAATGGAATGGGCACGTGGCCCACGCATCCTCCCATCCATCCGCGCCACGCTCAACCCAACCACACCGATGCTCGATGCGTCTCACGATGCAATACGCACCCACTCACACGTCTGTGTTTTGCCTTCACAGGAGAAGAGAAGCAAGAACGATCGGGAAAGGGCACGCACCGGAGGTGGGCCGCCGCAAGTGGTGGAGCTCACCGACGCCGAGGTGGAGGCGCTCGACCTCGCCCGCACGCGACATTGCCTGTCGGTGGCCGATGGCGAGTGTGTCGCTGCCGAAACGGCCGGTAAGGGAAAGCTGACACTCAACACCCATGATCGCAAGTGACCGTATCATCACCTGCCATCAGGCGCACTGTCAAGTTGGTCCACATGCCTCAAAGTGCCCTCTGTTCTCTTGCAGGTCCGTCTGTGTGTGAAGCGATCGTGGAGGGCGATTCCTCAGAGGACATGGTGGTCTCTGAGGGTGCATCGTCACATCAGAGCCAACCATCCACCAGCGCAGAGACACGCACCTCGGTGGGTCCCCCTCGCCAACTAGTTGGGGTAGCACTTGGTGAGTCACCGCGCACGAGTGAGCATGAGCAGACCCTGGTGGCAGGGGCAGCCGCGGAGGGTCCGCGACGGAGGGAGCACTCATCTCCAGGCTCTGCTCAGCCGGACCCAGATGCTGAACCCAGGGGGCCACCAGTGAAAAGGAGAGTCATCGAGGGGCACCAGCTAATTGCTGAGGTACTGGGAGAGGTGCCGCACGCATTGTCCACAATAGCGCAGGCGATGGAGGAGTCCAACTCCTGCATGTGGGCATTGGTGGCGCAGGTACAGGAGGGTACCGGCGACACAGTGTCGCGGGTAGGTGCGGGACTGTCTGCGGTGGAGGACAGGCTGGCCTCCCTCGAGCGTCACGCACAGCTCCACATCGAGTCCATGCAGGCCCTGACAACGTCTGTACGGATTCAGGGTGAGCAACATTCCGCCGCCATCAACAGGCTGACGGATACACTAGGGGTGGCCTTGCAAGGCCTCACACATGCCATCCAAACCGTCGTCCAGCAGGGTGGAAGGGGTGATGTGGGCCGAGGCCACGAGAGGGATGATGGTGACCGGGGACATGGAAGCGGGGACGCTTCTCAAGGCGCCCCCACGTCCCACCCGTCGCCTCCCTCTCAACCAGTACCCGCAATGGTGCCTCCTCTCCAGGTGGCCGAGTCTGCCCCTGCCCCGGTGCAGGAGGAGCAGTCTGTGGAGGTGCCCTCACGGGCACCGAAACCCAGGGGCCGTCCGCCAAAAGCATCTACCCGGTCAAGGCAAGAACACGAGCAACCTGCCACTACCTCTGCTGGAGCCACAGGGGTAGCACCACGTAGGGGTTCCCGGAAAAGAATTGCAAAGGCCTTATAATCACAAAGGGAATGCACCAGGGTGTTTATTAATTTGTACATTTTTTTTTATATAATGTCACATTGGAGATATTAAAAACTATATTCTCACCACTCCTGCCACCTCTCGTCCATTCTTCCGCGGCCTGTGCAATAGGTGCGTTCCGTGGAGGCCATCATGACGGTGAACACCTGCTGCCACCCATTGGGCACACTGCTGTGGGTGCAGGATTACTGGCAACACTCTTCAGTGGAGGGGGCTGGTATGGCCGCTCGCATGTGCAGGTGAGGAGATGCGAGCGCCTCGCACTGTCTGACTCTCGGAGAACCGTTGACGTATGAGTGCGTCCCTGGCCCGGCGAGCATCCCGGTGAGTCGTGGTTCGGCGCATGGGTCGTCCACTATCCTCTGGCGCGTCCTCCTCCTCCGCCTCCTCCTCCTCCTCCTCCTCCTCCTCCTCGCCCTCGCCTTCCTCAATGTGGGTGGCGGGTGTGGATGGGGCCTCCTCCAGCGGCACCCCTCTCTGTTGGGCCATGTTGTGCAGGGCACAGCAGACAACTATGATTCGTCCCACTCTGAATGGTGTGTATTGGAGCGCTCCCCCAGAACGATCAAGGCACCTGAAGCGCATCTTGAGCAGCCCTATGGTCTGCTCAATTGTAGACCTGGTAGCAGTGTGGCTGTCATTGTACCGACGCTCCGGCTCGGTGATGGGGTTCCTCAGAGGTGTCATGAGCCACGTGTGCAGGGGATACCCCTTGTCGCCGAGGAGCCAGCCGTTGCCGGCGTTGGGTGCCTGCAGGATGGGCGGGACGGCGGACTCCCTGAGGACGAAGGCATCGTGGCAGCTGCCGGGGTATCTGGCGCACACGTGTAGGAATCTCTGGCGGTGGTCACAGATGAGCTGGGCGTTCATGGAGTGATACCCCTTCCTGTCGATGAACAGCCCTGGCTCATGCGGAGGTGCCCGTATGGTGATGTGGGTGCAGTCAATTACACCCTGCACCCGTGGGAAGCCGGCCATGGCATGGAATCCAACCGCCCTCTCCATCTGGCTGCGCTCGTCCATGGCGAAGTTGATGTAGTGCGAGGCCCTGCGGAACAACCGATCGGTGACCTGCCTTATGCACTTGTGTGCAGCGGACTGACAGACCCCGGTGATGTCCCCGGTGGCACCCTGGAAGGATCCGGATGCGAAGAAGTTGAGGGCAGTGGTGACTTTGACGGCGACAGGTAGGAAGATGCTGCTTGGTCCATCAGGGAGCAGCTCGTCGTTAAGGAGGCTGCAGATGTCGGCGACTACCTGGCGATTGACTCTGAGCCTCCGTATGCATTGCTCCTCGGAGAGGTCCATGAAGCTGAGCCTCGGTCTGTAGACCCTGTGCGGAGGGTAGTGCCTCCTGCAACACATCTCTCTCTGCGGTTGCCCTCCCTCCTGCTGTGCAGGTGGGTGTGCCACCGCACCGTGTTGGGGGGCCCCACGTCTCCGAGGCGGACGGCGTGGACTGCGAGGCTGCTGGGGCTGGTCATCCTGTTCGTCCTCCGACGATGTCAACGCACCACCCATCTGGCAGGTGTTGGTCTGAGGGGTTGTGCAGGGTAGGTGGGTGGTTCCTCGGACTGGGGCTGCGGTTTCGTGTCGGTCTGTCCTCTGGCTTGGCGGGGGGTGGTGGAGGGCAGGGGTTGCCCTATGTGACGTGGTGGCCTCCTGCGTGGGTGAGGGCGCTCCCCCGTGGAGCGCACCTTGGCACCTGCCACAGGCTGCTGGCTGCAACACGCCTGGTTGGAGAGAGACTGTTTCCCCCAGTGTGTGAAACTCACTGCCTTGAACCTAAAATCCCACACTTCCTCTTTTGACAGCTGCTTCAGCTCATTAACTGACCACAACGAGCAAGGTAAGTGCTCTCAAGTGGAACCCCGCTGGCTTTAATTGCCTGCGGGATTCCCACCAGCGGGGCTTGCGCGCGCAGCCCCGCACGTCAGCGCGGTACCCGGAAGTGGCCGGGATTTCGTCGCGATCCGGTCACGTGACCGGATATCAGGATTTTCGGGGCCCCCCCGCTGGGAACCCGCCGGAAACACGATCCCAAAATCGAGCCCAATGCCTTTAGACTTGTCTTTTTAAGATTGCAAGTCATCTTAGTTTTATTTTGCACTATGGCCCTATTTGTTTCTCGCCCTTGTTTTCTCTGCCTTCCACTATTGCTTCTTCCCTTTCTGTCTTTTGTTTCTATCCTTGTTTCCCCCTCCTCTGACTCCCCGCTCAGGTTCCCATCCCCCTGCCATTCTAGTTTAAATCTTCCCCAACAGCACTAGCAAACACCCCCGCGAGGACATCGGTCCCGGTCCTGCTCGGGTGTAACCCGTCACGCTTGTACAGGTCCCACCTTCCCCAGAACCGGTCCCAATGTCCCAGGAATCTAAATCCCTCCCTCCTACACCATCCCTGCAGCCACGCATTCATCCTGTCTATTCTCCTGTTCCTATACTCACTAGCACGTGGCACCGGTAGTAATCCTGAGATCACTACCTTTGAGGTCCTGCTTTTTAATTTATCTCCTAACTCCTTAAATTCACCTTGCAGGACCTCTTCCCTTTTTTTACCTATGTCGTTGGTACCAATATGGACCACGACTACTGGCTGTTCACCCTCCCCCTCCAGAATGCCCTGCAGCCGCTCCGTGACATCCTTGACCCTAGCACCAGGGAGGCAACATACCATCCTGGAGTCACGTTTGCGGCCGCAGAAACGCCTATCTGTTCCCCTTACAATTGAATCCCCTATCACTATAGCCCTGCCACTCTTCTTCCTCCCCTCCTGTGCAGCAGAGCCCCCCGTGGTGCCACGAACTTGGCTCTTGCTGCTTTCCCCTGATAAGCCATCTCCCCCAACAGCATCTAAAGCGGTTTATCTGTTTGAGAGGGAGATGGCCCCAGGGGACACCTACTCTACCTGCCTAGTCCTTTTACTCTGCCTGGCGGTCACCCATTTCCTTTCTGCCTGCGTAATCTTTACCTGCGGTGTGACCACCTCACTGAACGTGCTATCCACGATAGTCTCAGCATCGCGGATGCTCCACAGTGAATCCACCCGCAGCTCCAGCTCCGAAAGACGGTTCGTCAGTAGCTGCAGCTGGACACACTTCCTGCACACATGGTCGCCAGGGACACCTGTAGTGTCCATGACTTCCCACATAGTGCAGGAGGAGCATATCACGGGTGCGAGCTGTGCTGCCATGACTTGTCTTAGATTTACACTGCGTTCACCTCTCAGACTCTCCTCCCACTCTCAGTCTCTCCTTTTATACTGCGTTCACCTCTCAGACTCTCCTCCCGCTCTCGGTCTCTCCTTTTATACTGCGTTCACCTCTCAGACTCTCCTCCCGCTCTCAGTCTCTCCTTTTATACTGCGTTCACCTCTCAGACTCTCCTCCCGCTCTCAGTCTCTCCTTTTATACTGCGTTCACCTCTCAGACTCTCCTCCCGCTCTCAGTCTCTCCTTTTATACTGCGTTCACCTCTCAGACTCTCCTCCCGCTCTCAGTCTCTCCTTTTATACTGCGTTCACCTCTCAGACTCTCCTCCCGCTCTCAGTCTCTCCTTTTATACTGCGTTCACCTCTCAGACTCTCCTCCCGCTCTCAGTCTCTCCTTTTATACTGCGTTCACCTCTCAGACTCTCCTCCCGCTCTCAGACCGTAATGGAGTAACGGAGAGGGTTGATGAAGGTTGATGTTGTGTAGATGGACTTTCAGAAGGCATTTGATAAAGTACCACATAATAGACTGGTGAACAAAATTGAAGCCCGTGGGATTAAAGGGGCAGTGGCAGTGTGGAGAACTGCTGTTTATCTTAAGGGAAGTTTACAGTGGTGTCCACCAGGGGTCGGTATTAGGACCACAGCTCCGTTTGATATATATTAATGACCTGGACTTGGTATAATTTTAAAGTTTTCACAAGACACAAAGCTTGGAAATGTAATAAACAATGTGGAAGATAGTATCAGACTTAAGGAGGACATAAACTAGTGAAATGTGCAGACATGTGACAGACGAAATTTAATGCAGAGAAGTGATGCATTTTGGAAGGAAAATGAGGGATAGAATCATAGAAAGGTTACAGTGCAAAAGGAGGCCATTCAGCCCATCGAGTCTGTGCCGGCTCTGTGCAAGAGCAATCCAGATGGTCCCACTCCCCCGCCCTATCCCCGTAGCCCTGCAAATTTTTTCCTTTCAAGTACTTATCCAGTTCCCTTTTGAAGGCCATGATTGAATCTGCCTCCACCACCCCCTCGGGCAGTGCATTCCAGATCCTAACCACTCGCTGTGCAAAAAAGTTTTTCCTCATGTCATCTTTGGTTCTTTTGCCAATCACCTTAAATATGCGTCCTCTGGTTCTTGACCCTTCCACCAATGGGAACAGTTTCTCTCTATCCACTCTGTCTACACCCTTCATGATTTTGAACACCTCGATCAAATCTCCTCACAACCGTCTCTGTTCCAAGGAGAACAACCCCAGCTTCTCCAGTCCATCCACGTAACTAAAGTCCCTCATCCCTGGAATCATTCTAATAAATCTCTTCTGCACCCTCTCTAAGACCTTCACATCTTTCCTAAAGTGCGGTGCCCAGAACTGGACACAATACTCCAGCTGTGCTTGAACCAGTGTTTTATAAAGGTTCATCATGACGTCCTTGTTTTGTACTCTATGCCTCTATTTATAAAGCCCAGGATCCTGTATGCTTTTTTAACCACTTCCTCAACCTGTCCTGCCGCCTTCAACGATTTGTGCACATATATCCCCAGATCTCTCTGTTCCTGTACCCCTTTTAGAGTTGTGCTCTGTAGTTTATATTGCCTCTCCTCATTCTTCCTACCAAAATGTATCACCTCGCATTTTTCTGAGTTAAATGTCACCTGTCACGTGCGCCGCCCATTCCACTATCCTGTCTATATCCTCTTGAAGTCTATCACTATCCTCCTCACTGTTCACTACCCTTCCAAGTTTTGTATCATCTGCAAATTTTGAAATTGTGCCCTGTACACCCAAGTCCAAGTCATTAATATATATCAAGAAAAGCAGTGGTCCCAGCACTGACCCCTGGAGAACACCACTGTACACCTCCCTCCAGTCTGAAAAACAACCGTTCACCACTACTCTCTGCTTCCTGTTACTGAGCCAATTTTGTATCCATGCTGCTACTGCCCTTTTTATTCCATGGGGAGGTAATACAAACTAAATGGTACAATTTTAAAAGGGAATGCAAGAACAGAGAGACCTGGGGGCTCACATGCACAAATCTTTGAAGGTGGCAGGACAAGTTGAGAAGGCTGTTCAAAAAGCAAATGGGATCCTGGGCTTTATCAATAGAGGCATAGAAGGGAATTTTAACCCCCCAGGATGGGCGGGCTGATTGCATCAAATTTTAGCTGTGTTTCAGATTTAATGCCTGCCGGGCGGAATTCCCAGACCTTGGGAAAGCTGGCAGCTGAAGAGAGGACAGAACGGGCAGATCCAGCAGGTGAGAGCCTTTCCAGCACTGCTTGTTTGCAAGGAGGAGCAGGAGAGCTTCCCCTGGACCTCCAAGCAAACCTGCTCACCCCCCCGTGATCAAACCCCCCCCCGGCGATTGCCCCCACAGTGATCAAACCCAACCCCACAATCGGACCCCATCGCGACCGCCCCCCTGCCCGATCGGACCCCTGTCACAATCCCCCCCCCCCCACCGCAATCAGACCATCCAGTGATCGGACCCCTGTCGCAATCCCCCCCCCCCACCGCAATCAGACCATCCAGCGATCGGACCCCTGTCGCAATCCCCCCCCCCCACCGCAATCAGACCATCCAGCGATCGGACCCCTGTCACAATCCCCCCCCCCCCCACCGCAATCAGACCATCCAGTGATCGGACCCCTGTCGCAATCCCCCCCCCCCCACCGCAATCAGACCATCCAGCGATCGGACCCCTGTCACAATCCCCCCCCCCCACCGCAATCAGACCATCCAGCGATCGGACCCCTGTCACAATCCCCCCCCCCCCACCGCAATCAGACCATCCAGCGATCGGACCCCTGTCACAATCCCCCCCCCCCACCGCAATCAGACCATCCAGCGATCGGACCCCTGTCGCAATCCCCCCCCCCCACCGCAATCAGACCATCCAGTGATCGGACCCCCCTGTCACAATCCCCCCCCCCCCACCGCGATCAGACCATCCAGCGATCGGACCCCTGTCACAATCCCCCCCCCCCCCACCGCGATCAGACCATCCAGCGATCGGACCCCTGTCACAATCCCCCCCCCCCCCCACCGCAATCAGACCATCCAGCGATCGGACCCCTGTCACAATCCCCCCCCCCCCCCACCACGATCAGACCATCCAGCGATCGGACCCCCCTGTCACAATCCCCCCCCCCCACCGCGATCAGACCATCCAGCGATCGGACCCCTGTCACAATCCCCCCCCCCCCACCGCGATCAGACCATCCAGCGATCGGACCCCCCTGTCACAATCCCCCCCCCCCCACCGCAATCAGACCATCCAGCGATCGGACCCCTGTCACAATCCCCCCCCCCCCCCACCGCAATCAGACCATCCAGCGATCGGACCCCCCTGCGATGGGACCCTCCCCCATCATGGGAACCCCCCGCGATCATAACCCTCCCGCAGCTCCCCCCAGACGTGATTCCTCCCCTCCTTCCACCTGCGCTCGGAGACCCTGACCGACGTCATCTCAATCTGGCCAACAAGGAGAACAATCCCAGTTCTCCAGTCTATCCACGTAACTAAAGTCCCTCATCCCTGGAATCATTCCAGTAAATCTCCTCTACACCCTCTCTAAGACCTTCACATCTTTCCTAAAGTGCGGTGCCCAGAACTGGACACAATACTCCAGCTGTGGCCAAACCGGTGTTTTATAAAGATTCATCATAACCTTCCTGCTTTTGTACTCTATGTGCTCGATTTTCGAATGAAGTAGCGGGTGCGTTGGGGGCGGGGCCTCTGAAAATCGGGGAAATCCCTTTCGGGTTCGGAGCCCGGCTCCAACCCACAGACTTCCGGGTTCCCCATTGATGCGTCTGGGCGCACGCACGCTTCCCGAATGCGGAAGTCCCACCGACAATTAAAGCCAGCGGGATGATCATTTACATAGTTGTTGAGGTAGTTTCAGTACTTGAAGTACTTAATTTTCTCCACATTTTGGCAGGGGTGTGATTTTGAAGCATCCTTAGCATGTTTCCTGTGCTGTGGGAAACACTCCCTGTTGCAACAGACATGTTTCAGTCAGCAGCCAGTGGGAGATTCAAATGCTTATTTGACAGATCGGGAGAAAAGGTCAATTATTGCAGCAGGGCACTCTGTTATTTCAGACAAAGTTTTGGCTGCAAGATCTTTGTGTTTGCACTGAAAATTCTTACTTTCCACTCAAAATTCTGCTGTTCAAATAATATTTAAATACTTTGCGGACCCCCTCAAACTCACACCGTCAGCATGGGAGGCGCCATGGCTGCATTCACCACTACATCTGAGGATGAGCAACATCACCATCCTTGCCAGGCATGGCGTCCACCTCCGCCACTTGGAGCACAGGACTGCAGTGGTTCAAGAAGGCAGCTCACCACCACCTTCTCAAGGGCGATTAGGGATGGGCAATAAATGCCAGCCTCGCCAGCGACGCCCACATCCCATGAACGAATAAAAAAAAACAACAGAGGGAGCGGCGTTGCAGGAGGCAATACCCTCGTCACAGGGTCTACAAACTGAGGCTCAGCTTCCTGGACCTCTCTGAGGAGCAGTGCATACAGAGGCTCAGAGTCAGTCGCCAGGAAGTCGCAGACATCTGCAGCCTCCTTCATGCCGAATTGCTCCTGGCTGGGCCGAGCAGCATCTCCTTACCTGTCGCTGTCGAAGTCACCACTGCCCTCAACTTCTACACCTCCGGATCATTCCAGGGAGCCACCGGGGACATCGCCGGGGTCTCTCAGTCGTCTGTACACAAGTGCATAAGGCAGGTCACTGATGGCATGTTTCACAGGGCCTCGCAGTACGTCAACTTCCCCATGGACGACCTCAGCCAAATGGAGAGGGCAGTGGGATTCCACTCTGTGGCTGGCTTCTCGCGAGTGCAGGGTGTAATCGATTGCACCCATATAGCAATCTGAGTACCTCCACATGAGCCAGGACTGTTCATCAACAGGGAGGGCCATCACTCTGTTGGCCAGGGGATGCAAAAACTACCGGGTTTATTCCGAACTGCTGACACACACGCAAAAGCAACTTTTGAACTGAAGTAACCTGAGTTCAGTCGCTGGCCTGAGCTGGCTGGAACTGGTTTGAATTAGCTAAGTTTCATGAAAGGCAAAGGAGATGTGATAAGACACAAGTCCTTATTTAGAAAAGGAGTAATGAGGTAATGCTACCTAAGTCCTTGGGACAGAGCCAATGAGGAGAAGACACGGACTAGGCGAGCAAGCCTGAACCAACGGGAGAGAGAGACAGCACAGCTTGAAGAGATAAGATTCGGAATAAGAAGGAAGAATCTGGGGCGTGGAGCCAGCGAAGACTCTGGAGACCAACCATCGCGGAAGTGGAAGAACCTACGTTAGGGACGTAGAGACGACGCCGAAAGAGAGAGAGAGAACGGAACGCCTGGCCAGCGTCAGATCTCCTTTTCGGGTATTAGCCTTTATATTCTGTGACCACTCAGGGAGTGTCAGAGAAACCTAGTGGGTGTGCGTTTAGATCCTTGTTTGGGTATAAAACTGTATAACCTGGTGCAAACTGCATGCCTATATCTAACCAGACGCATAAGCTATATGTATATGATCTAACGACGTGAATAAAGCGAATTGAGAGTTAAGAGAGAATTGATTCTTCTCCTCTTTGTACTAAGCCAATAACCATAACCGGTGACCTCCGGTCAACAACTCCATCAACACTCAGCTCGTTTGTGACCACCGCAAAAGACTCCTTCACGTGTGTGCCAGATTCCCTGGCAGCTGCCATGATTCCTTCATCCTCCGGGAATCCAACATCCCGTCCCTCTTCCACGCACCGAACACCTTTAAGGCCTGACTCCTCGGGGACAAGGGATACTCCCTGCACACGTGGCTCATGACATCTGTGAGGAACCCCATCACCGAGCAACAGCATCGATATAACGACAACCACATCGCCACCAGGTCTACAATTGACCATGCTATAGGGCTGCTCAAGATGCAGTTTAGGTGCCTTGATCATTCTGGGGGAGTGCTTCAATAGGCACCAGACAGAGTGGAACGCATTATAGTTTTGTGTTGTGTCCTGCACAACATGGCACAACAAAGAGGGAAGCTTCTTGAGGAGGCCCCATCCACATCTGCCACCCATATTGAGGAGGAGGAGGAGGAGGAGGAGCAGGAGCAACCCATTGGCAGAGCAGCGGCTCACCTGGCTGCTCATGAACGGTTCTCCTAACATCAGACAGTGTGAAGAGTCCAGTCCTCACACCATCTGGATAGAGCAGCACCCCCCCACCCCTCCCAAACAGGCCTGCAACTACACATACACCCAATGTAAAGTGACCCAATGGGTGGCATCAAGTGTCGCTGTTCATGGTGAACCTCATGAAAGGACCCTATTACAGAAGCCAGTCAAGAATGGCCAAGACCTGGCAGAAGTGATGACAATAATAATATTTAATGTGAGTTTAACATAAAGCTAATATAAATAAAAAACATGACCAACCATCAAACACCCTTGTACGTACCCTTCGTGCTTACAAAACCTTCGCCTTTCTCTTCCAACTACTTCTACGTGGTGCATCCCCTGTGGCTGCAGCAGAGGTAGTAGCTGTTTGCTCTTGTTCATGCCCTGACCGATTAGATGCTTTGGGCCTACACCCTCTGGGTTTGGGTGCCCGTGAGGGCCCCTCCAAAGACTGCTCCACCTGCACCTGTGCAGGGGCAGTTCGGTCACCTGGAGAGGAGGCAGCATTGCGGGTACTGGTTGAGAGGCGGGTCATGGGTGAGACGTGGGAGCACTTTGATTGGTGTCCCCACTTCCATGTCCCCTTTCGCCATCATCCCTCCACTGGGCCAGGCCCACATCACTCCTACCACTCTGCTGGACAAAAGTTTGGAGGACATGTGTGAAGTTTTGTTGGTCCATTGCTGGTGTATCTGCCTGCCCGTTTTAAGGCGGCAGAATATTGTTCGCTATGAGTCCGAATGGCCGTTGTCAGGGCCCAAATGGACTCATTTGTGAGCCGTGCCTGAAGCTCAATGGAGGCTAGCCTTCCCTCCATCGCAGACATTCCTGCACTTACCCATGACAGTATCTCAGAAAGTTGCTCACGTCCCTGTGACACTATCTCAGAGATTCCCTCCTGTATCGGTGCCACCATTCCACTCTTGCAACCCATTGGCAGAGCAGCGTGGAGAGTGCGCGTGGCACCTCTTCCAGTATCTTGCAAATGTGCTGCTGTCCCTCGATCATTCTTCTTTTAAAGGATGGCCCCCAGGGTTCAGCATCTGTGTCCAGCTGAGCAGAACCTGGACAGGAGTGCTCCCACCGACGCAGATTCTCTGAAGCTGCCCCTGCCACCAGTGTCTGCTCATGCTCACGTGTGTGGCAACTCACCAGGTGCCAACCCAACTAACTGAGGACTAGGACCCAGCAAGGTGTGAGTATCTGTGCTGGTGGATGGTTCGCTTAGATGTGACGGTGCACCCTCAGAGGCCGGCAGGTCCTCTCAGGAATCGTCCTCTGCCATTCCAGCGGCTGCTGAAGGCCCTGTAAGAGAACAGAAGGCAATATTAAGCATGATGTCAGATATGTCATGTTGCGATGAGCATTCTGAGGTGCTGAAGAGGGCAAGGCATGTCAATATCAATTCATATTGTGTGTGCTGAATATTAAAGTTCTGTCACCAGATGTTTGTCGGGTGCCGGTGGACAGGCACTCAAGGGTTCGGCTGAGCTCCAGCGCCTCCTGCTCCGCGTCTGTGAGGACGACGATTTGTTGCGGCCCCCCTCCAGTCTTCACCCTCTTCCGTGCATTCTGGGCTCTCTTTTCCTATATGGGGAGAAAGTACAGATGCGTGAGTGAGTGATGGTAACGTGCCAACTGATGAATGCAATGGTTTGGGTGAGGCTGACCGTGAAAGAGATGCATCAGAGAGTGAGTATAAGACAGAGCTGTGACATTGTATGAGGATTGAGTTGAGTGGTAGTGGTAGGGTGACTAATGGGGAGGTGAGGAAGTTGGAAGTGTAGGTAAGTTGAGGATGAACCTTAAGTGCTGTGGGGAGTGATGTGATAGAGTAGTGTTGGCAGTGCAGAATGAGTTGGGGGATGGGACTGGTGATGTGGAAGACGGAATGTAGGAGAATCAGTAAGTGTACTCACTTTGGCTGACCTAGTTAGGTCATTGAATCGCTTCTTGCACTGGATCCAGGTGTGGGACATGTTGCTGCTGCTGGTGACCTCCTCTGCCACCTCGAGCCAGGCCTTCTTGGTGGCAGAGGCAGGCCACTTCCTCCCGTCCACCGGGTAAAACACACCCCTCCTCCTCCTCCTCACCCCATCCAGTAGCACCTGGAGTGAGGAATCGCTGAATCTTGGCCTCAGCCTCAGCCTCACCCTTGCCCCATGCTGCTCCATTGTGGTGTGTGGGTGTTTGCTCCAGGAGCAGCCATTGGAGGTCTGCCTCTTTAAATAGAGCTCCTCCAGCTGACAGCCTGTGATGCGGGTGCGCAGTCCGCCCATTGTGCAGCTTTCAGATGGCAAACCCGGAAGCCATGTTAAGTGGCTCCAATTGACTCACGATCGCATGCGAAACGGATATTTTTTATTGGGCGGGTTACCCACACGCCCAATCACCCCCCCCTGCTGCCGTCCTGCCTCCACGCTAATATCCGGGCCCATGTATTTCAGGTTTTTATTTTAAGATTCAGGGTATTGGCACAGTTTTGGCAGTGGTGGATATGCTTCAAAACAATCTTATTGCTGTGGTTATTAGGATTCAGGTGTCAGCAACAATTCACAACTTTTTAAAAATTCATTCAGGGGATGTGCACGTCGCTGGTAAGGCCGGCATTTATTGCCCATCCCTAATTGCCCTTGAGAAGGTGGTGGTGAGCCGCCGCCTTGAACCGCTGCAGTCTGTGGCTACAAAAGCAGGTCAGAGGCTGGGTATTCTCCGGCGAGTGACTCACTTCCTGACTCCCCAAAGCTTTTCCACCATCTACAAGGCACAAGTCAGGAGTGTGATGGAATACTCTCCACTTGCCTGGAACAGCTCCAACAATACTCAAGAAGCACAACAACATCCAGGACAAAGCAGCCCGCTTGATTGGCACCCCATCCGCCACCCTAAACATTCACTCCCTTCACCACCGGCGTACAGTGGCTGCAGTGTGCACCATCCACAGGATGCATTGCAGCAACTCGCCAAGGCTTCTTCGACAGCACCTCCCAAACCCACGACCTCTACCACCTAGAAGTACAAGAGCAGCAGGCACATGGGAACAACACCACCTGCACGTTCCCCTCCAAGTCACACACCATCCCGACTTGGAAATATATCGGCCGTTCCTTCATCGTCGCTGGGTCAAAATCCTGGAACTCCCTTCCTAACAGCACTGTGGGAGAACCTTCACCACACGGACTGCAGCGGTTCAAGAAGGCGGCTCACCACCACCTTCTCAAGGGGCAATTAGGGATGGGCAATAAATGCCGGCCTCGCCAGCGACGCCCACATCCCATGAATGAATAAAAAAAACCTCAAAAGACAGTAGGAGGCAGCGGGGGACGAAGTCAATGCCAGGAGCACAGCATCATGAACATGGATGCAGTGCAGGAAGAAGTTCAATGCTTTGACATGAGTGGTCAAGGTGAGTGAGGTCAACTGTCAAGTGGTGTCTCCAACCAACTGCACCACGCACTACACCCCCATCCCCCACATACCAATAATCTCTTTCCATCAGTACTCAACTCTTCCAACCAGTTGCTTCCTCTCACCCTTACACATTACCACTGTTGCAAGCTGCCCACCCACAACTCACAGGCCACACACACTGGCAGCTATTCAACCATGACAGGCACATCACCCTGACACGCGTCCCGCTTTCTTGCAGGAGAAGGTGGCGCATATCAAGAGGCAGCAAGTGGCCATGGCATTCAGCCCCTCGAGCCTGTTCCGCCATTCAATGAGATCATGGTGGACCTGTGACCTAACTCCATATACCTGCCTTAGCCCCATATCCCATAATACCCTTGGTTCACAGAAATCTATCAATCTCAGATTTAACATTCACAAGTGAGCGAGCATCAACTGCTGTCTGCAGAAGAGCATTCCAAACGTCTCCCACCCTCTGCGTGTAGAAGCATTTTATAACTTCACTCCTGCACGTCCTGGCTCTAAATGTTGGGCTATGTCCCCGCGTCCTAGTATTCAAGTCTAGGAGACCTCCAAAAACAGTTACAAATGTCTCGACAGCCAGAAGCAATAATCCAGCCACTAACCTGTAAATCCTGCATGGTCCTTTTAAATAGCGCTGGTGGGGGGTCCTCCAGGCACTCTAAGACACGTTCAAATGATCGGAGGTTAAGACTGTGCGTTGAGTTCAGCGTTAAGACCCAAAATGGTGTCTATCACTTTAAATCAGTGTTGCACACTGATTGAAGCCATTTTCTCCCTACTTTACATGATTCCAGCGTGCGTTATCTGCGCCTGCGCAAACTCCTGTACCAAGATGGCGTCTGGCACACGACACACTGGAAACATGCGTGCGCATCCAAGACGCCATCTTGGAAGATGGAGAGGTCGTGTAGCGCAGAAACAATGGGCGCTACACGGCCCAATTTAGTGCCCATTGATTCCAGAAAGTTATTAGGGCTGTGAACTCTAGAAAGCTATTGGTTAAGGGCTTTGAATTACAAAGGCCCTTTTTCATCATTGAAGGTGCAGATTTGAAATGGAACATGCACAGTCCACTGGAAGGAGGGAAAGGTGGCCAGAAGGATGGCAGGACCAGCGCAAGAGTGGGCCCCACGCTTCTCCAATGAAGCTGTTGAGGCCCTGGTGGATGAAAGGAGGGCCAACATGTACCCGCAGGGTGGCCGGAGACCCTCCAGACTGCAGCTCCACAGGCATTGGCAGACAGAGGCGCAGGAAGTGAATGCCAGGAGCATGGCACACGCACGTGGGAGCAGTGCCGAAAGAAGTTCAACGATTTGACACGAGTGGTCAAGGTGAGTGAATGTAAGCTTCAAGTGGCACATCCGACCAACTGCCCCACTGCTCCACGCATCACACTCCCTGTCACCCACCCACCAACAAACACTGCCCATCCATACGCAATGCTACACTTGGCATACTGCATCTCACCCGCACAACCACCACTCACAGGTCACACCCACTGGTAGCTATTCAACCACAACAAGCACATCACCCACACACCTTGCAGGACACTCACTGACACACTGTCCTCTGTCTTGCAGGAGAAGGCGGCAGCAGGAGGGACCTGAGGCTGGACGGGGACGTTTACACATCCTCACCCCCACTAGAGGAGACAGTGCTTCAGATCATTGGCCAGGCCATCGCTGCAGCCGTGGCCACATGCTGCGCTGGAGGTCCCAACGAAGGGGGTCTCTGCATATCTAATGCTCCTTCTCCTTTTCCACATCTCCCTCCTCCCGTTATCTTTTCTGATTTTTGTGCTGCACATGCTGTCAGCTCACACCTCGTCCTCACTCCTCTCCCCACTCCACAACTCAACCTGTTTCCCTTTGTCATTGCAGATACCCAAGAACATGTGGCGGCATTGCCCGAGGAGGAGGAGGAGGAGGAGGGGGTGGGGGAGGGGGAGGAGGAGGAGGGGGAGGAGGAGGAGGGAGAGGACACTAAAGCCTCACCATCACTCGATCTGACACTTGCTTCCAGCTCAGAGACTGACACTGCGTGTCCTTTAGAGGTTGGGTTACAGGAGGGATCTGCATGTGGTGATTCACCGAGCACAAGTGTGCAGGAGCCGGGGCGGGGGGAGCAGATATCACAGGAGCCGGGGCGGGGGGAGCAGATATCACAGGAGCCGGGGCGGAGGGAGCAGATATCACAGGAGCCGGGGCGGGGGGAGCAGATATCACAGGAGCCGGGGCGGGGGGAGCAGATATCACAGGAGCCGGGGCGGGGGGAGCAGATATCACAGGAGCCGGGGCGGAGGGAGCAGATATCACAGGAGCCGGGGCGGGGGGAGCAGATATCACAGGAGCCGGGGCGGGGGGAGCAGATATCACAGGAGCCGGGGCGGAGGGAGCAGATATCACAGGAGCCGGGGCGGAGGGAGCAGATATCACAGGAGCCGGGGCGGAGGGAGCAGATATCACAGGAGCCGGGGCGGAGGGAGCAGATATCACAGGAGCCGGGGCGGGGGGAGCAGATATCACAGGAGCCGGGGCGGGGGGAGCAGATATCACAGGAGCCGGGGCGGAGGGAGCAGATATCACAGGAGCCGGGGCGGAGGGAGCAGATATCACAGGAGCCGGGGCGGGGGGAGCAGATATCACAGGAGCCGGGGCGGGGGGAGCAGATATCACAGGAGCCGGGGCGGAGGGAGCAGATATCACAGGAGCCGGGGCGGGGGGAGCAGATATCACAGGAGCCGGGGCGGGGGGAGCAGATATCACAGGAGCCGGGGCGGGGGGAGCAGATATCACAGGAGCCGGGGCGGAGGGAGCAGATATCACAGGAGCCGGGGCGGGGGGAGCAGATATCACAGGAGCCGGGGCGGGGGGAGCAGATATCACAGGAGCCGGGGCGGAGGGAGCAGATATCACAGGAGCCGGGGCGGAGGGAGCAGATATCACAGGAGCCGGGGCGGGGGGAGCAGATATCACAGGAGCCGGGGCGGGGGGAGCAGATATCACAGGAGCCGGGGCGGGGGGAGCAGATATCACAGGAGCCGGGGCGGAGGGAGCAGATATCACAGGAGCCGGGGCGGAGGGAGCAGATATCACAGGAGCCGGGGCGGGGGGAGCAGATATCACAGGAGCCGGGGCGGGGGGAGCAGATATCACAGGAGCCGGGGCGGAGGGAGCAGATATCACAGGAGCCGGGGCGGAGGGAGCAGATATCACAGGAGCCGGGGCGGGGGGAGCAGATATCACAGGAGCCGGGGCGGAGGGAGCAGATATCACAGGAGCCGGGGCGGGGGGAGCAGATATCACAGGAGCCGGGGCGGAGGGAGCAGATATCACAGGAGCCGGGGCGGGGGGAGCAGATATCACAGGAGCCGGGGCGGGGGGAGCAGATATCACAGGAGCCGGGGCGGAGGGAGCAGATATCACAGGAGCCAGGGCGGGGGGAGCAGATATCACAGGAGCCGGGGCGGGGGGAGCAGATATCACAGGAGCCGGGGCGGAGGGAGCAGATATCACAGGAGCCGGGGCGGGGGGAGCAGATATCACAGGAGCCGGGGCGGAGGGAGCAGATATCACAGGAGCCGGGGCGGAGGGAGCAGATATCACAGGAGCCGGGGCGGAGGGAGCAGATATCACAGGAGCAGGGGCGGAGGGAGCAGATATCACAGGAGCCGGGGCGGAGGGAGCAGATATCACAGGAGCCGGGGCGGAGGGAGCAGATATCACAGGAGCCGGGGCGGGGGGAGCAGATATCACAGGAGCCGGGGCGGGGGGAGCAGATATCACAGGAGCCGGGGCGGGGGGAGCAGATATCACAGGAGCCGGGGCGGGGGGAGCAGATATCACAGGAGCCGGGGCGGGGGGAGCAGATATCACAGGAGCCGGGGCGGGGGGAGCAGATATCACAGGAGCCGGGGCGGGGGAGCAGATATCACAGGAGCTGGGGCGGGGGGAGCAGATATCACAGGAGCTGGGGCGGGGGGAGCAGATATCACAGGAGCCGGGGCGGAGGGAGCAGATATCACAGGAGCCGGGGCGGGGGGAGCAGATATCACAGGAGCCAGCTCGCCGGAGGGCGAGATCACTCACTAGTTCTGCTGCTGACGAGTCAGATGAGGACTTCGATGGGCCAGGCTACAGAAGACGGGTGACGGGCGTACACCAACAAATGCTTGGGGCACTGGAAAGCCTGACAGCCTGTGCACAATGAGAAGGAGCAAGGAGGAGTCCAACTCCAACTTGGCGCAGGGCTTTGCGCAGAGCTTGGAGCCCATCCTGTCCAACATGGAACGGGTGGTCACCTCCATCAGTGCACCTGTGGAACCCACCATGATGCAGCGTCTCATGGCCAATGTCACGGCTTCCATTGCAGCACAAACCAATGTCATCAAAGATCTGCAAGCTACGGTTGCTGCTCAGACTGCTGCAATGGAAGCTCAGACTGCTGCTATCGTGGCTCTGGGGATCACTGTGGATCAGGACTTCCAGGGCATCGCAGCACTCCAATAATCCGTTCTCCAGCTGATCACCAGGAGTGCTGAGGCGCCGCCCCGGGAGAGTGGCAGTGGTGCCATGGCAGTCGGACCTGGTGTCCTCTCTCAGGACGACAGCCTTCCTGCTCCCACCCCTGCCACTCTGCCAGTGCCCCTGTTGTTGCCTGTCGGCCAGCCAGGCCAGACTGTTGCAGCCCAGGCCGAGATGGTGCAGCCTGAAGCCGGGCCCTCCCGGCCCAGAGCTGCTCGAGGTCATCCTCCAAGGCCATTCCTCCATTGAAGGCCAGCAGCCTCCCACCACCCATGCTACAGCCACTGGGGAAGCACCTTGTAGGAGCACTAGGATAGGTAAAGGCACACGGACAACAGGCACTGAGGGAATGCACAAGGGGAAATAGTTCTGTTCTGTTTCCATAAGTTGATTCATTCATTGATAAATGAGACTTTGAATTTGCATTTGGTGGTGGTTTTTATTCATGCGATGAGCTGAGGGGGAAACCAAGGTGTGATCAGATGGAGGGTGATTTGATTGTCTTGTGGGAGGGGAAAGGTGGGGAGTGTAGGACTGTTGGTGAGTTGGGGGATGTAATTCCAATTATTGATAGCGGGCACGGATCAGGCGAGCACGCACAGCCCTCGCAGACAAGGCGTGTGGTTCCTGCTGCACTCTTCCAGCTGCACCCCTCCTCCTCCTCCTCAGCCTCTTCCTCCTCCTCCTCAGCCTCTTCCTCCTCCTCCTCAGCCTCTTCCTCCTCCTCCTCCTCAGCCTCTTCCTCCTCCTCCTCCTCCTCAGCCTCTTCCTCTTCAGCCTCTTCCTCCTCCTCCTCCTCAGCCTCTTCCTTCTCCTCCTCCTCCTCCTCCTCCTCCTCCTCCTCCTCTTCAGCCTCTTCCTCCTCAGCCGCCTCCTCCTCCTCCTCCACCTCCGGCTCAGGGTCTTCTCTGATCATTGGTGGTAAAGGCTGGTCCCTCATGATGGCGAGGTTGTGCAGCATGCAGCAGACCACCGTGAATCTGCCCACCCGCTCAGGGGAGTCCTGCAGGGCTCCTCCAGACCGGCCCAGGCAGCGGAAGTGTTGTTTGAGGAGGCCTATGGTGTGCTCCGTGATGTTGCGTGTGGCAGCATGGCTCTCATTATAGGCCTGCTGTGCACGTGTGCGTGGGTTCTGACCGGAGTCATGAGCCACATCGTGAGGGGATAGCCCTCGTCACCCAGTGGCCAGCCTTTGACTTGCCGAGTCGGGTGAAAGATAGCTGGCACGTTGGACTGCCGCATGACGAAGGCGTCGTGACTGCTCCCAGGGTAGCGGGCATCGATCTCCATGATTCGATGCGTGTGGTCGCACACCAGCTGCACATTGAGGGAGTGGAAGCCCTATCAGTTGATGAAGACAGTCAAGTTGATGTGCGGGGCACGCAGGGCAATGTGCGTTCAGTCAGTGGCACCCTGCACCGTGGGGAAACCAGCAATGTGGGCGAACCCCCGTGCTCGCTCGTTCTGATTGTCTCTGTGGAGAGGGAAGGTGATGAACCTGTTCCTCATGTGCTACAGTGCGTCTGTGACCTCCCTTATACAGCAGTGCACTACATACTGCGAGATGTTGCACATGTCGCCAGCAGAGGCCTGGAATGCTCCTGAGCTGTAGAAATTCAGCACCACGGTGACCTTCACAGCCCCAGGCAATGCTGTCCTCGCCCTGCTCTCAGGCTGCGGTTGTGGCCGCACCAGTTGACAGATCTCGGTCACGGCTTCCTTGGTGAACCTCAGGCGTCGGACGCAATCCTCCTCGGTCATGTTGAGGTAAGAGAATTGATCCCTGAAGGCCCTCATTGGGCAGGGCCTCCTGCTCAGTGCCCTGCGCCTCCTCGTCCTCCGTCTCCTCACAGCTTGACCTGCTGGGCGTGGCCTCTCTGCTTGCTCCCAGTCGTGCTCAATGCCCAATGGGAGCCCTAACAGACCGCCCATGGTTGCCAAGAATGGTTCAACCACAGTTGCCATGGTTGCCAAGAATGGTTCAACCACAGTTCTAACTTTCTGACCCGTAAGGCAATACCGGCCAAACCACTCCTAAATGTAGTGTAGGAACTCTCAGTAAGTATAGGGAGCTTCAAAAAACACTTCCTACTCCTCCAGCAGCCAGAAGCAATAATCCAGCAACTAACCTGCAACACCTGCCTGGTCCCTTTAAATAGCGCTGGTGGGGGGTCCTTCAGGCTCTGTAAGACACGTTCAGATGGTCAGGGTTAAGACAGTGCGTTGAGTTGAGCATTAAGTCCCAAAATGGTGTCTATCACTTTAAATCAGCGTTGCACACTGATTGTATCCATTTTCTCCTTACTTTACATGTTTCTAGGGTTCGGTATTTGTGCATGCACTAACTCCTATACCAAGATGGCGTCTGGCGCACATCACACTAGAAACATGTGTGCACAGCCAAGATGCCATCTTGGATGTTGGAGAGGCCGTTTAGCACCGAAACAACAGGCGCTATGAGGCCCAATTTAGCACCCATATTTTCTCACCATTTAGAAAATACTCTGATTTATCTTTCTTGGGTCAAAAGTGGATGACCTCACACTTGCTCACATTGAACTCCATTTGCCATAGTTTTGCCCACTCACTTAATCTGTCTATGTCTCTTAGTAACTTTGTGCACCTATCTGCATTACTTACAGTCCCTCTTAACTTAAAGTTATCTGCAAACTTGGATATACAACTCTCTATTCCTTCATCAAAATCATTAATAATTATGGTAAAAAGTTGAGGCATCAGAACAGATCCCTGGGAAACACCACTTGTTATATCCCGCCAATCAGAGCACCTGCCCTTGATCCCCACTTTCTATCTCCTACTTCCCAACCAATTTCCAACCCAAGTCAAAAGGCCACCTCCAATTCTGTGCGCTTTCATCTTTACTAATTAAATGCTCACAAGGAACTGGAATGAGATTTCCCATTCATTCCCATTATATGGAATTCCAATAGACCATACTCCTTCACTTAATGCAATAGTAATGTGACACAATCTGCTATACAACCCTGATGCCATGCAGATGGAATGCAGCTACCAAAATTGTAAAAATCAGAGGTTTGGCAGCAGGAGCAAGACCGTCCAAAGGGCCCACTTGCAGTGCTGGTGTTATGCATGGGCTGTTGGGGAACAATTGCTCAGCCCATTTTTTAAAGTTTTTTAAAAAATTGTCAGGCAGACTACACTGCTATTCTATTTCTAATGACTTAAAAGAACTGACTACCCTGGAAATTGTTCTGTCTTTAGAAATTTCACAGAGATTGGAGGCCAATAATTGGCCTTATGTACATGTGTTGGAGTATTGCATCTGTGCAGCTCTCCCTCAACACCATTTCAAGCTGCTAACAGTCTGCTTACATCATTGTTAAAATATAGTCAATATCTCAACAATCCACGCCGTGCAACTGAGGAATTATTTGTATGTATTTGCATCAAACCCTCACTCACCACCCCAGGGCCAGGTCTGCAGCTCTATCCACTTCCCATTTAGTGCCATCATATTAGAATTCCAATGGATCAAATGACTTCCCATTATATAGCATTCCAATGGATTAAACCACCTCCAATTTAATCCCATTGTGAAGAATTCCTAAATCCTTACATTACAGCAAAAGACATGTTCTTAAAGGGATAGTTGTAAAGTTGGCCTGCTTTTAATCTGAATTCTACTGATCATTCTCAGTTCCTTGCTGATTCCAGGCAAAGGCCAATATTGACATTATAATTTTTTTTGAGCTAATTTTCTTCCCTCCTCTCCTCAGACGCTGACTTTTGCTGGGATACAGTTCCATCCTCCAAGTGTCCATTCTTCACATGTGAGCCTCAACATGAGAGCTAGCAGACATCGAGGGCATCACAGATGGCCTCCATCTGATTCTCATCTGATGTAGACACACAGGTGCTTAGGTCTCACTGATTAGTGACCAGGAGAAGGAACCCTCGCTGATTCTCCCCTCCTTACAAAAAGACCACTTGAGTCCAGTTATACTGGCACCCTTGGCTGCGATTAGTTAAATCAACAGAGATCAGAAATCCAAGCTGGAGCTCTCTGGTCTGTTGGGTTCAGTGGCACACTGAGCTAAGAGGCAGATTATTCTTGCATATTTTGAGCTGCAGTGGAACAGTTTCCAACATTTACGCTGGTTTACATTATTATTGCTTTGAACTTACTGTATTTTGGCAGATTGTCGGCAAGATAGAAGCAGAGTTTATACGAAAGAGTTTGTGTGTGATCAAGAACCCTGGGATGGGTCAGTGAAACAAAGAAAAAAGATTGACTGAACATGAATGGGACAGCGAAATGATTTTACTTTCATGCGGGGTCACAATGGGTGCAGATTGAAAGCGCATTTGGGGGTTCAGTGTTAATCTTTGTGACAGAATTATTGATTTTACCAGGAACTCTCTTAACAGGGATTAGCATTGGTTATTCTACAACCAGAACATTACCAAATAAAGAGCTCCACTGATACTGACTTGGTAATAAGCAATACCAAGCAGGAAGGTGCCACAATGAAACCCTGGTCTGTACGGTGCGTCAGTAACTTTGTGAAGAGTTAGTGTATCTCAGTGGTGATTATGGTGCTAAGGTAATTGTGAAAATTTTCAGAGTTATATTTTAAGTTTATAAACACACACTCATTCCTTGAAGGTGTTCTCCAGGAGGGTAGCAAACACGAGCAGGAACCCGAGCTGAACTCCCTGTAGGCAGCCCAGGAGCACTGAACATAATTGAAGCACTCCCTCTGCAGAGTCACAGACCAAGGACTGAACCCAGGACCTTCTGGTCTGTGTGGATCAGTTGCAGGCTCCTAGTTTAACCCACTCAGCCCTCAGGGAGAGTTGGCAATGTGTGTTTACGGCAAACTCCTTTAAAATTATTGACAACACTGCATGCAAAATCAAAACCAGAACCGCAACTTCCAACATGCCAGTTAAAACCATCCCATCAATCAAACTCATGGCTGATTTCTGAATGTGAAAAGAAAATGTTCCATCATCAGATTAAAGGGACAAATGTTTAATGAAAGGTTGGGCCAGTTATTTTTGCTTGCAAACATATATTACAACAATAATCATCATTATAGCACTTATTAAAAACTTTCCCCCTCATTAAATGAAAGCTTGGCAAATGCCTTGAATTTTGTGTCCTTTGGGGTGAGGGATGTTACTGGGGGAGAATAAAGCAATTTCAGGCACCCACTGTCAGCATCAAACACTCCCAGGACAGGTACTGCATGGGTTAGATACAGAGTAAATCTCCCTCTACACTGTCCCATCAAACATTCCCAGGGCAGGTACAGCACGGGTTAGATACAGAGTAAAGCTCCCTCTACACTGTCCCATCAAACACTCCCAGGGCAGGTACAGGGTTAGATACAGAGTAAAGCTCCCTCTACACTGTCCCATCAAACACTCCCAGGGCAGGTACAGCACGGGTTAGATACAGAGTAAAGCTCCCTCGACACTGTCCCATCAAACACTGCCAGGGCAGGTACAGGGTTAGATACAGAGTAAAGCTCCCTCTACACTGTCCCATCAAACACTCCCAGGACAGGTACAGGGATAGATACAGAGTAAAGCTCCCTCGACACTGTCCCATCAAACACTCGCAGGGCAGGTACAGGGTTAGATACAGAGTAAAGCTCCCTCTACACTGTCCCATCAAACACTCCCAGGACAAGTACAGGGTTAGATATAGAGTAAAGCTCCCTCTACACTGTCCCATCAAACACTCCCAGGGCAGGTACAGCACAGGTTAGATACAGAGTAAAGCTCCCTCTACACTGTCCCATCAAACACTCCCAGGACAGGTACAGGGGGTTAGATGCAGAGTAAAGCTCCCTCTACACTGTCCCATCAAACACTCCCAGGACAGGTACAGGGGGTTAGATGCAGAGTAAAGCTCCCTCTACACTGTCCCATCAAACACTCCCAGGGCAGGTACAAGGTTAGATGCAGAGTAAAGCTCCCTCTACACTGTCCCATCAAACACTCCCAGGGCAGGTACAGGGTTAGATGCAGAGTAAAGCTCCCTCTACACTGTCCCATCAAACACTCCCAGGGCAGGTACAGGGTTAGATGCAGAGTAAAGCTCCCTCTACACTGTCCCATCAAACACTCCCAGGGCAGGTACAGGGTTAGATGCAGAGTAAAGCTCCCTCTACACTGTCCCATCAAACACTCCCAGGGCAGGTACAGGGTTAGATGCAGAGTAAAGCTCCCTCTACACTGTCCCATCAAACACTCCCAGGGCAGGTACAGGGTTAGATGCAGAGTAAAGCTCCCTCTACACTGTCCCATCAAACACTCCCAGGGCAGGTACAGGGTTAGATACAGAGTAAAGCTCCCTCTACACTGTCCCATCAAACACTCCCAGGGCAGGTACAGGGTTAGATGCAGAGTAAAGCTCCCTCTACACTGTCCCATCAAACACTCCCAGGGCAGGTACAGGGTTAGATGCAGAGTAAAGCTCCCTCTACACTGTCCCATCAAACACTCCCAGGGCAGGTACAGGGTTAGATGCAGAGTAAAGCTCCCTCTACACTGTCCCATCAAACACTCCCAGGGCAGGTACAGGGTTAGATGCAGAGTAAAGCTCCCTCTACACTGTCCCATCAAACACTCCCAGGGCAGGTACAGGGTTAGATGCAGAGTAAAGCTCCCTCTGCACTGTCCCATCAAACACTCCCAGGGCAGGTACAGGGTTAGATGCAGAGTAAAGCTCCCTCTGCACTGTCCCATCAAACACTCCCAGGGCAGGTACAGGGTTAGATACAGAGTAAGGCTCCCTCTACACTGTCCCATCAAACACTCCCAGGGCAGGTACAGGGTTAGATGCAGAGTAAAGCTCCCTCTGCACTGTCCCATCAAACACTCCCAGGGCAGGTACAGGGTTAGATACAGAGTAAAGCTCCCTCTACACTGCCCCATCAAACACTCCTAGGGCAGGTACAGGGTTAGATACAGAGTAAAGCTCCCTCTACACTGTCCCATCAAACACTCCCAGGGCAGGTACAGGGTTAGATACAGAGTAAAGCTCCCTCTACACTGCCCCATCAAACACTCCCAGGGCAGGTACAGGGTTAGATGCAGAGTAAAGCTCCCTCTGCACTGTCCCATCAAACACTCCCAGGGCAGGTACAGGGTTAGATGCAGAGTAAAGCTCCCTCTGCACTGTCCCATCAAACACTCCCAGGGCAGGTACAGGGTTAGATGCAGAGTAAAGCTCCCTCTGCACTGTCCCATCAAACACTCCCAGGGCAGGTACAGGGTTAGATACAGAGTAAAGCTCCCTCTACACTGTCCCATCAAACACTCCCAGGGCAGGTACAGGGTTAGATGCAGAGTAAAGCTCCCTCTGCACTGTCCCATCAAACACTCCCAGGGCAGGTACAGGGTTAGATACAGAGTAAAGCTCCCTCTACACTGCCCCATCAAACACTCCCAGGGCAGGTACAGGGTTAGATACAGAGTAAAGCTCCCTCTACACTGCCCCATCAAACACTCCCAGGGCAGGTACAGGGTTAGATACAGAGTAAAGCTCCCTCTTCACTGCCGGAACAGTGTACCTCAGAAGCACCCGCTCAACACCCCTCCCCATGACAACAATGGGATTTTTATCCCCTCTCGTGTGGCCTCTGTGAGTAAGAATATCAGTTCAGTGCACGGTGGCTCCATTGGGCAGTCGGTGAAGACTGGGCCAAACTCTTTTCATGTCGGTACCTCCCGACCAGCAGGCAGAGGAGTTGGACTGGGTTTGAAACGTCCTCGCACTAAGCTCGCTTTGAGTGAGGTGTTCCAGGGCATTGAGAGGCTGAGAGCCAGCTGAAGGGCTGAGCCAGTCGCCACGGCAGCTGATTGCTTCCTCTCAGCTATCTGGACACTTCAGCCGATCAATATCCATTAAGTTGTGCGGATTATAACAGTGCAGACGATTGCTCTCAGCCTCGCTGTTTTGTCTAAAATTCAGCTGCCTGTTTCACATGAAAAGAGAGAGGTTTAATCATTCCGCCGCAAGCGCCTCCATATCAGAGAATCAGATTGCCAATAAAAAATAAAAATTGGGCAGTTCAATTTTCCGAATCTTTAGAAACGCCTGTGATGTTAACATTTGGTCGCACAATGGAGTTGCAGGCTCTCCACAGAGTGAGGGGCTTTCAGCCTATGGGAATGTTAGACTCAGAGACTGTGTGAGATGGGCGGCTCGCAACTGAAGCAGCTGCTCCTTCAAATGGGAAATTCATTAACTGCGAGTAAAGGAACCCCCTTCGAGTGATAGCCCCGGAATATCAACTGTGGGAAAGGGTTGCTGAGGAAGGCGAGGAGGGGGTTAATATATTTTGTGTGTAGGGTCTTAGTGCTACATTCCGAGCTGTCGAGAGGGGGCGGCTGAGCGGCGCCTATGAGTCAGCCAGCAGCATCTGCTCAGCCTGAGACTCGCAATCCAACTGCACACAAGGATCAAGCTGGGGGCTTTACAACGCCGTGATACATCAGAAAGCCTTTCACAGTCCCAGAAATACCCAGGCGTCACTAGACTCTCCCTCAGAAAGAAAACTTGTATGAGGATTCTCTCTGCAGTAACTGGCAGCCCGCCTCGACGTCCAAAAAGTTTTCTTTAATAAATAATTACAATTATATATGTGAAAAAAGAGCGCACATCGAGTGACTGCTGTAATCAGGATCAGGTCTGGTCTCAGTCGGAACATACACTTTAAATTAGCAATGTGAGGAAATTATAAGCAGAATGAGTTCCAATGAGTAACAAATCACGAAGCGGCGCCTCACAAAACAGACCCGAGTCCCGTTAAAATCATTTGGTGGGAACCAGTTATAACGGCCACAGTGTTTGGACTTTCACTGGTTTGAAAAAACACCGAGGGAGCAGAGAGAGGAAATAAAGCGCCTATTCCATTCCGTGCAGGGCCCCTGCCTTATCCATTTCTTCATCTTAAAGTTTCAACACTTTTCTTAGCAAGTAACTCAGAGGCAACTGTGCATCGCTGTATAAATATCTGTGTTTGGGGGAGGGGGAGGGGTAACCCGCTCAGATGCCCAGACAACGTGTCCCCATCCTGCTGGACACATTCCAAATTAAAAACATCTTTTTTATTTGTTTGTTTATTAGTAGTCTGATATTTTTTTCACCTGCTTACGTCGAGACGTCCCTAGACCTGCCCAATCTCGTCCCTTTCAGTATCGATATGGAATTACTTTATTACTCGCTAAATTTTAAACCACACTTTTGTATAGCAGGCTGGATTTTGACTGCGCGAATCGACACAGTTTAGCTTGGGTTAGACAGAGCTGTGCCTTGTATATTGGGATTGATGGCAGCTCCTTCGGTAGCGCCTGTTTGATAGAGGGACACACAAACTATCACTAATTACACGTGCGATTATATAGAGTGGCTAGTGAAGAGGACACAGCTTCCGTGGCTCGGACCTGAGCACCGTTTGTTACAGAATTCTGCTCACACCTGCGATAATATTTAGCACATTGAGGGGACACGCTGTCCCTTCCGTTTGTTACAGTTTGTTAAGATGGAACAATTAGAACAGATTCCCGACAGACCGGATTCCGAAGGGGTTTGGAAGGTGCAGGGAACGGGGCGATTAAAAGGAAGAAAGCACGAGCTATAAATGATTGGGATGATTAAAGTCTGCCTCCGTTTCCATATATCACAGGCTGAAGGGTTCTATTCTCTGGCAAGAAGTCAGATCCTCGCACCAAAAGAAGCCAGGCTCTGAATGCTTTCAGATTTCCAAAACCTTTTGTTTTAAAGATGAGACTTTATTGCTAAAAACATTGAACCATTATATTTACATTGATATGTTTTTTAGAAAGAATATTCAAGTAAACATCTCCAAATGTCACGGTATCATCTACTTTATATCAACAAACGTTAAAGTAATAAATAATTGGACACAAGATTTTACTCTTCTACACTCCTATATGTTTGGGAAGCTGAGATTTTCACTCTGTAATATCTTCACCTCAACTTTTTATAATAATAATTATTATTATTTTACAAAAAAATATCTAGGCACATGGCAGTAAAGGCAGTATTAGGATTCAGTGAATGGAAACCAAGGCTGGACTTCATCGGAGCTCCTGATATTTTTCAAAGCCAGCGGTCGGAGCCCCGCATCGTGAAGTGCTTTATCCCTTTTCCTCTGAGCTGGGCTGAATTATGGTCCGATAGTTCTCTTCCCTCCTCAAAAAATCCAAGATTTTCTGCAACTTTAAATCTCATTGTGTTATATAGATACAAAGCTGGCGCTTTTTTAGAATGCGATATATAAAAATAGATTTCACTATAGGGTGTTGTTATACTCTAGACCATCTGTATGTGGGATTCACCCAGTCTGCGTAAGAACACCTCTCTCCCTTTAACAGGAACACTTGCACTCGGAAATGACTGGATATTGGACAGGTATCCACGTGCAGTACTTAGGTTTTGACCATCCCTGGCAATACCACCTTAAGAAAGTCTTGCTGATAGATTTGACAGGTTTACACACCATCCCTTCGGGGAATGAACAGGACCTTTCGTTGTAGCAGTTCCCTTCCTTCACAAACCGTGGCCAGAACCGGCCTCCCAGGTCCTTCCATGTGTAGATCACCGGGCAGAATGTGTAGGACCACAGCCATTGCTGCAACTTCCTCCTCGCCTTTTTGCCCAATTTCATCTTCCTCCCATAAGGGGTCTCGGACAAATCCAACCTCTTGATGTCGTTGGGCATGGCGCCCAAGGGTTTGAACCTGGAGTTCGGGTCGCGGGACGGAGAGTCGCCCACCTCGGGCAGAGTGATGGACATGAAGCTGGAGTCGAAGTGACTCCCGAGCTTCTTCCGCAAAGTTCGTTCGTCCAGATCGTTGTCCTTGGGGTCGTTGTCTGGGTCCGGGTGTTCGATGATGTCCACCACGGGCAGACTGTCACTGGGGACGGGGCGGAGGTGCAGATAGGGCTGGCAGAGTCCGTGGTGCAGCAGGAGCATGCAGAGCCAGCTGAGCAAATACTGCGGCAGCTCCATGTTTTAAACGGGCCAGTTCGCCGAGCCCCGAGGTTTATAAATAGGCAGCGAGGCGGGCAGGCTGATACTTTTAATAGAACTCGGCTCCCAGTGACGGGGACGTAGCGGACGTGCTGAGGTTTGAGCGAGTGCCGGATTAGGCTGCTGTCTGTCTGCCTGTCGCTCGCCTCAATCCCCCGCCGCCGCTCACGGACCCCGGGCCCCCCCCCCGGACCCCCGACCCCCGGACCCCCCCCCGACCCCCCCGACCGACCCCCGACCCCCCCCGACCCCGGGCCCCCCCCGGACCCCCCGACCCCCCCCGGACCCCGGCCCCCCCCCCCCGAACCCGGGCCCCCACCCGGACCCCCCGCTCCCGGCCCCCCCCCCCGACTCCCAACCCACAGACTCCCCGCTCCCCCCCCGCCCCCCGCCCCCCGCGACCCACAGACTCCGCTCCCGCCGCTCCTTCACCCGAAATTCAGGCCGGGTCGGTGCCCGTCTCCATGGCAACGCCAGGACTCACTGCCACAAACTGTCTAGACTGATGACAGGAGCCGGCGGGAGAGGCGGGCCGGGGGCTGGGGCCGGGGGCTGGGGCCGGGGGCTGGGGCCGGACTGGGGCCGGGGGCTGGGGCCCGGACTGGGGCCGGGGGCTGGGGCCCGGACTGGGGCCGGGGGCTGGGGCCGGACTGGGGCCGGGGGCTGGGGCCCGGACTGGGGCCGGGGGCTGGGGCCCGGACTGGGGCCGGGGGCTGGGACCCGGACCGGGCCCCGGGTGAAATTGCTCTCAGCGATCCGTGCTGACGGTGAGAGACAGCGGCGCAGCTCCGAGGAAGGTGTGCGGGCCCGGGGCGGGCGGGCGGCCCCGGCGGGTGTCAGTGGGAGGGACCCGCGGTCCGGGTCCGGGTCCCGGTGCCCCGTCACTCGCAGTCCCCGGGCCCGCATGGCCCCGAGAGCCGAGGATCCGCTCCCGCCGCTCAGGCTCCAGGTTCAATATCCGAGTCCCGGGGCCTGATCGACACTTTCCCCCCGGCCCTCGGGCCCCTCACCTCCCGGGGCTGAGGAGCGAGAGGGCGAGGACTCGATGGCACTTGGTCCCCTCCCCAGCCCCACACCCCGGTCTGTGGCCCTCAGTTACCCCCGGCCGCCCCCCTGCTCCTCGCACCGGACCCGCTCCCGGTCTCTGCACCGGAGCACAGCGGTTCTGTTAGCGGACTGGTAATCGAGCGGCCTGGACGAGTGATCGGGAGTCAGGAGTTCAAATCCCGCCACCGCAACTGGGGAATTCAAACTCAATTAATTAAATAACAATCTGGAATTAAAATACGAGTATCAGTAATGATGGCCATAAACTACTGTATTATTGTTAAAAACCCATCTGGTTCACTAATGCCCTTTAGGGAAGGAAACCTGCTGTCCTTACCCGGTCTGGCCTATCTGTGACTCCAGACCCACAGCAATGTGGTTGATTCTTAATTGCCCTCTGAAATGGCCGAGCAAGACACTCAACATGGAGGAGGACTGATTTATCAGCTGAGGGAGGACGGTAGGTGGTAATCAGCAGGAGGTTTCCTTGCCACAATAAGAATAAAAGTCACAATAAGAATAAAACTGGACGGACCACCCGGCATCGGACCACCAGGCACCCGACACGACAAAGGCAAACCAAGCCCAGTCGACCCTGCAAGGTCCTCCTCACTAACATCTGGGGACTTGTGCCAAAATTGGGAGAGCTGTCCCACAGACTAGTCAAGCAACAGCCTGACATCGCCATACTCACAGAATCATACCTTTCAGCCAACGTCCCAGCCTCTTCCATCTCCATCCCTGGGTATGTCCTGTCCCACCGGCAGGACAGACCCACCAGAGGTGGTGGTACAGTGATATACAGTCAGGAGGGAGTGGCCCTGGGAGTCCTCAACATTGACTCTGGACCCCATGAAATCTCATGGCATCAGGTCAAACATGGGCAAGGAAACCTCCTGCTGATTACCACCTACCGTCCTCCCTCAGCTGATGAATCAGTCCTCCTCCATGTTGAGCACCACTTGGAGGAAGCACTGAGTGCAGCAAGGGCACAAAATGTACTCTGGGTGGGGGACTTCAATGTCCATCACCAAGAGTGGCTCGGTAGCACCACTACTGACCGAGCTGGCCGAGTCCTGAAGGACATAGCTGCTAGACTGGGCCTGCGGCAGGTGGTGAGCGAACCAACACGAGGGAAAAACTTACATGACCTCGTCCTCACCAATCTAACTGTCGCAAATGCATCTGTCCATGACAGTATTGGTAGGAGTGACCACCGCACAGTCCTCATGGAGACAAAGTCCCATCGTCGCACTGAGGACACCATCCAACGTGTTGTGTGGCACTACCACCGTGCTAAATGGGATAGATTCAGAACAGATCTGGCAGCTCAAAACTGGGTATCCATGAGGCGCTGTGGGCCATCAGCAGCAGCAGAATTGTATTCCAGCACAATCTGTAACCTCATGGCCCGGCATATTCCTCACTCTACCATTACCAACAAGCCAGGGCATCAACCCTGGTTCAATGAGGAGTGCAGAAGAGCATGCCAGGAGCAGCACCAGGCATACCTAAAAATGAGGTGCCAACCTGGTGAAGCTACAACTCAGGACTACCTGCATGCTAAACAGCGGAAGCAACATGCTATAGACAGAGCTAAGCGATTCCACAACCAACGGATCAGATCAAAGCTCTGCAGTCCTGCCACATCCAGTCGTGAATGGTGGTGGACAATTAAACAACTAACGGGAGGAGGAGGCTCTGCAAACATCCCCATCCTCAATGATGGCGGAGTCCAGCACGTGAGCGCAAAAGACAAGGCTGAAGCGTTTGCAACCATCTTCAGCCAGAAGTGTCGAGTGGATGATCCATCTCGGCCTCCTCCCGATATCCCCACCATCACAGAAGCCAGTCTTCAGCCAATTCGATTCACTCCACGTGATATCAAGAAACGGCTGATTGCACTGGGTACAGCAAAGGCCATGAGCCCCGACAACATCCCGGCTGTCGTGCTGAAGACTTGTGCTCCAGAACTAGCTGCGCCTCTAGCCAAGCTGTTCCAGTACAGCTACAACACTGGCATCTACCCGACAATGTGGAAAATTGCCCAGGCATGTCTTGTTCACAAAAAGCAGGACAAATCCAATCCGGCCAATTACCGCCCCATCAGTCTACTCTCAATCATCAGCAAAGTGATGGAAGGTGTCGTCGACAGTGCTATCAAGCTGCACTTACTCACCAATAACCTGCTCACCGATGCTCAGTTTGGATTCCGCCAGGGCCACTCGGCTCCAGACCTCATTACAGCCTTGGTCCAAACATGGACAAAAGAGCTGAATTCCAGAGGTGAGGTGAGAGTGACTGCCCTTGACATCAAGGCAGCATTTGACCGAGTGTGGCACCGAGGAGCCCTAGTAAAATTGAAGTCAATGGGAATCATGGGGAAAACTCTCCAGTGGCTGGAATCATACCTAGCACAAAGGAAGATGGTAGTGGTTGTTGGAGGCCAATCATCTCAGCCCCAGAGCATTGCTGCAAGAGTTCCTCAGGGCAGTGTCCTAGGCCCAACCATCTTCAGCTGCTTCATCAATGACCTTCCCTCCATCATAAGGTCAGAAATGGGGATGCTCGCTGATGATTGCACGGTGTTCAGTTCCATTTGCAACCCCTCAAATAATGAAGCAGTCCGAGCCTGCATGCAGCAAGACCTGGACAACATCCAGGCTTGGGCTCACAAGTGGCAAGTAACATTTGCGCCAGACAAGTGCCAGGCAATGACCATCTCCAACAAGAGAGAATCTAACCACCTCCCCATGACATTCAAGGGCATTACCATCGCCGAATCCCCCACCATCAACATCCTGGGGGTCATCATTGACCAGAAACTTAACTGGACCAGCCATATAAATACTGTGGCTACAAGAGCAGGTCAGAAGCTGGGTATTCTGCGGCGAGTGACTCACTTCCTGACTCCCCAAAGCCTTTCCACCATCTACAAGGCACAAGTCAGGAGTGTGATGGAATATTCTCCACTTGCCTGGATGAGTGCAGCTCCAACAACACTCAAGAAGCTCAACACCATCCAGGACAAAGCAGCCCGCTTGATTGGCACCCCATCCGCCACCCTAAACATTCACTCCCTTCACCACCGGCGCACTGTGGCTGCAGTGTGTACCATCCACAGGATGCACTGCAGCAACTTGCCAAGGCTTCTTCGACAGCACCTCCCAAACCCACGACCTCTACCACCTGGAAGCAGAAGAGCAGCAGGTACATGGGAACAACACCACCTTCACGTTCCCCTCCAAGTCACACACCATCCCGACTTGGAAATATATCGCCGTTCCTTCATCGTCGCTGGGTCAAAATCCTGGAACTCCCTTCCTAACAGCACTGTGGGAGAACCGTCACCACACGGACTGCAGCGGTTCAAGAAGGCGGCTCACCACCACCTTCTCAAGGGCAATTAGGGATGGGCAATAAATGCCGGCCTCGCCAGCGAAGCCCATATCCCATGAACGAATAAAAAAGACAACAACCGTGACTGGACAGACAACTGCACCCCCCACCCCGCCCCGCCGAACATCACCGTCAGCGGGCGGGGGGAGCACGGGGGGAGAGTATGGGGAGCACAGGGGAGAGAGTATGAGGGGTATGGGGAGCACAGAGGTATGGGGAGCGCAAGAGGGGAGAGTATGGGGAGCACAGGGGTGGAGAGTATGGGGAGCACGGGGGGGGGGGAGAGTATGGGGAGCACAGGGGGGAGAATATGGGGAGCACAGGGGGGAGAGTATGGGGAGCACAGGGGTGGAGAGTATGGGGAGCACAGGGGTCGAGAGTATGGGGAGCACGGTGGGGGAGAGTATGGGGAGCACAGGGGGGAGAATATGGGGAGCACAGGGGGAGAACATCGGGAGCACAGCGGGGAGAGTATGGGGAGCACGGGGGAGAGAGTATGGTGAGCATGTGGGGAAAGTATGGGGATCACAGGGGGGAGAGTATGGGGAGCACGGGGGGGAGAGTATGGGGAGCACGGGGGGGGGGAGAGTATGGGGAGCACAGGGGGGGAGAGTGTGGGGAGCACAGGGGGAGAGTATGGGGAGCACGGGGGGGGAGAGTATGGGGAGCACGGGGGGGGAGAGTATGGGGAGCACGGGGGGGAGAGTATGGGGAGCACGGGGGGCAGAGTGTGGGGAGCACGGGGGGGAGAGTATGGGGAGCACAGGGGGGGAGAGTATGGGGAGCACAGTGGGGGAGAGTATGGGGAGCACAGTGGGGGAGAGTATGGGGAGCATGGCGGGGGGGAGAGTATGGGGAGCACAGGGGGGGAGAGTATGGGGAGCACAGTGGGGGAGAGTATGGGGAGCACAGTGGGGGAGAGTATGGGGAGCATGGGGGGGAGAGTATGGGGAGCACGGGGGGGAGAGTATGGGGAGCACAGGGAGGGAGAGTATGGGGAGCACGGGGGGATGGTATGGGGAGCACGGGGGGGAGGGTATGGGGAGCACAGGGGGGGGAGAGTATGGGGAGCACAGGGGGGAGAGTATGGGGAGCACGGGGGGATGGTATGGGGAGCATGGGGGGGAGTATGGGGGGGCACAGGGGGGTATGGGGAGCATGGGGGGATGTGGGGCACAATGGCATGTAGGGCACAATGGCATGGGGCCTCCAGCACGGTCTGTACAACCAAGACACATCGCACTCGTGGATCCCAAAACCCTCCATTCGACCCCTCCCCCCCCACTCTACCCTCCACCCCCACCACTCTACCCTTCCCTCAGTCAGAGACTGTACGTGGGTAGACAAGGGAAAGTAGACTATAGAAGAGAGGGTAGACTGTAGGAGAGAGGGTAGACACTCTCCCCGGGCTACACTCTCCCATGCTACCCTCCACCCCAGTCTAACTCCTAGTCTACCCTCACCCCACTCTACCCTCCCCCCAGTTTACACTTCCCCAATCTACCCCTCATTCTAGCCTCCCTCTCCCACTCTACCCTCCCCCACTCTACCCTTCCTCCTATGGTCTATCCTCCTCCAGTCTACCATCCCTCCTACAAGTTACTGGCTTTTAAACCCCAAGCTCAGAATGAGCTACTCAGTACTCGTTGATTTCCCTGTTCCTTTACCCTGGCTCATGTCTTGCACTGTGAGTCTTGGCCATTTGCTTGGGTTTCTTAGTGAAAATATATACTAATGTGATTTCAGATTATTAAAGTGCAGTTTCATGGGGAGGAAATCCCCATCAACTCAAACATCAGCTGCAGTGGATGGAGGTGTGTTGTGTCACTCAGCACCATGTACATTGCACACATTCTTTCTTCCATTTTTCTCCCCTGTCTTCTGATTCTTGCTGGGTTTCAGGTGTCCCAGTGCCAGTCACCCTCTCCTGTCACCCTGTGGTAAATCTTTGTGGGTGCTCTTAGGCAGCATTAGCAGATAGTCAACCTCAGAGTGTCACAGCCAAGTCTGATCCTGTCCTTAATTAACAACCACACACATGCAGGTAGACTGGATGCTCGAGTAAGTTGGCACTAGCCATTCAGGCTCTGAGACCCGAGTTCAAACCCAGTCCAGACTGATGGGAGGAAATTCTCCTCTGTCTACTGGCTTGAACATTCTTACATAAAGTGAGTTTTTGTACTTTCCATCCAGATCCCAGCGGCAGCGAAAAACTGCACTTAAATTGGCACTAATTGCTAAAACAGTGCAGAGGGGGTTTTACTCTGTATCTAACCTGTGCTGTACCTGCCCTGGGAGTGTTTGATGGGACAGTGTAGAGGGAGCTTTACTCTGTATCTAACCTGTGCTGTACCTGCCCTGGGAGTGTTTGATGGGACAGTGTAGAGGGAACTCTACTCTGTATCTAACCCGTGCTGTACCTGCCCTGGGAGTGTTTGATGGGACAGTGTAGAGGGAGCTTTACTCTGTATCTAACCTGTGCTGTACCTGCCCTGGGAGTGTTTGATGGGACAGTGTAGAGGGAACTCTACTCTGTATCTAACCCGTGCTGTACCTGCCCTGGGAGTGTTTGATGGGACAGTGTAGAGGGAGCTTTACTCTGTATCTAACCTGTGCTGTACCTGCCCTGGGAGTGTTTGATGGGACAGTGTAGAGGGAACTCTACTCTGTATCTAACCCGTGCTGTACCTGCCCTGGGAGTGTTTGATGGGACAGTGTAGAGGGAGCTTTACTCTGTATCTAACCCGTGCTGTACCTGCCCTGGGAGTGTTTGATGGGACAGTGTAGAGGGAGCTTTACTCTGTATCTAACCTGTGCTGTACCTGCCCTGGGAGTGTTTGATGGGACAGTGTAGAGGGAACTCTACTCTGTATCTAACCCGTGCTGTACCTGCCCTGGGAGTGTTTGATGGGACAGTGTAGAGGGAGCTTTACTCTGTATCTAACCCGTGCTGTACCTGCCCTGGGAGTGTTTGATGGGACAGTGTAGAGCAGGGATGTCAAACTCATGTTCTATTGTGGGCCTTATCTAATATCTGGCCACATACAGCAAAAGTTATGAACATAGAAATTGATGAAGATAAACTATATTTGTACTTACTTACATTTAGATTTTATTTACTGCTCCTGCTGCTTCCTGATATCTGGCACCTCTTAGCTTGAACCATTGCATCAACATTTGGAGCAAATGACTGGGCTGAGGCCTGTCTTGGATCAAAACACAAGGATCACTTGTCACTACAGAACTTTGTGCCCCAAACACTAATCATGGAAGTGAATTCCACAGCCTTATATCTCTCTGTATAAAGATGTTTCTCTTGATCACTGTTCTAAATCTATTACATTTAATCTTTACTTCTGGCTCCATGTCTTGACTCCATAACCATTGGAAACAGCTGGCTTCTATCTACCCCATCCCATCTTTCATAATTTTAAATATTTCCATCATAATCTCCCTGGAATATGTGTTGAATGTGAGAAGGGTGAGTCCTAACAGAAAGGGCACAGAGTCAGACTGAGCCACCGACCATTCTGGTCCGGAATGCACCCATCTTGTTTGACTTCCTGTACTCCTAATCTGTTCTACAACCAGCTGCCTCAGTGATTATTAGCTATAAACCACAAGCACATAACACACCTTGTAAACATTATCTCTGGGTCCTCCACAGTGGAGAGAAAACTGCAAGAAGAGTGGAAAAGAGGAGCCCTTCTTTCCCACATAATCTGCGTGCTTTACTCTGTAATCTTTACTGATCAAATAAAGTAACTCCTTCTGGCTTTTGTCAAGGTTACTTTTGATGACTTTTTTACCCCGTTCGGAGCGACTATTGACAACGTGGCCGACCTGCATCATCGGTAACATCACAATGACTAAAGACATCACAACATGGCCTTCCATCACACTATTAACACGGCACGGTTTAGGTTTAGGATTAGGGTTAGTGGTTAGGGGTAGAAACCACTATTGATGACGCCATTGTAAGTAGACACATCCTTTTTCATTTCATGTCTTTTTTTAACCTCACGCAGCTGAGTCACAAAATGGCCTCATGAATTCTTCATTCAAGGAACCTTCTTTCTGGCCTGATACCAATTTCCTCCCTTCTTTCACATCACTACACTTCTCACAGGAAAAGACATCAGGGACATTAGACATAGGATTTTGGCACAAGAACAGGTGGATCAGGTGTTGCACTGGTTACATTCAGTCATCCGGTTGCCTGCAAAGGGCTTTGGACAATAACCTGTCACCAGGTCTCACCAGTCGCCATTTTATTCCACCGTCATATCTTCATCCGTTACCTGCCTTTCACCTTCACAGGAGCAGGTTTCACCACCCATCATCATCATCATCACCATCACCATCACCATAACCATAACCATAACCATCATCATCATCATCATCACCATCACCATTCCCCATACTGAGGCACTCTGATTCCCATTTTATAGTCTCGGTTGAAGTGGTCCCTGGATTTACTCTCTGATCTCAGTGAGCCCTTGGAGAGGAAACCCGCTGTCACCGCCCCCTCGGCCCAGTCCTTCCCTCACCAGCTTTTCATCTTATTCTCAGCTCCTTCTTTCAGCCTTCGTGTTTTGCTCCTTTTAAGGGGCCGAAGCGGGACCTCCGCCATCGAAACCCCTTCTGATTTTTCATTTCCCTTTTTATCATCAGATTTAAACCGTTTAACGGCCGAGCGCGAGAGCGGGAAAAGGGGAGGCTGTGATAGGAGGATCGGCGAGCATGCGCGGGCAAGGAGCCCCGAGACTGACCGGGACAGACCGGGATAAACCGGGATAGACCCCCGGGACAGACCGGGATAGACCGGGATAAACCCCCGGGACAGACCGGGATAGACCGGGATAAACCCCCGGGACAGACCGGGATAACCCCCCGGGATAGACCCCCGGGACAGACCGGGATAGACCGGGATAACCCCCCGGGACAGACCGCGATAAACCCCCGGGACAGACCGGGATAAACCGGGATAGACCCCCGGGACAGACCGGGATAGACCGGGATAAACCCCCGGGACAGACCGGGATAACCCCCCGGGACAGACCGGAATAGACCCCCGGGACAGACCGGGATAGACCCCCGGGACAGACCGGGATAAACCCCCGGGACAGACCGGGATAAACCGGGATAACCCCCGGGACAGACCGCGATAAACCCCCGGGACAGACCGGGATAAACCGGGATAGACCCCCGGGACAGACCGGGATAGACCGGGATAAACCCCCGGGACAGACCGGGATAAACCCCCGGGATAGACCGGGATAAACCCCCGGGACAGACCGGGATAAACCCCCGGGACAGACCGGGATAAACCGGGATAAACCCCCGGGACAGACCGGGATAGACCCCCGGGGCAGACCGGGATAAACCCCCGGGACAGACCGGGATAAACCGGAATAGACCGCGATAAACCCCCGGGACAGACCGGGACAAACCGGGATAGACCCCCGGGTTAGACCAGGACAGACCCCCCCCCCCCGGGATAGACCAGGACAGACCCTCCCCCCCCGGGATAGACCAGGACAGACCCTCCCCCCCGGATAGACCAGGACAGACCCCCCCCCCCCCCCCGGGATAGACCAGGACAGACCCTCACCCCCCCCCCCCGGGATAGACCAAGACAGACCCTCCCCCCCCGGGATAGACCAGGACAGACCCTCCCCCCCCCCCGGGATAGACCAGGACAGACCCCCCCGGGATAGACCAGGACAGACCCTCACCCCCCCCCCGGGATAGACCAAGACAGACCCTCACCCACCCCCCCCCCCCGGGATAGACCAAGACAGACCCTCCCCCCCCCGGGATAGATCAGGACAGACCCCCCCCCGGGATAGACCAGGACAGACCCCCCCCCGGGATAGACCAGGACAGACCCCCCCCCCCCCCGGGATAGACCAGGACAGACCCTCCCCACCCCGGGATAGACCGAGACAGACCCTCCCCCCCCGGGATAGACCAGGACAGACCCTCTCCCCCCCCCCCGGGATAGACCGGGACAGACCCTCCCCCCCCCCGGGATAGACCAGGAGAGACCCTCCCCCCCGGGATAGACCAGGACAGACCCTCCCCCCACCCCGGGATAGACCAGGACAGACCCTTCCCCCCCCTGGATAGACCAGGACAGACCCTCCCCCCCGGGATAGACCAGGACAGACCCCCCCCCGGGATAGACCAGGACAGACCCTCCCCCCCCGGGATAGACCAGGACAGACCCCCCCCGGGATAGACCAGGACAGACCCTCACCCCCCCCCCCCCCGGGATAGACCAGGACAGACCCCGCCCCCCGGGATAGACCAGGACAGACCCCCCCCCCCGGGATAGACCAGGACAGACCCCCCCCCCCCGGGATAGACCAGGACAGACCCTCCCCCCCCGGGATAGACCAGGACAGACCCTCCCCCCACCCCGGGATAGACCAGGACAGACCCTTCCCCCCCCTGGATAGACCAGGACAGACCCTCCCCCCCGGGATAGACCAGGACAGACCCCCCCCCGGGATAGACCAGGACAGACCCTCCCCCCCCGGGATAGACCAGGACAGACCCCCCCCGGGATAGACCAGGACAGACCCTCACCCCCCCCCCCCCCCGGGATAGACCAGGACAGACCCCGCCCCCCGGGATAGACCAGGACAGACCCCCCCCCCCGGGATAGACCAGGACAGACCCCCCCCCCCCCCGGGATAGACCAGGACAGACCCTCCCCCCCCCCGGATAGACCAGGACAGACCCTCCCCCCCCCCCCCCCCGGGATAGACCAGGACAGACCCTCCCCCCCCCCCCGGGATAGACCAGGACAGACCCCCCCCCGGGATAGACCAGGACAGACCCTCGCCCCCCCGGGATAGACCAGGACAGACCCCCCGGGATAGACCGGGACAGACCGGCCCATTGGACCAACTACACGATTATTCTGCAAGTTTCTTCATGTCTCCCTGTCTTTTGTCTCAGTCCCTCCTCGGTATTAACTATTCCCCCAATTTGGTGTCATTCGCAAATTTTGAAATTGAAAATATTGCAGATCAACCAGGAGAGGGTGATCTTGGTAACTGTGAGTTACTGAAATAGCTGGAAACTGACAGCAGGCCCGCGTACATTTGTAAAGAGCAAAGGTGGGGTGAGGGTGGGGGCACAGAGCCTTCTTCAGGGGTCCTGACCAAGGGTGGGGGCACAGAGCCTTCTTCAGGGGTCCTGACCAAGGGTGGGGGCACAGAGCCTTCAGGGGTCCTGACCAAGGGTGGGGGCACAGAGCCTTCTTCAGGGGTCCTGACCAAGGATCTTACACCCAAAACATGAACCTACCGTTTTGTTAGCGGAGACTGACCGACCTGCAATGTTGGCCGGCATTTATCGCCTTTAGTTGCTGTTGCCGGGAGCGGGGTTCAGGAGTTTATTGAACACAGCACCATGGCCTTGGGGAGCATTAAGACCCAGAGGAAGCCTGTGAAGTGGCGCAGACCCGCCCACCACCGAGCTCTGGTTGTCGCCCTCCTCACAACCTGATGAATCTGACGGAGATAATGATCTAAGTGAGTGTGGCTCGCACTGGAAGAGTGAGAGATCCTGAAATCCTCAGTGTCAGGGGCAAGGGAAAGAATAGGGTCTGGGCAGGACTGCCATTCCGAGCTGTTTACAAGCAGCAATGATCGCCGTCAGCTAGCTCCAGGCGCTTGGTGCGATAAACTTTCACTCTACAACTGGGGGCTTGGACATCCTGGAAAGTCTGTGTAACTCTCCAGTGTAGAGATGTGAGATGGTGCTCTCCAATCAGCCAAATGGGAGGCTTGACGGGGTGGGGTCAGTCCGCCTTAATGCTCAGCTCTGGGTCCTTTAATATTGATGGCTAGATTGAACTAAAAAAGTTTAATTTATACAATTACAAGGAAATAAGGAGTTTCTACCTGCCTCGAGACCGGAGCAGCGCCTGTTTCTGGACATTGGACAGATGTTCCAGGAGCAGGTTGTGTGCGCGGTCCAGGTGTTAACCTGTACACAGACTATTAATAACCCGCTGTCCAGCCGGGGACAGTAGGTGGGCTTCAGAGGGGCCTAGAGAGGGAAAGGCAGGAATATTCGATTGGAATGAGTCACAGAAAGCGAATTCTGTTGGACATCCGCAGGACAGGACTATGAAACGCCTGGCAACAGTCTGCAAAGGACAGAGAACGTCTTGGGAACCTAAAATGCAGATGATCGCATGAAAGCGCGTAAGGATTTTATTATTTCCGATTTTAAATACATTCTGGAGTGGAACCCGCGAGTGTCTGAGCTGCGAAAATCTAAACCCGGGGGGAAAAAGCGGCGGTTTCTCCAAATCCCCTGGAGACACATGTTGTCGAGCTCTGCTCGCTCCGCTCTCAACCTCCTGCTTTCAGTTCAATTCTTAGTTTAGTGTAATTAATCGCACTTCTGATTTATTGTCGTCATAGTTTTTTTGTTTTAGTATAATTACCCCCTTGTAAATTGAACTTGTTACAATGACCCCTCACAGGCGGGCTCACTGTACTTCATTTATCCCCATTGGTTTCATCCAGTTTTAGCAGTGCAGTTACTGTCTCGGGTCCATTTTTCATATTTTATTGCTCGGTAGATGTCAGTTTGGCTCAGTTGGTAGCACTCTCCCCTCTCAATCAGAAGGTTGTGGGTTCCGAGGGCCACTCGAGGATTGTGCCCATGACCTGGGCTTCAGTGTTGAGGGGGTGCTGGATCCCCTGCTCTATAAAGAGCTCTATGGAATCACTAGTTGGTTTAACAGCACCTCCAACAATACAGCACTCACTCAACATTTATTTCAAATTACTCTTGGTGCCAGGAGATGCACTACAAAGTTAATAAAAACAAACCATGCGGTGCTGCAGAAGCCTTACCCATCCTTGGAGCAGGACTGTGTTTCAGGGTTAGGGTCTGATCATAATCCCCTAGTGTGGGTACAGTTGACTCATGCCTGTAGTGAGGGAGCGTCACCATGCAAGGATATCATAGGGTACAATATCCAACAGCATCATGGTTTCCTAAATGGAAACACCAACACATGGGCAATAACTGCAGTTACAACCCCAGGTATCAGCTTATTTTGATAAGTTTCATATTTTACAGGCTGGATAGAAGAAAAATTCAAATATAAACAGCATAGTGCGACTTATAGAATCATAGAATCATAGAATCATAGAAGTTACAACATGGAAACAGGCCCTTCGGCCCAACATGTCCATGTCGCCCAGTTTATACCACTAAGCTAGTCCCAATTGCCTGCACTTGGCCCATATCCCTCTATACCCATCTTACCCATGTAACTGTCCAAATGCTTTTTAAAAGACAAAATTGTACCCGCCTCTACTACTGCCTCTGGCAGCTCGTTCCAGACACTCACCACCCTTTGAGTGAAAAAATTGCCCCTCTGGACCCTTTTGTATCTCTCCCCTCTCACCTTAAATCTGTGCCCCCTCGTTATAGACTCCCCTACCTTTGGGAAAAGATTTTGACTATCGACCTTATCTATGCCCCTCATTATTTTATAGACTTCTATAAGATCTCCCCTTAACCTCCTACTCTCCAGGGAAAAAAGTCCCAGTCTGTCTAACCTCTCCCTGTAAGTCAAACCATCAAGTCCCGGTAGCATCCTCGTAAATCTTTTCTGCACTCTTTCTAGTTTAATAATATCCTTTCTATAATAGGGTGACCAGAACTGTACACAGTATTCCAAGTGTGGCCTCACCAATGCCCTGTACAACTTCAACAAGACATCCCAACTCCTGCATTCAATGTTCTGACCAATGAAACCAAGCATGCTGAATGCCTTCTTCACCACCCTATCCACCTGTGACTCCACTTTCAAGGAGCTATGAACCTGTACTCCCAGATCTCTTTGTTCTATAACTCTCCCCAACGCCCTACCATTAACGGAGTAGGTCCTGGCTCGATTTGATCTACCAAAATGCATCACCTCACATTTATCTAAATTAAACTCCATCTGCCATTCATCGGCCCACTGGCCCAATTTATCAAGATCCCGTTGCAATCCTAGATAACCTTCTTCACTGTCCACAATGCCACCAATCTTGGTGTCATCTGCAAACTTACTAACCATGCCTCCTAAATTCTCATCCAAATCATTAATATAAATAACAATAACAGCGGACCCAGCACCGATCCCTGAGGCACACCGCTGGACACAGGCATCCAGTTTGAAAAACAACCCTCTACAACCACCCTCTGTCTTCTGTCGTCAAGCCAATTTTGTATCCAATTGGCTACCTCACCTTGGATCCCATGAGATTTAACCTTATGTAACAACCTACCTTGCGGTACCTTGTCAAATGCTTTGCTGAAGTCCATGTAGACCACGTCTACTGCACAGCCCTCATCTATCTTCTTGGTTACCCCTTCAAAAAACTCAATCAAATTCGTGAGACATGATTTTCCTCTCACAAAACCATGCTGACTGTTCCTAATTAGTCCCTGCCTCTCCAAATGCCTGTAGATCCTGTCCCTCAGAATACCCTCTAACAACTTACCCACTACAGATGTCAGGCTCACTGGTCTGTAGTTCCCAGGCTTTTCCCTGCCGCCCTTCTTAAACAAAGGCACAACATTTGCTACCCTCCAATCTTCAGGCACCTCACCTGTAGCGGTGGATGATTCAAATATCTCTGCTAGGGGACCCGCAATTTCCTCCCTAACCTCCCATAACGTCCTGGGATACATTTCATCAGGTCCCGGAGATTTATCTACCTTGATGCGCGTTAAGACTTCCAGCACCTCCCTCTCTGTAATATGTACACTCCTCAAGACATCACTATTTATTTCCCCAAGTTCCCTAACATCCATGCCTTTCTCAACCGTAAATACCGATGTGAAATATTCATTCAGGATCTCACCCATCTCTTGTGGTTCCGCACATAGATGACCTTGTTGATCCTTAAGAGGCCCTACTCTCTCCCTAGTTACCCTTTTGCCCTTTATGTATTTGTAGAAGCTCTTTGGATTCACCTTTGCCTGATCTGCCAAAGCAATCTCATGTCCCCTTTTTGCCCTCCTGATTTCTCTCTTAACTCTACTCTGGCAATCTCTATACTCTTCAAGGGATCCACTTGATCCCAGCTGCCTATGCATGTCATATGCCTCCTTCTTCTTTTTGACTAGGGCCTCAATCTCCCGAGTCATCCAAGGTTCCCTACTTCTACCAGCCTTGCCCTTCACTTTATAAGGAATGTGCTTACCCTGAACCCTGGTTGTTTATATACCTGACACTTCTTCTGTAAATCTGAATTGTGGGATATTTAAAATTCAGGAAGTCCCAGTAACTGTTCGGGGATATAAAAAGGAGCTTTCCCGCTCAGATCAGAAAAGAACAAGTCAGTCTCCTGAAAGAGAGAAATAATGGTTGAAATTTGCAACGGCGGATTAATTTTAAAAAATAAAGGAAAAGAAAGTGTACGATTTAAAAGTTATTTACAAAGAGGCAGCTTAGAGCTGCAATTGTTTTATTATTTTGTCCAATCCAAGAGTTAATGGATGGGTGCCCACTGATATGTAAATTATAGTTAGGTTATATGTAAATGTAGAGATATATTACATGAAACAACTTGCATTTCTACAGCGTCTTTCATGACCTCAGCACATCCCAAAGCGCTTGACTGCCAGTGAAGTATTTTTGAAGTGCGTCACTGTTGTAATGTAGGGAAAATATAAAGTTGTATTATATGGTGTTTATTCATCTTTTGTTTAATATTTTAACTTAAACAAAGTCTGATTAAATACTTTACTGCCTAGAGTGAGATAAGATAGAGGCATAAGATAAATCCAGCATTAAAAGCAATGAACAGACAGGATGTGCTGTTTAGTTACTGTGGGCCTCTTACTGAGAGTTTACTTAGATGTCAGGGTCAGGGTTAGGGTAGGGTCAGGGTTAAGGTCAGGGTCAGGGTCAAGGTTAGGGTAGGGTCAGGTCGGGGATAGGGTCAGGATTAGGGTTAGGGTCAGGGTCAGGGTCAAGGTTAGGGTCAGGGTCAGGGTTTGAGTAGGGTTAGGGTAGGGTCAGGGTTAGGGTAGGGTCAGGGTTAGGGTCAGGGTTTGGGTAGGGTCAGGATTAGGGTTAGGGTCAGGGTCAGGGTCAAGGTTAGGGTCAGGGTTAGGGTCAGGGTTTGGGTAGGGTCAGGGTTAGGGTAGGGTCAGGGTAGGGTAGACTCGTTCACCCATGTAAGTGATCTCAGATATGAGTTGAAATAATCTACTGTAGGGTTAGGGTTAGGGTAGGGTCAGGATTAGGGTAGGGTCAGGGTTAGGGGTTCAGGTACATAGATCATTGAAGTGTCATAAACAGGTGCAGAAAATAATCAAGAAGGCAAATGGAATGCTGGCCTTTATATCGAGAGGACTGGAGTACAAGGGGGCAGAAGTTATGCTGCAGCTATACAAAACCCTAGTTAGACCGCACCTGGAGTACTGTGAGCAGTTCTGGGCACCGCACCTTCGGAAGGACATATTGGCCTTGGAGGGAGTGCAGCGTAGGTTTACTAGAATGATACCCGGACTTCAAGTTACGAGGAGGGATTACACAAATTGGGGTTGTGTTCTCTCGAGTTTCGAAGGTTAAGGGGTGATCTGATCGAAGTTTATAAGATATTAAGGGGAACAGATAGGGTGGATAGAGAGAAACTATTTCCGCTGGTTGGGGATTTTAGGAGTAGGGGGCACAGTCTAAAAATTAGAGCCAAACCTTTCAAGAGCGAGATTAGAAAACATTTCTACACATAAAGGGTGGTAGAAGTTTGGAACTCTCTTCCGCAAACAGCAATTGATACTAGCTCAATTGCTAAATTTAAATCTGAGATAGATAGCTTTTTGGCAACCAAAGATATTGAGGGATATGGGCCAAAGGCAGGTATATGGAGTTAGATCACAGATCAGCCATGATCTTATCAAATGGCGGAGCAGGCACGAGGGGCTGAATGGCCTACTCCTGTTCCTATGTTCCTATGTTCCTATCCGCTCCATCACCAAGATCACCTACTTCCACGTCCGTAACATCGCCCGTCTCCGTCCCTACCCCAGTTCATCTGTTGCTGAAACCCTCATCCGTGTCTTTGTTACCTTCACACTGGACAATTTCAATGTTCTCCTGGCCGGCCTCCCATCTTCCACCCTCCATAAACTTGAGCTCATCCAAAACTCTGCTGCCCGTATCCTAACTCACACCAAGTCCCGTTCAACTAACATCCCTGTGCTCGCTGACCTACATTGGCTCCCGGTCTGGAAACACCTCGATTTTAAAATTCTCATCCTTGTTTTCAAATCTCTTCATGACCTCACCCCTCCCTATCTCTGTAACCTCCTCTGGCCCTACAACCTCTGAGATCTCTGCGCTCCTCCAATTCTGGCCTCTTGTGCATCCCTGATTTTAATCACTCCACCATTGGCGGCCGTGCCTTCAGCTGCCTAGTCCCTAAGTTCTGGAATTCCCTCCCTAAACCTCTCCTCCTCTCTACTTTTCTCTCCTCCATTAAGACACTCCTTAAAACCTACCTCTTTGACCAAGCTTTTGGTCACCTGTCCTAATATCTCCTTATGTGGCTCGGTGTCAAATTTTGATTGATAATCGCTTCTGTGAAGCGCTTTGGGATGTTTAACTACATTAAAGGCGCTGTGTAAATGCAAGTTGTTGTTGTTATTATTTATAGTTAACTACCAAAACATATGACAATGTGGGAAACACACAAGTGGAGCTGGTTGGAGGTTAGGAGATTCTCCAAAGTACAGGCTGAGAAGCAGAGAGATGCACCACTCAAGACAGGTTGTAATTAGTGTGACTCGTTTACATGGCTGTTTCCATTATAAACGTGGACACAAGGATTTATAATGGAACGGACACTGACATAAGATTTTAATATATAACTAGTTGATCTCTTATGGTTCTGTACATGGAGAGTCAAGATGGATCCAGGTCAAACTGGGTTAGAAGGCAGGGGATAAATGGACCAGGGCTGAGGGAAGATTGCCACAAAGGAGGTCAGAATGGGTCAAAGGTAGAGGAGGGCAAATGGATAATGGTGAGGGTAAGGTAAAATGGAAGAATAAAGGTTAGGCCATGGGGGAAGGTAGAGAATGATTAAAGGGGCAAAGGGGAAGATCAAGCATGGTTAGAAGTTGGGGTGAGGGGAAAGGTAGAGGTTGGGACAAAGATCAGAGTTCAGAGAGTGGGGATGGAGAAGGTAGAGCAGGGTAAAGGTGGGGGGAGAGGGAAGGTAGAGCATGTAAGAGAAGAGTAGAGGCCTGGGATGTCAGAGCAGTGCTTGAATGAAGAGGAAGAGGAAGGGGTTGGAGAGGGAGCGAGGTGTAAGGAGGGGACAGGGCAAAGGATCGAGAAAAGAGGGAAAGAGGCTTGGATAAAAGGTGAGAGGGACTGTGAGAGGATGAACAGGAGATAATTTGGGGGAGATATAATAAAATATAAATTTTTGCTTATGCTCTTTATAATTTAAATTTTTGGGGGTGCAAAGGAGAGTCAGGGAAACCATTGAGAGCAGCAATGCACTGAGCCAGGACAGACAGGCAAATCAAAGGAGGGTAGTGGGGGGCACCGACTAGCAGAGTGGGTCCTGGGGGGCACCGACTAGCAGAGTGGGTCCTGGGGGGCACCGACTGGCAGAGTGGGTCCTGGGGGGCACCGACTAGCAGAGTGGGTCCTGGGGGGCACCGACTAGCAGAGTGGGTCCTGGGGGGCACCGACTGGCAGAGTGGGTCCCGGGGGGCACCGACTGGCAGAGTGGGTCCTGGGGGGCACCGACTGGCAGAGTGGGTCCCGGGGGGCACCGACTGGCAGAGTGGGTCCCGGGGGGCACCGACTAGCAGAGTGGGTCCTGGGGGGCACCGACTAGCAGAGTGGGTCCCGGGGGGCACCGACTGGCAGAGTGGGTCCTGGGGGGCACCGACTGGCAGAGTGGGTCCAGGGGGGCACCGACTGGCAGAGTGGGTCCCGGGGGGCACCGACTAGCAGAGTGGGTCCTGGGGGGCACCGACTAGCAGAGTGGGTCCTGGGGGGCACCGACTAGCAGAGTGGGTCCTGGGGGGCACCGACTAGCAGAGTGGGTCCTGGGGGGCACCGACTGGCAGAGTGGGTCCTGGGGGGCACCGACTGGCAGAGTGGGTCCTGGGGGGCACCGACTGGCAGAGTGGGTCCTGGGGGGCACCAACTGGCAGAGTGGGTCCCGGGGGGCACCGACTGGCAGAGTGGGTCCCAGGGGGCACCGACTGGCAGAGTGGGTCCCGGGGGGCACCGACTAGCAGAGTGGGTCCTGGGGGGCACCGACTGGCAGAGTGGGTCCTGGGGGGCACCGACTGGCAGAGTGGGTCCTGGGGGGCACCGACTAGCAGAGTGGGTCCCGGGGGGCACCGACTGGCAGAGTGGGTCCCGGGGGGCACCGTCTGGCAGAGTGGGTCCCGGGGGGCACCGACTGGCAGAGTGGGTCCCGGGGGGCACCGACTGGCAGAGTGGGTCCCGGGGGGCACCGACTGGCAGAGTGGGTCCTGGGGGGCACCGACTGGCAGAGTGGGTCACGGGGGGCACCGACTGGCAGAGTGGGTCATGGGGGGCACCGAGTAGCAGAGTGGGTCACGGGGGGCACCGACTGGCAGAGTGGGTCCAGGGGGCACCGACTGGCAGAGTGGGTCCCGGGGGGCACCGACTGGCAGAGTGGGTCCTGGGGGGCACCGAGTAGCAGAGTGGGTCCAGGGGGCACCGACTGGCAGACTGGCTCCTGGGGGGCACCGACTGGCAGAGTGGGTCCTGGGGGCACCGACTGGCAGAGTGGGTCCTGGGGGGCACCGACTGGCAGAGTGGGTCCAGGGGGGCACCGACTGGCAGAGTGGGTCCCAGGGGGCACCGACTGGCAGAGTGGGTCCAGGGGGCATCGACTGGCAGAGTGGGTCCCGGGGGCACCGACTGGCAGAGTGGGTCCCGGGGGCACCGACTGGCAGAGTGGGTCCCGGGGGGCACCGACTGGCAGAGTGGGTCCCGGGGGCACCGACTGGCAGAGTGGGTCCAGGGGGCACCGACTGGCAGAGTGGGTCCCGGGGGGCACCGACTGGCAGAGTGGGTCCCGGGGGGCACCGACTGGCAGAGTGGGTCCTGGGGGGCACCGACTGGCAGAGTGGGTCCCGGGGGCACCGACTGGCAGAGTGGGTCCTGGGGGGCACCGACTGGCAGAGTGGGTCCCGGGGGGCACCGACTGGCAGAGTGGGTCCCGGGGGGCACCGATTAGCAGAGTGGGTCCAGGGGGGCACCGACTGGCAGAGTGGGTCCCGGGGGGCACCGACTGGCAGAGTGGGTCCCGGGGGCACCGACTGGCAGAGTGGGTCCTGGGGGGCACCGACTGGCAGAGTGGGTCCTGGGGGGCACCGACTGGCAGAGTGGGTCCCGGGGGGCACCGACTGGCAGAGTGGGTCCTGGGGGGCACCGACTGGCAGAGTGGGTCCTGGGGGGCACCGACTGGCAGAGTGGGTCCTGGGGGGCACCGACTGGCAGAGTGGGTCCCGGGGGCACCAACTGGCAGAGTGGGTCCTGGGGGGCACCGACTGGCAGAGTGGGTCCTGGGGGGCACCGACTGGCAGAGTGGGTCCCGGGGGCACCGACTGGCAGAGTGGGTCCTGGGGGGCACCGACTGGCAGAGTGGGTCCCGGGGGGCACCGACTGGCAGAGTGGGTCCCGGGGGCACCGATTAGCAGAGTGGGTCCAGGGGGGCACCGACTGGCAGAGTGGGTCCCGGGGGGCACCGACTGGCAGAGTGGGTCCCGGGGGCACCGACTGGCAGAGTGGGTCCTGGGGGGCACCGACTGGCAGAGTGGGTCCTGGGGGGCACCGACTGGCAGAGTGGGTCCTGGGGGGCACCGACTGGCAGAGTGGGTCCTGGGGGGCACCAACTGGCAGAGTGGGTCCTGGGGGGCACCGACTGGCAGAGTGGGTCCCGGGGGCACCGACTGGCAGAGTGGGTCCTGGGGGGCACCGACTGGCAGAGTGGGTCCAGGGGGCACCGACTGGCAGAGTGGGTCCCGGGGGGCACCGACTGGCAGAGTGGGTCCCGGGGGGCACCGACTGGCAGAGTGGGTCCCGGGGGGCACCGACTGGCAGAGTGGGTCCCGGGGGGCACCGACTGGCAGAGTGGGTCCCGGGGGGCACCGACTGGCAGAGTGGGTCCCGGGGGGCACCGACTGGCAGAGTGGGTCAAATCTCTGATGGCGGAGTCAGGCTGAGGTGGGAAGAGGTGCTCTGCATTGCCGCCTGGTGGCCCGAACCTGCAACTACACATAGACGGAAAGCCAATCAAATTCTCCCCCAAATAGGGACCATTGACATTAGGAGACATTTAATATTGAAAATATCTATCACAATACCTGTCATCTGTCGCCTGCAGGGATAACAGGAACTGCAGGTAAATTTACCCTGGAGAGAGGTTGACATAAGACTTTCCAATGCATTTTGAAATAGGATATTGAGCCCCAGGCGCTGAGTTTAATATTATACAGATGGATACAGATGTTAGTGCAATTTTATTTTGGTCCAATTACCTGATCCTTTTTTAACTTAATGGAATGACTCCCTTCCCGTCACATTTTGAATTACTTCCTTTACTCCATCATTTGATTTTGCGATTCCTATGCCCCATACAAATTTATTTTTCATTTTTTGTAATTAACAGTTTTTTTTATTATCTTGGCCAATTGCCTCTAATAACTTTGTTTATTTAAATGACCTCCATATAATTTTATTCTACTTCAATTGCCCACCTTGTGGTCACTCAAAAAGCTGGACACCATCCAGGACAAGGCAGTTTGTTTGATCAGTGCCCCTGCCACTGGACTCGTCATCTATCCATTACCGCAGCGCACCGTTTGCCATCTACAGGATGCACTGCAGCAACTCGCCACGGTCAATTCGACAGCACCTCCCTCACCTGTGACCTTCACCACCACAGTGGGCAAGATCATGGGAACACTCACCATCCTGACTTGGACATACTTTGCTCTTCCTTCATGGTCACTGGGTCAATATCCTGGAACTGCCTACATAACACCATTGCGTCAGCACCATCACTACAAGGACTGCAGCAGTTCAAGGAGATGGCCCACCGCTACCTTCTGAGGGCAACTAGAGATGGGGAATAAACACAGCATTGGCCAGCGTCATTCCCAGAACAAAGTTTTAAACATACCCAAACAGGCTCCATCGTTTATTTTACCTTAATTAAACTCATCTGCTAAATTGTCATCTTAGTGCAATTATTTCAGCAAAATTACTCATCTTTATATTGTTATTTCAGTGCAAATACATCACACAGGTTCCTATTATTTAATGTGATTTTATTTTCATACTTTAGCGCATGTGGCTCCACAAGTTTACTGGTTTTTTGCAATGATTACCGTTATAAATCTATTTTAATATTTCAGTCCCATTTCCCTTCTCAGCGTTACTCTGTTGCCTGCTGTCGTTATTTATATTGCAGTTTATCCCATTTGTTTGGCTGCTTCGGAGAGTTTTGACTGACTGAATCAAATAGGCATTGCATAAAGGGCGCTTTATTTGGTCGCAGGATGTCCATTGTAATAAAATGTAAACCAACTGGGTTATTCCCGGGTCCGTGGGATGGTCTGAGATCATGAGTTGCTGTCCTGGCCCGGTCCACGGAGGGGAAGATTCGCACCTGATGTGGTCATGCTTGGATTTAAAGGCGCAGGCTGATATCGATTTGCTGCAATTTACTCATTTACGGAGACAAACTGCGTGATTTTAGTGTCAGGCTATTTAGTTGGGATGCCAATCTGTAGAAGTTCAAAACAAGTATTAGCCAATTTGATAGTGGCGTCGCCTCTTTAAATCTGATTGTGTGTCCCAAACCATGATGTCATCCTCTCGCCGAGCTCTCCCTGATTTCAGTGGCCGGGAATTATCTTTCGCCCTTGAGTTCTTAATTAGCTATTAACTTGCCGAATTGTATCAGAAAAATAGCCCGTCGGCCGTTTGGAAATCACCCGGACGGAGACTAAAGACTCCCCGCCATCGCCCTTCCGTTCAAAGCGGCTGGCGAGTCAGTGCCGACGCCAGTGGCAAACTGCATTCACCAGTGACCCAGCAGCACGAGTCAGGAGCCGGAGTCCCCGCGGACCAGCTATCCCAGTGCAAATCCGTTCAAACCCACCGCCTCCAGAGCCCAGCACCAACATATCCCACAGGAACCGGGTTAATTGCCAGGCATTAAAACACAATCAGTCACTATACAAACACACCAGCACACACACAAACCCACACACAAACCCACACACCAGCCCACACACAAACCCACACACAAACCCACACACAAACCCACACACAAACCCACACACCAGCACACACACAAACCCACACACAAACCCACACACCAGCACACACACAAACCCACACACAAACCCACACACAAACCCACACACCAGCCCACACACAAACCCACACACAAACCCACACACAAACCCACACACCAGCCCACACACAAACCCACACACAAACCCACACACACAAACCCACACACCAGCCCACACACAAACCCACACACACAAACCCACACACCAGCCCACACACAAACCCACACACACAAACCCACACACCAGCACACACACAAACCCACACACAAACCCACACACCAGCCCACACACAAACCCACACACAAACCCACACACACAAACCCACACACCAGCCCACACACAAACCCACACACAAACCCACACACACAAACCCACACACCAGCACACACACAAACCCACACACAAACCCACACACCAGCACACACACAAACCCACACACAAACCCACACACCAGCCCACACACAAACCCACACACAAACGCACACACACAAACCCACACACAAACCCACACACCAGCACACACACAAACCCACACACAAACCCACACACAAACCCACACAAAACCCACACACACAAACCCACACACCAGCACACACACAAACCCACACACAAACCCACACACCAGCACACACACAAACCCACACACAAACCCACACACCAGCCCACACACAAACCCACACACACAAACCCACACACCAGCACACACACAAACCCACACACAAACCCACAAACCCACACACAAACCCACACACCAGCACACACACAAACCCACACACACAAACCCACACAAACAAACCCACACACACAAACCCACACACCAGCACACACACAAACCCACACACAAACCCACACACAAACCCACACACCAGCACACACACAAACCCACACACAAACCCACACACAAACCCACACACCAGCACACACACCAGCACACACACAAACCCACACACAAACCCACACACAAACCCACACACAAACCCACACACAAACCCACACACCAGCACACACACCAACCTGATTTTGAGCTGATTAGAGCGAGCCAACACGGATTTGTAAAGGCTGTGTTATGTCTAATGAACCTAAATGAATTTTTTGAGGAAGTAACTAAAGTAGTAGACAGGGGAATGTATATGGATGTTGTTTATATGGACTTCCAGAAGACATTTGATAAGGTTCCACATAAGAGACTGTTGCCTAAAATTAAAGCTCATGGAATTGAAGGCAAATTACTGCCCTGGTTAGGAGATTGGTTAGGCGGTGGAAGACAGAGAGTAGGGATAAGGGGTATGTACTCGAATCGAAGGATGTGACTAGTGGTGTCCCACAAGGATCTGTGCTGGGGCTTCAACTATTCATTATATTTATTAATGACTTAGATAACACAATAGAGAGCCATATATTAAAGTTTGCCGATCACACAAAGATTGGTGGCATAGGAAGTAGTGTAGATAGGAGCATAAAATTATAGAGACGTTGATAGATTAAGTGAGTGGGCAAAACTGTGGCAGATGGATTTCAATGCAGGTAAATGTGAGGTCATTAATTTTGGACCAAAAAAGGATCCATCCGAGTATTTTTTAAATGGAGAAAAACTAGGAATAGTGGAGATCCAGAGAGATTTAGGAGTCCATGTACACAGATCACTAAAATGTAGTGGTCAGGTACAAAAAATAATCAAAAGGGCTAATGGAATGTTAGCCTTTATAACTAGAGGGCTAGAATATAAAGGGGAGGAAGTTTTGCTGCAGCTATACAAAGCCCTGGTTAGACCACATCTGGAGTACTGTGTACAGTTCTGGGCACCACACTTTAGAAAGGATATATTAGCCTTGGAAGGAGTGCAGCGCAGATTCACCAGAATGTCACCTGGGCTCCAAGGGTTAGATTATGAGGAGAGATTACATAAACTAGGCTTGTATTCTCTGGAATATAGAAGGTTAAGGGGTGATTTGATTGAAGTTTTTAGGATTTTGAAAGGAATTGATAGGGTAGATAGAGAGAAACTTTTCCCGCTGGTGGGGGAGTCTAGGACAAAGGGACATATCCTTAAAATCAGAGCCAGGCCATTCAGGAGATAAGATAGGAAACACTTCTTCACACAGAGAGTGGTAGAAATGTGGAATTCTCTCCCACAAAAAGCAGTAGATGCTCAATTAATAATTTTAAATTTGAGATTGATAGATTTTTGCTAGCCAAGGGTATTGAGAGATATGGAGCCAAGGTGGGTGGATGGAGTTAGGATACAGATCAGGCATGATCTCACTGAATGGCAGAACAGGCTCGAGGGGATGAATGGCCTCCTCCTGTTCCTATAACCCACTCACCAGCCCACACACAAACTCACAGACAAACCCACACAACACATACACCAGCTCACACACCAATACAAAAACACAATGAGCAATCCTGCCCCCCCCCGAATCATACCCATCAATCCTGCCCCCCCCCCCCCGAATCAGCTCACTGTAATGTGACAGGTCACACCTTCCAATACTGTGATGTGTCCACTGAACGGGACAGACAGATCAGAAGTTTAACCCAGTCACCTCCGTGTGAAACTGATTTCTCTGACACTTCCCCCCGATTAGTTTGTATGACTTTTGTGCCAGTTATTACAGAGGCAGGAGAGGGCCAGTGGGGGGGGGGGGGGGGGGGGGGAAGAGCTGGGTGGGAGGGTTGGAGAGCTGGGAGGGGGGTGGAAAGCTGAGTAATGGGGGGAGCTGGTTGGAGGGGAGAGATGGGCGGAGGGGAGAGATGGGCGGAGGGGGATGGCTGGGTGAGGGGCCAGGGGCTCAGTGAGTGGTTGGGGATGAGCTTTGGGAGGGGGTGACAGATTGGGGAGAGAGATGTGCAGGGTGGTGAAGAGCTGGGTGAGGGGTGAGGGTTTGGGGAGAGAGCTGAGCGAGGGGGAGCTGGGTGAGGGGTTGGGGAAGGGCTGGGTGAGGGTGAGGGGAGCTGGGTGAGGGTGAGGGGAGCTGGGTGAGGGGAGCTGGGTGAGGGTGAGGGGAGCTGGCTGAGGGTGAGGGGAGCTGGGTGAGGGTGAGGGGAGCTGGGTGAGGGGAGCTGGGTGAGGGTGAGGGGAGCTGGGTGAGGGGAGCTGGGTGAGGGGAGCTGGGTGAGGGTGAGGGGAGCTGGGTGAGGGTGAGGGGAGCTGGGTGAGGGGAGCTGGGTGAGGGTGAGGGGAGCTGGGTGAGGGTGAGGGGAGCTGGGTGAGGGTGAGGGGAGCTGGGTGAGGGTGAGGGGAGCTGGGTGAGGGGAGCTGGGTGAGGGTGAGGGGAGCTGGGTGAGGGTGAGGGGAGCTGGGTGAGGGTGAGGGGAGCTGGGTGAGGGTGAGGGGAGCTGGGTGAGGGGAGCTGGGTGAGGGTGAGGCGAGCTGGGTGAGGGTGAGGGGAGCTGGGTGAGGGTGAGGGGAGCTGGGTGAGGGTGAGGGGAGGGAGTGTTCCTTAGTGCCTCTAACTGTTTGTTATTCGTTGGGTAAAAGGCTTTTTGTATTGTCCTAGACGGCTTTGCAAGGCTGCTGGCGCCAGAGGCTCCGGATCGCGTATATTATTCTATCAATTACCTGCTCTCGGGCCACAATGTCCAAGGATGGAGGGCTGCAGTTTGTAAGGAGCTGGCGGCTCTCGGAACCACAGGGAAGCGCGTTCGAGTCCTGCCCCTGGCTGCAGCTAACGAGCACTCGTCTTGTGCACCATTCAGCGCTAAGTAAGCATGGAGAATTAGTACAATCCCAACTGGCTCGGAGCCAGATAAGTCTCTTGTTCGACAAGGCTGGGGTTTTCTTGTCTCTCCCTTTTTAAATTACGAGGGTTGAGATTTATCGGTTTATTTGTTTTTCGTCCCATTTGAGTTGGGTCGAGTCGGACTGCGCTTAATCCAGCGCTAATCAGGGAAGAGTTTTATTAAAACAAATTTCATTCAGGTTTCATTTAATTGGCAATAAAGGAGGAACATCGTTTCTTAACTCTCCCAAGCTCTTTGACCTTGGAGGCTTTATCCCGGCAATTAGTAGACACCACAATTCTTCCGCGGCTTCCTGTTTGTTCTGAAACGGTTGCTAACACCGACACACAGTGCGGCTCAGTCCTGCCCTGCCTCCTGTATGTTCACCTGTCCTCTCGGCAATGTAATGTTTCAGAAGATCAGCTCTATTCTGTGCTGAATCTGTATTACAAAATAAACGTTTGTTTGTTTCTCTATTTCCCGGCTGGGGTCTCAGTTCCATTTATCTGTATTTTGCAGGACTCAGTGTCAGGGACTTGAACCATTCCCCTCAGGACTATTGCTGGGAAAATGCTATCCCAAAATAAGTGTGGATTTTCCTGAATTATCTGGTTTCTTTGCTTGATGTTTTTTATTTCCATAAATGATTTCCCCCATTTTATCCTTTCGCTGTATTTTTCCTCATCAGTGTCTCGACTCCACCGTCAATTTCTATTGTCTCCCGTTTACTAAATTTGGCTACAGATAAAACAAGAATTGTACACATATCCCTAATTATCTTATTAAAATATTTAATCTGTGCATAAAACCTTACTTCTGTTGTTACTATCACACTTTTGTGTCAACTTTTTTCCATTATAAATGTCTATGTCCTTATTTCTGATGGAAGCTGCCTATGTAAACTTGTAAACTTGTCACCCTGTAATTGCACAATCTGGCACGTGGTGGCGCTGTATTATCTTCACAACGCAAAATGCTTTAAAAAATCCAGGATGACATTTAATGTATCCATTGAATCATCTTTTGTGTCTTTTTATGCCTGAATTAAAGTTTTTACTTGAAGGCTTCAGCTTTTCCCAAAAGCCTGGGCTTCAACTTGATATTTTTGCCAGGACATATGAGGAGGTTTTGGAAAGGAGAGGGGGTGGGGGTAATGTCAAGGTGAGGTAGTAAGGGTGCGATAGGAGCAAGAGGGCCGGGGAATCATGAGTAATGGGGGAGGGAATGGGAAGAAGCTGCTGAGGGCCACATTTTCACCATAATCCCCACCCCAAACACAGCCTGCAGCCACTAGACAGAGAGCAGTAAAGAAAGAGACAGAGAAACAGCAACCTGAAGACAAGAGATAAATGAGACAATGAACATTTTCTCTGAAACTTTGGCAAAGCCACCCCTCATCAGCAGCACTTCCTGCAGAAGAGAAAGTGGAAGCTACAGTTAATACCTAAGATTATTAAAGTCAGTATTAAGGCCAGACGGCTGCAAAAGTTCACATTTGACACTTTGCCATCTCTTGTTTTCCACTTACACACCACACCTTTTTATTTCTTTTCCCTTCTTTTGTTCTGTTTCTTTTTAAATGCTGTTCATATCTAATACCTTCCAATTTTGACAAAACCCACAAACAAAAAGATAACTCCTTTCTCTCGCCACGGAAGCGGGTCTGACCTGCTGAGTGGTTCCAGCATTTTCTGTTTTTTTCAGGTAAAGTTGTGTGAGACAACCAATGCACGTGGTCAACCCTAAACGCTCGGTACTCGACTTCCAAAAGCTAATTGATACAGCTCCATACAATAGGTTTCTAATTAAGTTTAAAATTATGGGGATTCAGGGTAAAATTTGGGAATAGATAAGAAACTGGCGGAGGGGTAGAGGGCGGTGGGCGTTGGTTAGAGGGGTGATGTCAGGATAATGGGGAAATACTGAGTTTGGTGTTGAGGTCAGTGTCGGGATCTTTCCAAATTACATCAACGCCATAGATTCAGAAACTAAACTTAAATTGATCAAATTTGCCAATGATATAAACCAGAAGAAGGAGTGTTCAGAACTGACAGGATGAGTTGGAGAAAATAACTGAATGGTTGAACAATGGCGGATGAAGTTTAATACAAGCAAACGTAAAGTACTGCACACAGGAAGGCCATGGAGAGGTCAACAAGGACAAGACAGGATAGTACACTATGGCGGCAGTCACAAAAGATATCATCAGCAATTCTAATCAGAGAAACTTTGATGCTGTGGGTTAAGGTGGAAGTCAGGCTGTAGGGATTTAATAAGGAGTAGTTGGAAAGATGGGTGCAGAGCAGGGAGGTGGAATGTTTAGGAAGGGGAGGTTAGAGATGGGGTGGTAATTAATTAGAAAGGACAGAGGGTTAAGTGTGGACTGTACAGGAAAGAGTAATGATGGTAGTTTTGAGGGGGGAACAGGAAAGGGGAGATGTGAACAAAATCAACAAGCATTTTGGGGAGGAGGTCGAAAGAGCAACTGGTGAGTCTTCTGGAGGTACTTTTGATGCAGGCTGATTATATATTTATATATCTGATTATATATTTATATATCTGATTATATATATATATATTTGATTATATATATATCTGATTATATATATTTATATACCTGATTATATATGCATATTTATATATCTGATTTTATATATATATTTGATTATATATATATATGATTATATATATTTATATACCTGATTATATATTTATATATCTGATTTTATATATATATATATCTGATTATATATATATATGATTATATATGCATATTTATATCTGATTTTATATATAAATGTATATTTGTATATCTGTGTCTATATATACATATTTAAATATCTGATTTTATATATATATGCATATTTATATATCTCAGTACATCATTGCAAACAGATCTCATGCTTTGTTACAGATGCAAAATAATCTGAAAATACCGGATGCTTCTGAGCTGCAACCTGAAACTGACATTCCAATTTACAAAGATCCCTGTCCAAACAACAACTAAACGCTGAATGATCTCAGGCTCTGTTTACTAAGAGAAATTAGACTTTAAGGGCTGGGTCGCTTAAACACAGTTCCTCCTCAGCAGCAGAATATATTGTACAGAACATGCTATGACACTCCTGCCATTATAAAACAGCATGTCAGCTGACCTACTATGAGCAACACCACAGGTGATCGGCTAGTATATTATAAACGCGTTACATATGAATGAACTGTTTATTTGTCAACCTTCAGAAATCACAGTGTCTGAAGCAAATGTCAGTGTCACTTCAAAAAAGGTATTTAAAAGGCCGTTCATTGGTAATATTCCCACCAACAGAAAATACTTATTGACACCAGGAATCCGAATATTTGGAGCCTCTGACGTACTTTAATAATCACTTAAAAAAAGAAAGCCACAGTTTCATCCTGGGCTCTGAGCAGCAACCTTCTCTCACCAAAGGGTAATTCAAATCTGATTGACCTCACCATATGATTCCTTAACAGCAATTAGGTTTTGGGTTTTTAAGCCCCTGCAGCAGCATAATACATTGTGCATCATGTCCTCATCAAGCAACAACACTGAGTTTAAGTAGTGTCTTTAACATAAGTAAAACACAAGGCACTCCACATTTAGACATAATGACAATGGGCATCAAGCCAAGAAGGGAGAGGCCAGAGTGGTGACCAAAGGCTCTGTGGAACACCTCGATTTTAAGGAGGTTTTTAAACATGGAGAGACAGCTGAAGGTTCAGCCACTAATGGTGAGCAGAAGGACAGGGCAGATGCAGAGAAGACTAGAGTCAAAGAAAAGGAGCATTGGGGGAGGGACTTGGGGCTGGAAGAGATTGCACAGAAAAGGTGGAGTGAGGTCTTGTACCAATTTATAGATGAGGACAAGGGTTTTTAATTTTGAGTTGGAGGACTGGGAGCCAGTGTATGTTAGCAAAGATGGGGATGATGGGTGAATGGTAATGCAGGATGGAATACATGTGGCAGTTGGAGTTATGGAGGGTGGAGGATGGGAGGCCAGCAAGGAGTGTGTTGGAGTAGTTGAGTCCAGAGGTGAAAAACGCATGTACAAGTGTTCATTGGTGTGGATGTGAACAATGTTACAGACGTGGCAGTAAAATGTGGAGAGGGTGGGGCAGTGGGATTAGTTTGGGATTGATACAGGACTATGGGGAGAGAGCAGAGCAGTGGGATTAGTTTGGGATTGATACAGGACTATGGGGAGAGGGCGGGGCAGTGGGATTAGTTTGGGATTGATACAGGGCTATGGGGAGAGAGTGGGGCAGTGGGATTAGTTTGGGATTGATACAGGACTATGGGGAGAGGGCGGGGCAGTGGGATTAGTTTGGGATTGATACAGGGCTATGGGGAGAGAGCGGGGCAGTGGGATTAGTTTGGGATTGATACAGGACTATGGGGAGAGGGCGGGGCAGTGGGATTAGTTTGGGATTGATACAGGACTATGGGGAGAGAGCGGGGCAGTGGGATTAGTTTGGGATTGATACAGGACTATGGGGAGAGGGCGGAGCAGGCTCGAGGGGCTGAATGGCCTACTCCTGTTCCTATGTTCCTATGATACAGGGCTATGGGGAGAGAGTGGGGCAGAGGGATTAGTTTGGGATTGATACAGGACTATGGGGAGAGGGCGGAGCAGTGGGATTAGTTTGGGATTGATACAGGGCTATGGGGAGAGTGCGGGGCAGTGGGATTAGTTTGGGGATTGATACAGGTCTATGGGGAGAGAGCGGGGCAGTGGGATTAGTTTGGGATTGATACAGGGCTATGGGGAGAGGGCGGGGCAGTGGGATTAGTTTGGGATTGATACAGGTCTATGGGGAGAGAGCGGGGCAGTGGGATTAGTTTGGGATTGATACAGGGCTATGGGGAGAGGGCGGGGCAGTGGGATTAGTTTGGGCTTCATACAGGGCTATTGGGGGGAGAGCGGGGCAGTGGGATTAGTTTGGGATTGATACAGGGCTATGGGGAGAGAGTGGGGCAGTGGGATTAGTTTGGGATTGATACAGGGCTATGGGGAGAGAGCGGGGCAGTGGGATTAGTTTGAGATTGATACAGGGCTATGGGGAGAGAGTGGGGCAGTGGGATTAGTTTGGGATTGATACAGGACTATGGGGAGAGAGTGGGGCAGTGGGATTAGTTTGGGATTGATACAGGGCTATGGGGAGAGAGTGGGGCAGTGGGATTAGTTTGGGATTGATACAGGACTATGGGGAGAGAGTGGGGCAGTGGGATTAGTTTGGGATTGATACAGGGCTATGGGGAAAGAGCGGGGCAGTGGGATTAGTTTGGGATTGATACAGGGCTATGGGGAGAGAGTGGGGCAGTGGGATTAGTTTGGGATTGATACAGGACTATGGGGAGAGAGTGGGGCAGTGGGATTAGTTTGGGATTGATCCAGGGCGATGGGGAGAGAGCGGGGCAGTGGGATTAGTTTGGGATTGATACAGGGCTATGGGGAGAGAGTGGGGCAGTGGGATTAGTTTGGGATTGATACAGGGCTATGGGGAGAGAGCGGGGCAGTGGGATTAGTTTGAGATTGATACAGGACTATGGGGAGAGAGCGGGGCAGTGGGATTAGTTTGGGATTGATACAGGGCTATGGGGAGAGAGCGGGGCAGTGGGATTAGTTTGGGATTGATACAGGGCTATGGGGAGAGAGCGGGGCAGTGGGATTAGTTTGGGATTGATACAGGACTATGGGGAGAGAGTGGGGCAGTGGGATTAGTTTGGGATTGATACAGGGCTATGGGGAGAGAGCGGGGCAGTGGGATTAGTTTGGGATTGATACAGGACTATGGGGAGAGAGCGGGGCAGTGGGATTAGTTTGGCATTGATACAGGACTATGGGGAGAGAGCGGGGCAGTGGGATTAGTTTGGGATTGATACAGGTCTATGGGGAGAGGGCGGGGCAGTGGGATTAGTTTGGGATTGATACAGGGCTATGGGGAGAGGGTGTGGCAGTGGGATTAGTTTGGGATTGATACAGGGCTATGGGGAGAGAGCGGGGCAGTGGGATTAGTTTGGGATTTATACAGGACTATGGGGAGAGAGTGGGGCAGTGGGATTAGTCTTTGATTGATACAGGGCTATGGAGAGAGTGAGGCATTGGGATTAGTTTGGGATTGATAAAGGGCTATGGGGAGAGAGTGGGGCAGTGGGATTAATTTGGGATTGACAGTATAAGACAAAAGGAAAGGGCATACAAAAAGGCAAAAAATGGCACAGATCCTGGCAAATGCGAAAGATACAAAGATCAACAAAGGGTCACAAAACAGATAGTAAGAGCTAGAAAAAGAGTATGAAAAGAAACTTGCAAGGGATATCAAAACCAATACGAAGAACTTTTATCGTTATATTAGGAAAAAGAGGGTGGTCAGGAGCAGTGTTGGCCCCTTAAAAACTGAAAGTGGGGATATTATCATTGACAATGGGGAAATGGCGGACATGTTGAAAAATTACTTTGCGTCAGTATTTACAGTAGAAAAAGAGGATAGCATGCTGGAAATCCCAAGGAAACTAATATTGGACCGGGGACAGGGACTCAATAAAATGAACATAAGTAAAACAACAGTAATGAAGAAAATAATAGCACTAAAGAGTGACAAATCCCCAGGACCAGATGGTTTCCATCCCAGGGTTTTAAAGGAAGTAGGTGAGCACATTGCAGATGCCCGAACTATAATCTTTCAAAGTTCTCTAGATTCAGGAACTGGCCCTCTAGATTGGAAAATTGCACGTCACTCTGCTTTTTAGGAAAGGAGAGAGAGGGAAACCAGGGAATTATAGACCAGTTAGCCTAACATCTGTTGTGGGGAAATTGCTGGAGTCTATAATTAAGGATAGGGTGACTGAACACCTCGAGAATTTTCAGTTAATCAGAGAGAGCCAGCATGGATTTGTGAAAGGTAGGTCGTGCCTGACAAACCTGATTGAATTTTTTGAAGAGGTGACTAAAGTAATGGACAGGGGAATGTCAATGGATGTTATTTATATGGACTTCCAGAAGGCATTTGATAAGGTCCCACATAAGAGACTGTTAGCTGAGATAGAAGCCCATGGAATCGAGGGAAAAGTACGGACTTGGTTAGGAAGTTGGCTGAGCGAAAGGCGACAGAGAGTAGGGATAATGGGCAGGTCCTCACATTGGCAGGATGTGACTAGTGGAGTCCCGCAGGGATCTGTCTTGGGGTCTCAATTATTCACAATATTTATTAACGACTTAGATGAAGGCATAGAAAGTCTCATATCTAAGTTTGCCGATGATACAAAGATTGGTGGCATTGTAAGCAGTGTAGATGAAAACATAAAATTACAAAGCGATATTGATAGATTAGGTGAATGGGCAAAACTGTGGCAAATGGAATTCAATGTAGACAAATGTGAGGTCATTCACTTTGGATCAAAAAAGGATAGAACAGGGTACTTTCTAAATGGTAAAAAGTTAAAACAGTGGATGTCCAAAGGGACTTAGGGGTTCAGGTACATAGATCATTGAAGTGTCATGAACAGGTGCAGAAAATAATCAATAAGGCTGATGGAATGCTGGCCTTTATATGTAGAGGACTGGAGTACAAGGGGGCAGAGGTTATGCTGCAGCTATACAAAACCCTGGTTAGACCGCACCTGGAGTACTGTGAGCAGTTCTGGGCACCGCACCTTCGGAAGGACATATTGGCCTTGGAGGGAGTGCAGCGTAGGTTTACTAGAATGATACCCGGACTTCAAGGATTAAGTTACGAGGAGAGATTACACAAATTGGGGTTGTATTCTCTGGAGTTTCGAAGGTTAAGGGGTGATCTGATCGAAGTTTATAAGATATTAAGGGGAACAGATAGGGTGGATAGAGAGAAACTATTTCCACTGGTTGGGGATTCTAGGAGTAGGGGGCACAGTCTAAAAATTAGAGCCAGACCTTTCAGGAGTAAGATTAGAAAACATTTCTACACACAAAGGGTGGTAGAAGTTTGGAACTCTCTTCCTCAAACGGCAATTGATACTAGCTCAATTGCTCAATTTAAATCTGAGATCGATAGCTTTTTGGCAACCAAAGGTATTAAGGGATATGGGCCAAAGACAGGAGTTAGATCACAGATCAGCCATGATCTTATCAAATGGCGGAGCAGGCTCGAGGGGCTGAATGGCCTACTCCTGTTCCTATGTTCCTATGATACAGGACTATGGGGAGAGAGTGGGACAGTGGGATTAGTTTGGGATTGATACAGGACTATGGGGAGAGAGCGGGGCAGTGGGATTAGTTTGGGATTGCTACAGGGCTATGGGGAGAGCGCGGGGCAGTGGGATTAGTTTGAGATTGATACAGGGCTATGGGGAGAGAGTGGGACAGTGGGATTAGTTTGGGATTGATACAGGGCTATGGGGAGAGAGTGGGGCAGTGGGATTAGTTTTGCTCTCGCAAAGGGTCGACTCAGACCTGATGGGCTGAATGGCCTCCTGTGCTGTAAACTTTTATGTATCTATGATCTCAGTGCTGAATTTGCTGATCTCAGCCTCCACCCCTGGGACAGGAGAGAAATATTTCTGCCACAGTTCCTGTTCCTTATTCCCATCCAGTGACTCCTGTTCCTGGGTATCGGGTGAGGCCATAACCAGGCCTGTGTGAGGGCACCTCCTGGTTAAATATCCTGCCATTACTCTTGGTTAACACGTGGATAGCAGGGAGTGCCCGGGCATCCGTGCACACCAATCAGCTTCTTCAGGAGGGGAGAAAGCCCGGAGAGGAGATTTTAAGTATTAAATTAAATATGTTAAATATTTTATGTAAATTATTATACAGAATTAATAAGTTGTGTTGTGATCTCGGGCACAATGCCGAATAAAGTCTTAAAGACATTTGATATTTCACATTGAGCTGAGGTTATCCTGGAAACCGTCCCACAGGCAAAAACAAGAGAGAAATCTGGGAATCGTGACTGATGGGTTTTCGAATATTTTCAGCCTATGACTCACTGGCTCCATGGATGTGATGTGCAGATGGAGAGCGATAACACCGAGTATTTCAACCCGTCAACCTGTATTCCGGAGAAACAGCCCGTTCAACACAGACACACACATTGGAATCACCTGAGAAAGGGCCAGAGAAAGCTCCAAACTCCGGGGACACAACTCGCCAAATATCCGGCCCTCTGATCCATGGAATACCCCGGGCATTCATCAACTCATTAAAGATGATTCGGGGGTATTTTCGGTCATAATTTAAATCTGCCAGGCGCCAGCCAACCATTTCTATCAAACAGGAAGGTTCCTAATCGCGTTTTCTAGCTGTCAGCTGGGAATTAAGCAGGAATTGTTGTTCCCGAGTTGAGATGTTGGGCGGGCGGGGAATGGGACTCGGAGTGTCTGTATCCCGATTTAACCAGGCAATATTCACATTTATAGAACGAGACAAAGCCCTTTAATATCGCTGAGGACATTGTCCGGGTGAGATGGGAAGCTATTTCGGGAGGGTTATTTTCCTTAAAGGGACAGGCACTCCATTGCACGCGTTGTTTGAATACTCCGTACTGAGCTGACGGTGTCACTCTTCACAGTGAGGACGGTCACAATATGTACAAGAGCCACATTAACACTGTTTGCAGACTGATTGGAAGGGGTCAGATTTTGAGGCCCCCTCGCAGACTGTGTGCAGATTGTGTGCCGACTGCCGCAGCCGCAGTTCTGATTTTCAAACCCCTTTAATATGAAAGGTGTGGTCGGTCAGCAGAATTCCCGAGGCCGCCGATTCACACTCCACCAGACCTGCTTACTCTGGAGCCAGAGCCTTTCGGATTAAACTGAAACTTTCAACCCCATATAAAAAGATGTGACATTTGTTGGGATGGTGCCAGGAGTTGGGTTATTCCTCATGCCGGTGTGAGATGGTGAGAACACTGTCTAAATCCACAGCCTGTTTATTGACGGTATTCCAGCAATTACTAGGACGCTACCCACTGGAGCCTAATCCCAATCACACTGTCTGCCCGGCCCGGACCCCTCCCCTCACTCCTACCCCTGCCCTTACCACTACACCGGCCCGGCCCCTGAGTGGTGTGTATGTGTGGTGTGTGTATCCGTGTGGGGCTATGTATATCTGTGTGCATGTACAGGTATCTGTTTATTTGTGTATGTTAGTATTTTTGTGTATATGGTGTTTAAGTATGTGGTATATGTCTGGTATATTTCATAGAAAGAACATTGAGGCACTGGAGAAGGTGCAAAAAAGATTCACAAGGATGATTCCAGAACTGAGAGGATATAACTATCAGGAAAGGCTGAACAGGCTGGGTCTCTTCTCTCCAGAAAAGAGAAGGCTGAGGGGTGACCTGATAGAGGTCTTTAAGATAATGAAAGGGTTTGATAGGGTAGACGTAGAGAAAATGTTTCCACTTGTGGGGGAGACCAGAACTAGAGGTCATAAATATAAAGTAGTCACTAATAAATCCATAGGGAATTCAGGAGAAACTTCTTTACCCAGAGAGTGGTGAGAATGTGGAACTCGCTCCCACAGGGAGTGGTTGAGGTGAATAGTGTAGATGGATTTAAGGGGAAGCTCGATAAACACATGAGGGGGAAAGGAAGAGAAGGATATGGTGATAGGGTGAGATGGAGAGGGGAGGGAGGAGGCTCGTGTGGAGCATAAACACCAGGATAGACCAGTTGGGCCGAATGGCCTGTTTCTGTGCTGTACATTCCATGTAATTCTATGTAATATGTGTTGTTGTCTGTGTGTGTGTGTATATCGTGTATGCCCGTGGTATATGTGCATGTATATGCTTGTATGCACAGTTGTGCAGGTGGACGAGTTATGAGCTGGGGTTTGGAAGTGAACCTTCCCGGGCAGCTCTCCGCACCCGTCCATCATTCTCCTGTTACACATTATTTTTAAAGCGGCCTGGTTTCCTTTTCCAATCCCAGTAAATCCCCGTTAATTATTAGCAACTCTTGTCCTCAATCACTCAGCCTTTTTTTAAAGAGCGAGAAGAGGGGAGGGAGGAAGGAAAAGGTGAAAAGATAGAAGGATAGAGGGATTGGAAGGGGTGATGGGAGGGATGGAGGGAGAGAGCTGGGAGTGTGGGTGTAAGGATTGAGGGAGGTGAGGAGAGTGGTCCAGTGTTCTATCGGCTCTTGTTTCTGTCTCCAGGATCGAGCTGGAAAAGTTGTTGGGCCCGAAGGCAGCGAGTGGTCAGTTCAGTCATTCCCGCCGGCGAGGTGTGAACTCACTGGCCGCTCTCCTCACTCCACTCCATTTGCGCCTCAAACAGCGATTCTTTGTAAAACAAACTCCAGACAAACCGGCGAGGGAATCGGGCTGTGGAGCCGCTCGGAGTGTTTGAAAAGTCTGGGCAGATTCTGCAAACAGTTTTGTGTTAATGGGGAGTGGGGGCTGCGATTTGACGCGAGAAATATCACAGAGCAATGGATTGTGGTGTTTTGGACCGGGACAGGGACTGTTGGGACATTTCCTCTGTGCCAATGAAAACAGCAGAACCCAATCCTGAAAAAGGGCTCACCATATGATCACACATTGGGACACAGGAAAGTCCCCCCACAGTTTACAACAGGAGGCAGTGCTGCCTGACAAACACGCTCACAGGCGGTGGCACACGGGCCAATAGAGGCTGCTCAGGACCCCATCTGCGAAATGTGGGTTGGAAACGAGCGACACTGGCCACAAAACACCCCCCACCCCACAACTTCTCTGTGCTGAGCTGGTGGAATTTAAATAGGTGGGAAAATGATATTAACATTGCCATTAGCAAACTGACCTGTAGGATCCTCAGTCTGTCCCTGTTACTGACCCTCAGTCTGTCCCCCTGTTACTGACCCTCAGTCTGTCCCTGTTACTGACCCTCAGTCTGTCCCTGTTACTGACCCTCAGTCTGTCCCTGTTACTGACCCTCAGTCTGTCCCTGTTACTGACCCTCAGTCTGTCCCTGTTACTGACCCTCAGTCTGTCCCTGTTACTGACCCTCAGTCTCTGTCCCTGTTACTGACCCTCAGTCTGTCCCTGTTACTGACCCTCAGTCTCTGTCCCTGTTACTGACCCTCAGTCTGTCCCCCTGTTACTGACCCTCAGTCTGTGTCCCTGTTACTAACCCTCAGTCTGTCCCCCTGTTACTGACCCTCAGTCTGTCCCCCTGTTACTGACCCTCAGTCTGTGTCCCTGTTACTAACCCTCAGTCTGTCCCCCTGTTACTAACCCTCAGTCTGTCCCCCTGTTACTGACCCTCAGTCTGTCCCTGTTACTGACCCTCAGTCTCTGTCCCTGTTACTGACCCTCAGTCTGTCCCTGTTACTGACCCTCAGTCTCTGTCCCTGTTACAGACCCTCAGTCTGTCCCCCTGTTACTGACCCTCCGTCTGTCCCCCTGTTACTGACCCTCAGTCTGTGTCTCTGTTACTGACCCTCAGTCTGTGTCCCTGTTACTGACCCTCAGTCTGTCCCCCTGTTACTGACCCTCAGTCTGTCCCCCTGTTACTGACCCTCAGTCTGTGTCCCTGTTACTGATCCTCAGTCTGTCCCCCTGTTACTGACCCTCAGTCTGTCCCATTATTACTGACCCTCAGTCTCTGACCCTGTTACTGACCCTCAGTCTGTCCCCCCCTTACTGACCCTCAGTCTGTCCCCCTGTTACTGACCCTCAGTCTGTGTCTCTGTTACTGACCCTCAGTCTGTGTCCCTGTTACTGACCCTCAGTCTCTGTCCCTGTTACTGACCCTCAGTCTGTCCCCCTGTTACTGACCCTCAGTCTGTCCCCCTGTTACTGACCCTCAGTCTGTGTCCCTGTTACTGACCCTCAGTCTGTCCCCCTGTTACTGACCCTCAGTCTGTGTCCCTGTTACTGACCCTCAGTCTGTGTCCCTGTTACTGACCCTCAGTCTGTGTCCCCCTGTTACTGACCCTCAGTCTGTCCCCCTGTTACTGACCCTCAGTCTGTCCCTGTTACTGACCCTCAGTCTCTGTCCCTGTTACTGACCCTCAGTCTGTCCCTGTTACTGACCCTCAGTCTCTGTCCCTGTTACAGACCCTCAGTCTGTCCCCCTGTTACTGACCCTCCGTCTGTCCCCCTGTTACTGACCCTCAGTCTGTGTCTCTGTTACTGACCCTCAGTCTGTGTCCCTGTTACTGACCCTCAGTCTGTCCCCCTGTTACTGACCCTCAGTCTGTCCCCCTGTTACTGACCCTCAGTCTGTGTCCCTGTTACTGATCCTCAGTCTGTCCCCCTGTTACTGACCCTCAGTCTGTCCCATTATTACTGACCCTCAGTCTCTGACCCTGTTACTGACCCTCAGTCTGTCCCCCCCTTACTGACCCTCAGTCTGTCCCCCTGTTACTGACCCTCAGTCTGTGTCTCTGTTACTGACCCTCAGTCTGTGTCCCTGTTACTGACCCTCAGTCTCTGTCCCTGTTACTGACCCTCAGTCTGTCCCCCTGTTACTGACCCTCAGTCTGTCCCCCTGTTACTGACCCTCAGTCTGTGTCCCTGTTACTGACCCTCAGTCTGTCCCCCTGTTACTGACCCTCAGTCTGTGTCCCTGTTACTGACCCTCAGTCTGTGTCCCTGTTACTGACCCTCAGTCTGTGTCCCCCTGTTACTGACCCTCAGTCTGTCCCCCTGTTACTGACCCTCAGTCTGTCCCCCTGTTACTGACCCTCAGTCTGTGTCCCTGTTACTGACCCTCAGTCTGTCCCCCTGTTACTGACCCTCAGTCTGTCCCACTGTTACTGACCCTCAGTCTCTGTCCCTGTTACTGACCCTCAGTCTGTCCCCCTCTTACTGACCCTCAGTCTGTCCCCCTGTTACTGACCCTCAGTCTGTGTCTCTGTTACTGACCCTCAGTCTGTGTCCCTGTTACTGACCTTCAGTCTGTCCCCCTGTTACTGACCCTCAGTCTGTCCCCCTGTTACTGACCCTCAGTCTGTGTCCCTGTTACTGACCCTCAGTCTGTCCCCCTGTTAGTGACCCTCAGTCTGTGTCCCTGTTACTGACCCTCAGTCTGTGTCCCTGTTACTGACCCTCAGTCTGTCCCCCTGTTACTGACCCTCAGTCTGTCCCTGTTACTGACCCTCAGTCTGTCCCTGTTACTGACCCTCAGTCTGTCCCTGTTACTGACCCTCAGTCTGTCCCTGTTACTGACCCTCAGTCTGTCCCTGTTACTGACCCTCAGTCTGTCCCTGTTACTGACCCTCAGTCTCTGTCCCTGTTACTGACCCTCAGTCTGTCCCTGTTACTGACCCTCAGTCTCTGTCCCTGTTACTGACCCTCAGTCTGTCCCCCTGTTACTGACCCTCAGTCTGTGTCCCTGTTACTAACCCTCAGTCTGTCCCCCTGTTACTGACCCTCAGTCTGTCCCCCTGTTACTGACCCTCAGTCTGTGTCCCTGTTACTAACCCTCAGTCTGTCCCCCTGTTACTAACCCTCAGTCTGTCCCCCTGTTACTGACCCTCAGTCTGTCCCTGTTACTGACCCTCAGTCTCTGTCCCTGTTACTGACCCTCAGTCTGTCCCTGTTACTGACCCTCAGTCTCTGTCCCTGTTACAGACCCTCAGTCTGTCCCCCTGTTACTGACCCTCCGTCTGTCCCCCTGTTACTGACCCTCAGTCTGTGTCTCTGTTACTGACCCTCAGTCTGTGTCCCTGTTACTGACCCTCAGTCTGTCCCCCTGTTACTGACCCTCAGTCTGTCCCCCTGTTACTGACCCTCAGTCTGTGTCCCTGTTACTGATCCTCAGTCTGTCCCCCTGTTACTGACCCTCAGTCTGTCCCATTATTACTGACCCTCAGTCTCTGACCCTGTTACTGACCCTCAGTCTGTCCCCCCCTTACTGACCCTCAGTCTGTCCCCCTGTTACTGACCCTCAGTCTGTGTCTCTGTTACTGACCCTCAGTCTGTGTCCCTGTTACTGACCCTCAGTCTCTGTCCCTGTTACTGACCCTCAGTCTGTCCCCCTGTTACTGACCCTCAGTCTGTCCCCCTGTTACTGACCCTCAGTCTGTGTCCCTGTTACTGACCCTCAGTCTGTCCCCCTGTTACTGACCCTCAGTCTGTGTCCCTGTTACTGACCCTCAGTCTGTGTCCCTGTTACTGACCCTCAGTCTGTGTCCCCCTGTTACTGACCCTCAGTCTGTCCCCCTGTTACTGACCCTCAGTCTGTCCCTGTTACTGACCCTCAGTCTCTGTCCCTGTTACTGACCCTCAGTCTGTCCCTGTTACTGACCCTCAGTCTCTGTCCCTGTTACAGACCCTCAGTCTGTCCCCCTGTTACTGACCCTCCGTCTGTCCCCCTGTTACTGACCCTCAGTCTGTGTCTCTGTTACTGACCCTCAGTCTGTGTCCCTGTTACTGACCCTCAGTCTGTCCCCCTGTTACTGACCCTCAGTCTGTCCCCCTGTTACTGACCCTCAGTCTGTGTCCCTGTTACTGATCCTCAGTCTGTCCCCCTGTTACTGACCCTCAGTCTGTCCCATTATTACTGACCCTCAGTCTCTGACCCTGTTACTGACCCTCAGTCTGTCCCCCCCTTACTGACCCTCAGTCTGTCCCCCTGTTACTGACCCTCAGTCTGTGTCTCTGTTACTGACCCTCAGTCTGTGTCCCTGTTACTGACCCTCAGTCTCTGTCCCTGTTACTGACCCTCAGTCTGTCCCCCTGTTACTGACCCTCAGTCTGTCCCCCTGTTACTGACCCTCAGTCTGTGTCCCTGTTACTGACCCTCAGTCTGTCCCCCTGTTACTGACCCTCAGTCTGTGTCCCTGTTACTGACCCTCAGTCTGTGTCCCTGTTACTGACCCTCAGTCTGTGTCCCCCTGTTACTGACCCTCAGTCTGTCCCCCTGTTACTGACCCTCAGTCTGTCCCCCTGTTACTGACCCTCAGTCTGTGTCCCTGTTACTGACCCTCAGTCTGTCCCCCTGTTACTGACCCTCAGTCTGTGTCCATGTTACTGATCCTCCGTCTGTCCCCCTGTTACTGACCCTCAGTCTGTCCCACTGTTACTGACCCTCAGTCTCTGTCCCTGTTACTGACCCTCAGTCTGTCCCCCTCTTACTGACCCTCAGTCTGTCCCCCTGTTACTGACCCTCAGTCTGTGTCTCTGTTACTGACCCTCAGTCTGTGTCCCTGTTACTGACCTTCAGTCTGTCCCCCTGTTACTGACCCTCAGTCTGTCCCCCTGTTACTGACCCTCAGTCTGTGTCCCTGTTACTGACCCTCAGTCTGTCCCCCTGTTAGTGACCCTCAGTCTGTGTCCCTGTTACTGACCCTCAGTCTGTGTCCCTGTTACTGACCCTCAGTCTGTGTCCCTGTTACTGACCCTCAGTATGTGTCCCTGTTACTGATCCTCAGTCTCTGTCCCTGTTACTGACCCTCAGTCTGTGTCCCTGTTACTGACCCTCAGTCTGTCCCCCTGTTACTGACCCTCAGTCTGTGTCCCTGTTACTGACCTTCAGACTGTCCCCCTGTTACTGACCCTCAGTCTGTCCCCCTGTTACTGACCCTCAGTCTGTGTCCCTGTTACTGACCCTCAGTCTGTCCCCCTGTTACTGACCCTCAGTCTGTGTCCCTGTTACTGATCCTCAGTCTGTCCCCCTGTTACTGATCCTCAGTCTGTCCCCCTGTTACTGACCCTCAGTCTGTCCCCCTGTTACTGACCCTCAGTCTGTGTCCCTGTTACTGACCCTCAGTCTGTCCCCCTGTTACTGACCCTCAGTCTGTCCCCCTGTTACTGACCCTCAGTCTGTCCCCCTGTTACTGACCCTCAGTCTCTGTCCCTGTTACTGACCCTCAGTCTGTGTCTCTGTTACTGACACTCAGTCTGTGTCCCTGTTACTGACCCTCAGTCTGTCCCCCTGTTACTGACCCTCAGTCTGTGTCCCTGTTACTGATCCTCAGTCTGTCCCCCTGTTACTGACCCTCAGTCTCTGTCCCTGTTACTGACCCTCAGTCTGTCCCCCTGTTACTGACCCTCAGTCTCTGTCCCCCTGTTACTGACCCTCAGTCTGTGTCCCTGTTACTGATCCTCAGTCTGTCCACCTGTTACTGACCCTCAGTCTCTGTCCCCCTGTTACTGACCCTCAGTCTGTGTCCCTGTTACTGACCCTCAGTCTGTCCCCCTGTTACTGACCCTCAGCCTGTGTCCCTGTTACTGACCCTCAGTCTCTGTCCCTGTTACTGACCCTCAGTCTGTGTCCCTGTTACTGACCCTCAGTCTGTGTCCCTGTTACTGACCCTCAGTCTGTGTCCCTGTTACTGACCCTCAGTCTCTGTCCCTGTTACTGACCCTCAGTCTGTGTCCCTGTTACTGACCCTCAGTCTGTGTCCCTGTTACTGACCCTCAGTCTCTGTCCCTGTTACTGACCCTCAGTCTCTGTCCCTGTTACTGACACTCAGTCTGTCCCTGTTACTGACCCTCAGTCTCTGTCCCTGTTACTGACCCTCAGTCTATCCCCCTGTTACTGAACCTCAGTCTGTCCCCCTGTTACTGACCCTCAGTCTATGTCTCTGTTACTGACCCTCAGTCTGTGTCCCTGTTACTGACCCTCAGTCTGTCCCCCTGTTACTGACCCTCAGTCTGTCCCCCTGTTACTGACCCTCAGTCTGTGTCCCTGTTACTGACCCTCAGTCTGTCCCCCTGTTACTGACCCTCAGTCTGTGTCCCTGTTACTGATCCTCAGTCTGTCCCCCTGTTACTGACCCTCAGTCTGTGTCCCTGTTACTGACCCTCAGTCTGTCCCCCTGTTACTGACCCTCAGTCTGTGTGCCTGTTACTAACCCTCAGTCTCTTTCCCTGTTACTGACCCTCAGTCTCTGTCCCTGTTACTGACCCTCAGTCTGTGTCCCTGTTACTGACCCTCAGTCTGTGTCCCTGTTACTGACCCTCAGTCTGTCCCCCTGTTAATGACCCTCAGTCTGTGTCCCTGTTACTGACCCTCAGTCTGTGTCCCTGTTACTGACCCTCAGTCTGTCCCCCTGTTACTGACCCTCAGTCTCTGTCCCTGTTACTGACCCTCAGTCTCTGTCCCTGTTACTGACCCTCAGTCTGTCCCCCTGTTATTGACCCTCAGTCTCTGTCCCTGTTACTGACCCTCAGTCTCTGTCCCTGTTCCTGACCCTCAGTCTCTGTCCCTGTTACTGACCCTCAGTCTGTCCCCCTGTTACTGACCCTCAGTCTCTGTCCCTGTTACTGACCCTCGGTCTGTCCCCCTGTTACTGACCCTCAGTCTGTCCCCCTGTTAATGACCCTCAGTCTCTGTCCCTGTTACTGACCCTCAGTCTGTGTCCCTGTTACTGACCCTCAGTCTGTCCCCCTGTTACTGACCCTCAGTCTCTGTCCCTGTTAATGACCCTCAGTCTGTGTCCCTGTTACTGACCCTCAGTCTGTCCCCCTGTTACTGACCCTCAGTCTGTGTCCCTGTTACTGACCCTCAGTCTCTTTCCCTGTTACTGACCCTCATTCTCTGTCCCTGTTACTGACCCTCAGTCTGTGTCCCTGTTACTGACCCTCAGTCTCTGTCCCTGTTACTGACCCTCAGTCTGTCCCCCTGTTACTGACCCTCAGTCTGTGTCTCTGTTACTGACCCTCAGTCTGTCCCCCTGTTACTGACCCTCAGTCTCTGTCCCTGTTACTGACCCTCAGTCTGTCCCCCTGTTACTGACCCTCAGTCTCTGTCCCTGTTACTGACCCTCAGTCTCTGTCCCTGTTACTGACCCTCAGTCTGTCCCCCTGTTACTGACCCTCAGTCTGTCCCCCTGTTACTGACCCTCAGTCACTGTCCCTGTTACTGACCCTCAGTCTATGTCTCTGTTACTGACCCTCAGTCTGTCCCCCTGTTACTGACCCTCAGTCTGTCCCCCTGTTACTGACCCTCAGTCTGTGTCCCTGTTACTGACCCTCAGTCTGTCCCCCTGTTACTGACCCTCAGTCTCTGTCCCTGTTACTGACCCTCAGTCTCTGTCCCCCTGTTACTGACCCTCAGTCTCTGTCCCCTTGTTACTGACCCTCAGTCTGTCCCACTGTTACTGACCCTCATTCTGTGTCCCTGTTACTGACCCTCAGTCTGTCCCCCTGTTACTGACCCTCAGTCTGTGTCCCTGTTACCGACCCTCAGTCTCTGTCCCCTTGTTACTGACCCTCAGTCTGTCCCCCTGTTACTGAACCTCAGTCTGTGTCCCTGTTACTGACCCTCAGCCTGTCCCCCTGTTACTGACCCTCAGTCTCTGTCCCCTTGTTACTGATCCTCAGTCTCTGTCCCCCTGTTACTGACCCTCAGTCTGCCCCTGTTACTGACCCTCAGTCTGTGTCCCTGTTACTGACCCTCAGTCTGCCCCTGTTACTGACCCTCAGTCTGTCCCCCTGTTACTGACCCTCAGTCTCTGTCCCCTTGTGACTGACCCTCAGTCTGTCCCCCTGTTACTGACCCTCAGTCTGTGTCCCTGTTTCTGACCCTCAGTCTGTCCCCCTGTTACTGACCCTCAGTCTCTGTCCCCTTGTTCCTGACCCTCAGTCTGCCCCTGTTACTGACCGTCAGTCTGTCCCCCTGTTACTGACCCTCAGTCTCTGTCCCCTTGTTACTGATCCTCAGTCTCTGTCCCCCTGTTACTGACCCTCAGTCTGCCCCTGTTACTGACCCTCAGTCTGTGTCCCTGTTACTGACCCTCAGTCTGCCCCTGTTACTGACCCTCAGTCTGTCCCCCTGTTACTGACCCTCAGTCTCTGTCCCCTTGTGACTGACCCTCAGTCTGTCCCCCTGTTACTGACCCTCAGTCTGTGTCCCTGTTACTGACCCTCAGTCTGTCCCCCTGTTACTGACCCTCAGTCTCTGTCCCTGTTAATGACCCTCAGTCTGTGTCCCTGTTACTGACCCTCAGTCTGTCCCCCTGTTACTGACCCTCAGTCTGTGTCCCTGTTACTGACCCTCAGTCTCTTTCCCTGTTACTGACCCTCATTCTCTGTCCCTGTTACTGACCCTCAGTCTGTGTCCCTGTTACTGACCCTCAGTCTCTGTCCCTGTTACTGACCCTCAGTCTGTCCCCCTGTTACTGACCCTCAGTCTGTGTCCCTGTTACTGACCCTCAGTCTGTCCCCCTGTTACTGACCCTCAGTCTCTGTCCCTGTTACTGACCCTCAGTCTGTCCCCCTGTTACTGACCCTCAGTCTCTGTCCCTGTTACTGACCCTCAGTCTCTGTCCCTGTTACTGACCCTCAGTCTGTCCCCCTGTTACTGACCCTCAGTCTGTCCCCCTGTTACTGACCCTCAGTCTGTGTCCCTGTTACTGACCCTCAGTCTGTCCCCCTGTTACTGACCCTCAGTCTCTGTCCCCTTGTTACTGACCCTCAGTCTGCCCCTGTTACTGACCCTCAGTCTGTCCCCCTGTTACTGACCCTCAGTCTCTGTCCCCTTGTTACTGACCCTCAGTCTGTGTCACTGTTACTGACCCTCAGTCTGTCCCTGTTACTGATCCTCAGTCTCTGTCCCTGTTACTGACCCTCAGTCTGTCCCCCTGTTACTGACCCTCAGTCTGTCCCCCTGTTACTGACCCTCAGTCTGTCCCCCTGTTACTGACCCTCAGTCTGTCCACCTGTTACTGACCCTCAGTCTGTGTCCCTGTAACTGACCCTCAGTCTCTGTCCCTGTTACTGACCCTCAGTCTCTGTCCCCCTGTTACTGACCCTCAGTCTCTGTCCCCTTGTTACTGACCGTCAGTCTGTCCCCCTGTTACTGACCCTCAGTCTGTGTCCCTGTTACTGACCCTCAGTCTGTCCCCCTGTTACTGACCCTCAGTCTGTGTCCCTGTTACCGACCCTCAGTCTCTGTCCCCTTGTTACTGACCCTCAGTCTGTCCCCCTGTTACTGAACCTCAGTCTGTGTCCCTGTTACTGACCCTCAGTCTGTCCCCCTGTTACTGACCCTCAGTCTCTGTCCCCTTGTTACTGACCCTCAGTCTTTCCCCCTGTTACTGACCCTCAATCTCTGTCCCTGTTACTGATCCTCAGTCTCTGTCCCCCTGTTACTGACCCTCAGTCTGCCCCTGTTACTGACCCTCAGTCTGTGTCCCTGTTACTGACCCTCAGTCTGCCCCTGTTACTGACCCTCAGTCTGTCCCCCTGTTACTGACCCTCAGTCTCTGTCCCCTTGTTACTGACCCTCAGTCTGTCCCCCTGTTACTGACCCTCAGTCTGTGTCCCTGTTTCTGACCCTCAGTCGTTCCCCCTGTTACTGACCCTCAGTCTCTGTCCCCTTGTTCCTGACCCTCAGTCTGCCCCTGTTACTGACCCTCAGTCTGTGCCCCTGTTACTGACCCTCAGTCTCTGTCCCCATGTTACTGACCCTCAGTCTGTCCCCCTGTTCCTGACCCTCAGTCTGTGTCCCTGTTACTGACCCTCAGTCTGCCCCTGTTACTGACCCTCAGTCTGTCCCCCTGTTACTGACCCTCAGTCTGTGTCCCTGTTACTGACCCTCAGTCTGTGTCTGTATTACTGACCCTCAGTCTGTGTCCCTTGTTACTGACCCTCAGTCTGTCCCCCTGTTACTGACCCTCAGTCTGTGTCCCTGTTAATGACCCTCAGTCTGTCCTCCTGTTACTGACCCTCAGTCTCTGTCCCCTTGTTACTGACCCTCAGTCTGCCCCTGTTACTGACCCTCAGTCTGTCCCCCTGTTACTGACCCTCAGTCTCTGTCCCCTTGTTACTGACCCTCAGTCTGTATTCCTGTTACTGACCCTCAGTCTGTTCCTGTTACTGACCCTCAGTTTGTCCCCCTGTTACTGACCCTCAGTCTGTCCCCCTGTTACTGACCCTCAGTCTGTCCCCCTGTTACTGACACTCAGTCTGTGTCCCTGTTACTGACCCTCAGTCTGTCCCCCTGTTACTGACCCTCAGTCTGTGTCCCTGTTACTGACCCTCAGTCTGTGTCCCTGTTACTGACCCTCAGTCTGTGTCCGTATTACTGACCCTCAGTCTGTGTCCCTTGTTACTGACCCTCAGTCTGTCCCCCTGTTACTGACCCTCAGTCTGTGTCCCTGTTACTGACCCTCAGTCTGCCCCTGTTACTGACCCTCAGTCTGTCCCCCTGTTACTGACCCTCAGTCTGTGTCTCTGTTACTGACCCTCAGTCTGTGTCCCTGTTACTGACCCTCAGTCTGTGTCCCTTGTTACTGACCCTCAGTCTGTCCCCCTGTTACTGACCCTCAGTCTGTGTCCCTGTTACTGACCCTCAGTCTGTCCCCCTGTTACTGACCCTCAGTCTGTGTCCCTGTTACTGACCCTCAGTCTGTGTCCCTTGTTACTGACCCTCAGTCTGTCCCGCTGTTACTGACCCTCAGTCTGTGTCCCTGTTACTGACCCTCAGTCTGTCCCCCTGTTACTGACCCTCAGTCTCTGTCCCCTTGTTACTGACCCTCAGTCTGCCCCTGTTACTGACCCTCAGTCTGTCCCCCTGTTACTGACCCTCAGTCTCTGTCCCCTTGTTACTGACCCTCAGTCTGTGTCACTGTTACTGACCTTCAGTCTGTCCCTGTTACTGATCCTCAGTCTCTGTCCCTGTTACTGACCCTCAGTCTGTCCCCCTGTTACTGACCCTCAGTCTGTCCCCCTGTTACTGACCCTCAGTCTGTCCCCCTGTTACTGACCCTCAGACTGTCCACCTGTTACTGACCCTCAGTCTCTGTCCCCTTGTTACTGACCATCAGTCTGTCCCCCTGTTACTGACCCTCAGTCTGTGTCCCTGTTACTGACCCTCAGTCTGCCCCTGTTACTGACCCTCAGTCTGTCCCCCTGTTACTGACCCTCAGTCTGTGTCTCTGTTACTGACCCTCAGTCTGTGTCCCTGTTACTGACCCTCAGTCTGTGTCCCTTGTTACTGACCCTCAGTCTGTGTCCCTGTTTCTGACCCTCAGTCGTTCCCCCTGTTACTGACCCTCAGTCTCTGTCCCCTTGTTCCTGACCCTCAGTCTGCCCCTGTTACTGACCCTCAGTCTGTGCCCCTGTTACTGACCCTCAGTCTCTGTCCCCATGTTACTGACCCTCAGTCTGTCCCCCTGTTCCTGACCCTCAGTCTGTGTCCCTGTTACTGACCCTCAGTCTGCCCCTGTTACTGACCCTCAGTCTGTGTCCCTGTTACTGACCCTCAGTCTGTGTCCGTATTACTGACCCTCAGTCTGTGTCCCTTGTTACTGACCCTCAGTCTGTCCCCCTGTTACTGACCCTCAGTCTGTGTCCCTGTTACTGACCCTCAGTCTGTCCCCCTGTTACTGACCCTCAGTCTCTGTCCCCTTGTTACTGACCCTCAGTCTGCCCCTGTTACTGACCCTCAGTCTGTCCCCCTGTTACTGACCCTCAGTCTCTGTCCCCTTGTTACTGACCCTCAGTCTGTATTCCTGTTACTGACCCTCAGTCTGTTCCTGTTACTGACCCTCAGTTTGTCCCCCTGTTACTGACCCTCAGTCTGTCCCCCTGTTACTGACCCTCAGTCTGTCCCCCTGTTACTGACACTCAGTCTGTGTCCCTGTTACTGACCCTCAGTCTGTCCCCCTGTTACTGACCCTCAGTCTGTGTCCCTGTTACTGACCCTCAGTCTGTGTCCCTGTTACTGACCCTCAGTCTGTGTCCGTATTACTGACCCTCAGTCTGTGTCCCTTGTTACTGACCCTCAGTCTGTCCCCCTGTTACTGACCCTCAGTCTGTGTCCCTGTTACTGACCCTCAGTCTGCCCCTGTTACTGACCCTCAGTCTGTCCCCCTGTTACTGACCCTCAGTCTGTGTCTCTGTTACTGACCCTCAGTCTGTGTCCCTGTTACTGACCCTCAGTCTGTGTCCCTTGTTACTGACCCTCAGTCTGTCCCCCTGTTACTGACCCTCAGTCTGTGTCCCTGTTACTGACCCTCAGTCTGTCCCCCTGTTACTGACCCTCAGTCTGTGTCCCTGTTACTGACCCTCAGTCTGTGTCCCTTGTTACTGACCCTCAGTCTGTCCCCCTGTTACTGACCCTCAGTCTGTGTCCCTGTTACTGACCCTCAGTCTGTCCCCCTGTTACTGACCCTCAGTCTCTGTCCCCTTGTTACTGACCCTCAGTCTGCCCCTGTTACTGACCCTCAGTCTGTCCCCCTGTTACTGACCCTCAGTCTCTGTCCCCTTGTTACTGACCCTCAGTCTGTGTCACTGTTACTGACCTTCAGTCTGTCCCTGTTACTGATCCTCAGTCTCTGTCCCTGTTACTGACCCTCAGTCTGTCCCCCTGTTACTGACCCTCAGTCTGTCCCCCTGTTACTGACCCTCAGTCTGTCCCCCTGTTACTGACCCTCAGTCTGTCCACCTGTTACTGACCCTCAGTCTGTGTCCCTGTAACTGACCCTCAGTCTCTGTCCCTGTTACTGACCCTCAGTCTCTGTCCCCCTGTTACTGACCCTCAGTCTCTGTCCCCTTGTTACTGACCATCAGTCTGTCCCCCTGTTACTGACCCTCAGTCTGTGTCCCTGTTACTGACCCTCAGTCTGCCCCTGTTACTGACCCTCAGTCTGTCCCCCTGTTACTGACCCTCAGTCTGTGTCTCTGTTACTGACCCTCAGTCTGTGTCCCTGTTACTGACCCTCAGTCTGTGTCCCTTGTTACTGACCCTCAGTCTGTCCCCCTGTTACTGACCCTCAGTCTGTGTCCCTGTTACTGACCCTCAGTCTGTCCCCCTGTTACTGACCCTCAGTCTGTGTCCCTGTTACTGACCCTCAGTCTGTGTCCCTTGTTACTGACCCTCAGTCTGTCCCCCTGTTACTGACCCTCAGTCTGTGTCCCTGTTACTGACCCTCAGTCTGTCCCCCTGTTACTGACCCTCAGTCTCTGTCCCCTTGTTACTGACCCTCAGTCTGCCCCTGTTACTGACCCTCAGTCTGTCCCCCTGTTACTGACCCTCAGTCTCTGTCCCCTTGTTACTGACCCTCAGTCTGTGTCACTGTTACTGACCTTCAGTCTGTCCCTGTTACTGATCCTCAGTCTCTGTCCCTGTTACTGACCCTCAGTCTGTCCCCCTGTTACTGACCCTCAGTCTGTCCCCCTGTTACTGACCCTCAGTCTGTCCCCCTGTTACTGACCCTCAGTCTGTCCACCTGTTACTGACCCTCAGTCTGTGTCCCTGTAACTGACCCTCAGTCTCTGTCCCTGTTACTGACCCTCAGTCTCTGTCCCCCTGTTACTGACCCTCAGTCTCTGTCCCCTTGTTACTGACCATCAGTCTGTCCCCCTGTTACTGACCCTCAGTCTGTGTCCCTGTTACTGACCCTCAGTCTGTCCCCCTGTTACTGACCCTCAGTCTGTGTCCCTGTTACCGACCCTCAGTCTCTGTCCCCTTGTTACTGACCCTCAGTCTGTCCCCCTGTTACTGAACCTCAGTCTGTGTCCCTGTTACTGACCCTCAGTCTGTCCCCCTGTTACTGACCCTCAGTCTCTGTCCCCTTGTTACTGACCCTCAGTCTTTCCCCCTGTTACTGACCCTCAATCTCTGTCCCTGTTACTGATCCTCAGTCTCTGTCCCCCTGTTACTGACCCTCAGTCTGCCCCTGTTACTGACCCTCAGTCTGTGTCCCTGTTACTGACCCTCAGTCTGCCCCTGTTACTGACCCTCAGTCTGTCCCCCTGTTACTGACCCTCAGTCTCTGTCCCCTTGTTACTGACCCTCAGTCTGTCCCCCTGTTACTGACCCTCAGTCTGTGTCCCTGTTTCTGACCCTCAGTCTGTCCCCCTGTTACTGACCCTCAGTCTCTGTCCCCTTGTACCTGACCCTCAGTCTGCCCCTGTTACTGACCCTCAGTCTGTGCCCCTGTTACTGACCCTCAGTCTCTGTCCCCATGTTACTGACCCTCAGTCTGTCCCCCTGTTCCTGACCCTCAGTCTGTGTCCCTGTTACTGACCTTCAGTCTGCCCCTGTTACTGACCCTCAGTCTGTCCCCCTGTTACTGACCCTCAGTCTGTGTCCCTGTTACTGACCCTCAGTCTGTGTCCGTATTACTGACCCTCAGTCTGTGTCCCTTGTTACTGACCCTCAGTCTGTCCCCCTGTTACTGACCCTCAGTCTGTGTCCCTGTTACTGACCCTCAGTCTGTCCCCCTGTTACTGACCCTCAGTCTCTGTCCCCTTGTTACTGACCCTCAGTCTGCCCCTGTTACTGACCCTCAGTCTGTCCCCCTGTTACTGACCCTCAGTCTCTGTCCCCTTGTTACTGACCCTCAGTCTGTATTCCTGTTACTGACCCTCAGTCTGTTCCTGTTACTGACCCTCAGTTTGTCCCCCTGTTACTGACCCTCAGTCTGTCCCCCTGTTACTGACCCTCAGTCTGTCCCCCTGTTACTTACACTCAGTCTGTCCCCCTGTTACTGACCCTCAGTCTGTCCCCCTGTTACTGACCCTCAGTCTGTCCCCCTGTTACTGACCCTCAGTCTGTGTCCCTGTTACTGACCCTCAGTCTGTCCCCCTGTTACTGACCCTCAGTCTGTTCCTGTTACTGACCCTCAGTCTGTGTCCCTGTTACTGACCCTCAGTCTGTCCCCCTGTTACTGACCCTCAGTCTGTCCCCCTGTTACTGATCCTCAGTCTGTCCCCCTGTTACTGACCCTCAGTCTGTCCCCCTGTTACTGACCCTCAGTCTGTCCCCCTGTTACTGACCCTCAGTCTCTGTCCCTGTTACTGACCCTCAGTCTGTCCCCCTGTTACTGACCCTCAGTCTGTCCCCCTGTTACTGACCCTCAGTCTGTCCCCCTGTTACTGACCCTCAGTCTCTGTCCCTGTTACTGACCCTCAGTCTGTCCCCCTGTTACTGACCCTCAGTCTGTCCCCCTGTTACTGAACCTCAGTCTGTCCCCCTGTTACTGACCCTCAGTCTGTGTCCCTGTTACTGATCCTCAGTCTCTGTCCCCCTGTTACTGACCCTCAGTCTGCCCCTGTTACTGACCCTCAGTCTGTTTCCCTGTTACTGATCCTCAGTCTCTGTCCCCATGTTACTGACCCTCAGTCTGCCCCTGTTACTGACCCTCAGTCTGTCCCCCTGTTACTGACCCTCAGTCTCTGTCCCCTTGTTACTGACCCTCAGTCTGTCCCCCTGTTACTGACCCTCAGTCCCTGTCCCCTTGTTACTGACCCTCAGTCTGTCCCCCTGTTACTGACCCTCAGTCTGTGTCCCTGTTACTGACCCTCAGTCTGCCCCTGTTACTGACCCTCAGTCTGTCCCCCTGTTACTGACCCTCAGTCTGTGTCTCTGTTACTGACCCTCAGTCTGTGTCCCTGTTACTGACCCTCAGTCTGTGTCCCTTGTTACTGACCCTCAGTCTGTCCCCCTGTTACTGACCCTCAGTCTGTGTCCCTGTTACTGACCCTCAGTCTGTCCCCCTGTTACTGACCCTCAGTCTGTGTCCCGGTTACTGACCCTCAGTCTGTGTCCCTTGTTACTGACCCTCAGTCTGTCCCCCTGTTACTGACCCTCAGTCTGTGTCCCTGTTACTGACCCTCAGTCTGTCCCCCTGTTACTGACCCTCAGTCTCTGTCCCCTTGTTACTGACCCTCAGTCTGCCCCTGTTACTGACCCTCAGTCTGTCCCCCTGTTACTGACCCTCAGTCTCTGTCCCCTTGTTACTGACCCTCAGTCTGTGTCACTGTTACTGACCCTCAGTCTGTCCCCCTGTTACTGACCCTCAGTCTGTCCCCCTGTTACTGACCCTCAGTCTGTCCCCCTGTTACTGACCCTCAGTCTCTGTCCCTGTTACTGACCCTCAGTCTCTGTCCCTGTTACTGACCCCCAGTCCAGGTAGCAATTTCCGGTGATCACCGTCCGGATAGCGGTGTCCGGGGAGCACTGTCCGGGGAGCAGTGTCCGGGGAGCACTGTCCGGGGAGCACTGTCCGTGGAGCACTGTCAGGGGAGCAGTGTCCGGGGAGCAGTGTCCGGGGAGCACTGTCCGGGGAGCAGTGTCCGGGGAGCACTGTCCGGGGAGCAGTGTCCGGGGAGCACTGTCCGGGGAGCACTGTCCGGGGAGCAGTGTCCGGGGAGCACTGTCCGGGGAGCAGTGTCCGGGGAGCAGTGTCCGGGGAGCACTGTCCGGGGAGCACTGTCCGGGGAGCACTGTCCGGGGAGCACTGTCCGGGGAGCAGTGTCCGGGGAGCACTGTCCGGGGAGCACTGTCCGCGGAGCACTGTCCGGGGAGCAGTGTCCGGGGAGCACTGTCCGGGGACACTGTCCAGCGACACCATCCGGGGAGCAGTGTCCGGGGAGCAGTGTCCGGGGAGTACCCTCCAAAGAGAGTGCTCCCCAGACAGTGCTCTACGGACAGTGCTCCCCAGGCAGTGCTCTACGGACAGTGCTCCCTGGACAGTGCTCTACGGACAGTGCTCCCCAGACAGTGCTCTACGGACAGTGCTCCCCAGACAGTGCTCTACGGACAGTGCTCCCTGGACAGTGCTCTACGGACAGTGCTCCCTGGACAGTGCTCTACGGACAGTGCTCCCTGGACAGTGCTCTACCAGAACCAATGGATAGGTGAACGGGAACATGTCTCTGGCGAAGGGGAAGAGGAGAGGGGGACAGTGGTGGTCCATCTGAGGCTGGGGACTTGGCTCAGAGTTCTACATTTACAGCGCCCTTTAATGCTCACACTGCCTCACTATGTGTGGTGAGCATGCCTGATACTGGAGTGTTCCACATCACACACTGGGCTCAACCAATAACTTTTGTGGAGTTTCTCATAGCCTTTGGGTCATGACCAGAAATGTGCAAACTTCGACAGTTTGCATCACCCAGACCAATGGAGCTAACTGGGCCCACTGGGAATGGGTGCCACCTTTACAGACCAATGGAGCTAACTGGGCCCACTGGGAATGGGTGCCACCTTTACAGACCAATGGAGCTAACTGGGCCCACTGGGAATGGTTCCACCTTTACAGACCACCCAGTCAATGATTGGGCAGCCGTGCTTCGAGTTCCTTCCCAGCACTGGAAATCTAGTGTGCCTCCTAACCACCAGTCAAAGCGCGCAGGCCTGTACTCGGAGATTAGCAGCTCTGGCTCGTGTCTTACTGACCCCATTGGACAGGTTTTGTCCACCAGCGGGCCACTCAACTTCAGGTGATGGCAAAATCAGAACGTGGTTCCTTCAGCAGTCAAGCACTGCCCCTCATTCAAGAGCAGATGGAGGCCACCATCGTCAGCCAAGGACTCCGCGAGGCTCATGGATTTTTGTATTTTGCTTTGCTGGATGATGTTGATTGTATTTAGCATCACTCCCACGGGACCTGCAGCAGTAACTGGTGTGCCCATCCTCTAATGGGAAAGGTATCTTGGGGGTCAGGTAGAAGATCTGCCAGAGACTTTTAAAAAGTACCAGCGCAATCTGTGGATAACTTTGGGAATGGCTCAGAAAAGCTGAGTCTCACTCAGAGGGACTCCTCATTCAGCTGAATGACTATGGAAAAGTTCATAGTATCACAGAATGATACAGCACAGGAGGAGGCCATTCAGCCCATCGTGCCTGTGCTGGCTCTTTGGATGGAGCTATTCCAATTCGTTCCACTCCCCTGCTCTTTCCCCATAGCCCTGTAAATTTTTTCCCTTCAGTATTTTACCCAATTCCCGTTTGAAAGTTATTATTGAATCTGCTTCCACCGCCCTTTCAGGCAACGCATTCCAGATCAGAACAACTCACTGTGTAAAAAATGTTTCCTCATCTCCCCTCTTTTGCCGATCACCTTAAATCTGTGTCCTCTGGTTACCAACCCTTCTGCCACTGGAAACAGTTTCTCCTTATTTACCCTATCAAAACCGTACATGATTTTGAACACCTCGATCAAATCTCCTCTTAACCTTCTCTGCTATACGGAGAACAATCCCAGCATCTCCAGTCTCTCCACATGACTGAAGTCCCTCATCCCTGGTACCATTCTAGTAAATCTCTCCTGCACCCTCTCTAAGGCCTTCACATCCTTCCTAAAGTGTGGTGCCCAGAATTGAACACAGTACTCCAGCTGAGGACTAACCAATGTTTTATAAAGGTTTAGCATAACGTCCTTGCTTTTGTACTCTATGCCTCTGTTAATAAAGCCCAGGATCCCATGTGCTTTTTTAACAGCCTTCTCAACTTGCCCTGCCACCTTCAAAGATTTGTGTACATACACCCCCAGGTCTCTCTGTTCCTGCACCCCCTTTAAAATTGTACAGCTGAGAGGAGCCGAGCCGAGCGGAGGGAGCGTCCGATAAAAGGCGGGATTTCAGAGCGCTGAGAACAGCTGAGAGGAGCCGAGCCGAGCGGAGCTGCGACCGAGTTCGAAGTGACGTCAGGAATCAGATCGGGACGCGACACAGGGGAGGCACCTGATTGGTGAGTAGGTTCAGGTGAGTATTTCTACTTATCGACAGAAACTGAAGTAAAAGGAAAGGGAAGGTCTGCAGGTCTTATAGGAAGTAGCGTTTATTTTTTAGTGAATCAAGGTCCCTAGTGTAGTTAACATTCTCTAAATTGAGAACAATTTAAAGGAGTAAACTCCTTAAAGGGAGTGGTAAGTAGTTTTTCTTTCCTTTTTTTTTCTCTTGACATTGTAGTTGTTCTTAAGCTAATTTAAGGGTTAAGTCATGGCAGGAGATCCCAGCGCCGTGTCATGTTCCTCTTGTGGGATGTGGGAATTCAGGGATCCTTCCTGTATCCCTGATTCCTTCACCTGCGGGAAGTGTGTCCAGCTGCAGCTATTGTTTGACCGCTTGACGGCTCTGGAGCTGCGGATGGACTCACTTTGGAGCATCCGCGATGCTGAGAAAGTCGTGGATAGCACGTTCAGTGAGTTGGTCACACCGCAGATAAAAATTACTGAGGGAGATAGTGAATGGGTGACCAACAGACAGAGGAAGAGTAGGAAGGCAGTGCAGGGGTCCCCTGCGGTCATCTCCCTCCAAAACAGGTATACCGTTTTGGATACTGTTGGCGGAGATAGCTCACCAGGGGAAGGTGGCAGTGGCCAGGTTCATGGCACCGTGGCTGGCTCTGCTGCACAGGAGGGCAGGAAAAAGAGTGGCAGAGCTATAGTGATAGGGGACTCGATTGTAAGGGGAATAGACAGGCGTTTCTGCGGACGCAACCGAGACTCCAGGATGGTATGTTGCCTCCCTGGTGCAAGGGTCAAGGATGTCTCGGAGCGGCTGCAGGACATTCTGGAGGGGGAGGGTGAACAGCCAGTTGTCGTGGTGCATATAGGCACCAACGATATAGGTAAAAAACAGGATGAGGTCCTACAAGCTGAATTTAGGGAGTTAGGAGTTAAACTAAAGAGTAGGACCTCAAAGGTAGTAATCTCAGGATTGCTACCAGTGCCACGGGTTAGTCAGAGTAGGAATGACAGGATAGCTAGGATGAATACGTGGCTTGAGAGATGGTGCAAGAGGGAGGGATTCAAATTCCTGGGCCATTGGAACCGGTTCTGGGGGAGGTGGGACCAGTACAAATTGGACGGTCTGCATCTGGGCAGGACTGGAACCAATGTCCTAGGGGGAGTGTTTGCCAGTGCTGTTGGGGAGGGTTTAAACTAATGTGGCAGGGGGATGGGAACCGATGCAGGAAGTCAGTGGGAAATAAAGTGGTGACAGAAACAAAAGGCAGTAAGGGAGAGTGTACAGAACATGACTGGACAGATGGTCTGAGAAAGCAGGGCAAAGACCAAGGGAAGTCTAGATTAAACTGCATTTATTTCAATGCAAGAAGTCTGATGGGCAAGGCAGATGAACTCAGGGCATGGATGGGTACATGGGACTGGGATGTTATAGCTATTACTGAAACATGGCTAAGGGAGGGGCAGGACTGGCAGCTCAATGTTCCAGGGTACAGATGCTATAGGAAAGATAGAGCAGGAGGTAAGAGAGGAGGGGGAGTTGCGTTCTTGATTAGGGAGAACATCACGGCAGTAGTGAGAGGGGATATATCCGAGGGTTCGCCCACTGAGTCCATATGGGTAGAACTGAAAAATAAGAAGGGAGAGATCACTTTGATAGGATTGTACTACAGACCCCCAAATAGTCAACGGGAAATTGAGGAGCAAATATGTAAGGAGATTACAGACAGCTGCAAGAAAAATAGGGTGGTAATAGTAGGGGACTTTAACTTTCCCAACATTGACTGGGACAGCCATAGCATTAGGGGCTTGGATGGAGAGAAATTTGTTGAGTGTATTCAGGAGGAATTTCTCATTCAGTATGTGGATGGCCCGACTAGAGAGGGGGCAAAACTTGACCTCCTCTTGGGAAATAAGGAAGGGCAGGTGACAGAAGTGTTAGTGAGGGATCACTTTGGGACCAGTGATCATAATTCCATTAGTTTTAAGATAACTATGGAGAAGGATAGGTCTGGCCCAAAAGTTAAAATTCTAAATTGGGGAAAGGCCAATTTTGATGGTATTAGACAGGAACTTTCAGAAGTTGATTGGGAGAGTCTGTTGGCAGGCAAAGGGACGTCTGGTAAGTGGGAGGCTTTCAAAAGTGTGTTAACCAGGGTTCAGGGTAAGCACATTCCTTATAAAGTGAAGGGCAAGGCTGGTAGAAGTAGGGAACCTTGGATGACTCGGGAGATTGAGGCACTAGTCAAAAAGAAGAAGGAGGCATATGACATGCATAGGCAGCTGGGATCAAGTGGATCCCTTGAAGAGTATAGAGATTGCCGGAGTAGAGTTAAGAGAGAAATCAGGAGGGCAAAAAGGGGATATGAGATTGCTTTGGCAGATCAGGCAAAGGTGAATCCAAAGAGCTTCTACAAATACATAAAGGGCAAAAGGGTAACTAGGGAGAGAGTAGGGCCTCTTAAGGATCAACAAGGTCATCTATGTGCGGAACCACAAGAGATGGGTGAGATCCTGAATGAATATTTCACATCGGTATTTACGGTTGAGAAAGGCATGGATGTTAGGGAACTTGGGGAAATAAATAGTGATGTCTTGAGGAGTGTACATATTACAGAGAGGGAGGTGCTGGAAGTCTTAACGCGCATCAAGGTAGATAAATCTCCGGGACCTGATGAAATGTATCCCAGGACGTTATGGGAGGTTAGGGAGGAAATTGCGGGTCCCCTAGCAGAGATATTTGAATCATCCACCGCTACAGGTGAGGTGCCTGAAGATTGGAGGGTAGCAAATGTTGTGCCTTTGTTTAAGAAGGGCGGCAGGGAAAAGCCTGGGAACTACAGACCAGTGAGCCTGACATCTGTAGTGGGTAAGTTGTTAGAGGGTATTCTGAGGGACAGGATCTACAGGCATTTGGAGAGGCAGGGACTAATTAGGAACAGTCAGCATGGTTTTGTGAGAGGAAAATCATGTCTCACGAATTTGATTGAGTTTTTTGAAGGGGTAACCAAGAAGATAGATGAGGGCTGTGCAGTAGACGTGGTCTACATGGACTTCAGCAAAGCATTTGACAAGGTACCGCATGGTAGGTTGTTACATAAGGTTAAATCTCATGGGATCCAAGGTGAGGTAGCCAATTGGATACAAAATTGGCTTGACGACAGAAGACAGAGGGTGGTTGTCGAGGGTTGTTTTTCAAACTGGATGCCTGTGTCCAGCGGTGTGCCTCAGGGATCGGTGCTGGGTCCGCTGTTATTTGTTATTTATATTAATGATTTGGATGAGAATTTAGGAGGCATGGTTAGTAAGTTTGCAGATGACACCAAGATTGGTGGCATTGTGGACAGTGAAGAAGGTTATCTAGGATTGCAACGGGATCTTGATAAATTGGGCCAGTGGGCCGATGAATGGCAGATGGAGTTTAATTTAGATAAATGTGAGGTGATGCATTTTGGTAGATCGAATCGGGCCAGGACCTACTCCATTAATGGTAGGGCGTTGGGGAGAGTTATAGAACAAAGAGATCTGGGAGTACAGGTTCATAGCTCCTTGAAAGTGGAGTCACAGGTGGATAGGGTGGTGAAGAAGGCATTCAGCATGCTTGGTTTCATTGGTCAGAACATTGAATGCAGGAGTTGGGATGTCTTGTTGAAGTTGTACAGGGCATTGGTGAGGCCACACTTGGAGTACTGTGTACAGTTCTGGTCACCCTATTATAGAAAGGATATTATTAAACTAGAAAGAGTGCAGAAAAGATTTACTAGGATGCTACCGGGACTTGATGGTTTGACTTACAGGGAGAGGTTAGACAGACTGGGACTTTATTCCCTGGAGAGTAGGAGGTTAAGGGGTGATCTTATAGAAGTCTATAAAATAATGAGGGGCATAGATAAGGTCGATTGTCAAAATCTTTTCCCAAAGGTAGGGGAGTCTATAACGAGGGGGCACAGATTTAAGGTGAGAGGGGAGAGATACAAAAGGATCCAGAGGGGCAATTTTTTCACTCAAAGGGTGGTGAGTGTCTGGAACGAGCTGCCAGAGGCAGTAGTAGAGGCGGGTACAATTTTGTCTTTTAAAAAGCATTTGGACAGTTACATGGGTAAGATGGGTATAGAGGGATATGGGCCAAGTGCAGGCAATTGGGACTAGCTTAGTGGTATAAACTGGGCGACATGGACATGTTGGGCCGAAGGGCCTGTTTCCATGTTGTAACTTCTATGATTCTATGATTCTATATTGCCTCTCCTCATTCTTCCTACCAAAATGCATCACTTCACACTTCTCTGCGTTAAATTTCATCTGCTATGTGTCTGCCCATTTCTCCAATCTGTCCTCCTGAAGTCTGTTACTGTCCTCCACATTGTTTACCACATTTCCAACTTTTGTATTATCTGCAAACTTTGAAATTATACCCTCTATAGCCAAGTCCAGGTCATCAATATATATCAAAAAGAGCAATAGTCCTAATACTGACCCCCGGGGAACACCACTGTAAACTTCCCTCTTGTCTGAAAAACAACCGTTCACCACTACTCTCTGCTTTCTGTCCTTTAGCCAATTTTGTATCCACACTGCCACTGTCCCTTTAATCCCATGGGTTTTAATTTTGCTAACAAGTCTATTGTGTGATACTTTATCAAATGCCTTTTGAAAGTCCATATACACAACATCAACCGCACTACCCTCATCAACCCTCTCCGTTACTTCATCAAAGAACTCAATCAAGTTAGTCAAACACGATTTTCCTTTACCAAATCCGTGCTGACTTTCATTTATTAGCCCAGACTTTTCCAAGTGCAAGTTAATTTTGTCCCAGATGATTGTCTCTAAAAGTTTCCCCACCAGCGACGTTAGGCTGACTGGCCTGTAATTTCCAGGTTTATCCCTCTCCCCTGTTTTTGAGCAGGGGTGTAACATTTCCAATCCTCCAGTCCTCTGGCACCGTTCCCATATCTAAGGAGGATTGGAAGATTGTGGCCAGAGCCTCTGCAGTTTCGACCCTTACTCCCCTCAGTAACCTAGGATGCATCCCATCTGGACCGGGAGACTTTTCTACTTTGAGTACCGCCAACCTTTTAAGTACCTCCTCTTTATCTATTTTTATCCTATCCAATATTGCTACTACCTCCTCCTTTACTGTACATTAAGAGCACCCTCTTCTCTAGTGAAGACCGATGTGAAGTATTCATTTAGTACCTCAGCCATGCCCTCTGCCTCCACAAGAAGATCTCCTTTTTTGTCACTAATCGGCCCCACCCTTCCTTTGACTATCCTTTGACTATTTATATGTTTATAAAAGACTTTTGGGTTCCCTTTTATATTCGCCGCTAATCTATTCTCATACTCTCACTTTGCTGCTCTTTTTCCCTTTTTTCGATCTCCGCTGTACTTTCTGTATTCAGCCTGGTTCTCCACTGTATTATGAACCTTACACTTATCATAAGCCTCCTTTTCCTGTTTCATTTTAATCTCTATATCTTTTGTCATTCAGGGAGCTGTAGCTTTGGATGCCCTTCCTTTCCCCCTCGTAGGAATGTGTCTACTCTGTACCCGAACCATCTCTTCCTTCAGGCCTCCCATTGTTCAATTATTATTTTGCCACAAATTTTTAATTCCAGTCAACCTGGGCAAGATCCCTTTTTAACTAATTGAAATTACCCCTCCTCCAGGTAAATATTTTTACGCTTGATTGTTCCTTGTCCTTTTCCATAACTATTCTAAACCTGATGATATTATTATCATTGCTCCCCCGCTGAAACATGCACCACTTGCCCCACTTCATTCCCCAGAACCAGATCCAGCACTGCTTCCTTCCTTGTTGCGCTGGGAACATACTGATCGAGAAAGTTCTCTTGTATACATTGCAGGATTTCTTCCCCCTCTTTGCCCTTTACACTATTACTATCCCAGTCTGTATTGAGATAATTGAAGTCCCTCATTATCACTACTCTATAATTCTTCCATCTTTCTGCAATTTGCCTGCAAATTTGCTCCTTTATCTCCTTCCCACTATTTGGTGGCCTATTGTACACACCCAGTAGTGTAATAGCTCCTCTATTGTTCCTTAATTCTAACCAAATAGATTCTATCTTTGACCCTCAACTACATCCTCCCTTTCCAGTGCTAGAATAGTTTCTTTGATCAATACAGCCACCAACCCCCCCACCACCACCCCCCTTCCTTTCTTTCCTCCCTACCTTGTAGCCAGGAATATTAAGCACCCAATCCTCCCCTTCTTTGAGCCAGGTCTCTGTTATTGCCAATATATCACAGTCTCATGTGGCGACTTGTGCCTGCAGCTCACCAACCTTATTTACCACACTACGTGCATTTACACACATGTACTCCAATCTCATTTTAGACTGTCTCACATTTGCCCCCTGTCTGATCCCTCCCATTTCTGAACTATTCTTTACTGTAGTGTTATTTGTCTCTCCCAGTCCTCTGTGCACCTTGTTTCTCCTCTCTAATGTTTCACCCTGGTGCCCATCCCCTGCCAAATTAGTTTAAACCCTCCCCCACGGCAGCCTTTAAAAAGCACCATGCAGAGTTCCTAAACTCCACACTTTGCGGCGAGCAGGATCTCAGCTCGCGAGGCTCCAACTGAGCTCCCCGGGTCCTGCAGGAAGGATTCATTCACTACTGCACACCACTAGCTCAGGGGCACTTCCAATTCAGCAGCCTTAAAAACGATCGCAGGATAATAATTACAAGTAGCAACACAGGTTAATAAGGCGATAAAAAATGCAAACCAAGCTCTGGGATTCATTTCTAGAGTGATAGAACTTAAAGCAGAGAAGTTATGTTAAACTTGTATAGGACCTTGATTAGACCACACTTGGAGTATTGTGAACAATCTGGTCTCCATATTATAAAAACGATATGGAGGCACTGGAGAAGGTGCAAAAAAGATTCACAAGGATGATACCAGAACTGAGAGGTTATACTTATCAGGAAAGACTGAGCAGGCTGGGTCTCTTTTCTCTAAAGAGAAGGCTGAGGAGTGACCTGATTTAGGTATTTAAGATAATGAAAGGGTTTGATAGGGTAGATGCAGAGAAAATGTTTCCACTTGTGGGGGAGACCAGAACTAGAGGTCATAAATATAAGATAATCACTAATAAATCCAACAGGGAATTCAGGAGAAACTTCTTTAACCGAAAAGTGGTGAGAATGTGGAACTCGCTCCCACAAGGAATAATTGAGGACAATGAGATTCCATTAATACTGAACTGAGACACAGTGAGATTCCATTAATACTGAACTGAGATACAGTGAGATTCCATTAATACTGAACTGAGATACAGTGAGATTCCATTAATACTGAACTGAGACACAGTGAGATTCCATTAATACTGAACTGAGACACAGTGAGATTCCATTAATACTGAACTGAGACACAGTGGGATTCCATTAATGCTGAATGCAGATACAGTGAGATTCCATTAATACTGAATGCAGATACAGTGAAATTCCATTAATACTGAACTGAGATACAGTGAAATTCCATGAATACTGACATGAGATACAGTGAGATTCCATTAATACTGAACTGAGATACAGTGAGATTCCATTAATACTGAACTGAGATACAATGAGATTCCATTAATACTGACATGAGATACAGCGAGATTCCATTAATACTGACATGAGATACAGCGAGATTCCATTAATACTGAACTGAGATACAGTGAGATTCCATTAATATTGAACTGAGATGCAGTGAGATTCCATTAATACTGAACTGAGATACAGTGAGATTCCATTAATACTGAACTGAGATACAGTCAGATTCCATTAATACTGAACTGAGATACAGTGAGATTCCATCAATACTGACATGAGATACAGTGAGATTCCATTAATACTGAACTGAGATACAGTGAGATTCCATTAATACTGAACTGAGATGCAGTGATATTCCATTAATACTGAACGGAGATACAGTGAGATTCCATTAATACTGAACTGAGATACAGTCAGATTCCATTAATACTGAACTGAGATACAGTGAGATTCCATCAATACTGACATGAGATACAGTGAGATTCCATTAATACTGAACTGAGATACAGTGAGATTCCATTAATACTGAACTGAGATGCAGTGATATTCCATTAATACTGAACGGAGATACAGTGAGAATCCATTAATACTGACTTGAGATTTAGTGAGATTCCATTAATACTGAACTGAGAATCAGTGAGATTCCATTAATGCTGAATGCAGATACAGTGAGATTCCATTAATACTGAATGCAGATACAGTGAGATTCCATTAATACTGAACTGAGACACAGTGAGATTCCATTAATACTGAACTGAGATACAGTGAGATTCCATTAATACTGACTTGAGATTTAGTGAGATTCCAATAGTACTGAACTGAGATACAGCGAGATTCCATTAATGCTGACTGCAGATACAGTGAGATTCCATTAATGCTGACTGCAGATACAGTGAGATTCCATTAATACTGAACTGAGACACAGTGAGATTCCATTAATACTGAACTGAGATACAGTAAGATTCCATTCATACTGAACTGAGATACAGTGAGATTCCATTAATACTGACTTGAGATTTAGTGAGATTCCAATAGTACTGAACTGAGATACAGCGAGATTCCATTAATGCTGACTGCAGATACAGTGAGATTCCATTAATACTGAACTGAGATACAGTGAGATTCCATGAATACTGAACTGAGATACAGTGAGATTCCATTAATACTGAACTGAGATACAGTGAGATTCCATTAATACTGACTTGAGAATTAGTGATATTCCATTAATACTGAACTGAGATACAGTGAGATTCCATTAATGCTGAATGCAGATACAGTGAGATTCCATTAATACTGAACAGAGATACAGTGAGATTCCATTAATGCTGAATGCAGATACAGTGAGATTCCATTAATACTGAACTGAGATACAGTGAGATTCCAATAATACTGAGCTGAGATACAGTGAGATTCCATTAATACTGAACTGAGATACAGTGAGATTCCATTAATACTGACATGAAATACAGTGAGATTCTATTAATACTGACATGAAATGCAGTGAGATTCCATTAATACTGAACTGAGATACAGTGAGATTCCATTAATACTGAACTGAGATGCAGTGAGATTCCATTAATGCTGACTTGAGATTTAGTGAGATTCCATTAATACTGAACTGAGATACAGTGAGATTCCACTAATGCTGAATGCAGATACAGTGAGATTCCATTAATACTGAACTGAGATACAGTGAGATTCCATTAATACTGACTTGAGATTTAGTGAGATTCCAATAATACTGAGCTGAGATACAGTGAGATTCCATTAATACTGAACTGAGATACAGTGAGATTCCATTAATACTGACATGAGATACAGTGAGTTTCCATTAATACTGAACTGAGATACAGTGAGATTCCATTAATACTGAACTGAGACACAGTGAGATTCCATTAATACTGAACTGAGATACAGTGAGATTCCATTAATACTGAACTGAGATACAGTGAGATTCCATTAATGCTGAATGCAGATAGAGTGAGATTCTATTAATACTGAACTGAGACACAGTGAGATACCATTCATACTGAACTGAGATACAGTGAGATTCCATTAATACAGAACTGAGATACAGTGAGATTCCATTAATACTGAACTGAGATACAGTGAGATTCCATTAATACTGAATGCAGATACAGTGAGATTCCAATAATACTGAACTGAGATACAGTGAGATTCCATTAATACTGAACTGAGATGCAGTGAGATTCCATTAATACTGAACTGAGATACAGTGAGATTCCATTAATACTGAACTGAGATGCAGTGAGATTCCATTAATACTGAACTGAGATACAGTGAGGTTCCATTAATACTGATATGAGATACAGTGAGATTCCATTAATACTGACATGAGATACAGTGAGATTCCATTAATACTGAACTGAGATGCAGTGATATTCCATTAAACTGAACGGAGATACAGTGAGATTCCATTAATACTGACTTGAGATTTAGTGAGATTCCATTAATACTGAACTGAGAATCAGTGAGATTCCATTAATGCTGAATGCAGATACATTGAGATTCCATTAATACTGAATGAAGATACAGTGAGATTCCATTAATACTGAACTGAGACACAGTGAGATACCATTCATACTGAAGTGAGATACAGTGAGATTCCATTAATACTGACTTGAGATTTAGTGAGATTTCAATAGTACTGAACTGAGATACAGCGAGATTCCATTAATGCTGAATGCAGATACAGTGAGATTCCATTAATACTTAACTGAGATACAGTGAGATTCCATTAATACTGAACTGAGATACAGTGAGATTCCATTAATACTGAACTGAGATACAGTGAGATTCCATTAATACTGACTTGAGAATTAGTGATATTCCATTAATACTGAACCGAGATACAGTGAGATTCCATTAATGCTGAATGCAGATACAGTGAGATTCCATTAATACTGAACTGAGACACAGTGAGATACCATTCATACTGAACTGAGATACAGTGAGATTCCATTAATACTGAACTGAGATACAGTGAGATTCCATTAATACTGAACTGAGATACATTGAGATTCCATTAATACTGAACTGAGATGCAGTGATATTCCATTAATACTGAACGGAGATACAGTGAGATTCCATGAAAACTGAAATGAGATACAGTGATATTCCATTAATACTGAACTGAGATACATTGAGATTCCATTAATACTGAACTGAGATGCAGTGATATTCCATTAATACTGAACGGAGATACAGTGAGATTCCATTAATACTGACTTGAGATTTAGTGAGATTCCATTAATACTGAACTGAGAATCAGTGAGATTCCATTAATGCTGAATGCAGATACAGTGAGATTCCATTAATACTGAATGCAGATACAGTGAGATTCCATTAATACTGAACTGAGACACAGTGAGATACCATTCATACTGAAGTGAGATACAGTGAGATTCCATTAATACTGACTTGAGATTTAGTGAGATTCCAATAGTACTGAACTGAGATACAGCGAGATTCCATTAATGCTGAATGCAGATACAGTGAGATTCCATTAATACTTAACTGAGATACAGTGAGATTCCATTAATACTGAACTGAGATACAGTGAGATTCCATTAATACTGAACTGAGATACAGTGAGATTCCATTAATACTGACTTGAGAATTAGTGATATTCCATTAATACTGAACTGAGATACAGTGAGATTCCATTAATGCTGAATGCAGATACAGTGCGATTCCATTAATACTGAACTGAGACACAGTGAAATACCATTCATACTGAACTGAGATACAGTGAGATTCCATTAATACTGAACTGAGATACAGTGAGATTCCATTAATACTGAACTGAGATATAGTGAGATTCCATGAATACTGACATGAGATACAGTGAGATTCCATTAATACTGACACGAGATACAGTGAGATTCCATTAATACTGACATGAGATACAGTGAGATTCCATTAATACTGACATGAGATACAGTGAGATTCCATGAATACTGACATGAGATACAGTGAGATTCCATTAATACTGACATGAGATACAGTGAGATTCCATTAATACTGAACTGAGATACAGTGAGATTCCATTAATACTGAACTGAGATACAGTGAGATTCCATTAATACTGACATGAGATACAGTGAGTTTCCATTAATACTGAATGCAGATACAGTGAGATTCCATTAATACTGACTTGAGATTTAGTGAGTTTCCATTAATACTGAATGCAGATACAGTGAGATTCCATTAATACTGACTTGAGATTTAGTGAGTTTCCATTAATACTGAACTGAGATACAGTGAGATTCCATTAATACTGAACTGAGACACAGTGATATTCCATTAATACTGAACTGAGATACAGTTAGAGTCCATTAATACTGAACTGAGATACAGTGAGATTCCATTAATACTGAACTGAGATACAGTGAGATTCCATTATTACTGACTTGAGATTTAGTGAGATTCCATTAATACTGAACTGAGAAACAGTGAGATACCATTAATACTGACATGAGATACAGTGAGATTCCATTAATACTGAACTGAGATACAATGAGGTCCATTTATACTGAGCTGAGATACAGTGAGATTCCATTAGTACTGAGCTGAGATACAGTGAGATTCCATTAATACTGAGCTGTGAAATGGTAAGATTCCATTAATACTGACATGAGATACAGTGAGATTTCATTAGTACTGAGCTGAGATACAGTGAGATTCCATTAATACTGAACTGAGATACGGTGAGATTCCATTAATACTGAGCTGAGGTACAGTGAGATTTTATTAATACTGAACTGAGATACAGTGAGATTCCATTAGTACTGAGCTGAGATACAGTGAGATTCCATTAGTACTGAGCTGAGATACAGTGAGATTCCATTAATACTGAGCTGAGGTGGTTTGTTTTGATTTCAGATTTTCAGCCCCCACAGTGCTTTGCCCCCTGTGGGTGTGGTGAGTGTGGGTCAGGTGTAGGAGGAGACCCTCAGTGGGTCAGGTGTAGGAGGAGACCCTCAGTGGGTCAGGTGTAGGAGGAGACCCTCAGTGGGTCAGGTGTAGGAGGAGACCGTCAGTGGGTCAGGTGTAGGAGGAGACTGTCAGTGGGTCAGGTGTAGGAGGAGACCCTCAGTGGGTCAGGTGTAGGAGGAGACCCTCAGTGGGTCAGGTGTAGGGGGAGACCGTCAGTGGGTCAGGTGTAGGTGGAGACCCTCAGTGGGTCAGGTGTAGGTTGAGACCGTCAGTGGGTCAGGTGTAGGAGGAGACCGTCAGTGGGTCAGGTGTAGGAGGAGACCCTCAGTGGGTCAGGTGTTGGAGGAGACCCTCAGTGGGTCAGGTGTTGGAGGAGACCCTCAGTGGGTCAGGTGTAGGGGGAGACCGTCAGTGGGTCAGGTGTAGGTGGAGACCCTCAGTGGGTCAGGTGTAGGGGGAGACCGTCAGTGGGTCAGGTGTAGGTGGAGACTGTCAGTGGGTCAGGTGTAGGAGGAGACCCTCAGTGGGTCAGGTGTAGGGGGAGACCGTCAGTGGGTCAGGTGTAGGTGGAGACCCTCAGTGGGGCAGGTGTAGGAGGAGACCCTCAGTGGGTCAGGTGTAGGGGGAGACCGTCAGTGGGTCAGGTGTAGGAGGAGACCCTCAGTGGGTCAGGTGTAGGAGGAGACCGTCAGTGGGTCAGGTGTAGGAGGAGACCCTCAGTGGGTCAGGTGTTGGAGGAGACCCTCAGTGGGTCAGGTGTAGGAGGAGACCCTCAGTGGGTCAGGTGTAGGAGGAGACCGTCAGTGGGTCAGGTGTAGGTGGAGACCCTCAGTGGGTCAGGTGTAGGTTGAGACCGTCAGTGGGTCAGGTGTAGGAGGAGACCGTCAGTGGGTCAGGTGTAGGTGGAGACCCTCAGTGGGTCAGGTGTAGGTGGAGACCCTCAGTGGGTCAGGTGTAGGAGGAGACCGTCAGTGGGTCAGGTGGAGGTGGAGACCGTCAGTGGGTCAGGTGTAGGAGGAGACCCTCAGTGGGTCAGGTGTCGGAGGAGACTGTCAGTGGGTCAGGTGTAGGAGGAGACCGTCAGTGGGTCAGGTGTAGGAGGAGACCGTCAGTGGGTCAGGTGTAGGTGGAGACCCTCAGTGGGTCAGGTGTAGGTGGAGACCCTCAGTGGGTCAGGTGTAGGAGGAGACCCTCAGAGGGTCAGGTGTAGGTGGAGATTGTCAGTGGGTCAGGTGTAGGAGGAGACCCTCAGTGGGTCAGGTGTAGGAGGAGACCGTCAGTGGGTCAGGTATAGGTGGAGACCCTCAGTGGGTCAGGTGTAGGAGGAGACCGTCAGTGGGTCAGGTGTAGGTGGAGACCCTCAGTGGGTCAGGTGTAGGTGGAGACCGTCAGTGGGTCAGGTGGAGGTGGAGACCGTCAGTGGGTCAGGTGTAGGAGGAGACCCTCAGTGGGTCAGGTGGAGGTGGAGACCGTCAGTGGGTCAGGTGTAGGAGGAGACCCTCAGTGGGTCAGGTGTCGGAGGAGACTGTCAGTGGGTCAGGTGTAGGAGGAGACACTCAGAGGGTCAGGTGTAGGAGGAGACCCTCAGAGGGTCAGGTGTAGGTGGAGATTGTCAGTGGGTCAGGTGGAGTGCAGTGGTTTGCTTTGAGGGGACGATACAGTTTTATGTGGCTCAGGAGAGGTCCAGCTGAATACCTTGGACCACTCTTAAGGGGGCTAATGGTTGTCTCCCCTCCCCTGCATCCAAATAAGCCATATCATGAAATGGTGGGGTGGTGGGGGTCAGGGGTCGCAGGAGGGTGGGGGGAGGTGTCAATGGCACAGTTCTGAACACAGCCTCACCACAAAGTGTAAAAGACGGACAGCATTTAACAATGAATCCTTTCCTGGCTAGTCCAGACTGTGATTATTGAGGGGGATTCTGGGAACAGACAGACAGCTCCTCGGATCTGTAATCACTCATAGAGAGAGCCTCGGATCTGAAACACGATCCAGGACATCTGGAGAACTGGGTGCAGCTCCCAAGTTTTGGAAGTGTGGAGAATTCCGGGAATGGGTGTGCTGGTGCCCAGCTGAACTGGGGAAGGGGTTTTCGAGGTATGAGTGGGAGCAGATTCACCTCTCCCCCTGTAGAGCTGCCTGTCAGCCTGCTCCCTCGACCCCTCCACAGCTCCTTGTACACTGTTTTCACCTCCTCTGTCACTTCCTGTTTTGACATTCTGCCTTACAGTAATTTGTGTATTATTAATGAGTGCTGACTTATACAGTATTTAATAAACTTACATTTCTACAAACCAAAATTACCTGAAAGTGCTGAAAACCATCTAGTTTCTGTTTGATGGTGGGTATCTGATGATAACCCGTTAGTCCCGTGGCAGAATTTGAAAACTCTTTGAAAATCAGGAGAATATTGTAACATTCATCCTTCCCACGAAATCCCACGCATCTGATTTGTTCATTTTCATGTAATTTTCAGTGGAAGAAATTGTTTTAGGTAACCAATCAAATCAAGTATTCGGTAAATCAGACTCCTACCAACCAATAAGAATTGATGTTTTAGAGTTACAGCACGTGACAAAGAGAAAAAAAAATGCCTCGAGTGGTCCAGAAACCGGCCGAACTGTGAAACAAATCGACTGTTTATCACGGGGCTTTTAGAATCTAGAATTGATCCTTCAGGATTCAAAAAGCATTCCTTAACATTATGCCCAATTTGGTAGTGATAAATTCTTCGATTAAAAGGTATTATGCCCACATTTCTAGTGTTGTTGGAGACATCAGCCCATTCATGGAATCAACGTGGACGACAATTTTACATACTGAAGAGGTTTGGACAGATTTGGTCAGAAATCAGGCTGAAATAGCAAAGTGTTTTGTGCACTTTGATCATAAACTATGTCTGAAAATGCTGCTGACCTCGAAAATGTTATCAGTATTTCACCCATTCATCAAAACCAAGACTGCGTTTAGTCGCCAAGAAGAAGCAGGAAGCTGCATCTGTTACAGGTCAGCAGAATGTTTACATTTATTTGATATGATTTTTATCATGAAAACTGAACAATAATCAAACGAACTCGGCCAATGAATAAGCTTACCATTCCTTGCAGTTTTAAAAATGAAGTCTCATTTTCCATTTGTTGATCTTTTGGTTTATATAATATTTTAGTGCTCGATGATTTATTCTTTATATTCAATGTTCTTAATGGGTTTTTCCTTTCTCTGTCTTTATTTTCAGCAACTGATACAAGTCCATATTCAGAGAGTGGAGAGCAGCAGAGCCTGCCAAGAAGCAAACAAGGGGACTGCATTCTCGTTCTGGACTTGACCAAGCAGTTCGATCTTCTCACATTCTCCCCAGTGTTTGCATCATCTGCAGTGGCTCAAAGTATATCTCAGACTTTAACCATAAGCGACGTCCTGAAGGTCTGGTGCAATGTGAGTTGGACAACGGTGGGCAATTCATTGAAGCTGCCCATCTCAAGCACTGGATGGGGGTCTGGGATCTGGGGGCACTGGATGGGGGTCTGGGATATGGGGGTACTGGATGGGGGTCTGGGATCTGGGGGTACTGGGATGGGGGTCTGGGATCTGGTGGCACTGGGATGGGGGTCTGGGATCTGGGGGCACTGGATGGGGGTCTGGGATATGGGGGCACTGGATGGGAGTCTGGGATCTGGGGGTACTGGGATGGGGGTCTGGGATCTGGGGGCACTGGATGGGGGTCTGGGATATGGGGGCACTGGATGGGGGTCTGGGATCTGGGGGTACTGGGATGGGGGTCTGGGATCTGGGGGCACTGGGATGGGGGTCTGGGATCTGGGGGCACTGGGATGGGGGTCTGGGATCTGGGGTCACTGGGATGGGGGTCTGGGATCTGGGGGCACTGGGATGGGGGTCTGGGATCTGGGGGCACTGGGATGGGGGTCTGGGATCTGGGGGCACTGGGATGGGGGTCTGGGATCTGGGGGCACTGGGATGGGGGTCTGGGATCTGGGGGCACTGGGATGGGGGTCTGGGATCTGGGGGCACTGGGATGGGGGTCTGGGATCTGGGGGCACTGGGATGGGGGTCTGGGATCTGGGGGCACTGGGATGGGGGTCTGGGATCTGGAGGCACTGGCGCTCCAGTCTCAAAGCATTGGCCGGACCGGGGTGGGGGTGGGGGGCGGGTTCTGGGAACACGAAATAGGTGCTGGGATCACTGGGAGAGAGCTCTTGAGATCTAGGAGAAAGTTTGGGAAAATTAGGGATGGTCCTGGGATTAAGGATCACCTGGATTGTGTTCGAGAGTTTTTTGAGCACTGAGAAGGGTCCTGGAGTCTGGGAGTGGGGGAGAGGAATCTAATGATGGATCTGTGGGCTATCTCCTGAACCACAGAGTAGGAAACCCTGTCATAATGACTCTACAACTAGAATAAAAAGAGTTTCCTCACACTGAACCCAGTTCCTCCTATTCCCACACCATCACTTTTTGTAAACACTGGTTTTCTCTGTTTCTCCACATACAGCTTGGCACTAGTGGGTTGTCTGTTACAGCCTCCTGGCATCCTGCAGGTGAGCAACAATTGCTGCTCGGTAAGCAGCCCAAACTCATTGTTATGCCAATGCACCTTTAAATAATCACAGCAGGTGGCAGCCAGAAGTGAATTTAAAAACTTAACAATCCTCATCAGTCTCCTCCCCCATTACCTGCAAAAATAATCCTTCCATCTCCCCCATGGGCTTTAACAGTCAGAGGTCGGTTAATGCACAGGCCCACAGAACCGATCACAGGCCTGATCCCCGGCCGATTATGGGCCTGATCCCTGGCCGATTATGGGCCTGATCCCCGGCCGAGGATGGGCCTGATCCCCAGCCGAATATGGGCCTGATCCCCAGCCGATTATGGGCCTGATCCCCAGCCGAATATGGGCCTGATCCCCGGCCGAATATGGGCCTGATCCCCGGCCGAGTATGGGCCTGATCCCCGGCCGATAATGGGCCTGATCCCCGGCCGAGCACGGGCCTGATCCCCAGCCAATTATGGGCCTGATCCCCGGCCGAGCACGGGCCTGATCCCCAGCCAATTATGGGCCTGATCCCCGGCCGATTATGGGCCTGATCCCCGGCCGATTATGGGCCTGATCCCCGGCCGATTATGGGCCTGATCCCCGGCCGATTATGGGCCTGATCCCCCCGGTATCACAGTTGTAAACTTTGATCTGATTTGCTCCATTATTAATGCAGTGTGTAAACATTCTACTGACCTATTTCTTTGTGCATTTTACGACACATCTCAGGGGTTTGGGTTGTGTGGAAGGTCCCACATGTTCTCGTCATCCCCTCCCCACCCCCCCCCCCACAATACCCCAAGAATTGATAATCCGGCTCTGTTAACTGCAATAAACCATCATTTCTTTCCCCTTTATTCTGTCCTTCTGCACAGGATGTCTTTGATTTCCAATCGGCCCCATCCCCCAGTTCTGGAGACAGCTTTACTTGTGTCGAGTGACTCTCAGTCAATGAGATGAAAGCATTGCCTGGGAGCAGTGGCCAGGTCTCCAGGGAAACCCACACAACACCGCACTGCCGTACAACAATAAGCAGCCCCTCCGTCTCTCTCTCTCTCTCTCTCCTCTACAACATTTTACCATCAATCAGAATAATCATATTGAAAGGGGAAGGCTCTGAGCCAGCGCGAAGGCCCACGAGCTTCACCACTGGTCTCCCAGAAGCATAATTTCAACCACATGCAACACGGAATGAAGACGCACAACCAAACACTCCTGGTGATATTGGCTGCCTCATCAGGGCGAAAGAGTTAGACAAATCAGAATTGAGTATGGATGAGGTGGTAACATTGTGGCTCAAGTTGATGTCAAGAGAACGGAACTAACGATGAGAATTTATTCCAGGACACCCGGTCAAGAAGGTCAATAGGATCACATTTTATACTCATATGAAGGAAGTATGTGGGAGCCAGAACACCAATCAGATCAATTCACACTCACCAATACTCAAAATAACTCCAATCAGGTCAATTCACACTCACCAATAACCAACACAACTCCAATCAGATCAATTCACACTCACCAATACTCAAAATAACTCCAATCAGATCAACTCACACTCACCAATACTCAAAATAACTCCAATCAGGTCAATTCACACTCACCAATGACCAACACAACTCCAATCAGATCAATTCACACTCACCAATACTCAAAATAACTCCAATCAGATCAACTCACACTCACCAATACTCAACACAACACCAATCACATCAATTCACACTCACCAATAACCAACACAACTCCAGGCAGATCAATTCACACTCACCAATACTGAAAACAACTCCAATCAGATGAATTCACACTCATCAATACTCAACACAACACCAATCTGATCAATTCACACTCACCAATACTCAACACAACTTCAATCAGATCAATTCACACTCACCAATACTCAACACAACTTCAATCAGATCAATTCACACTCACCAATACTCAACACAACACCAATCAGATCAATTCACACTCACCGATACTGAACACAACTTCAATCAGATCAATTCACACTCGCCAATGCTCAGCACAACTCGAATCAGATCAATTCACACTCACCGATACTCAACACAACTTCAATCAGATCAATTCACACTCACCAATACACAACACAACACCAATCAGATCAATTCACACTCACGAATACTCCACTCAACACCAATCAGATCAATTCACACTCACGAATACTCCACTCAACACCAATCAGATCAATTCACACTCACCAATACACAACACAACACCATTCAGATCAATTCACACTCACGAATACTCCACTCAACTCCAATCAGAACAATTCACACTCACCAATACTCAACACAACTCCAATCAAAGCAATTCACATTCACCGATACTCAACACATCACCAATCAGATCAACCCACACTCAACCATACTCAACACAACACCAATCTGATCAATTCACACTCACCGATACTGAACACAACTTCAATCAGATCAATTCACACTCACCAATACTCAAAATAACTCCAATCAGGTCAATTCACACTCACCAATGACCAACACAACTCCAATCAGATCAATTCACACTCACCAATACTCAAAATAACTCCAATCAGATCAACTCACACTCACCAATACTCAACACAACACCAATCACATCAATTCACACTCACCAATAACCAACACAACTCCAGGCACATCAATTCACACTCACCAATACTGAAAACAACTCCAATCAGATGAATTCACACTCATCAATACTCAACACAACACCAATCTGATCAATTCACACTCACCAATACTCAACACAACTTCAATCAGATCAATTCACACTCACCAATACTCAACACAACTTCAATCAGATCAATTCACACTCACCAATACTCAACACAACACCAATCAGATCAATTCACACTCACCGATACTGAACACAACTTCAATCAGATCAATTCACACTCGCCAATGCTCAGCACAACTCGAATCAGATCAATTCACACTCACCGATACTCAACACAACTTCAATCAGATCAATTCACACTCACCAATACACAACTCAACACCAATCAGATCAATTCACACTCACGAATACTCCACTCAACACCAATCAGATCAATTCACACTCACCAATACACAACACAACACCAATCAGATCAATTCACACTCACGAATACTCCACTCAACTCCAATCAGAACAATTCACACTCACCAATACTCAACACAACTCCAATCAAAACAATTCACATTCACCGATACTCAACACATCACCAATCAGATCAATCCACACTCAACCATACTCAACACAACACCAATCTGATCAATTCACACTCACCGATACTGAACACAACTTCAATCAGATCAATTCACACTCACCAATACTCAAAATAACTCCAATCAGGTCAATTCACACTCACCAATGACCAACACAACTCCAATCAGATCAATTCACACTCACCAATACTCAAAATAACTCCAATCAGATCAACTCACACTCACCAATACTCAACACAACACCAATCACATCAATTCACACTCACCAATAACCAACACAACTCCAGGCAGATCAATTCACACTCACCAATACTGAAAACAACTCCAATCAGATGAATTCACACTCATCAATACTCAACACAACACCAATCTGATCAATTCACACTCACCAATACTCAACACAACTTCAATCAGATCAATTCACACTCACCAATACTCAACACAACACTAATCAGATCAATTCACGCTCACCAGCACTGCACACAACACCAATCAGATCAATTCACACTCACCAACACTCAACACAACTTCAATCAGATCAATTCACACTCACCAATAATCAACACAACTTCAATCAGATCAATTCACACTCACCAATACTCAACATAACTCCAATCAGATCAATTCACACTCACCGATACTCAACACAACTTCAATCAGATCAATTCACACTCACCGATACTCAACACAACTTCAATCAGATCAATTCACACTCACCAATACACAACACAACACCAATCAGATCAATTCACACTCACCAACACTCAACACAGCACCAATCAGATCATTTCACACTCACCAATACTCAAAACAACACAAATCAGATCAATTCACACTCATCAATACTCAACACATCACCCATCAGATCAATTCACACTCACCGATACTTAACACAACACCAATCAGATCAATTCACACTCACCAATACTCAACACAACTCTAATCAGATCATTTCACACTCACCGATACTGAACACAACTTCAATCAGTTCACTTCACACTCACCAGTACTCCACACAACACCAATCAGATCAATTCACACTCACCAATACTCAACACAACTCCAATCAGATCAATTCACACTCACCAATACTCAACACAACACCAATCAGATCAATTCACACTCACCAGCACTCCACACAACACCAATCAGATCAATTCACACTCACCAATAATCAGCACAACTTCAATCAGATCAATTCACACTCACCAATACTCAACACAACTCCAATCAGATCAATTCACACTCACCAATAATCAACACAACTTCAATCAGATCAATTCACACTCACCAATACTCAACACAACAACAATCAGATCAACTCACTCACCAGTAGTCCACACAACACGAATCAGATCAATTCACACTCACTAATACTCAACACAACTCCAATCATATCAATTCACACTCACCAATAATCAACACAACACCAATCAGATCAATTCACACTCACCAATGCTCAACACAATTCCAGTTAGATCAATTCACACTCACCAATATTCAACACAACACCAATCAGATCATTTCACACTCACCAATACTCAACACAACATAAATCAGATCAATTCACACTCATCAATACTCAACACAACACCAATCAGATCAATTCACACTCACCAATACTTAACACAACACCAATCAGATCAATTCACACTCACCAAAACTCAACACAACTCCAATCAGATCAATTCACACTCACCAATACTCAACACAACTCTAATCAGATCAATTCACACTCACCGATACTGAACATAACTTCAATCAGATCAATTCACACTCACCAATAATCAACACAACTTCAATCAGATCAATTCACACTCACCAATACTCAACACAACACCAATCAGATCAATTCACACTCACCAGCACTCCACACAACACCAATCAGATCAATTCACACTCAGCAATACTGAACACAACTTCAATCAGTTCAATTCACACTCACCAGTACTCCACACAACACCATTCAGATCAATTCACACTCACCAATACTCAACACAACAATCAGATCAACTCACTGACCAGGAGTCCACACAACACGAATCAGATCAATTCACACTCACTAATACTCAACACAACTCCAATCAGATCAATTCACACTCACCAGCACTCCACACAACACCAATCTGATCAATTCACACTCACCAATACTCAACACAACTTCAGTCAGGTCAATTCACACTCACCGATACTCAACACAACACCAATCAGATCAATTCACACTCACCGATAATGAACGCAGCCCAATCTGATCAATTCACACTCACCAATACTCAACACAACACCAATCAGATCAATTCACACTCACCAACACTCAACACAACTCTAATCAGATCAATTCACACTCACCGATACAGAACGCAGCCCAATCTGATCAATTCACACTCACCAATACTCAACACAACACCAATCAGATCAATTCACACTCACCAATACTCAACACAACGCTAATCAGATAAATTCACACTCACCAATAATGAACACAATTTCAATCAGATCAACTCACACTCATCAGTACTCAACACAACACTAATCAGGTCAATTCACACTCACCAATACTCAACACAACCCTCATCAGATCAAGTCACACTCACGGATACTGAACACAACTTCAATCAGATCAATTCACACTCACCAATACTGAACACAACTCCAATCAGATCAATTCAAACTCACCAATAATCAACACAACTTCAATCAGATCAATTCACACTCACCAATACTCAACACACCAATCAGTTCAATTCACACTCACCAGCACTCCACACAACATCATTCAGATCAATTCACACTCACCAATACTCAACACAACACCAATCAGATCAATTCACACTCACCAATACTCAACACAACTCCAATCAGATCAATTCACACTCACCAATAATCAACACAACTTCAATCAGATCAATTCACACTCACCAATACTCAACACAACACCAATTAGATCAATTCACACTCACCAATACTCAACACAACTCCAATCAGATCAATTCACACTCACCAATAATCAACACAATTTCAATAAGATGAATTCACACTCAACAATACTCAACACAACTCCAATCTGATCAATTCACACTCACCAGTACTCCACACAACACCATTCAGATCAATTCACACTCACCAATACTCAACACAACTCCAATCAGATCAATTCACACTCACCAATACTCAACACAACACCAATCAGATAAATTCACACTCACCAATACTCAACACAACAATCAGATCAACTCACTCACCAGGAGTCCACACAACACGAATGAGATCAATTCACACTCACTAATACTCAACACAACTCCAATCAGATCAATTCACACTCACCAGCACTCCACACAACACCAATCTGATCAATTCACACTCACCAATACTCAACACAACTTCAGTCAGATCAATTCACACTCACCGATACTCAACACAACACCAATCAGATCAATTCACACTCACCGATAATGAACGTGGCCCAATCTGATCATTTTACACTCACCAATACTCAACACAACACCAATCAGATCAATTCACACTCACCAACACTCAACACAACTCTAATCAGATCAATTCACACTCACCGATACTGAACGCAGCCCAATCTGATCAATTCACACTCACCAATACTCAACACAACACCAATCAGATAAATTCACACTCACCAATAATGAACACAATTTCAATCAGATCAACTCACACTCATCAGTACTCAACACAACACTAATCAGGTCAATTCACACTCACCAATACTCAACACAACTCTAATCAGATCAAGTCACACTCACGGATACTGAACACAACTTCAATCAGATCAATTCACACTCACCAATACTGAACACAAATCCAATCAGATCAATTCACACTCACCAATAATCAACACAACTTCAATCAGATCAATTCACACTCACCAATACTCAACACACCAATCAGTTCAATTCACACTCACCAGCACTCCACACAACATCATTCAGATCAATTCACACTCACCAATACTCAACACAACACCAATCAGATCAATTCACACTCACCAATACTCAACACAACTCCAATCAGATCAATTCACACTCACCAATAATCAACACAACTTCAATCAGATCAATTCACACTCACCAATACTCAACACAACACCAATTAGATCAATTCACACTCACCAATACTCAACACAACTCCAATCAGATCAATTCACACTCACCAATACTCAACACAACTCCAATCAGATCAATTCACACTCACCAATAATCAACACAACACTAACCAGATCAATTCACACTCACCAATACTGAACACAACATCAATCAGTTCAATTCACACTCACCAACACTCAACACAACAATCAGATCAACTCACACACCAGTTGTCCACACAACACGAATCAGATCAATTCACACTCACTAATACTCAACACAACTCCAATCAGATCAATTCACACTCACCAATAATCAACACAATTTCAATAAGATGAATTCACACTCAACAATACTCAACACAACTCCAATCTGATCAATTCACACTCACCGGTACTCCAAACAACACCATTCAGATCAATTCACACTCACCAATACTCAACACAACACCAATCAGATAAATTCACACTCACCAATACTCAACACAACAATCAGATCAACTCACTCACCAGTAGTCCACACAACACGAATCAGATCAATTCACACTCACTAATACTCAACACAACTCCAATCAGATCAATTCACACTCACCAATAATCAACACAATTTCAATAAGATGAATTCACACTCAACAATACTCAACACAACTCCAATCAGATCAATTCACACTCACCAATACTCAACACAACTCCAATCAGATCAATTCACACTCACCAATACTCAACACAACACCAATCAGATCAATTCACACTCACCAGCGCTCCACACAACTCCACTCAGATCATTTCACACTCACCAATACTCAACACAACTCTAATCAGATCATTTCACACTCACCGATACTGAACACAACTTCAATCAGTTCAATTCACACTCACCAGTACTCCACACAACACCAATCAGATCAATTCACACTCACCAATACTCAACACAACTCCAATCAGATCAATTCACACTCACCAGCACTCCACACAACACCAATCAGATCAATTCACACTCACCAATACTCAACAAAACTTCAGTCAGATCAATTCACACTCAGCAATACTCAACACAACTCTAATCAGATCAATTCACACTCACCAATACTCAACACAACACCAATCAGATCAATTCACACTCACCAGCACTCCACACAACACCAATCAGATCAATTCACACTCACCAACACTCAACACAACTCCAATCAGATCAATTCACACTCACCGATACTGAACACAACTTCAATCAGTTCAATTCACACTCACCAGTACTCCACACAACACCAATCAGATCAATTCACACTCACCAATACTCAACACAACTCCAAACAGATCAATTCACACTCACCAATACTCAACACAACACCCATCAGATCAATTCACACTCACCAGCACTCCACACAACACCAATCAGATCAATTCACACTCACCAACACTCAACACAACTCCAATCAGATCAATTCACACTCACCAATACTCAACACAACTCCAATAAGATCAATTCACACTCACCAATACTCAACACAACACCAATCAGATCAATTCACACTCATCAGCACTCCACACAACACCAATCAGATCAATTCACACTCACCAACACTCAACACAACTCCAATCAGATCAATTCACACTCACCAATACTCAACACAACTCCAATCAGATCAATTCACACTCACCAATAATCAACACAACACTAACCAGATCAATTCACACTCACCAATACTGAACACAACATCAATCAGTTCAATTCACACTCACCAACACTCAACACAACAATCAGATCAACTCACACACCAGTTGACCACACAACACGAATCAGATCAATTCACACTCACTAATACTCAACACAACTCCAATCAGATCAATTCACACTCACCAATAATCAACACAATTTCAATAAGATGAATTCACACTCAACAATACTCAACACAACTCCAATCTGATCAATTCACACTCACCAGTACTCCACACAACACCATTCAGATCAATTCACACTCACCAATACTCAACACAACTCCAATCAGATCAATTCACACTCACCAATACTCAACACAACACCAATCAGATAAATTCACACTCACCAATACTCAACACAACAATCAGATCAACTCACTCACCAGGAGTCCACACAACACGAATGAGATCAATTCACACTCACTAATACTCAACACAACTCCAATCAGATCAATTCACACTCACCAGCACTCCACACAACACCAATCTGATCAATTCACACTCACCAATACTCAACACAACTTCAGTCAGATCAATTCACACTCACCGATACTCAACACAACACCAATCAGATCAATTCACACTCACCGATAATGAACGCGGCCCAATCTGATCATTTTACACTCACCAATACTCAACACAACACCAATCAGATCAATTCACACTCACCAACACTCAACACAACTCTAATCAGATCAATTCACACTCACCGATACTGAACGCAGCCCAATCTGATCAATTCACACTCACCAATACTCAACACAACACCAATCAGATAAATTCACACTCACCAATAATGAACACAATTTCAATCAGATCAACTCACACTCATCAGTACTCAACACAACACTAATCAGGTCAATTCACACTCACCAATACTCAACACAACTCTAATCAGATCAAGTCACACTCACGGATACTGAACACAACTTCAATCAGATCAATTCACACTCACCAATACTGAACACACCAATCAGTTCAATTCACACTCACCAGCACTCCACACAACATCATTCAGATCAATTCACACTCACCAATACTCAACACAACACCAATCAGATCAATTCACACTCACCAATACTCAACACAACTCCAATCAGATCAATTCACACTCACCAATAATCAACACAACTTCAATCAGATCAATTCACACTCACCAATACTCAACACAACACCAATTAGATCAATTCACACTCACCAATACTCAACACAACTCCAATCAGATCAATTCACACTCACCAATACTCAACACAACTCCAATCAGATCAATTCACACTCACCAATAATCAACACAACACTAACCAGATCAATTCACACTCACCAATACTGAACACAACATCAATCAGTTCAATTCACACTCACCAACACTCAACACAACAATCAGATCAACTCAAACACCAGTTGTCCACACAACACGAATCAGATCAATTCACACTCACTAATACTCAACACAACTCCAATCAGATCAATTCACACTCACCAATAATCAACACAATTTCAATAAGATGAATTCACACTCAACAATACTCAACACAACACCAATCAGATCAATTCACACTCACCAACACTCAACACAACTCTAATCAGATCAATTCACACTCACCGATACAGAACGCAGCCCAATCTGATCAATTCACACTCACCAATACTCAACACAACACCAATCAGATCAATTCACACTCACCAATACTCAACACAACGCTAATCAGATAAATTCACACTCACCAATAATGAACACAATTTCAATCAGATCAACTCACACTCATCAGTACTCAACACAACACTAATCAGGTCAATTCACACTCACCAATACTCAACACAACCCTCATCAGATCAAGTCACACTCACGGATACTGAACACAACTTCAATCAGATCAATTCACACTCACCAATACTGAACACAACTCCAATCAGATCAATTCACACTCACCAATAATCAACACAACTTCAATCAGATCAATTCACACTCACCAATACTCAACACACCAATCAGTTCAATTCACACTCACCAGCACTCCACACAACATCATTCAGATCAATTCACACTCACCAATACTCAACACAACACCAATCAGATCAATTCACACTCACCAATACTCAACACAACTCCAATCAGATCAATTCACACTCACCAATAATCAACACAACTTCAATCAGATCAATTCACACTCACCAATACTCAACACAACACCAATTAGATCAATTCACACTCACCAATACTCAACACAACTCCAATCAGATCAATTCACACTCACCAATAATCAACACAATTTCAATAAGATGAATTCACACTCAACAATACTCAACACAACTCCAATCTGATCAATTCACACTCACCAGTACTCCACACAACACCATTCAGATCAATTCACACTCACCAATACTCAACACAACTCCAATCAGATCAATTCACACTCACCAATACTCAACACAACACCAATCAGATAAATTCACACTCACCAATACTCAACACAACAATCAGATCAACTCACTCACCAGGAGTCCACACAACACGAATGAGATCAATTCACACTCACTAATACTCAACACAACTCCAATCAGATCAATTCACACTCACCAGCACTCCACACAACACCAATCTGATCAATTCACACTCACCAATACTCAACACAACTTCAGTCAGATCAATTCACACTCACCGATACTCAACACAACACCAATCAGATCAATTCACACTCACCGATAATGAACGCGGCCCAATCTGATCATTTTACACTCACCAATACTCAACACAACACCAATCAGATCAATTCACACTCACCAACACTCAACACAACTCTAATCAGATCAATTCACACTCACCGATACTGAACGCAGCCCAATCTGATCAATTCACACTCACCAATACTCAACACAACACCAATCAGATAAATTCACACTCACCAATAATGAACACAATTTCAATCAGATCAACTCACACTCATCAGTACTCAACACAACACTAATCAGGTCAATTCACACTCACCAATACTCAACACAACTCTAATCAGATCAAGTCACACTCACGGATACTGAACACAACTTCAATCAGATCAATTCACACTCACCAATACTGAACACAAATCCAATCAGATCAATTCACACTCACCAATAATCAACACAACTTCAATCAGATCAATTCACACTCACCAATACTCAACACACCAATCAGTTCAATTCACACTCACCAGCACTCCACACAACATCATTCAGATCAATTCACACTCACCAATACTCAACACAACACCAATCAGATCAATTCACACTCACCAATACTCAACACAACTCCAATCAGATCAATTCACACTCACCAATAATCAACACAACTTCAATCAGATCAATTCACACTCACCAATACTCAACACAACACCAATTAGATCAATTCACACTCACCAATACTCAACACAACTCCAATCAGATCAATTCACACTCACCAATACTCAACACAACTCCAATCAGATCAATTCACACTCACCAATAATCAACACAACACTAACCAGATCAATTCACACTCACCAATACTGAACACAACATCAATCAGTTCAATTCACACTCACCAACACTCAACACAACAATCAGATCAACTCACACACCAGTTGTCCACACAACACGAATCAGATCAATTCACACTCACTAATACTCAACACAACTCCAATCAGATCAATTCACACTCACCAATAATCAACACAATTTCAATAAGATGAATTCACACTCAACAATACTCAACACAACTCCAATCTGATCAATTCACACTCACCGGTACTCCAAACAACACCATTCAGATCAATTCACACTCACCAATACTCAACACAACTCCAATCAGATCAATTCACACTCACCAATACTCAACACAACACCAATCAGATAAATTCACACTCACCAATACCCAACACAACAATCAGATCAACTCACTCACCAGTAGTCCACACAACACGAATCAGATCAATTCACACTCACTAATACTCAACACAACTCCAATCAGATCAATTCACACTCACCAATAATCAACACAATTTCAATAAGATGAATTCACACTCAACAATACTCAACACAACTCCAATCAGATCAATTCACACTCACCAATACTCAACACAACTCCAATCAGATCAATTCACACTCACCAATACTCAACACAACACCAATCAGATCAATTCACACTCACCAGCGCTCCACACAACTCCACTCAGATCATTTCACACTCACCAATACTCAACACAACTCTAATCAGATCATTTCACACTCACCGATACTGAACACAACTTCAATCAGTTCAATTCACACTCACCAGTACTCCACACAACACCAATCAGATCAATTCACACTCACCAATACTCAACACAACTCCAATCAGATCAATTCACACTCACCAGCACTCCACACAACACCAATCAGATCAATTCACACTCACCAATACTCAACAAAACTTCAGTCAGATCAATTCACACTCAGCAATACTCAACACAACTCTAATCAGATCAATTCACACTCACCAATACTCAACACAACACCAATCAGATCAATTCACACTCACCAGCACTCCACACAACACCAATCAGATCAATTCACACTCACCAACACTCAACACAACTCCAATCAGATCAATTCACACTCACCGATACTGAACACAACTTCAATCAGTTCAATTCACACTCACCAGTACTCCACACAACACCAATCAGATCAATTCACACTCACCAATACTCAACACAACTCCAAACAGATCAATTCACACTCACCAATACTCAACACAACACCCATCAGATCAATTCACACTCACCAGCACTCCACACAACACCAATCAGATCAATTCACACTCACCAACACTCAACACAACTCCAATCAGATCAATTCACACTCACCAATACTCAACACAACTCCAATAAGATCAATTCACACTCACCAATACTCAACACAACACCAATCAGATCAATTCACACTCATCAGCACTCCACACAACACCAATCAGATCAATTCACACTCACCAACACTCAACACAACTCCAATCAGATCAATTCACACTCACCAATACTCAACACAACTCCAATCAGATCAATTCACACTCACCAATAATCAACACAACACTAACCAGATCAATTCACACTCACCAATACTGAACACAACATCAATCAGTTCAATTCACACTCACCAACACTCAACACAACAATCAGATCAACTCACACACCAGTTGTCCACACAACACGAATCAGATCAATTCACACTCACTAATACTCAACACAACTCCAATCAGATCAATTCACACTCACCAATAATCAACACAATTTCAATAAGATGAATTCACACTCAACAATACTCAACACAACTCCAATCTGATCAATTCACACTCACCAGTACTCCACACAACACCATTCAGATCAATTCACACTCACCAATACTCAACACAACTCCAATCAGATCAATTCACACTCACCAATACTCAACACAACACCAATCAGATAAATTCACACTCACCAATACTCAACACAACAATCAGATCAACTCACTCACCAGGAGTCCACACAACACGAATGAGATCAATTCACACTCACTAATACTCAACACAACTCCAATCAGATCAATTCACACTCACCAGCACTCCACACAACACCAATCTGATCAATTCACACTCACCAATACTCAACACAACTTCAGTCAGATCAATTCACACTCACCGATACTCAACACAACACCAATCAGATCAATTCACACTCACCGATAATGAACGCGGCCCAATCTGATCATTTTACACTCACCAATACTCAACACAACACCAATCAGATCAATTCACACTCACCAACACTCAACACAACTCTAATCAGATCAATTCACACTCACCGATACTGAACGCAGCCCAATCTGATCAATTCACACTCACCAATACTCAACACAACACCAATCAGATAAATTCACACTCACCAATAATGAACACAATTTCAATCAGATCAACTCACACTCATCAGTACTCAACACAACACTAATCAGGTCAATTCACACTCACCAATACTCAACACAACCCTAATCAGATCAAGTCACACTCACGGATACTGAACACAACTTCAATCAGATCAATTCACACTCACCAATACTGAACACAACTCCAATCAGATCAATTCACACTCACCAATAATCAACACAACTTCAATCAGATCAATTCACACTCACCAATACTCAACACACCAATCAGTTCAATTCACACTCACCAGCACTCCACACAACATCATTCAGATCAATTCACACTCACCAATACTCAACACAACACCAATCAGATCAATTCACACTCACCAATACTCAACACAACTCCAATCAGATCAATTCACACTCACCAATAATCAACACAACTTCAATCAGATCAATTCACACTCACCAATACTCAACACAACACCAATTAGATCAATTCACATTCACCAATACTCAACACAACTCCAATCAGATCAATTCACACTCACCAATACTCAACACAACTCCAATCAGATCAATTCACACTCACCAATAATCAACACAACACTAACCAGATCAATTCACACTCACCAATACTGAACACAACATCAATCAGTTCAATTCACACTCACCAACACTCAACACAACAATCAGATCAACTCAAACACCAGTTGTCCACACAACACGAATCAGATCAATTCACACTCACTAATACTCAACACAACTCCAATCAGATCAATTCACACTCACCAATAATCAACACAATTTCAATAAGATGAATTCACACTCAACAATACTCAACACAACTCCAATCTGATCAATTCACACTCACCGGTACTCCAAACAACACCATTCAGATCAATTCACACTCACCAATACTCAACACAACTCCAATCAGATCAATTCACACTCACCAATACTCAACACAACACCAATCAGATAAATTCACACTCACCAATACTCAACACAACAATCAGATCAACTCACTCACCAGTAGTCCACACAACACGAATCAGATCAATTCACACTCACTAATACTCAACACAACTCCAATCAGATCAATTCACACTCACCAATAATCAACACAATTTCAATAAGATGAATTCACACTCAACAATACTCAACACAACTCCAATCAGATCAATTCACACTCACCAATACTCAACACAACTCCAATCAGATCAATTCACACTCACCAATACTCAACACAACACCAATCAGATCAATTCACACTCACCAGCGCTCCACACAACTCCACTCAGATCATTTCACACTCACCAATACTCAACACAACTCTAATCAGATCATTTCACACTCACCGATACTGAACACAACTTCAATCAGTTCAATTCACACTCACCAGTACTCCACACAACACCAATCAGATCAATTCACACTCACCAATACTCAACACAACTCCAATCAGATCAATTCACACTCACCAGCACACCACACAACACCAATCAGATCAATTCACACTCACAAATACTCAACAAAACTTCAGTCAGATCAATTCACACTCAGCAATACTCAACACAACTCCAATCAGATCAATTCACACTCACCAATACTCAACACAACACCAATCAGATCAATTCACACTCACCAGCACTCCACACAACACCAATCAGATCAATTCACACTCACCAACACTCAACACAACTCCAATCAGATCAATTCACACTCACCGATACTGAACACAACTTCAATCAGTTCAATTCACACTCACCAGTACTCCACACAACACCAATCAGATCAATTCACACTCACCAATACTCAACACAACTCCAATCAGATCAATTCACACTCACCAATACTCAACACAACACCCATCAGATCAATTCACACTCACCAGCACTCCACACAACACCAATCAGATCAATTCACACTCACCAACACTCAACACAACTCCAATCAGATCAATTCACACTCACCAATACTCAACACAACTCCAATAAGATCAATTCACACTCACCAATACTCAACACAACACCAATCAGATCAATTCACACTCACCAGCACTCCACACAACACCAATCAGATCAATTCACACTCACCAACACTCAACACAACTCCAATCAGATCAATTCACACTCACCAATACTCAACACAACTTCAGTCAGATCAATTCACACTCACCGACACTCAACACAACTCCAATCAGATCAATTCACACTCACCAATACGCAACATAACACCAATCAGATCAATTCACACTCACCAATAATCAACATCACTTCAATCAGATCAATTCACACTCACCAATAATCAACATCCAATCAGATCAATTCACAGTCACCAGTACTCCACACAACGCCAATCAGATCAATTCACCCTCACCAATTCTCAACACAACACCAATCAGATCATTTCACACTCACCAATACTCAACACAACACCAATCAGATCAATTCACACTCACCAATACGAAACACAACACCAATCAAATCAATTCACACTCACCAACACTCAACACAACACCAATCAGATCATTTCACACTCACCAATACTCAACACAACACCAATCAGAAGAATTCACACTCACCAACACTCAACACAACACCAATCACATCAATTCACACTCACCAATACTCAACACAACTCCAATCAGAACAATTCACACTCACCAATACTCAATGCAACTCCAATCAGATCAATTCACACTCACCGATACTGAACACAAATTCAATCTGATCAATTCACACTCACCGATACTGAACACAACACCAATGAGATCAATTCACACTCACCAATACTCAACACAACACCAATCTGATCAATTCACACTCACCAATACTCAACAGAACCCCAATCAGATCAATTCACACTCACCGATACTGAACACAACTTCAAACAGATCAATTCACACTCACCAATACTCAACACAACACCAATCACATCAATTCACACTCACCAATAACCAACACAACACCAGTCAGATCATTTCACACTCACCAATACCCAACACAAAATAAATCAGATGAATTCACACTCACCAATACTGAACACAACTTCAATCAGATCAATTCACACTCACTGATGCTCAACACAACACCAATCAGATCAATTTACATTCACCGATACTCAACACGTCACCAATGAGATCAATTCACACTCAGCAATACTCAACACAACACCAATCATATCAATTCACACTCACCAATACTCAACACAACACCAATCAGATCAATTCACACTCACTAAAACTCAGCACAACTCCAATCAGATGAATTCACACTCACCAATACTCAACACAACTCCAATCAGATCAATTCACACTCACCAATACTCAACACAACACCAATCACATCAATTCACACTCACCAATAACCAACACAACTCCAGTCAGATCATTTCACACTCACCAATACACAACACAACATAAATCAGATGAATTCACACTCACCAATACTCAATACAACTCTAATCAGATCAATTCACACTCACCAACAATCAACACAACATCAATCAGATCAATTCACATTCACCGATACTCATTACATCACCAATGAGATCAATTCACACTCACCAATACTCAACACAACACCAATCTGATCAATTCACACTCACCGATACTGAACACAACTTCAAACAGATCAATTCACACTCACCAATAATCAACAGAACTCCAATCAGATCAATTCCCACTCACCAACAATCAACACAACTTCAATCAGATCAATTCACACTCAGCAGTATTCAACACGCCAATCAGATCAACTCGCTCACCAGCATTCCACACAACACCAATCAGATCAATTCACACTCACCAATACTCAACACAACACCAATCAGATCAATTCACACTCACCAACACTCAACACAACTCCAATCAGATCAAATCACACTCATCAATACTCAACACAACTCCAATCAGATCAATTCACACTCACCAATAATCAACATCCAATCAGATCAATTCACATTCACCAATAATCCACACAACTTCAGTCAGATCCATTCACACTCACCAATAATCAACATCCAATCAGATCAATTCACACTCACCAGTACTGCACACAACGCCAATCAGATCAATTCACACTCCCCAATACTCAACACAAAACTAATCAGGTCAATTCACAATCACCAATACTCAACACAACACCAATCAGATCAATACACACTCACCAACACTCAACACAACACCAATCAGATCATTTCACACTCACCAATACTCAACACAACACCAATCAGATCAATTCACACTCACCAATACTCAACACAACTCCAATCAGATCAATTCACACTCACCAATAACCAACACAACTCCAGTCAGATCATTTCACACACACCAATACCCAACACAACATAAATCAGATGAATTCACACTCACCGATACTGAACACAACTTCAATCAGATCAATTCACACTCACTGATGCTCAACACAGCACCAATCAGATCAATTCACACTCACCGATACTCATCACATCACCAATCAGATCAATTCACACTCACCAATACTCAACACAACTTCAATCAGATCAATTCACACTCACCAGTATTCAACACAGCAATCAGATCAACTCACTCACCAGTACTCCACACAACACCAATCAGATCAATTCACACTCACCAGCACTCCACACAACAGCAATCAGATCAATTCACACTCACCAATACTCAACACAACATGAATCAGATCATTTCACACTCACCAATACTCAACACAACACCAATCACTTCAATTCACACTCACCAAAAACCAACACAACTCCAGTCAGATCATTTCACACTCACCAATACCCAACACAACATAAATCACATGAATTCACACTCATCAATACACAACACAACTCCAATCAGAACAATTCGCACTCACCAATACTCAACACAACTCCAATCAGATCTATTCACACTCAACAATAATCAACACAACTTCATTCAGATCAATTCACACTCACCAATACTCAACATCCAATCAGATCAATTCACAGTCACCAGTACTCCACACAACGCCAATCAGATCAATTCACCCTCAACAATTCTCAACACAACTCCAATCAGATCAATTCACACTCACCAATACTCAGCAGAAAACCAATCAGATGAATTCACACTCACCAATACTCAACATCCAATCAGATCAATTCACAGTCACCAATAATCATCACAGCTTCAGTCAGATCATTTCACACTCACCAATGCTCAGCACAACTCCAATCAGATCAATTCACACTCATCAATACTCCGCACAACACCAATCAGATGAATTCACACTCACCAATACTCAATACAACTCCAATCAGATGAATTCACACTCATCATTACACAACACAACTCCAATCAGAACAATTCACACTCACCAATACTCAACACAACACAAATTAGATCAATTCACATTCACCGATACTGAACACAACTTCAATCAGATTAATTCACATTCACTGATGCTCAACACAACACCAATCAGATCAATTCACACTCACCAATACTCAAGACAACTTCAATCAGATCAATTCACACTCACCAATACTGAACACAACTGCAATCAGGACAATTCACACTCACCAATGCTCCGCACAACTCCAATTAGATCAATTCACACTCACCAATACACAACACAACTCCAATCAGATCAATTCAAACTCACCAATAATCAACACAACTTCAATCAGATCAATTCACACTCACCAATACTCAACATCCAATCAGATCAATTCACAGTCACCAGTACTCCACACACCGCCAATCAGATCAATTCACACTCACCAATAATCAACACTACTTCAGTCAGATCATTTCACACTCACCAATGCTCAGCACAACTCCAATCAGATCAATTCACACTCACCAGCACTCCACACATCACCAATCAGTTCAATTCACACTCACCAATACACAACACAACACCAATCAGATCATTTCACACTCACCAACACTCCACACAACACCATTCAGATCAATTCACACTCACCAATAGTCAGCACAACACCAATCAAATGAATTCACACTCACCAATACTCAACACAACTCCAATCAGATCAATTCACACTCACCAATAACCAACACAACTCCAGTCAGATAATTTCACACTCACCAATATCCAACACAACATAAATCAGATGAATTCACAATCACCAATAATCAATACAACTCCAATCAGATGAATTCACATTCATCAATACACAACACAACTCCAACCAGAACAATTCACACTCACCAATACTCAACACAACACAAATTAGATCAATTCACATTCACCGATACTGAACACAACTTCAATCAGATATATTCACATTCACTGATGCTCAACAAAACACCAATCAAATCAATTCACACTCACCAATACTCAAGATAACACCAATCAGATCAATTCACACTCACCAATACTCAACACAACTCTAATCAGATCAATTCACATTCACCGATACTCAACACAACACCAATCAGATCATTTCTCACTCACGAATACTCAACACAACACCAATCAGATCGATTCACACTCACCAATACTCAACACAACACCAATCACATCAATTCACACTCAACAATAACCAACACAACTCCAGTCAGATAATTTCACACTCACCAATACCCAACACAACATAATTCAGATGAATTCACACTCACCAATACTCAACACAACTCCAATCAGATCAATTCACACTCACCAATACTCAACACAACACCAATCAGATGAATTCACACTCACCAATAATCAACACAACTTCAATCAGATGAATTCACACTCACCAATACTCAACACAACTCTAATCAGATCAATTCACACTCACCGATACTGAACACAACTTCAATCAGATCAATTCACACTCACCAATACTCAACACAACACCAATCAGATCAATTCACACTCACCAATACTGAACACAACTGCAATCAGGTCAATTCACACTCTCCAATACTCAACACAACACCAATCAGATGAATTCACACTCACCAATAATCAACACAACTTCAATCAGATGAATTCACACTCACCAATACTCAACACAACTCTAATCAGATCAATTCACACTCACCGATACTGAACACAACTTCAATCAGATCAATTCACACTCACCAATACTCAACACAACACCAATCAGATCAATTCACACTCACCAATACTGAACACAACTGCAATCAGGTCAATTCACACTCTCCAATACTCAACACAACAGCAATCAGATCAATTCACACTCACCAATACTCAACACAACACCAATCAGATCAATTCACACTCACCAATGCTCAACACAACACCAATCAGATCAATTCATACCAACCGAAACTCAACACAACTCCAATCAGATCAATCTACACTCACCAATACTCAACATAACACCAATCAGATGAATTCACACTCACCAATAATCGACACAACTTCAATCAGATCAATTCACACTCACCAATCCTCAACACAACTCCAATCAGATCAATTCACACTCACCAATACTCAACTCAACACTAATCAGATCAATTCACACTCACCGATACTGAACATAACTCCAATCAGATCAATTCACACTCACCAATATTCAACACAACTCTAATCAGATCATTTCACACTCACCGATACTGAACACAACTCCAATCAGATCAATTCACGCTCACCAATAATCAACACAACTCTAATCAGATCATTTCACACTCACCGATACTGAACACAACTCCAATCAGATCAATTCACACTCACCAATAATCAACACAGCTTCAGTCAGATCATTTCACACTCACCAATGCTCAGCAAAACTCCAATCAGATCAATTCACACTCACCAGCACTCAACACAACACCAATCAAATCAATTCACACTCACCAATACTCAACACAACTCCAATCAGATCAATTCACACTCACCAGCACTCAACACAACACCAATCAGATCAATTCACACTCAACAGCACTCAACACAACACCAATCAGATCAATTCACACTCACCAATAATCAACACAACTTCAATCAGAACAATTCACACTCACCGATACTCAACACAACACCAATCAGATCAATTCATACTCACCAACACTCAAAACAACTCCAATCAGATCAATTCACACGAACCAATACTCCACACAACACCAATCAGATCAATTCACACTCACCAACACTCAACACAACACCAATCAGATCAATTCACACTCACCAATACTCAACACAACTGCAATCAGATCAATTCACACTCACCAGCACTCAACACAACACAAATCAGATCAATTCACACTCACCAGCACTCAACACAACACCAATCAGATCAATTCACACTCTCCAATAATCAACACAACTTCAATCAGAACAATTCACACTCACCAATACTCCACACAACACCAATCAGATCAATTCACACTCACCAACACTCAACACAACTCCAATCAGATCAATTCACACTCACCAATACTCCACACAACACCAATCTGATCAATTCACACTCAGCAATACTCAACACATCACCAATCAGATCAATTCACACTCACCACTGCTCAAAACAACTCCAATCAGATGAATTCACACTCACCAATCCTCTACACAACTGCAATCAGATCAATTCACACTCACCAATACTCAACATAAAAAATCAGATCAATTCACACTCAACAGCACTCCACACAACACCAGTCAGATCGATTCACACTCACCAGTACTCAACACAGCTCCAATCAGATCAATTCACACTCAGCAATACTCAACACAACACCAATCAGATCAATTCACACTCAACAATAATCAACACAACTTCAATCAGATCAATTCACACTCACCAATGCTCAACACAACTCCAATCAGATCAATTCACACTCAACGATACTCAACACAACTCCAATCAGATCAATTCACACTCACGAATAATCAACACAACACCAATCAGATCAATTCACACTCACCAGCACTCAACACAACACCAATCAGATCAATTCACACTCACCAGCACTCAACACAACACCAATCAGATCAATTCACACTCACCAATAATCAACACAACTTCAATCAGAACAATTCACACTCACCGATACTCAACACAACACCAATCAGATCAATTCACACTCACTAACACTCAAAACAACTCCAACCAGATCAATTCACACTAACCAATACTCCACACAACACCAATCAGATCAATTCACACTCACCAACACTCAACACAACACCAATCAGATCAATTCACACTCACCAATACTCAACACAACTGCAATCAGATCAATTCACACTCACCAGCACTCAACACAACACAAATCAGATCAATTCACACTCACCAGCACTCAACACAACACCAATCAGATCAATTCACACTCACCAATAATCAACACAACTTCAATCAGAACAATTCACAGTCACCAATACTCCACACAACACCAATCAGATCAATTCACACTCACCAACACTCAACACAACTCCAATCAGATCAATTCACACTCACCAATACTCCACACAACACCAATCCGATCAATTCACACTCAGCAATACTCAACACATCACCAATCAGATCATTTCACACTCACCAATACTCAACACAACACCAATCAGATCAATTCACACTCACCACTGCTCAAAACAACTCCAATCAGATGAATTCACAAACACCAATCCTCTACACAACTGCAATCAGATCAATTCACACTCACCAATACTCAACATAAAAAATCAGATCAATTCACACTCAACAGCACTCCACACAACACCAGTCAGATCGATTCACACTCACCAGTACTCAACACAGCTCCAATCAGATCAATTCACACTCAGCAATACTCAACACAACACCAATCAGATCAATTCACACTCAACAATAATCAGCACAACTTCAATCAGATCAATTCACACTCACCAATGCTCAACACAACTCCAATCAGATCAATTCACACTCAACGATACTCAACACAACTCCAATCAGATCAATTCACACTCACCAATAATCAACACAACACCAATCAGATCAATTCGCACTCACCAATAATCAACACAACTTCAATCAGATCAATTCACACTCACCAATACCCAACACAACATAAATCAGATGAATTCACACTCACCACTACTCAACATAACTCCAATCAGATCATTTTACACTCACCAATACTCAACACAACTTCAATCAGAACAATTCACACTCACCAGCACTCCACACAACACCAATCAGATCAATTCACACTCACCAACACTCAACACAACTCCAATCAGATCAATTCACACTCGCCAATACTCAACACAACACCAATCAGATCAATTCACACTCACCAACACTCAACACAACTTCAATCAGATGAATTCACACTCAGCAATAATCAACACATCACCAATCAGATCAATTCACACTCACCAATACTGAACACAACTTCAATCAGTTCAATTCACATTCACCAACACTCAACACAACTTCAATCAGATGAATCCACACTCACCGATACTGAACACAACTTCAATCAGATCAATTCACACTCACCAATGCTCAACACAACTCTAATCAGATCAATTCACACTCACCAATACTGAACACAACTGCAATCAGGTCAATTTACACTCACCAACACTCAACACGACTCCATTCAGATCAATTCACACTAACCGATACTCAACACAACTCCAATCAGATCAATTCACACTCACCAATACTCAAGACAACACCAATCTGATCAATTCACACTCACCAATATTCAACACAACTCTAATCAGATCAATTCACACTCTCCAATAATCAACACAACTTCAATCAGATCAATTCACACTCACCAGTATTCAACACACCAATCAGATCAACTCACTCACCAGTACTCCACACAACACCAATCAGATCAATTCACACTCACCAATACTCAACACAACACCAATCAGATCATTTCACACTCACCAACACTCAACACAACACCAATCAGATCAATTCACACTCTCCAAAACTCAGCACAACTCAAATCAGGTGAATTCACACTCACCAAAACTGAACACAACTCCAATCAGATCAATTCACACTCATCAATACTCAACACAACACCAATCACATCAATTCACACTCACCAATAACCAACACAACTCCAGTCGGATCAATTCACACTCACCAATAACCAACACAACATAAATCAGATGAATTCACACTCACCAATACTCAACACAACTGCAATCAGTTCAATTCACACTCACCAACACTCAATACAACTCCAATCAGAACAATTCACACTCACCAATACTCAACACAACACCAATCAGATCAATTCACACGAACCGATACTCAACACAACTCCAATCAGATCAATTCACACTCACCAATACTCAACATAACACCAATCAGATCAATTCACACTCACCGATACTCAACACAACTCCAATCAGATCAATTCACACTCACCAATATTCAACACAACACCAATTAGATCAATTCACAATCACAAATACGAAACACAACTCCAATCAGATCAAATCACACTCACCAATACTCAACACAACTCCAATCAGATCAAATCACACTCACCAATAAACAACACCATTTCAATCAGATCAATTCACACTCACCAATACTCAACACAACACTAATCATATCAATTCACACTCACCGATACTGAACACAACTTCAATCAGATCAATTCACACTCACCAATGCTCCACACAACGCCAATCAGATCAATTCACACTCACCAATAATCAACACAGCTTCAGTCAGATCATTTTACACTCACCAGCACTCCACACAACACCAATCAGTTCAATTCACACTCACCAATACTCAACACAACTCTAATCAGATGATTTCACACTCACCGATACTGAACACAACTTCAATCAGATCAATTCAAACTCACCAATGCTCCGCACAACTCCAATCAGATCAATTCACACTCACCAGGAGTCCACACAACACGAATCAGATTAATTCACACTCACCAATACTCAACACAACTCCAATCAGATCAATTCACACTCACCAATAATCAACACAATTTCAATAAGATGAATTCACACTCAACAATACTCAACACAACTCCAATCAGATCAATTCACACTCACCAGCACTCCACACAACACCAATCTGATCAATTCACACTCACCAATACTCAACACAACTTCAGTCAGATCAATTCACACTCACCAATACTCAACACAACTCTAATCAGATCAATTCACACTCACCGATAATGAACGCAGCCCAATCTGATCAATTCACACTCACCAACACTCAACACAACACCAATCAGATCAATTCACACTCACCAACACTCAACACAACTCTAATCAGATCAATTCACACTCACCGATACTGAACGCAGCCCAATCTGATCAATTCACACTCACCGATACTCAACCCAACACCAATCAGATCAATTCACACTCACCAATACTCAACACAACTCTAATCAGATCAATTCACACTCACCGATAATGAACGCAGCCCAATCTGATCAATTCACACTCACCAATACTCAACACAACACCAATCAGATCAATTCACACTCACCAACACTCAACACAACTCTAATCAGATCAATTCACACTCACCGATACTGAACACAACTTCAATCAGTTCAATTCACACTCACCAGTACTCCACACAACACCAATCAGATCAATTCACACTCACCAATACTCAACACAACTCCAATCAGATCAATTCACACTCACCAGCACTCCACACAACACCAATCAGATCAATTCACACTCACCAACACTCAACACAACTCCAATCAGATCAATTCACACTCACCAATACTCAACACAACTTCAGTAAGATCAATTCACACTCACGAGTACTCAACACAAATCCAATCAGATCAATTCACACTCACCAATACTCAACACAACACCAATCAGATCAATTCACACTCACCAGCACTCCACACAACACCAATCAGATCAATTCACACTCACCAACACTCAACACAACTCCAATCAGATCAATTCACACTCACCAATATTCAACACAACACCAATTAGATCAATTCACACTCACCGATACTCAACACAACACCAATCAGATCAATTCACACTCACCAGCACTCCACACAACACCAATCAGATCAATTCACACTCACCAACACTCAACACAACTCCAATCAGGTCAATTCACACTCACCAATACTCAAAATAACACCAATCAGATCAATTCACACTCACCGATACTCAACACAACTCCAATCAGATCAATTCACACTCACCAATATTCAACACAACACCAATTAGATCAATTCACACTCACAAATACGAAACACAACTCCAATCAGATCAAATCACACTCACCAATACTCAACACAACTCCAATCAGATCAATTCACACTCACCAATAATCAACACCATTTCAATCAGATCAATTCACACTCACCAATACTCAACACAACACTAATCATATCAATTCACACTCACCGATACTGAACACGACTTCAATCAGATCAATTCACACTCACCAATACTCAACACAACTCCAATCAGATCAATTCACACTCACCAATAATCAACACAACACCAATCAGATCAATTCGCACTCACCAATAATCAACACAACTTCAATCTGATCAATTCACACTCACCAACACTCAGCACAACTCCAATCAGATCAATTCACACTCACCAATACTCAACACAACATCAATCAGATCAATTCACACTCACCAATAACCAACACAACTCCAGTCAGATCAATTCACACTCACCAATACCCAACACAACATAAATCAGATGAATTCACACTCACCACCACTCAACATAACTCCAATCAGATCATTTTACACTCACCAATACTCAACACAACTTCAATCAGAACAATTCACACTCACCAGCACTCCACCCAACACCAATCAGATCAATTCACACTCACCAACACTCAACACAACTCCAATCAGATCAATTCACACTCGCCAATACTCAACACAACACCAATCAGATCAATTCACACTCACCAACACTCAGCACAACTCCAATCAGATCAATTCACACTCACCAATACTCAACACAACTTCAATCAGATCAATTCACACTCACCAATAACCAACACAACTCCAGTCGGATCAATTCACACTCACCAATACCCAACACAACATAAATCAGATGAATTCACACTCACCAATATTCAACACAACACCAATTAGATCAATTCACACTCACAAATACGAAACACAACTCCAATCAGATCAAATCACACTCACCAATACTCAACACAACTCCATTCAGATCAATTCACACTCACCAATAATCAACACCATTTCAATCAGATCAATTCACACTCACCAATACTCAACACAACACTAATCATATCAATTCACACTCACCGATACTGAACACGACTTCAATCAGATCAATTCACACTCACCAATACTCAACACAACTCCAATCAGATCAATTCACACTCACCAATAATCAACACAACACCAATCAGATCAATTCGCACTCACCAATAATCAACACAACTTCAATCAGATCAATTCACACTCACCAACACTCAGCACAACTCCAATCAGATCAATTCACACTCACCAATACTCAACACAACATCAATCAGATCAATTCACACTCACCAATAACCAACACAACTCCAGTCAGATCAATTCACACTCACCAATACCCAACACAACATAAATCAGATGAATTCACACTCACCACTACTCAACATAACTCCAATCAGATCATTTTACACTCACCAATACTCAACACAACTTCAATCAGAACAATTCACACTCACCAGCACTCCACACAACACCAATCAGATCAATTCACACTCACCAACACTCAACACAACTCCAATCAGATCAATTCACACTCGCCAACACTCAACACAACACCAATCAGATCAATTCACACTCACCAATACTCAACACAACTTCAATCAGATCAATTCACACTCACCAATAACCAACACAACTCCAGTCGGATCAATTCACACTCACCAATACCCAACACAACATAAATCAGATGAATTCACACTCACCACTACTCAACATAACTCCAATCAGATCATTTTACACTCACCAATACTCAACACAACTTCAATCAGAACAATTCACACTCACCAGCACTCCACACAACACCAATCAGATCAATTCACACTCACCAACACTCAACACAACTCCAATCAGATCAATTCACACTCGCCAATACTCAACACAACACCAATCAGATCAATTCACACTCACCAACACTCAACACAACTTCAATCAGATGAATTCACACTCATCAATAATCAACACATCACCAATCAGATCAATTCACACTCACCAATACTGAACACAACTTCAATCAGTTCAATTCACATTCACCAACACTCAACACAACTTCAATCAGATGAATCCACACTGAGCAAGACTCAACACAACTCCAATCAGATCAATTAACACTCACCGATACTGAACACAACTTCAATCAGATCAATTCACACTCACCAATGCTCAACACAACTCTAATCAGATCAATTCACACTCACCAATACTGAACACAACTGCAATCAGGTCAATTCACACTCACCAACACTCAACACGACTCCATTCAGATCAATTCACACTAACCGATACTCAACACAACTCTAATCAGATCAATTCACACTCTCCAATAATCAACACAACTTCAATCAGATCAATTCACACTCACCAGTATTCAACACACCAATCAGATCAACTCACTCACCAGTACTCCACACAACACCAATCAGATCAATTCACACTCACCAATACTCAACACAACACCAATCAGATCATTTCACACTCACCAACACTCAACACAACACCAATCAGATCAATTCACACTCTCCAAAACTCAGCACAACTCAAATCAGGTGAATTCACACTCACCAAAACTGAACACAACTCCAATCAGATCAATTCACACTCACCAATACTCAACACAACACCAATCACATCAATTCACACTCACCAATAACCAACACAACTCCAGTCGGATCAATTCACACTCACCAATAACCAACACAACATAAATCAGATGAATTCACACTCACCAATACTCAACACAACTGCAATCAGTTCAATTCACACTCACCAACACTCAATACAACTCCAATCAGAACAATTCACACTCACCAATGCTCAACACAACACCAATCAGATCAATTCACACGAACCGATACTCAACACAACTCCAATCAGATCAATTCACACTCACCAATACTCAACATAACACCAATCAGATCAATTCACACTCACCGATACTCAACACAACTCCAATCAGATCAATTCACACTCACCAATATTCAACACAACACCAATTAGATCAATTCACACTCACAAATGCGAAACACAACTCCAATCAGATCAAATCACACTCACCAATACTCAACACAAATCCAATCAGATCAAATCACACTCACCAATAAACAACACCATTTCAATCAGATCAATTCACACTCACCAATACTCAACACAACACTAATCATATCAATTCACACTCACCGATACTGAACACGACTTCAATCAGATCAATTCACACTCACCAATGCTCCACACAACGCCAATCAGATCAATTCACACTCACCAATAATCAACACAGCTTCAGTCAGATCATTTTACACTCACCAGCACTCCACACAACACCAATCAGTTCAATTCACACTCACCAATACTCAACACAACTCTAATCAGATGATTTCACACTCACCGATACTGAACACAACTTCAATCAGATCAATTCAAACTCACCAATGCTCCACACAACTCCAATCAGATCAATTCACACTCACCAGGAGTCCACACAACACGAATCAGATCAATTCACACTCACCAATACTCAACACAACTCCAATCAGATCAATTCACACTCACCAATAATCAACACAATTTCAATAAGATGAATTCACACTCAACAATACTCAAAACAACTCCAATCAGATCAATTCACATTCACCAGCACTCCACACAACACCAATCTGATCAATTCACACTCACCAATACTCAACACAACTTCAGTCAGATCAATTCACACTCACCGATACTCAACACAACACCAATCAGATCAATTCACACTCACCAATACTCAACACAACTCTAATCATATCAATTCACACTCACCGATAATGAACGCAGCCCAATCTGATCAATTCACACTCACCAACACTCAACACAACACCAATCAGATCAATTCACACTCACCAACACTCAACACAACTCTAATCAGATCAATTCACACTCACCGATACTGAACGCAGCCCAATCTGATCAATTCACACTCACCGATACTCAACCCAACACCAATCAGATCAATTCACACTCACCAATACTCAACACAACTCTAATCAGATCAATTCACACTCACCGATAATGAACGCAGCCCAATCTGATCAATTCACACTCACCAACACTCAACACAACACCAATCAGATCAATTCACACTCACCAACACTCAACACAACTCTAATCAGATCAATTCACACTCACCGATACTGAACACAACTTCAATCAGTTCAATTCACACTCACCAGTACTCCACACAACACCAATCAGATCAATTCACACTCACCAATACTCAACACAACTCCAATCAGATCAATTCACACTCACCAGCACTCCACACAACACCAATCAGATCAATTCACACTCACCAACACTCAACACAACTCCAATCAGATCAATTCACACTCACCAATACTCAACACAACTTCAGTAAGATCAATTCACACTCACGAATACTCAACACAACTCCAATCAGATCAATTCACACTCACCAATACTCAACACAACACCAATCAGATCAATTCACACTCACCAGCACTCCACACAACACCAATCAGATCAATTCACACTCACCAACACTCAACACAACTCCAATCAGATCAATTCACACTCACCAACACTCAACACAACACCAATCAGATCAATTCACACTCACCAACACTCAACACAACTCTAATCAGATCAATTCACACTCACCGATACTGAACACAACTTCAATCAGTTCAATTCACACTCACCAGTACTCCACACAACACCAATCAAATCAATTCACACTCACCAATACTCAACACAACTCCAATCAGATCAATTCACACTCACCAGCACTCCACACAACTCCAATCAGATCAATTCACACTCACCAACACTCAACACAACTCCAATCAGATCAATTCACACTCACCAATACTCAACACAACTTCAGTAAGATCAATTCACACTCACGAATACTCAACACAACTCCAATCAGATCAATTCACGCTCACCAATACTCAACACAACACCAATCAGATCAATTCACACTCACCAGCACTCCACACAACACCAATCAGATCAATTCACACTCACCAACACTCAACACAACTCCAATCAGATCAATTCACACTCACCAATATTCAACACAACACCAATTAGATCAATTCACACTCACCGATACTCAACACAACACCAATCAGATCAATTCACACTCACCAGCACTCCACACAAATCCAATCAGATCAATTCACACTCACCAACACTCAACACAACTCCAATCAGATCAATTCACACTCACCAATACTCAACATAACACCAATCAGATCAATTCACACTCACCGATACTCAACACAACTCCAATCAGATCAATTCACACTCACCAATATTCAACACAACACCAATTAGATCAATTCACACTCACAAATACGAAACACAACTCCAATCAGATCAAATCACACTCACCAATACTCAACACAACTCCAATCAGATCAATTCACACTCACCAATAATCAACACCATTTCAATCAGATCAATTCACACTCAACAATACTCAACACAACACTAATCATATCAATTCACACTCACCGATACTGAACACGACTTCAATCAGATCAATTCACACTCACCAATACTCAACACAACACCAATCAGATCAATTCACACTCAACAGCACTCCACACAACACCAATCAGATCAATTCAAACTCACCAACACTCAACACAACTCCAATCAGATCAATTCACACTCACCAATACTGAACACAACTCTAATCAGATCATTTCACACTCACCGATACTGAACACAACTTCAATCAGTTCAATTCACACTCACCAATACTCAACACAACTCCAATCAGATCAATTCACACTCACCAATACTCAACACAACACCAATCAGATCAATTCACACTCACCAGCACTCCACACAACACCAATCAGATCAATTCACACTCACCAGCACTCCACACAACACCAATCAGATCAATTCACACTCACCAACACTCAACACAACTCCAATCAGATCAATTCACACTCACCAATATTCAACACAACACCAATTAGATCAATTCACACTCACCGATACTCAACACAACACCAATCAGATCAATTCACACTCACCAGCACTCCACACAACACCAATCAGATCAATTCACACTCACCAACACTCAACACAACTCCAATCAGATCAATTCACACTCACCAATACTCAACATAACACCAATCAGATCAATTCACACTCACCGATACTCAACACAACTCCAATCAGATCAATTCACACTCACCAATATTCAACACAACACCAATTAGATGAATTCACACTCACAAATACGAAACACAACTCCAATCAGATCAAATCACACTCACCAATACTCAACACAACTCCAATCAGATCAATTCACACTCACCAATAATCAACACCATTTCAATCCGATCAATTCACACTCACCAATATTCAACACAACACCAATTAGATGAATTCACACTCACAAATACGAAACACAACTCCAATCAGATCAAATCACACTCACCAACACTCAACACAACTTCAATCAGATGAATTCACACTCAGCAATAATCAAAACAACACCAATCAGATCAATTCACACTCACCAATACTGAACACAACTTCAATCAGTTCAATTCACATTCACCAACACTCAACACAACTTCAATCAGATGAATCCACACTCAGCAATACTCAACACAACTCCAATCAGATCAATTCACACTCACCGATACTGAACACAACTCCAATCAGATCAATTCACACTCACCGATACTGAACACAAGTTCAATCAGATCAATTCACAGTCACCAATGCTCAACACAACTCTAATCAGATCAATTCACACTCAACAATACTGAACACAACTGCAATCAGGTCAATTCACACTCACCAACACTCAACACGACTCCATTCAGATCAATTCACCCTCACCAATACTCAACACAACTCCAATCAGATCAATTCACACTCACCAATACTCCGCACAACACCAATCAGATGAATTCAGACTCACCAATACTCAACATACAATCAGATCATTTCACAGTCACCAGTACTCCACACACCGCCAATCAAATCAATTCACCCTCACCAATACTCAACACAACTCCAATCAGATCAATTCACACTCACCAATAATCGACACAACTTCAATCAGATCAATTCACACTCACCAATACTCAACACAACTCCAATCAGATCAATTCACACTCACCAATACTCAACACAACACTAATCAGATCAATTCACACTCACCGATACTGAACACAACTCCAATCAGATCAATTCACACTCACCAATATTCAACACAACTCTAATCAGATCATTTCACACTCACCGATACTGAACACAACTCCAATCAGATCAATTCACGCTCACCAATACACAACACAACTCCAATCAGATCAATTCAACTAACCAATAATCAACACAACTTCAATCAGATCAATTCACACTCACCAATACTCAACATCCAATCAGATCAATTCACAGTCACCAGTACTCCACACAACGCCAATCAGATCAATTCACACTCACCAATAATCAACACAGCTTCAGTCAGATCATTTCACACTCACCAATGCTCAGCAAAACTCCAATCAGATCAATTCACACTCACCAATACTCAACACAACACCAATCAGATGAATTCACACTCACCAATACTCAACACAACACCAATCAGATGAATTCACACTCACCAATACTCAACACAACACCAATCAGATGAATTCACACTCACCAATACTCAACACAACTCCAATCAGATCAATTCACACTCACCAACACTCAACACAACACCAATCACATCAATTCACACTCACCAATAACCAACACAACTCCAGTCAGATAATTTCACACTCACCAATACCCAACACAACATAAATCAGATGAATTCACACTCAGCAATACACAACATAACTCCAATCAGAACAATTCACAATCACCAGCACTCCACACAACACCAATCAGTTCAATTCACACTCACCAATACTCAACACAACACCAATCAGATCATTTCACACTCACCAATACTCAACACAACACACATCAGATCAATTCACACTCACCAATACTCAACACAACACCAATCACATCAATTCACACTCACCAATAGACAACACAACACCAATCAGATGAATTCACACTCACCAATACTCAACACAACTCCAATCAGATCAATTCACACTCACCAACACTCAACACAACACCAATCACATCAATTCACACTCACCAATAACCAACACAACTCCAGTCAGTTAATTTCACACTCACCAATACCCAACACAACATAAATCAGATGAATTCACACTCAGCAATACACAACATAACTCCAATCAGAACAATTCACAATCACCAGCACTCCACACAACACCAATCAGTTCAATTCACACTCACCAATACTCAACACAACACCAATCAGATCATTTCACACTCACCAATACTCAACACAACACCAATCAGATCAATTCACACTCACCAATACTCAACACAACACCAATCACATCAATTCACACTCACCAATACTCAACACAACACCAATCACATCAATTCACACTCAACAATACTCAACACAACACCAATCAGATCAATTCACACTCACCAATACTCAACACAACACCAATCAGATCAATTCACACTCACCACTGCTCAAAACAACTCCAATCAGATCAATTCACACTCACCAATATTCAACACAACTCCAATCAGATCAATTCACACTCACCAATACTCAACACAACTCCAATCAGATCAATTCACACTCACCAATACTCAACATAAAAAATCAGATGAATTCACACTCAACAGCACTCAACACAAATCCAATCAGATCAATTCACACTCACCAACACTCAACACAACTCCAATCAGATCAATTCACACTCACCAATACTCAACATAACACCAATCAGATCAATTCACACTCACCGATACTCAACACAACTCCAATCAGATCAATTCACACTCACCAATATTCAACACAACACCAATTAGATCAATTCACACTCACAAATACGAAACACAACTCCAATCAGATCAAATCACACTCACCAATACTCAACACAACTCCAATCAGATCAATTCACACTCACCAATAATCAACACCATTTCAATCCGATCAATTCACACTCACCAATATTCAACACAACACCAATTAGATGAATTCACACTCACAAATACGAAACACAACTCCAATCAGATCAAATCACACTCACCAACACTCAACACAACTTCAATCAGATGAATTCACACTCAGCAATAATCAAAACAACACCAATCAGATCAATTCACACTCACCAATACTGAACACAACTTCAATCAGTTCAATTCACATTCACCAACACTCAACACAACTTCAATCAGATGAATCCACACTCAGCAATACTCAACACAACTCCAATCAGATCAATTCACACTCACCGATACTGAACACAACTCCAATCAGATCAATTCACACTCACCGATACTGAACACAAGTTCAATCAGATCAATTCACAGTCACCAATGCTCAACACAACTCGAATCAGATCAATTCACACTCAACAATACTGAACACAACTGCAATCAGGTCAATTCACACTCACCAACACTCAACACGACTCCATTCAGATCAATTCACCCTCACCAATACTCAACACAACTCCAATCAGATCAATTCACACTCACCAATACTCCGCACAACACCAATCAGATGAATTCAGACTCACCAATACTCAACATACAATCAGATCATTTCACAGTCACCAGTACTCCACACACCGCCAATCAAATCAATTCACCCTCACCAATACTCCACACAACACCAATCAGATCAATTCACACTCGCAAACACTCAACACAACTCCAATCAGATCAATTCACACTCGCCAATACTCAACACAACACCAATCAGATCAATTCACACTCACCAACACTCAACACAACTTCAATCAGATGAATTCACACTCAGCAATAATCAAAACAACACCAATCAGATCAATTCACACTCACCAATACTGAACACAACTTCAATCAGTTCAATTCACATTCACCAACACTCAACACAACTTCAATCAGATGAATCCACACTCAGCAATACTCAACACAACTCCAATCAGATCAATTCACACTCACCGATACTGAACACAACTCCAATCAGATCAATTCACACTCACCGATACTGAACACAAGTTCAATCGGATCAATTCACAGTCACCAATGCTCAACACAACTCTAATCAGATCAATTCACACTCAACAATACTGAACACAACTGCAATCAGGTCAATTCACACTCACCAACACTCAACACGACTCCATTCAGATCAATTCACCCTCACCAATACTCAACACAACTCCAATCAGATCAATTCACACTCACCAATACTCCGCACAACACCAATCAGATGAATTCAGACTCACCAATACTCAACATACAATCAGATCATTTCACAGTCACCAGTACTCCACACACCGCCAATCAAATCAATTCACCCTCACCAATACTCAACACAACTCCAATCAGATCAATTCACACTCACCAATAATCGACACAACTTCAATCAGATCAATTCACACTCACCAATACTCAACACAACTCCAATCAGATCAATTCACACTCACCAATACTGAACACAACTTCAATCAGTTCAATTCACATTCACCAACACTCAACACAACTTCAATCAGATGAATCCACACTCAGCAATACTCAACACAACTCCAATCAGATCAATTCACACTCACCGATACTGAACACAACTCCAATCAGATCAATTCACACTCACCGATACTGAACACAAGTTCAATCAGATCAATTCACAGTCACCAATGCTCAACACAACTCGAATCAGATCAATTCACACTCAACAATACTGAACACAACTGCAATCAGGTCAATTCACACTCACCAACACTCAACACGACTCCATTCAGATCAATTCACCCTCACCAATACTCAACACAACTCCAATCAGATCAATTCACACTCACCAATACTCCGCACAACACCAATCAGATGAATTCAGACTCACCAATACTCAACATACAATCAGATCATTTCACAGTCACCAGTACTCCACACACCGCCAATCAAATCAATTCACCCTCACCAATACTCAACACAACTCCAATCAGATCAATTCACACTCACCAATAATCGACACAACTTCAATCAGATCAATTCACACTCACCAATACTCAACACAACTCCAATCAGATCAATTCACACTCACCAATACTCAACACAACACTAATCAGATCAATTCACATTCACCGATACTGAACACAACTCCAATCAGATCAATTCACACTCACCAATATTCAACACAACTCTAATCAGATCATTTCACACTCACCGATACTGAACACAACTCCAATCAGATCAATTCACGCTCACCAATACACAACACAACTCCAATCAGATCAATTCAACTCACCAATAATCAACACAACTTCAATCAGATCAATTCACACTCACCAATACTCAACATCCAATCAGATCAATTCACAGTCACCAGTACTCCACACAACGCCAATCAGATCAATTCACACTCACCAATAATCAACACAGCTTCAGTCAGATCATTTCACACTCACCAATGCTCAGCAAAACTCCAATCAGATCAATTCACACTCACCAATACTCAACACAACACCAATCAGATGAATTCACACTCACCAATACTCAACACAACACCAATCAGATGAATTCACACTCACCAATACTCAACACAACACCAATCAGATGAATTCACACTCACCAATACTCAACACAACTCCAATCAGATCAATTCACACTCACCAACACTCAACACAACACCAATCACATCAATTCACACTCACCAATAACCAACACAACTCCAGTCAGATAATTTCACACTCACCAATACCCAACACAACATAAATCAGATGAATTCACACTCAGCAATACACAACATAACTCCAATCAGAACAATTCACAATCACCAGCACTCCACACAACACCAATCAGTTCAATTCACACTCACCAATACTCAACACAACACCAATCAGATCATTTCACACTCACCAATACTCAACACAACACACATCAGATCAATTCACACTCACCAATACTCAACACAACACCAATCACATCAATTCACACTCACCAATAGACAACACAACACCAATCAGATGAATTCACACTCACCAATACTCAACACAACTCCAATCAGATCAATTCACACTCACCAACACTCAACACAACACCAATCACATCAATTCACACTCACCAATAACCAACACAACTCCAGTCAGTTAATTTCACACTCACCAATACCCAACACAACATAAATCAGATGAATTCACACTCAGCAATACACAACATAACTCCAATCAGAACAATTCACAATCACCAGCACTCCACACAACACCAATCAGTTCAATTCACACTCACCAATACTCAACACAACACCAATCAGATCATTTCACACTCACCAATACTCAACACAACACCAATCAGATCAATTCACACTCACCAATACTCAACACAACACCAATCACATCAATTCACACTCACCAATACTCAACACAACACCAATCACATCAATTCACACTCACCAATACTCAACACAACACCAATCAGATCAATTCACACTCACCAATACTCAACACAACACCAATCAGATCAATTCACACTCACCACTGCTCAAAACAACTCCAATCAGATCAATTCACACTCACCAATATTCAACACAACTCCAATCAGATCAATTCACACTCACCAATACTCAACACAACTCCAATCAGATCAATTCACACTCACCAATACTCAACATAAAAAATCAGATCAATTCACACTCAACAGCACTCAACACAAATCCAATCAGATCAATTCACACTCACCAACACTCAACACAACTCCAATCAGATCAATTCACACTCACCAATACTCAACATAACACCAATCAGATCAATTCACACTCACCAATACTCAACACAACTCCAATCAGATCAATTCACACTCACCAATATTCAACACAACACCAATTAGATCAATTCACACTCACAAATACGAAACACAACTCCAATCAGATCAAATCACACTCACCAATACTCAACACAACTCCAATCAGATCAATTCACACTCACCAATAATCAACACCATTTCAATCAGATCAATTCACACTCAACAATACTCAACACAACACTAATCATATCAATTCACACTCACTGATACTGAACACGACTTCAATCAGATCAATTCACACTCACCAATACTCAACACAACACCAATCAGATCAATTCACACTCAACAGCACTCCACACAACACCAATCAGATCAATTCAAACTCACCAACACTCAACACAACTCCAATCAGATCAATTCACACTCACCAATACTGAACACAACTCTAATCAGATCATTTCACACTCACCGATACTGAACACAACTTCAATCAGTTCAATTCACACTCACCAATACTCAACACAACTCCAATCAGATCAATTCACACTCACCAATACTCAACACAACACCAATCAGATCAATTCACACTCACCAGCACTCCACACAACACCAATCAGATCAATTCACACTCACCAGCACTCCACACAACACCAATCAGATCAATTCACACTCACCAACACTCAACACAACTCCAATCAGATCAATTCACACTCACCAATATTCAACACAACACCAATTAGATCAATTCACACTCACCGATACTCAACACAACACCAATCAGATCAATTCACACTCACCAGCACTCCACACAACACCAATCAGATCAATTCACACTCACCAACACTCAACACAACTCCAATCAGATCAATTCACACTCACCAATACTCAACATAACACCAATCAGATCAATTCACACTCACCGATACTCAACACAACTCCAATCAGATCAATTCACACTCACCAATATTCAACACAACACCAATTAGATGAATTCACACTCACAAATACGAAACACAACTCCAATCAGATCAAATCACACTCACCAATACTCAACACAACTCCAATCAGATCAATTCACACTCACCAATAATCAACACCATTTCAATCCGATCAATTCACACTCACCAATATTCAACACAACACCAATTAGATGAATTCACACTCACAAATACGAAACACAACTCCAATCAGATCAAATCACACTCACCAACACTCAACACAACTTCAATCAGATGAATTCACACTCAGCAATAATCAAAACAACACCAATCAGATCAATTCACACTCACCAATACTGAACACAACTTCAATCAGTTCAATTCACATTCACCAACACTCAACACAACTTCAATCAGATGAATCCACACTCAGCAATACTCAACACAACTCCAATCAGATCAATTCACACTCACCGATACTGAACACAACTCCAATCAGATCAATTCACACTCACCGATACTGAACACAAGTTCAATCAGATCAATTCACAGTCACCAATGCTCAACACAACTCGAATCAGATCAATTCACACTCAACAATACTGAACACAACTGCAATCAGGTCAATTCACACTCACCAACACTCAACACGACTCCATTCAGATCAATTCACCCTCACCAATACTCAACACAACTCCAATCAGATCAATTCACACTCACCAATACTCCGCACAACACCAATCAGATGAATTCAGACTCACCAATACTCAACATACAATCAGATCATTTCACAGTCACCAGTACTCCACACACCGCCAATCAAATCAATTCACCCTCACCAATACTCAACACAACTCCAATCAGATCAATTCACACTCACCAATAATCGACACAACTTCAATCAGATCAATTCACACTCACCAATACTCAACACAACTCCAATCAGATCAATTCACACTCACCAATACTCAACACAACACTAATCAGATCAATTCACACTCACCGATACTGAACACAACTCCAATCAGATCAATTCACACTCACCAATATTCAACACAACTCTAATCAGATCATTTCACACTCACCGATACTGAACACAACTCCAATCAGATCAATTCACGCTCACCAATACACAACACAACTCCAATCAGATCAATTCAACTCACCAATAATCAACACAACTTCAATCAGATCAATTCACACTCACCAATACTCAACATCCAATCAGATCAATTCACAGTCACCAGTACTCCACACAACGCCAATCAGATCAATTCACACTCACCAATAATCAACACAGCTTCAGTCAGATCATTTCACACTCACCAATGCTCAGCAAAACTCCAATCAGATCAATTCACACTCACCAATACTCAACACAACACCAATCAGATGAATTCACACTCACCAATACTCAACACAACTTCAATCAGAACAATTCACACTCACCAGCACTCCACACAACACCAATCAGATCAATTCACACTCGCAAACACTCAACACAACTCCAATCAGATCAATTCACACTCGCCAATACTCAACACAACACCAATCAGATCAATTCACACTCACCAACACTCAACACAACTTCAATCAGATGAATTCACACTCAGCAATAATCAAAACAACACCAATCAGATCAATTCACACTCACCAATACTGAACACAACTTCAATCAGTTCAATTCACATTCACCAACACTCAACACAACTTCAATCAGATGAATCCACACTCAGCAATACTCAACACAACTCCAATCAGATCAATTCACACTCACCGATACTGAACACAACTCCAATCAGATCAATTCACACTCACCGATACTGAACACAAGTTCAATCAGATCAATTCACAGTCACCAATGCTCAACACAACTCTAATCAGATCAATTCACACTCAACAATACTGAACACAACTGCAATCAGGTCAATTCACACTCACCAACACTCAACACGACTCCATTCAGATCAATTCACCCTCACCAATACTCAACACAACTCCAATCAGATCAATTCACACTCACCAATACTCCGCACAACACCAATCAGATGAATTCAGACTCACCAATACTCAACATACAATCAGATCATTTCACAGTCACCAGTACTCCACACACCGCCAATCAAATCAATTCACCCTCACCAATACTCAACACAACTCCAATCAGATCAATTCACACTCACCAATAATCGACACAACTTCAATCAGATCAATTCACACTCACCAATACTCAACACAACTCCAATCAGATCAATTCACACTCACCAATACTCAACACAACACTAATCAGATCAATTCACACTCACCGATACTGAACACAACTCCAATCAGATCAATTCACACTCACCAATATTCAACACAACTCTAATCAGATCATTTCACACTCACCGATACTGAACACAACTCCAATCAGATCAATTCACGCTCACCAATACACAACACAACTCCAATCAGATCAATTCAACTCACCAATAATCAACACAACTTCAATCAGATCAATTCACACTCACCAATACTCAACATCCAATCAGATCAATTCACAGTCACCAGTACTCCACACAACGCCAATCAGATCAATTCACACTCACCAATAATCAACACAGCTTCAGTCAGATCATTTCACACTCACCAATGCTCAGCAATACTCCAATCAGATCAATTCACACTCACCAATACTCAACACAACACCAATCAGATGAATTCACACTCACCAATACTCAACACAACACCAATCAGATGAATTCACACTCACCAATACTCAACACAACACCAATCAGATGAATTCACACTCACCAATACTCAACACAACTCCAATCAGATCAATTCACACTCACCAACACTCAACACAACACCAATCACATCAATTCACACTCACCAATAACCAACACAACTCCAGTCAGATAATTTCACACTCACCAATACCCAACACAACATAAATCAGATGAATTCACACTCAGCAATACACAACATAACTCCAATCAGAACAATTCACAATCACCAGCACTCCACACAACACCAATCAGTTCAATTCACACTCACCAATACTCAACACAACACCAATCAGATCATTTCACACTCACCAATACTCAACACAACACCAATCAGATCAATTCACACTCACCAATACTCAACACAACACCAATCACATCAATTCACACTCACCAATAGACAACACAACACCAATCAGATGAATTCACACTCACCAATACTCAACACAACTCCAATCAGATCAATTCACACTCACCAACACTCAACACAACACCAATCACATCAATTCACACTCACCAATAACCAACACAACTCCAGTCAGTTAATTTCACACTCACCAATACCCAACACAACATAAATCAGATGAATTCACACTCAGCAATACACAACATAACTCCAATCAGAACAATTCACAATCACCAGCACTCCACACAACACCAATCAGTTCAATTCACACTCACCAATACTCAACACAACACCAATCAGATCATTTCACACTCACCAATACTCAACACAACACCAATCAGATCAATTCACACTCACCAATACTCAACACAACACCAATCACATCAATTCACACTCACCAATACTCAACACAACACCAATCACATCAATTCACACTCACCAATACTCAACACAACACCAATCAGATCAATTCACACTCACCAATACTCAACACAACACCAATCAGATCAATTCACACTCACCACTGCTCAAAACAACTCCAATCAGATCAATTCACACTCACCAATATTCAACACAACTCCAATCAGATCAATTCACACTCACCAATACTCAACACAACTCCAATCAGATCAATTCACACTCACCAATACTCAACATAAAAAATCAGATCAATTCACACTCAACAGCACTCCACACAACACCTGTCAGATCGATTCACACTCACCAGTGCTCAACACACCTCCAATCAGATCAACTCACACTCAACAATAATCAACACAACTTCAATCCGATCAATTCACACTCAACAATACTCAACACAACAACAATCAGATCAATTCACACTCACCCATACTCAACACAACTCCAATCAGATCAACTCACACTCAACAATAATCAACACAACTTCAATCCGATCAATTCACACACACCAATACTCAACACAACACCAATCAGATCAATTCACATTCACCACTGCTCAAAACAACTCCAATCAGATGAATTCAAACTCACCAATCCTCTACACAACTGCAATCAGATCAATTCACGCTCAACAATACACAACACAACACCAATCAAATCAATTCACACTCACCAATACTCAACACAACACCAATCAGATGAATTCAAACTCACCAATACTCAACACAACTCCAATCAGATCAATTCACACTCACCAACACTCAACACAACACCAATCACATCAATTCACACTCACCAATAACCAACACAACTCCAGTCAGTTAATTTCACACTCACCAATACCCAACACAACATAAATCAGATGAATTCACACTCAGCAATACACAACATAACTCCAATCAGAACAATTCACAATCACCAGCACTCCACACAACACCAATCAGTTCAATTCACACTCACCAATACTCAACACAACACCAATCAGATCAATTCACACTCACCAATACTCAACACAACACCAATCACATCAATTCACACTCACCAATACTCAACACAACACCAACCACATCAATTCACACTCACCAATACTCAACACAACACCAATCAGATCAATTCACACTCACCAATACTCAACACAACACCAATCACATCAATTCACACTCACCGCTGCTCAAAACAACTCCAATCAGATCAATTCACACTCACCAATATTCAACACAACTCCAATCAGATCAATTCACACTCACCAATACTCAACATAAAAAATCAGATCAATTCACACTCAACAGCACTCCACACAACACCTGTCAGATCGATTCACACTCACCAGTGCTCAACACACCTCCAATCAGATCAACTCACACTCAACAATAATCAACACAACTTCAATCCGATCAATTCACACTCAACAATACTCAACACAACTTCAATCCGATCAATTCACACTCACCAATATTCAACACAACACCAATTAGATCAATTCACACTCACCGATACTCAACACAACACCAATCAGATCAATTCACACTCACCAGCACTCCACACAACACCAATCAGATCAATTCACACTCACCAACACTCAACACAACTCCAATCAGATCAATTCACACTCACCAATACTCAACATAACACCAATCAGATCAATTCACACTCACCGATACTCAACACAACTCCAATCAGATCAATTCACACTCACCAATATTCAACACAACACCAATTAGATGAATTCACACTCACAAATACGAAACACAACTCCAATCAGATCAAATCACACTCACCAATACTCAACACAACTCCAATCAGATCAATTCACACTCACCAATAATCAACACCATTTCAATCCGATCAATTCACACTCACCAATATTCAACACAACACCAATTAGATGAATTCACACTCACAAATACGAAACACAACTCCAATCAGATCAAATCACACTCACCAACACTCAACACAACTTCAATCAGATGAATTCACACTCAGCAATAATCAAAACAACACCAATCAGATCAATTCACACTCACCAATACTGAACACAACTTCAATCAGTTCAATTCACATTCACCAACACTCAACACAACTTCAATCAGATGAATCCACACTCAGCAATACTCAACACAACTCCAATCAGATCAATTCACACTCACCGATACTGAACACAACTCCAATCAGATCAATTCACACTCACCGATACTGAACACAAGTTCAATCAGATCAATTCACAGTCACCAATGCTCAACACAACTCTAATCAGATCAATTCACACTCAACAATACTGAACACAACTGCAATCAGGTCAATTCACACTCACCAACACTCAACACGACTCCATTCAGATCAATTCACCCTCACCAATACTCAACACAACTCCAATCAGATCAATTCACACTCACCAATACTCCGCACAACACCAATCAGATGAATTCAGACTCACCAATACTCAACATACAATCAGATCATTTCACAGTCACCAGTACTCCACACACCGCCAATCAAATCAATTCACCCTCACCAATACTCAACACAACTCCAATCAGATCAATTCACACTCACCAATAATCGACACAACTTCAATCAGATCAATTCACACTCACCAATACTCAACACAACTCCAATCAGATCAATTCACACTCACCAATACTCAACACAACACTAATCAGATCAATTCACACTCACCGATACTGAACACAACTCCAATCAGATCAATTCACACTCACCAATATTCAACACAACTCTAATCAGATCATTTCACACTCACCGATACTGAACACAACTCCAATCAGATCAATTCACGCTCACCAATACACAACACAACTCCAATCAGATCAATTCAACTCACCAATAATCAACACAACTTCAATCAGATCAATTCACACTCACCAATACTCAACATCCAATCAGATCAATTCACAGTCACCAGTACTCCACACAACGCCAATCAGATCAATTCACACTCACCAATAATCAACACAGCTTCAGTCAGATCATTTCACACTCACCAATGCTCAGCAAAACTCCAATCAGATCAATTCACACTCACCAATACTCAACACAACACCAATCAGATGAATTCACACTCACCAATACTCAACACAACACCAATCAGATGAATTCACACTCACCAATACTCAACACAACACCAATCAGATGAATTCACACTCACCAATACTCAACACAACTCCAATCAGATCAATTCACACTCACCAACACTCAACACAACACCAATCACATCAATTCACACTCACCAATAACCAACACAACTCCAGTCAGATAATTTCACACTCACCAATACCCAACACAACATAAATCAGATGAATTCACACTCAGCAATACACAACATAACTCCAATCAGAACAATTCACAATCACCAGCACTCCACACAACACCAATCAGTTCAATTCACACTCACCAATACTCAACACAACACCAATCAGATCATTTCACACTCACCAATACTCAACACAACACCAATCAGATCAATTCACACTCACCAATACTCAACACAACACCAATCACATCAATTCACACTCACCAATAGACAACACAACACCAATCAGATGAATTCACACTCACCAATACTCAACACAACTCCAATCAGATCAATTCACACTCACCAACACTCAACACAACACCAATCACATCAATTCACACTCACCAATAACCAACACAACTCCAGTCAGTTAATTTCACACTCACCAATACCCAACACAACATAAATCAGATGAATTCACACTCAGCAATACACAACATAACTCCAATCAGAACAATTCACAATCACCAGCACTCCACACAACACCAATCAGTTCAATTCACACTCACCAATACTCAACACAACACCAATCAGATCATTTCACACTCACCAATACTCAACACAACACCAATCAGATCAATTCACACTCACCAATACTCAACACAACACCAATCACATCAATTCACACTCACCAATACTCAACACAACACCAATCACATCAATTCACACTCACCAATACTCAACACAACACCAATCAGATCAATTCACACTCACCAATACTCAACACAACACCAATCAGATCAATTCACACTCACCACTGCTCAAAACAACTCCAATCAGATCAATTCACACTCACCAATATTCAACACAACTCCAATCAGATCAATTCACACTCACCAATACTCAACACAACTCCAATCAGATCAATTCACACTCACCAATACTCAACATAAAAAATCAGATCAATTCACACTCAACAGCACTCCACACAACACCTGTCAGATCGATTCACACTCACCAGTGCTCAACACACCTCCAATCAGATCAACTCACACTCAACAATAATCAACACAACTTCAATCCGATCAATTCACACTCAACAATACTCAACACAACAACAATCAGATCAATTCACACTCACCCATACTCAACACAACTCCAATCAGATCAACTCACACTCAACAATAATCAACACAACTTCAATCCGATCAATTCACACACACCAATACTCAACACAACACCAATCAGATCAATTCACATTCACCACTGCTCAAAACAACTCCAATCAGATGAATTCACACTCACCAATCCTCTACACAACTGCAATCAGATCAATTCACGCTCACCAATACACAACACAACACCAATCAAATCAATTCACACTCACCAATACTCAACACAACACCAATCAGATGAATTCAAACTCACCAATACTCAACACAACTCCAATCAGATCAATTCACACTCACCAACACTCAACACAACACCAATCACATCAATTCACACTCACCAATAACCAACACAACTCCAGTCAGTTAATTTCACACTCACCAATACCCAACACAACATAAATCAGATGAATTCACACTCAGCAATACACAACATAACTCCAATCAGAACAATTCACAATCACCAGCACTCCACACAACACCAATCAGTTCAATTCACACTCACCAATACTCAACACAACACCAATCAGATCATTTCACACTCAGCAATACTCAACACAACACCAATCAGATCAATTCACACTCACCAATACTCAACACAACACCAATCACATCAATTCACACTCACCAATACTCAACACAACACCAACCACATCAATTCACACTCACCAATACTCAACACAACACCAATCAGATCAATTCACACTCACCAATACTCAACACAACACCAATCACATCAATTCACACTCACCGCTGCTCAAAACAACTCCAATCAGATCAATTCACACTCACCAATATTCAACACAACTCCAATCAGATCAATTCACACTCACCAATACTCAACATAAAAAATCAGATCAATTCACACTCAACAGCACTCCACACAACACCTGTCAGATCGATTCACACTCACCAGTGCTCAACACACCTCCAATCAGATCAACTCACACTCAACAATAATCAACACAACTTCAATCCGATCAATTCACACTCAGCAATACTCAACACAACAACAATCAGATCAATTCACACTCACCCATACTCAACACAACTCCAATCAGATCAACTCACACTCAACAATAATCAACACAACTTCAATCCGATCAATTCACACTCACCAATACTCAACACAACACCAATCAGATCAATTCACACTCACCACTGCTCAAAACAACTCCAATCAGATGAATTCACACTCACCAATCCTCTACACAACTGCAATCAGATCAATTCACACTCACTAATACTCAACATAAAAAATCAGATCAATTGACACTCAACAGCACTCCACACAACACCAGTCAGATCAATTCACACTCACCAGTACTCAACACAACTCCAATCAGATCAATTCACACTCAGCAATACTCAACACAACACCAATCAGATCAATACACACTCAACAATAATTAACACAACTTCAATCAGATCAATTCACACTCACCAATACTCAACACAACTCCAATCAGATCAACTCACACTCAACAATAATCAACACAACTTCAATCAGATCAATTCACACTCACCAATACTCAACACAACTCCAATCAGATCAATTCACACTCACCAACACTCAACACAACTCCAATCAGATCAATTCACACTCACCAATACTGAACACAACTCTAATCAGATCATTTCACACTCACCGATACTGAACACAACTTCAATCAGTTCAATTCACACTCACCAGTACTCCACACAACACCAATCAGATCAATTCACACTCACCCATCCTCAACACAACTCCAATCAGATCAATTCACACTCACCAATACTCAACACAACACCAATCAGATCAATTCACACTCACCAGCACTCCACACAACACCAATCAGATCAATTCACACTCACCAGCACTCCACACAACACCAATCAGATCAATTCACACTCACCAACACTCAACACAACTCCAATCAGATCAATTCACACTCACCAATATTCAACACAACACCAATTAGATCAATTCACACTCACCGATACTCAACACAACACCAATCAGATCAATTCACACTCACCAGCACTCCACACAACACCAATCAGATCAATTCACACTCACCAACACTCAACACAACTCCAATCAGATCAATTCACACTCACCAATACTCAACATAACACCAATCAGATCAATTCACACTCACCGATACTCAACACAACTCCAATCAGATCAATTCACACTCACCAATATTCAACACAACACCAATTAGATGAATTCACACTCACAAATACGAAACACAACTCCAATCAGATCAAATCACACTCACCAATACTCAACACAACTCCAATCAGATCAATTCACACTCACCAACAATCAACACCATTTCAATCCGATCAATTCACACTCACCAATATTCAACACAACACCAATTAGATGAATTCACACTCACAAATACGAAACACAACTCCAATCAGATCAAATCACACTCACCAACACTCAACACAACTTCAATCAGATGAATTCACACTCAGCAATAATCAAAACAACACCAATCAGATCAATTCACACTCACCAATACTGAACACAACTTCAATCAGTTCAATTCACATTCACCAACACTCAACACAACTTCAATCAGATGAATCCACACTCAGCAATACTCAACACAACTCCAATCAGATCAATTCACACTCACCGATACTGAACACAACTCCAATCAGATCAATTCACACTCACCGATACTGAACACAAGTTCAATCAGATCAATTCACAGTAACCAATGCTCAACACAACTCTAATCAGATCAATTCACACTCAACAATACTGAACACAACTGCAATCAGGTCAATTCACACTCACCAACACTCAACACGACTCCATTCAGATCAATTCACACTCACCAATACTCAACACAACACCAATCACATCAATTCACACTCACCAATACTCAACACAACACCAATCACATCAATTCACACTCACCAATACTCAACACAACACCAATCAGATCAATTCACACTCACCAATACTCAACACAACACCAATCAGATCAATTCACACTCACCACTGCTCAAAACAACTCCAATCAGATCAATTCACACTCACCAATATTCAACACAACTCCAATCAGATCAATTCACCCTCACCAATACTCAACACAACTCCAATCAGATCAATTCACACTCACCAATACTCAACATAAAAAATCAGATCAATTCACACTCAACAGCAATCCACACAACACCTGTCAGATCGATTCACACTCACCAGTGCTCAACACACCTCCAATCAGATCAACTCACACTCAACAATAATCAACACAACTTCAATCCGATCAATTCACACTCAACAATACTCAACACAACAACAATCAGATCAATTCACACTCACCCATACTCAACACAACTCCAATCAGATCAACTCACACTCAACAATAATCAACACAACTTCAATCCGATCAATTCACACTCACCAATACTCAACACAACACCAATCAGATCAATTCACATTCACCACTGCTCAAAACAACTCCAATCAGATGAATTCACACTCACCAATCCTCTACACAACTGCAATCAGATCAATTCACGCTCACCAATACACAACACAACACCAATCAAATCAATTCACACTCACCAATACTCAACACAACACCAATCAGATGAATTCACACTCACCAATACTCAACACAACTCCAATCAGATCAATTCACACTCACCAACACTCAACACAACACCAATCACATCAATTCACACTCACCAATAACCAACACAACTCCAGTCAGTTAATTTCACACTCACCAATACCCAACACAACATAAATCAGATGAATTCACACTCAGCAATACACAACATAACTCCAATCAGAACAATTCACAATCACCAGCACTCCACACAACACCAATCAGTTCAATTCACACTCACCAATACTCAACACAACACCAATCAGATCATTTCACACTCAGCAATACTCAACACAACACCAATCAGATCAATTCACACTCACCAATACTCAACACAACACCAATCACATCAATTCACACTCACCAATACTCAACACAACACCAACCACATCAATTCACACTCACCAATACTCAATACAACACCAATCAGATCAATTCACACTCAACAATACTCAACACAACACCAGTCACATCAATTCACACTCACCACTGCTCAAAACAACTCCAATCAGATCAATTCACACTCACCAATATTCAACACAACTCCAATCAGATCAATTCACACTCACCAATACTCAACATAAAAAATCAGATCAATTCACACTCAACAGCACTCCACACAACACCAGTCAGATCGATTCACACTCACCAGTGCTCAACACACCTCCAATCAGATCAACTCACACTCAACAATAATCAACACAACTTCAATCCGATCAATTCACACTCAACAATACTCAACACAACAACAATCAGATCAATTCACACTCACCCATCCTCAACACAACTCCAATCAGATCAACTCACACTCAACAATAATCAACACAACTTCAATCCGATCAATTCACACTCACCAATACTCAACACAACACCAATCAGATCAATTCACACTCACCACTGCTCAAAACAACTCCAATCAGATGAATTCACACTCACCAATCCTCTACACAACTGCAATCAGATCAATTCACACTCACTAATACTCAACATAAAAAATCAGATCAATTGACACTCAACAGCACTCCACACAACACCAGTCAGATCAATTCACACTCACCAGTACTCAACACAACTCCAATCAGATCAATTCACACTCAGCAATACTCAACACAACACCAATCAGATCAATACACACTCAACAATAATTAACACAACTTCAATCAGATCAATTCACACTCACCAATACTCAACACAACTCCAATCAGATCAACTCACACTCAACAATAATCAACACAACTTCAATCAGATCAATTCACACTCACCAATACTCAACACAACTCCAATCAGATCAATTCACACTCACCCATCCTCAACACAACTCCAATCAGATCAATTCACACTCACCAATACTCAACACAACACCAATCAGATCAATTCACACTCACCAGCACTCCACACAACACCAATCAGATCAATTCACACTCACCAGCACTCCACACAACACCAATCAGATCAATTCACACTCACCAACACTCAACACAACTCCAATCAGATCAATTCACACTCACCAATATTCAACACAACACCAATTAGATCAATTCACACTCACCGATACTCAACACAACACCAATCAGATCAATTCACACTCACCAGCACTCCACACAACACCAATCAGATCAATTCACACTCACCAACACTCAACACAACTCCAATCAGATCAATTCACACTCACCAATACTCAACATAACACCAATCAGATCAATTCACACTCACCGATACTCAACACAACTCCAATCAGATCAATTCACACTCACCAATATTCAACACAACACCAATTAGATGAATTCACACTCACAAATACGAAACACAACTCCAATCAGATCAAATCACACTCACCAATACTCAACACAACTCCAATCAGATCAATTCACACTCACCAACAATCAACACCATTTCAATCCGATCAATTCACACTCACCAATATTCAACACAACACCAATTAGATGAATTCACACTCACAAATACTGAACACAACTTCAATCAGTTCAATTCACATTCACCAACACTCAACACAACTTCAATCAGATGAATCCACACTCAGCAATACTCAACACAACTCCAATCAGATCAATTCACACTCACCGATACTGAACACAACTCCAATCAGATCAATTCACACTCACCGATACTGAACACAAGTTCAATCAGATCAATTCACAGTAACCAATGCTCAACACAACTCTAATCAGATCAATTCACACTCAACAATACTGAACACAACTGCAATCAGGTCAATTCACACTCACCAACACTCAACACGACTCCATTCAGATCAATTCACCCTCACCAATACTCAACACAACTCCAATCAGATCAATTCACACTCACCAATACTCCGCACAACACCAATCAGATGAATTCAGACTCACCAATACTCAACATACAATCAGATCATTTCACAGTCACCAGTACTCCACACACCGCCAATCAAATCAATTCACCCTCACCAATACTCAACACAACTCCAATCAGATCAATTCACACTCAACAATAATTAACACAACTTCAATCAGATCAATTCACACTCACCAATACTCAACACAACTCCAATCAGATCAACTCACACTCAACAATAATCAACACAACTTCAATCAGATCAATTCACACTCACCAATACTCAGCACAACTCCAATCAGATCAATTCACACTCACCAACACTCAACACAACTCCAATCAGATCAATTCACACTCACCAATACTGAACACAACTCTAATCAGATCATTTCACACTCACCGATACTGAACACAACTTCAATCAGTTCAATTCACACTCACCAGTACTCCACACAACACCAATCAGATCAATTCACACTCACCCATCCTCAACACAACTCCAATCAGATCAATTCACACTCACCAATACTCAACACAACACCAATCAGATCAATTCACACTCACCAGCACTCCACACAACACCAATCAGATCAATTCACACTCACCAGCACTCCACACAACACCAATCAGATCAATTCACACTCACCAACACTCAACACAACTCCAATCAGATCAATTCACACTCACCAATATTCAACACAACACCAATTAGATCAATTCACACTCACCGATACTCAACACAACACCAATCAGATCAATTCACACTCACCAGCACTCCACACAACACCAATCAGATCAATTCACACTCACCAACACTCAACACAACTCCAATCAGATCAATTCACACTCACCAATACTCAACATAACACCAATCAGATCAATTCACACTCACCGATACTCAACACAACTCCAATCAGATCAATTCACACTCACCAATATTCAACACAACACCAATTAGATGAATTCACACTCACAAATACGAAACACAACTCCAATCAGATCAAATCACACTCACCAATACTCAACACAACTCCAATCAGATCAATTCACACTCACCAACAATCAACACCATTTCAATCCGATCAATTCACACTCACCAATATTCAACACAACACCAATTAGATGAATTCACACTCACAAATACGAAACACAACTCCAATCAGATCAAATCACACTCACCAATACTCAACACAACTTCAATCAGATGAATTCACACTCAGCAATAATCAAAACAACACCAATCAGATCAACTCACACTCAACAATAATCAACACAACTTCAATCAGATCAATTCACACTCACCAATACTCAGCACAACTCCAATCAGATCAATTCACACTCACCAACACTCAACACAACTCCAATCAGATCAATTCACACTCACCAATACTGAACACAACTCTAATCAGATCATTTCACACTCACCGATACTGAACACAACTTCAATCAGTTCAATTCACACTCACCAGTACTCCACACAACACCAATCAGATCAATTCACACTCACCCATCCTCAACACAACTCCAATCAGATCAATTCACACTCACCAATACTCAACACAACACCAATCAGATCAATTCACACTCACCAGCACTCCACACAACACCAATCAGATCAATTCACACTCACCAGCACTCCACACAACACCAATCAGATCAATTCACACTCACCAACACTCAACACAACTCCAATCAGATCAATTCACACTCACCAATATTCAACACAACACCAATTAGATCAATTCACACTCACCGATACTCAACACAACACCAATCAGATCAATTCACACTCACCAGCACTCCACACAACACCAATCAGATCAATTCACACTCACCAACACTCAACACAACTCCAATCAGATCAATTCACACTCACCAATACTCAACATAACACCAATCAGATCAATTCACACTCACCGATACTCAACACAACTCCAATCAGATCAATTCACACTCACCAATATTCAACACAACACCAATTAGATGAATTCACACTCACAAATACGAAACACAACTCCAATCAGATCAAATCACACTCACCAATACTCAACACAACTCCAATCAGATCAATTCACACTCACCAACAATCAACACCATTTCAATCCGATCAATTCACACTCACCAATATTCAACACAACACCAATTAGATGAATTCACACTCACAAATACGAAACACAACTCCAATCAGATCAAATCACACTCACCAATACTCAACACAACTTCAATCAGATGAATTCACACTCAGCAATAATCAAAACAACACCAATCAGATCAATTCACACTCACCAATACTGAACACAACTTCAATCAGTTCAATTCACATTCACCAACACTCAACACAACTTCAATCAGATGAATCCACACTCAGCAATACTCAACACAACTCCAATCAGATCAATTCACACTCACCGATACTGAACACAACTCCAATCAGATCAATTCACACTCACCGATACTGAACACAAGTTCAATCAGATCAATTCACAGTAACCAATGCTCAACACAACTCTAATCAGATCAATTCACACTCAACAATACTGAACACAACTGCAATCAGGTCAATTCACACTCACCAACACTCAACACGACTCCATTCAGATCAATTCACCCTCACCAATACTCAACACAACTCCAATCAGATCAATTCACACTCACCAATACTCCGCACAACACCAATCAGATGAATTCAGACTCACCAATACTCAACATACAATCAGATCATTTCACAGTCACCAGTACTCCACACACCGCCAATCAAATCAATTCACCCTCACCAATACTCAACACAACTCCAATCAGATCAATTCACACTCACCAATAATCGACACAACTTCAATCAGATCAATTCACACTCACCAATACTCAACACAACTCCAATCAGATCAATTCACACTCACCAATACTCAACACAACACTAATCAGATCAATTCACACTCACCGATACTGAACACAACTCCAATCAGATCAATTCACACTCACCAATATTCAACACAACTCTAATCAGATCATTTCACACTCACCGATACTGAACACAACTCCAATCAGATCAATTCACGCTCACCAATACACAACACAACTCCAATCAGATCAATTCAACTCACCAATAATCAACACAACTTCAATCAGATCAATTCACACTCACCAATACTCAACATCCAATCAGATCAATTCACAGTCACCAGTACTCCACACAACGCCAATCAGATCAATTCACACTCACCAATAATCAACACAGCTTCAGTCAGATCATTTCACACTCACAAATGCTCAGCAAAACTCCAATCAGATCAATTCACACTCACCAATACTCAACACAACACCAATCAGATGAATTCACACTCACCAATACTCAACACAACTTCAATCAGAACAATTCACACTCACCAGCACTCCACACAACACCAATCAGATCAATTCACACTCACCAACACTCAACACAACTCCAATCAGATCAATTCACACTCGCCAATACTCAACACAACACCAATCAGATCAATTCACACTCACCAACACTCAACACAACTTCAATCAGATGAATCCACACTCAGCAATACTCAACACAACTCCAATCAGATCAATTCACACTCACCGATACTGAACACAACTCCAATCAGATCAATTCACACTCACCGATACTGAACACAAGTTCAATCAGATCAATTCACAGTCACCAATGCTCAACACAACTCTAATCAGATCAATTCACACTCAACAATACTGAACACAACTGCAATCAGGTCAATTCACACTCACCAACACTCAACACGACTCCATTCAGATCAATTCACCCTCACCAATACTCAACACAACTCCAATCAGATCAATTCACACTCACCAATACTCCGCACAACACCAATCAGATGAATTCAGACTCACCAATACTCAACATACAATCAGATCATTTCACAGTCACCAGTACTCCACACACCGCCAATCAAATCAATTCACCCTCACCAATACTCAACACAACTCCAATCAGATCAATTCACACTCACCAATAATCGACACAACTTCAATCAGATCAATTCACACTCACCAATACTCAACACAACTCCAATCAGATCAATTCACACTCACCAATACTCAACACAACACTAATCAGATCAATTCACACTCACCGATACTGAACACAACTCCAATCAGATCAATTCACACTCACCAATATTCAACACAACTCTAATTAGATCATTTCACACTCACCGATACTGAACACAACTCCAATCAGATCAATTCACGCTCACCAATACACAACACAACTCCAATCAGATCAATTCAACTCACCAATAATCAACACAACTTCAATCAGATCAATTCACACTCACCAATACTCAACATCCAATCAGATCAATTCACAGTCACCAGTACTCCACACAACGCCAATCAGATCAATTCACACTCACCAATAATCAACACAGCTTCAGTCAGATCATTTCACACTCACCAATGCTCAGCAAAACTCCAATCAGATCAATTCACACTCACCAATACTCAACACAACACCAATCAGATGAATTCACACTCACCAATACTCAACACAACACCAATCAGATGAATTCACACTCACCAATACTCAACACAACACCAATCAGATGAATTCACACTCACCAACACTCAACACAACACCAATCACATCAATTCACACTCACCAATAACCAACACAACTCCAGTCAGATAATTTCACACTCACCAATACCCAACACAACATAAATCAGATGAATTCACACTCAGCAATACACAACATAACTCCAATCAGAACAATTCACAATCACCAGCACTCCACACAACACCAATCAGTTCAATTCACACTCACCAATACTCAACACAACACCAATCAGATCATTTCACACTCACCAATACTCAACACAACACCAATCAGATCAATTCACACTCACCAATACTCAACACAACACCAATCACATCAATTCACACTCACCAATACACAACACAACACCAATCAGATGAATTCACACTCACCAATACTCAACACAACTCCAATCAGATCAATTCACACTCACCAACACTCAACACAACACCAATCACATCAATTCACACTCACCAATAACCAACACAACTCCAGTCAGTTAATTTCACACTCACCAATACCCAACACAACATAAATCAGATGAATTCACACTCAGCAATACACAACATAACTCCAATCAGAACAATTCACAATCACCAGCACTCCACACAACACCAATCAGTTCAATTCACACTCACCAATACTCAACACAACACCAATCAGATCATTTCACACTCACCAATACTCAACACAACACCAATCAGATCAATTCACACTCACCAATACTCAACACAACACCAATCACATCAATTCACACTCACCAATACTCAACACAACACCAATCACATCAATTCACACTCACCAATACTCAACACAACACCAATCAGATCAATTCACACTCACCAATACTCAACACAACACCAATCAGATCAATTCACACTCACCACTGCTCAAAACATCTCCAATCAGATCAATTCACACTCACCAATATTCAACACAACTCCAATCAGATCAATTCACACTCACCAATACTCAACACAACTCCAATCAGATCAATTCACACTCACCAATACTCAACATAAAAAATCAGATCAATTCACACTCAACAGCACTCCACACAACACCTGTCAGATCGATTCACACTCACCAGTGCTCAACACACCTCCAATCAGATCAACTCACACTCAACAATAATCAACACAACTTCAATCCGATCAATTCACACTCAACAATACTCAACACAACAACAATCAGATCAATTCACACTCACCCATACTCAACACAACTCCAATCAGATCAACTCACACTCAACAATAATCAACACAACTTCAATCCGATCAATTCACACTCACCAATACTCAACACAACACCAATCAGATCAATTCACATTCACCACTGCTCAAAACAACTCCAATCAGATGAATTCACACTCACCAATCCTCTACACAACTGCAATCAGATCAATTCACGCTCACCAATACACAACACAACACCAATCAAATCAATTCACACTCACCAAAACTCAACACAACACCAATCAGATGAATTCAAACTCACCAATACTCAACACAACTCCAATCAGATCAATTCACACTCACCAACACTCAACACAACACCAATCACATCAATTCACACTCACCAATAACCAACACAACTCCAGTCAGTTAATTTCACACTCACCAATACCCAACACAACATAAATCAGATGAATTCACACTCAGCAATACACAACATAACTCCAATCAGAACAATTCACAATCACCAGCACTCCACACAACACCAATCAGTTCAATTCACACTCACCAATACTCAACACAACACCAATCAGATCATTTCACACTCAGCAATACTCAACACAACACCAATCAGATCAATTCACACTCACCAATACTCAACACAACACCAATCACATCAATTCACACTCACCAATACTCAACACAACACCAATCACATCAATTCACACTCACCAATACTCAACACAACACCAATCACATCAATTCACACTCACCAATACTCAACACAACACCAATCACATCAATTCACACTCACCACTGCTCAAAACAACTCCAATCAGATCAATTCACACTCACCAATATTCAACACAACTCCAATCAGATCAATTCACACTCACCAATACTCAACATAAAAAATCAGATCAATTCACACTCAACAGCACTCCACACAACACCAGTCAGATCGATTCACACTCACCAGTGCTCAACACACCTCCAATCAGATCAACTCACACTCAACAATAATCAACACAACTTCAATCCGATCAATTCACACTCAACAATACTCAACACAACAACAATCAGATCAATTCACACTCACCCATACTCAACACAACTCCAATCAGATCAACTCACACTCAACAATAATCAACACAACTTCAATCCGATCAATTCACACTCACCAATACTCAACACAACACCAATCAGATCGATTCACATTCACCACTGCTCAAAACAACACCAATCAGATGAATTCACACTCACCAATCCTCTGCACAACTGCAATCAGATCAATTCACACTCACCAATACTCAACATAAAAAATCAGATCAATTCACACTCAACAGCACTCCACACAACACCAGTCAGATCAATTCACACTGACCAGTACTCAACACAACTCCAATCAGATCAATTCACACTCAGCAATACTCAACACAACACCAATCAGATCAATTCACACTCAACAATAATTAACACAACTTCAATCAGATCAATTCACACTAACCAATACTCAACACAACACCAATCAGATCAATTCACACTCACCACTGCTCAAAACAACTCCAATCAGATCAATTCACACTCACCAATATTCAACACAACTCCAATCAGATCAATTCACACTCACCAATACTCAACATAAAAAATCAGATCAATTCACACTCAACAGCACTCCACACAACACCAGTCAGATCGATTCACACTCAACAATAATCAACACAACTTCAATCCGATCAATTCACACTCAACAATACTCAACACAACAACAATCAGATCAATTCACACTCACCCATCCTCAACACAACTCCAATCAGATCAACTCACACTCAACAATAATCAACACAACTTCAATCCGATCAATTCACACTCACCAATACTCAACACAACACCAATCAGATCAATTCACACTCACCACTGCTCAAAACAACTCCAATCAGATGAATTCACACTCACCAATCCTCTACACAACTGCAATCAGATCAATTCACACTCACCAATACTCAACATAAAAAATCAGATCAATTGACACTCAACAACACTCCACACAACACCAGTCAGATCAATTCACACTCACCAGTACTCAACACAACTCCAATCAGATCAATTCACACTCAGCAATACTCAACACAACACCAATCAGATCAATACACACTCAACAATAATTAACACAACTTCAATCAGATCAATTCACACTCACCAATACTCAACACAACTCCAATCAGATCAACTCACACTCAACAATAATCAACACAACTTCAATCAGATCAATTCACACTCACCAATACTCAACACAACTCCAATCAGATCAATTCACACTCACCAATACTCAACACAACTCCAATCAGATCAATTCACACTCACCAATAATCAACACAACACCAATCAGATCAATTCACACTCACCAATACTCAACACAACTCCAATCAGATCAATTCACACTCACCAATACTCAACATAAAATATCAGATCAATTCACACTCAACAGCACTCCACACAACACCAGTCAGATCAATTCACACTCACCAGTGCTCAACACACGTCCAATCAGATCATTTCACACTCAGCAATACTCAACATAACAGCAATCAGATCAATTCACACTCACCAATAATCAACACAACTTCAATCAGATCAATACACACTCAACAATAATTAACACAACTTCAATCAGATCAATTCACACTCACCAATACTCAACACAACTCCAATCAGATCAACTCACACTCAACAATAATCAACACAACTTCAATCAGATCAATTCACACTCACCAATACTAAACACAACTCCAATCAGATCAATTCACACTCACCAGTGCTCAACACACGTCCAATCAGATCAATTCACACTCACCAATACTCAACATAACTGCAATCAGATTAATTCACACTCACCAATAATCAACACAACACCAATCACATCAATTCACACTCACCAATACTCAACACAACACCAATCACATCAATTCACACTCACCACTGCTCAAAACAACTCCAATCAGATCAATTCACACTCACCAATATTCAACACAACTCCAATCAGATCAATTCACACTCACCAATACTCAACATAAAAAATCAGATCAATTCACACTCAACAGCACTCCACACAACACCAGTCAGATCGATTCACACTCACCAGTGCTCAACACACCTCCAATCAGATCAACTCACACTCAACAATAATCAACACAACTTCAATCCGATCAATTCACACTCAACAATACTCAACACAACAACAATCAGATCAATTCACACTCACCCATACTCAACACAACTCCAATCAGATCAACTCACACTCAACAATAATCAACACAACTTCAATCCGATCAATTCACACTCACCAATACTCAACACAACACCAATCAGATCGATTCACATTCACCACTGCTCAAAACAACACCAATCAGATGAATTCACACTCACCAATCCTCTACACAACTGCAATCAGATCAATTCACACTCACCAATACTCAACATAAAAAATCAGATCAATTCACACTCAACAGCACTCCACACAACACCAGTCAGATCAATTCACACTCACCAGTACTCAACACAACTCCAATCAGATCAATTCACACTCAGCAATACTCAACACAACACCAATCAGATCAATTCACACTCAACAATAATTAACACAACTTCAATCAGATCAATTCACACTCACCAATACTCAACACAACACCAATCAGATCAATTCACACTCACCACTGCTCAAAACAACTCCAATCAGATCAATTCACACTCACCAATATTCAACACAACTCCAATCAGATCAATTCACACTCACCAATACTCAACATAAAAAATCAGATCAATTCACACTCAACAGCACTCCACACAACACCAGTCAGATCGATTCACACTCACCAGTGATCAACACACCTCCAATCAGATCAACTCACACTCAACAATAATCAACACAACTTCAATCCGATCAATTCACACTCAACAATACTCAACACAACAACAATCAGATCAATTCACACTCACCCATCCTCAACACAACTCCAATCAGATCAACTCACACTCAACAATAATCAACACAACTTCAATCCGATCAATTCACACTCACCAATACTCAACACAACACCAATCAGATCAATTCACACTCACCACTGCTCAAAACAACTCCAATCAGATGAATTCACACTCAACAATCCTCTACACAACTGCAATCAGATCAATTCACACTCACCAATACTCAACATAAAAAATCAGATCAATTGACACTCAACAACACTCCACACAACACCAGTCAGATCAATTCACACTCACCAGTACTCAACACAACTCCAATCAGATCAATTCACACTCACCAATAATCAACACAACACCAATCAGATCAATACACACTCAACAATAATTAACACAACTTCAATCAGATCAATTCACACTCACCAATACTCAACACAACTCCAATCAGATCAACTCACACTCAACAATAATCAACACAACTTCAATCAGATCAATTCACACTCACCAATACTCAACACAACTCCAATCAGATCAATTCACACTCACCAATACTCAACACAACTCCAATCAGATCAATTCACACTCACCAATAATCAACACAACACCAATCAGATCAATTCACACTCACCAATACTCAACACAACTCCAATCAGATCAATTCACACTCACCAATACTCAACATAAAAAATCAGATCAATTCACACTCAACAGCACTCCACACAACACCAGTCAGATCAATTCACACTCACCAGTGCTCAACACACGTCCAATCAGATCATTTCACACTCAGCAATACTCAACATAACTGCAATCAGATCAATTCACACTCACCTATAATCAACACAACTTCAATCAGATCAATACACACTCAACAATAATTAACACAACTTCAATCAGATCAATTCACACTCACCAATACTCAACACAACTCCAATCAGATCAACTCACACTCAACAATAATCAACACAACTTCAATCAGATCAATTCACACTCACCAATACTCAACACAACTCCAATCAGATCAATTCACACTCACCAGTGCTCAACACACGTCCAATCAGATCATTTCACACTCAACAATACTCAACACAGCAACAATCACATCAATTCACACTCACCAGCACTCCACACAACAGCAATCAGATCATTTCACACTCACCAACACTCAACACACCTCCAATCAGTTCAATTCACACTCACCAATACTCAACACAACTCCAATCAGATCAATTCACACTCACCAATACTCAACACAACTCCAATCAGATCAATTCACACTCACCGATACACAACACAACTCCAATCAGTCCAGTTCACACTCACCAATAATCAACACAACTTCAATCAGATCAATTCACACTCACCAATGCTCAACACATCACCAATCAGATCAATTCACACTCACCAATACTCAACACAACTCCAATCAGATCAATTCACACTCACCAATACTCAACATAAAAAATCAGATCAATTCACACTCAACAGCACTCCACACAACACCAGTCAGATCAATTCACACTCACCAGTGCTCAACACACGTCCAATCAGATCATTTCACACTCAACAATAATCAACACAACTTCAATCCGATCAATTCACATTCAACAATACTCAACACAACAACAATCAGATCAATTCACACTCACCCATACTCAACACAACTCCAATCAGATCAACTCACACTCAACAATAATCAACACAACTTCAATCCGATCAATTCACACTCACCAATACTCAACACAACACCAATCAGATCAATTCACACTCACCACTGCTCAAAACAACTCCAATCAGATGAATTCACAAACACCAATCCTCTACACAACTGCAATCAGATCAATTCACACTCACCAATACTCAACATAAAAAATCAGATCAATTCACACTCAACAGCACTCCAAACAACACCAGTCAGATCAATTCACACTCACCAGTACTCAACACAACTCCAATCAGATCAATTCACACTCAGCAATACTCAACACAACACCAATCAGATCAATTCACACTCAACAATAATCAACACAACTTCAATCAGATCAATTCACACTCATCAATACTCAACACAACTCCAATCAGATCAACTCACACTCAACAATAATCAACACAACTTCAATCAGATCAATTCACACTCACCAATACTCAACACAACTCCAATCAGATCAATTCACACTCACCAATACTCAACATAACTCCAATCAGATCAATTCACACTCACCGATACACAACACAACTCCAATCAGTCCAGTTCACACTCACCAATAATCAACACAACTTCAATCAGATCAATTCACACTCACCAATACGCAACATAAAAAATCAGATCAATTCACACTCAACAGCACTCCACACAACACCAGTCAGATCAATTCACACTCACCAGTGCTCAACACACGTCCAATCAGATCATTTCACACTCAACAATACTCAACACAACAACAATCACATCAATTCACACTCACCAGCACTCCACACAACAGCAATCAGATCATTTCACACTCACCAACACTCAACACACCTCCAATCAGTTCAATTCACACTCACCAATAATCAACACAACTTTAATCCGATCAATTTACACTCACCAATATTCAACACAACAACAATCAGATCAATTCACACTCACCAATACTCAACACAACTTCAATCAGATCAATTCACACTCACCAATAATCACCACAACTTCAATCAGATCAATTCAGACTCACCAATACTCAACACAACTCCAATCAGATCAATTCACCCTCACCAATACTCAACACACCAATCAGATCAATTCACACTCACCAATAATCAACACAACTTCAATCAGATCAATTCACACTCACCAATAATCAACACAACTTCAATCCGATCAATTTACACTCACCAATATTCAACACAACAACAATCAGATCAATTCACACTCACCAATACTCAACACAACTTCAATCAGATCAATTCACACTCACCAATAATCAACACAACTTCAATCAGATCAATTCAGACTCACCAATACTCAAAACAACTCCAATCAGATTAATTCACCCTCACCAATACTCAACACACCAATCAGATCAATTCACACTCACCAGTCGTCCACACAACACCAATCAGATCAATTCACACTCACCAATACTCAACACAACACCAATCAGATCAATTCACACTCACCAATGCTCAAAACAACTCCAATCAGATCAATTCACACTCATCGATACACAACACAGCTCCAATCAGTCCAATTCACACTCACCAATAATCAACACAACTTCAATCAGATCAATTCACACTCACCAATATTCAACACAACACCAATCAGATCAATTCACACTCACCACTGCTCAAAACAACTCCAATCAGATCAGTTCACACTCATCGACACACAACACAGCTCCAATCAGTCCAATTCACACTCACCAATACTCAACACAACACCAATCAGATCAATTCACACTCACCCATACTCAACACACCAATCAGATCAATTCACACTCACCAGTGCTCCACACAAAGCCAATCAGATCAATTCACCCTCATCAATACTCAACACAAATCCAATCAGATCAATTCACACTCACCAATACTCATCACAACACCAATCAGATCAATTCACACTCACCAATACTCAACACAACACCAATCAGATCAATTCACACTCACCAATGCTCAACACAACACCAATCACATCAATTCACTCTCACCAATACTAAACACAACAACAATCAGATCAATTCACACTCACCAATACTGAACACAACTCTAAACAGATCAATTCACACTCACCGATACTGACCACAACTGCAATCAGAACAATTCACACTCACCAATACTCAACACACCAATCAGATCAATTCACAGTCACGAGTATCCACACAAAGCCAATCAGATCAATTCACCCTCATCAATAATCAACACAACTTCAATCAGATCAATTCACACTCACCAAAACTCAACACAACTCCAATCAGATCAATTCACACTCAACAATATTCAACACAACACCAATCAGATCAATTCACAATCATCAATACTCAACACAACTCCAATCAGATCAATTCACACTCACCAATAATCAACACAACTTCAATCAGATCAATTCACACTCACCAAAACTCAACACAACTCCAATCAGATCAATTCACACTCAACAATATTCAACACAACACCAATCAGATCAATTCACAATCATCAATACTCAACACAACTCCAATCAGATCAATTCACACTCACCAATAATCAACACAACTTCAATCAGATCAATTCACACTCACCAAAACTCAACACAACTCCAATCAGATCAATTCACACTCAACAATATTCAACACAACACCAATCAGATCAATTCACAATCATCAATACTCAACACAACTCCAATCAGATCAATTCACACTCACCAATACTCAACACGCCAATCAGATCAATTCACACTCACAACTACTCCAAACAAAGCCAATCAGATCAATTCACACTCACCAAATCTCAACACAAATTCAATCAGCTCAATTCACACTCACCAATACACAACACAACACCAATCAGATCAATTCACACTCACCAATAATCAACACAACTGCAATCAGATCAATTCACACTCACCAATACTCAACACAACACCAATCAGATCATTTCACACTCACCAATACTCAACACAACTCCAGTCAGATCAATTCACACTCACCAATACTAAACACAACAACAATCAGATCAATTCACACTCACCGATACTGACCACAACTGCAATCCGACCAATTCACACTCACCAATGCTCAACACAACTGCAATCATATCAATTCACACTCACCAATACTCAACACAACACCAATCAGATCAATTCACACTCACCAATACTCAAAATAACTGCAATCAGATCAATTCACACTCACCAATACTAAACACAACAACAATCAGATCAATTCACACTCACCGATACTGACCACAACTGCAATCCGACCAATTCACACTCACCAATGCTCAACACAACTGCAATCATATCAATTCACACTCACCAATACTCAACACAACACCAATCAGATCAATTCACACTCACCAATACTCAAAATAACTGCAATCAGATCAATTCACACTCACCGATACTGAACACAACTTCAATCAGAACAATTCACACTAACCAATACTCAACACAACACCAATCAGATCAATTCACACTCACCAATACTCAACACAACTCCAGTCAGATCAATTCACACTCACCAATACTGACCACAACTGCAATCCGACCAATTCACACTCACCAATACTCAACACAACAACAATCAGATCAACTCACACTCACCAATAGTCAACACACCACCAATCAGATCAATTCACACTCACCAATACTCAACACAACACCAATCAGATCAATTCACACTCACCAATACTCAACACAACTCCAGTCAGATCAATTCACACTCACCAATACTAAACACAACTCTAAACAGATCAATTGACACTCACCAATACTGACCACAACTGCAATCCGACCAATTCACACTCACCAATACTCAACACAACTCCAATCAGATCAATTCACACTCACCAATACTCAACACACCAATCAGATCAATTCACAGTCACGAGTATCCACACAAAGCCAATCAGATCAATTCACCCTCATCAATAATCAACACAACTCCAATCAGATGAATTCACACTCACCAATAATCAACACAACTTCAATCAGATCAATTCACACTCACCGATACTGACCACAACTGCAATCCGACCAATTCACACTCACCAATAATCAACACAACAACAATCAGATCAACTCACACTCAACAATACTCAACACAACACCAATCAGATCAATTCACACTCAACAATGCTCAACACAACTGCAATCATATCAATTCACACTCACCGATACTCAACACAACTCCAATCAGATCAATTCACACTCACCAATACTCAAAATAACTGCAATCAGATCAATTCACACTCACCAATACTCAGCACAACTCCAATCAGATCAATTCACAATCACCAATACTCAACACAACACCAATCAGATCAATTCACACTCACTAATACTCAACACAACTTCAATCAGATCAATTCACACTCACCAATACTCAACACAACTCCAATCAGATCAATTCACACTCACCAATGCTCAACACAACTCCAATCAGATCAATTCACACTCACCAATGATCAACACAACTTTTATCAGATCAATTCACACTCACCAATACTCAACACAACACCAATCAGATCAATTCACACTCACAAATACTCAACACAACTCCAATCAGATCAATTCACACTAACCAATACTCAACACAACTCCAATCAGATCAATTCACACTCACCGATAATCAACACAACTTCAATCAGATCAATTCACACTCACCAATAATCAACACAACAACAATCAGATCAACTCACACTCAACAATACTCAACACAACACCAATCAGATCAATTCACACTCAACAATGCTCAACACAACTGCAATCATATCAATTCACACTCACCGATACTCAACACAACTCCAATCAGATCAACTCACACTCACCAATACTCAAAATAACTGCAATCAGATCAATTCACACTCACCGATACTGAACACAACTTCAATCAGATCAACTCACACTCACCAATACTCAGCACAACTCCAATCAGGTCAATTCACAATCACCAATACTCAACACAACACCAATCAGATCAATTCACACTCACTAATACTCAACACAACTTCAATCAGATCAATTCACACTCACCAATACTCAACACAACTCCAATCAGATCAATTCACACTCACCAATGCTCAACACAACTCCAATCAGATCAATTCACACTCACCAATGATCAACACAACTTTTATCAGATCAATTCACACTCACCAATACTCAACACAACACCAATCAGAACAATTCACACTCACAAATACTCAACACAACTCCAATCAGATCAATTCACACTAACCAATACTCAACACAACTCCAATCAGATCAATTTACACTCACCAATATTCAACACAACAACAATCACATCAATTCACACTCACCAATACTCAACACAACTTCAATCAGATCAATTCACACTCACCAATAATCAACACAACTACAATCAGATCAATTCACACTCACCAATACTCAACACAACTCCAATCAGATCAATTCATCCTCACCAATACTCAACACACCAATCAGATCAATTCACACTCACCAGTCGTCCACACAACACCAATCAGATCAATTCACACTCACCAATACTCAACACAACTCCAATCAGATCAATTCACCCTCACCAATACTCAACACACCAATCAGATCAATTCACACTCACCAGTCGTCCACACAACACCAATCAGATCAATTCACACTCACCAGTCGTCCACACAACAACAATCAGATCAATTCACACTCACCAATACTGAACACAACTCTAAACAGATCAATTCACACTCACCGATACTGACCACAACTGCAATCCGACCAATTCACACTCACCAATACTAAACACAACAACAATCAGATCAATTCACACTCACCGATACTGACCACAACTGCAATCCGACCAATTCACACTCACCAATGCTCAACACAACTGCAATCATATCAATTCACACTCACCAATACTCAACACAACACCAATCAGATCAATTCACACTCACCAATACTCAAAATAACTGCAATCAGATCAATTCACACTCACCGATACTGAACACAACTTCAATCAGATCAATTCACACTCACCAATACTCAACACAACACCAATCAGATCAATTCACACTCACCAATACTCAACACAACACCAATCAGGTAAATTCACATTCACCAATACTCAACACAACTCCAATCACATCAATTCACACTCACCAATACTCAACACAACTCCAATCAGATCAATTCACACTCACCAATACTCAACGCAACACCAATCAGATCATTTCACACTCACCAATACTCAACACAACACCAATCAGATCAATTCACACTCACCAATACTAAACACAACAACAATCTGATCAATTCACACTCACCAATACTGAACACAACTCTAAACAGATCAATTCACACTCACCGATACTGACCACAACTGCAATCCGACCAATTCACACTCACCAATACTCAACACACCACCAATCAGATCAATTCACACTCACCAATACTCAACACAACACCAATCAGATCAACTCACACTCACCAATACTCAACACAACTCCAGTCAGATCAATTCACACTCACCAATACTAAACACAACAACAATCAGATCAATTCACACTCACCAATACTGAACACAACTCTAAACAGATCAATTCACACTCACCGATACTGACCACAACTGCAATCCGACCAATTCACACTCACCAATACTCAACACAACTCCAATCAGATCAATTCACACTCACCAATACTCAACACACCAATCAGATCAATTCACAGTCACGAGTATCCACACAAAGCCAATCAGATCAATTCACCCTCATCAATAATCAACACAACTCCAATCAGATCAATTCACACTCACCAATAATCAACACAACTTCAATCAGATCAATTCACACTCACCGATACTGACCACAACTGCAATCCGACCAATTCACACTCACCAATAATCAACACAACAACAATCAGATCAACTCACACTCAACAATACTCAACACAACACCAATCAGATCAATTCACACTCAACAATGCTCAACACAACTGCAATCATATCAATTCACACTCACCGATACTCAACACAACTCCAATCAGATCAATTCACACTCACCAATACTCAAAATAACTGCAATCAGATCAATTCACACTCACCGATACAGAACACAACTTCAATCAGATCAATTCACACTCACCAATACTCAGCATAACTCCAATCAGATCAATTCACAATCACCAATACTCAACACAACACCAATCAGATCAATTCACACTCACTAATACTCAACACAACGTCAATCAGATCAATTCACACTCACCAATACTCAACACAACACCAATCAGATCAATTCACACTCACCAATACTCAACACAACTCCAATCAGATCAATTCACACTCACCAATGCTCAACACAACTCCAATCAGATCAATTCACACTCACCAATACTCAACACAACTCCAATCAGATCAATTCACACTCACGAATGCTCAACACAACACCAATCAGATCAATTCACACTCACAAATACCCAACACAACTCCAATCAGATCAATTCACACTAACCAATACTCAACACAACTCCAATCAGAAAAATTCACACTCACCAATAATCAACACAACTTCAATCAGATCAATTCACACTCACCAATACGCAACACAACTTCAATCAGATCAATTCACACTAATCAATACTCAACACAACTCCAATCAGATCAATTCACACTCACCAATAATCAACACAACTCCAATCAGATCAATTCACACTAACCAATACTCAACACAACTCCAATCAGATCAATTCACACTCACCAATACTCAACACACCAATCAGATCAATTCACAGTCACGAGTATCCACACAAAGCCAATCAGATCAATTCACCCTCATCAATAATCAACACAACTCCAATCAGATCAATTCACACTCACCAATAATCAACACAACTTCAATCAGATCAATTCACACTCACCGATACTGACCACAACTGCAATCCGACCAATTCACACTCACCAATAATCAACACAACAACAATCAGATCAACTCACACTCAACAATACTCAACACAACACCAATCAGATCAATTCACACTCAACAATGCTCAACACAACTGCAATCATATCAATTCACACTCACCGATACTCAACACAACTCCAATCAGATCAATTCACACTCACCAATACTCAAAATAACTGCAATCAGATCAATTCACACTCACCGATACAGAACACAACTTCAATCAGATCAATTCACACTCACCAATACTCAGCATAACTCCAATCAGATCAATTCACAATCACCAATACTCAACACAACACCAATCAGATCAATTCACACTCACTAATACTCAACACAACGTCAATCAGATCAATTCACACTCACCAATACTCAACACAACACCAATCAGATCAATTCACACTCACCAATACTCAACACAACTCCAATCAGATCAATTCACACTCACCAATGCTCAACACAACTCCAATCAGATCAATTCACACTCACCAATACTCAACACAACTCCAATCAGATCAATTCACACTCACGAATGCTCAACACAACACCAATCAGATCAATTCACACTCACAAATACTCAACACAACTCCAATCAGATCAATTCACACTAACCAATACTCAACACAACTCCAATCAGAAAAATTCACACTCACCAATAATCAACACAACTTCAATCAGATCAATTCACACTCACCAATACACAACACAACTTCAATCAGATCAATTCACACTCACCAATACTCAACACAACACCAATCAGATCAATTCACACTCACCAATACTCAACACAACACCAATCAGGTCAATTCACATTCACCAATACTCAACACAACTCCAATCACATCAATTCACACTCACCAATATTCAACACAACAACAATCAGATCAATTCACACTCACCAATACTCAACGCAACACCAATCAGATCATTTCACACTCACCAATACTCAACACAACACCAATCAGATCAATTCACACTCACCAATACTCAACACAACTCCAGTCAGATCAATTCACACTCACCAATACTAAACACAACAACAATCAGATCAATTCACACTCACCAATACTGAACACAACTCTAAACAGATCAATTCACACTCACCGATACTGACCACAACTGCAATCCAACCAATTCACACTCACCAATACTCAACACAACAACAATCAGATCAACTCACACTCACCAATACTCAACACACCACCAATCAGATCAATTCACACTCACCAATACTCAAAATAACTGCAATCCGACCAATTCACACTCACCAATACTCAACACAACTCCAATCAGATCAATTCACACTCACCAATACTCAACAAACCAATCAGATCAATTCACAGTAACGAGTATCCACACAAAGCCAATCAGATCAATTCACCCTCATCAATAATCAACACAACTCCAATCAGATCAATTCACACTCACCAATAATCAACACAACTTCAATCAGATCAATTCACACTCACCGATACTGACCACAACTGCAATCCGACCAATTCACACTCACCAATACTCAACACAACAACAATCAGATCAACTCACACTCACCAATACTCAACACAACACCAATCAGATCAATTCACACTCAACAATGCTCAACACAACTGCAATCATATCAATTCACACTCACCGATACTCAACACAACTCCAATCAGATCAATTCACACTCACCAATACTCAAAATAACTGCAATCAGATCAATTCACACTCACCGATACTGAACACAACTTCAATCAGATCAATTCACATTACCAATACTCAGCACAACTCCAATCAAATCAATTCACACTCACCAATACTCAAAATAACTGCAATCAGATCAATTCACACTCACCAATACTCAACACAACTCCAATCAGATCAATTCACACTCACCAATACTCAACGCAACACCAATCAGATCATTTCACACTCACCAATACTCAACACAACACCAATCAGATCAATTCACACTCACCAATACTCAACACAACTCCAGTCAGATCAATTCACACTCACCAATACTAAACACAACAACAATCAGATCAATTCACACTCACCAATACTGAACATAACTCTAAACAGATCAATTCACACTCACCGATACTGACCACAACTGCAATCCCACCAATTCACACTCACCAATACTCAACACAACAACAATCAGATCAACTCACACTCACCAATACTCAACACACCACCAATCAGATCAATTCACACTCACCAATACTCAAAATAACTGCAATCCGATCAATTCACACTCACCAATACTCAACACAACTCCAATCAGATCAATTCACACTCACCAATACTCAACACACCAATCAGATCAATTCACAGTCACGAGTATCCACACAAAGCCAATCAGATCAAGTCACCCTCATCAATAATCAACACAACTCCAATCAGATCAATTCACACTCACCAATAATCAAAACAACTTCAATCAGATCAATTCACACTCACTGATACTGACCACAACTGCAATCCGACCAATTCTCATTCACCAATACTCAACACAACAACAATCAGATCAACTCACACTCACCAATACTCAACACAACACCAATCAGATCAATTCACACTCAACAATGCTCAACACAACTGCAATCATATCAATTCACACTCACTGATACTCAACACAACTCCAATCAGATCAATTCACACTCACCAATACTCAAAATAACTGCAATCAGATCAATTCACACTCACCGATACTGAACACAACTTCAATCAGATCAATTCACATTACCAATACTCAGCACAACTCCAATCAAATCAATTCACACTCACCAATACTCAAAATAACTGCAATCAGATCAATTCACACTCACCGATACTGAACACAACTTCAATCAGATCAATTCACACTCACCAATACTCAACACAACACCAATCAGATCAATTCACACTCACCAATACTCAACACAACACCAATCAGGTCAATTCACATTCACCAATACTCAACACAACTCCAATCAGATCAATTCACACTCACCAATACTCAACACAACTCCAATCAGATCAATTCACACTCACCAATACTCAACGCAACACCAATCAGATCATTTCACACTCACCAATACTCAACACAACACCAATCAGATCAATTCACACTCACCAATACTCAACACAACTCCAGTCAGATCAATTCACACTCACCAATACTAAACACAACAACAATCAGATCAATTCACATTCACCAATACTGAACACAACTCTAAACAGATCAATTCACACTCACCGATACTGACCACAACTGCAATACGACCAATTCACACTCACCAATACTCAACACAACAACAATCAGATCAGCTCACACTCACCAATACTCAACACACCACCAATCAGATCAATTCACACTCACCAATACTCAAAATAACTGCAATCCGACAAATTCACACTCACCAATACTCAACACACCAATCAGATCAATTCACAGTCACGAGTATCCACACAAAGCCAATCAGATCAATTCACCATCATCAATAATCAACACAACTCCAATCAGATCAATTCACACTCACCAATAATCAACACAACTTCAATCAGATCAATTCACACTCACCGATACTGACCACAACTGCAATCCGACCAATTCACACTCACCAATACTCAACACAACAACAATCAGATCAACTCACACTCACCAATACTCAACACAACACCAATCAGATCAATTCACACTCAACAATGCTCAACAGAACTGCAATCATATCAATTCACACTCACCGATACTCAACACAACTCCAATCAGATCAATTCACACTCACCAATACTCAAAATAACTGCAATCAGATCAATTCACACTCACCGATACTGAACACAACTTCAATCAGATCAATTCACACTGACCAATACTCAACACAACACCAATCAGATCAATTCACACTCACCAATACTCAACACAACACCAATCAGGTCAATTCACATTCACCAATACTCAACACAACTCCAATCACATCAATTCACACTCACCAATATTCAACACAACAACAATCAGATCAATTCACACTCACCAATACTCAACGCAACACCAATCAGATCATTTCACACTCACCAATACTCAACACAACACCAATCAGATCAATTCACACTCACCAATACTCAAAACAACTCCAGTCAGATCAATTCACACTCACCAATACTAAACACAACAACAATCAGATCAATTCACACTCACCAATACTGAACACAACTCTAAACAGATCAATTCACACTCACCGATACTGACCACAACTGCAATCCAACCAATTCACACTCACCAATACTCAACACAACAACAATCAGATCAACTCACACTCACCAATACTCAACACACCACCAATCAGATCAATTCACACTCACCAATACTCAAAATAACTGCAATCCGACCAATTCACACTCACCAATACTCAACACAACTCCAATCAGATCAATTCACACTCACCAATACTCAACAAACCAATCAGATCAATTCACAGTAACGAGTATCCACACAAAGCCAATCAGATCAATTCACCCTCATCAATAATCAACACAACTCGAATCAGATCAATTCACACTCACCAATAATCAACACAACTTCAATCAGATCAATTCACACTCACCGATACTGACCACAACTGCAATCCGACCAATTCACACTCACCAATACTCAACACAACAACAATCAGATCAACTCACACTCACCAATACTCAACACAACACCAATCAGATCAATTCACACTCAACAATGCTCAACACAACTGCAATCATATCAATTCACACTCACCGATACTCAACACAACTCCAATCAGATCAATTCACACTCACCAATACTCAAAATAACTACAATCAGATCAATTCACACTCACCGATACTGAACACAACTTCAATCAGATCAATTCACATTACCAATACTCAGCACAACTCCAATCAAATCAATTCACACTCACCAATACTCAAAATAACTGCAATCAGATCAATTCACACTCACCAATACTCAACACAACTCCAATCAGATCAATTCACACTCACCAATACTCAACGCAACACCAATCAGATCATTTCACACTCACCAATACTCAACACAACACCAATCAGATCAATTCACACTCACCAATACTCAACACAACTCCAGTCAGATCAATTCACACTCACCAATACTCAACACAACTCCAATCAGATCAATTCACACTCACCAATACTCAACGCAACACCAATCAGATCATTTCACACTCACCAATACTCAACACAACACCAATCAGATCAATTCACACTCACCAATACTCAACACAACTCCAGTCAGGTCAATTCACACTCACCAATACTAAACACAACAACAATCAGATCAATTCACATTCACCAATACTGAACACAACTCTAAACAGATCAATTCACACTCACCGATACTGACCACAACTGCAATACGACCAATTCACACTCACCAATACTCAACACAACAACAATCAGATCAGCTCACACTCACCAATACTCAACACACCACCAATCAGATCAATTCACACTCACCAATACTCAAAATAACTGCAATCCGACCAATTCACACTCACCAATACTCAACACACCAATCAGATCAATTCACAGTCACGAGTATCCACACAAAGCCAATCAGATCAATTCACCCTCATCAATAATCAACACAACTCCAATCAGATCAATTCACACTCACCAATAATCAACACAACTTCAATCAGATCAATTCACACTCACCGATACTGACCACAACTGCAATCCGACCAATTCACACTCACCAATACTCAACACAACAACAATCAGATCAACTCACACTCACCAATACTCAACACAACACCAATCAGATCAATTCACACTCAACAATGCTCAACACAACTGCAATCATATCAATTCACACTCACCGATACTCAACACAACTCCAATCAGATCAATTCACACTCACCAATACTCAAAATAACTGCAATCAGATCAATTCACACTCACCGATACTGAACACAACTTCAATCAGATCAATTCACATTACCAATACTCAGCACAACTCCAATCAGAGCAATTCACAATCACCAATACTCAACACAACACCAATCAGATCAATTCACACTCACGAATACTCAACACAACTTCAATCAGATCAATTCACACTCACCAATACTCAACACAACACCAATCAGATCAATTCACACTCACCAATACTCAACACAACTCCAATCAGATCAATTCACACTCACCAATGCTCAACACAACTCCAATCAGATCAATTCACACTCACCAATAATCAACACAACTTCAATCAGATCAATTCACACTCACCAATACTCAACCCAACACCAATCAGATCAATTCACACTCACCAATACTCAACACAACACCAATCAGGTCAATTCACATTCACCAATACTCAACACAACTCCAATCAGATCAATTCACCCTCACCAATACTCAACACACCAATCAGATCAATTCACACTCACCAGTCGTCCACACAACACCAATCAGATCAATTCACACTCACCAATACTCAACACAACTTCAATCAGATCAATTCACCCTCACCAATACTCAACACACCAATCAGATCAATTCACACTCACCAATACACAACACAACTTCAATCAGATCAATTCACACGAACCAATACTCAACACAACTCCAATCAGATCAATTCACACTCACCAATAATCAACACAACTCCAATCAGATCAATTCACACGAACCAATACTCAACACAACTCCAATCAGATCAATTCACACTCACCGATAATCAACACAACTTCAATCAGATCAATTCACACTCACCAATAATCAACACAACTTCAATCCGATCAATTTACACTCACCAATATTCAACACAACAACAATCACATCAATTGACACTCACCAATACTCAACACAACTTCAATCAGATCAATTCACACTCACCAATGATCAACACAACTTCAATCAGATCAATTCGCACTCACCAATACTCAACACAACTCCAATCAGATCAATTCACCCTCACCAATACTCAACACACCAATCAGATCAATTCACACTCACCAGTCGTCCACACAACACCAATCAGATCAATTCACACTCACCAATACTCAACACAACACCAATCAGATCAATTCACACTCACCAATACTCAACACAACTCCAATCAGATCAATTCACACTCACCAATGCTCAACACAACTCCAATCAGATCAATTCACACTCACCAATACTCAACACAACTCCAATCAGATCAATTCACACTCACGAATGCTCAACACAACACCAATCAGATCAATTCACACTCACAAATACTCAACACAACTCCAATCAGATCAATTCACACTAACCAATACTCAACACAACTCCAATCAGAAAAATTCACACTCACCAATAATCAACACAACTTCAATCAGATCAATTCACACTTACCAATACACAACACAACTTCAATCAGATCAATTCACACTAACCAATACTCAACACAACTCCAATCAGATCAATTCACATTCACCAATAATCAACACAACTTCAATCAGATCAATTCACACTAACCAATACTCAACACAACTCCAATCTGATCAATTCACACTCACCGATATTCAACACAACTTCAATCAGATCAATTCACACTCACCAATAATCAACACAACTTCAATCCGATCAATTTACACTCACCAATATTCAACACAACAACAATCACATCAATTCACACTCACCAATACTCAACACAACTTCAATCAGATCAATTCACACTCACCAATAATCAACACAACTTCAATCAGATCAATTCACACTCACCAATACTCAACACAACTCCAATCAGATCAATTCACCCTCACCAATACTCAACACACCAATCAGATCAATTCACACTCACCAGTCGTCCACACAACACCAATCAGTTCAATTCACACTCACCAATACTCAACACAACTCCAATCAGATCAATTCACCCTCACCAATACTCAACACACCAATCAGATCAATTCACACTCACCAGTCGTCCACACAACACCAATCAGATCAATTCACACTCACCAGTCGTCCACACAACACCAATCAGATCAATTCACACTCACCAACAATCAACACAACTTCAATCAGATCACTTCACACTCACCAACACTCCATACATCACCAATCAGATCAATTCACACTCACCAACACACAACACACCTCCAATCAGATCAATTCACACTCACCAATACTCAACACAACTCCAATCAGATCAATTCACATTCACCAATAATCAACACAACTGCAATCAGATCAATTCACACTCACCAATACTCAACACAACACCAATCAGATCAATTCACACTCACCAATACTCAACACAAATCCAATCAGATAAATTCACACTCAACCAATACTCAACACAACACCAATCAGATCAATTCACACTCACCAATTCTAAACACAACTCCAATCAGATCAATTCACACTCATTAATACCCAACACAAGTCCAATCAGATCAATTCACACTCATCAATACTCAAAATAACTGCAATCAGATCAATTCACACTCACCGATACTGAACACAACTTCAATCAGATCAATTCACACTGACCAATACTCAACACAACACCAATCAGATCAATTCATACTCACCAATACTCAACACAACACCAATCAGGTCAATTCACATTCACCAATACTCAACACAACTCCAATCACATCAATTCACACTCACCAATATTCAACACAACAACAATCAGATCAATTCACACTCACCAATACTCAACGCAACACCAATCAGATCATTTCACACTCACCAATACTCAACACAACACCAATCAGATCAATTCACACTCACCAATACTCAACACAACTCCAGTCAGATCAATTCACACTCACCAATACTAAACACAACAACATTCAGATCAATTCACACTCACCAATACTGAACACAACTCTAAACAGATCAATTCACACTCACCGATACTGACCACAACTGCAATCCAACCAATTCACACTCACCAATACTCAACACAACAACAATCAGATCAACTCACACTCACCAATACTCAACACACCACCAATCAGATCAATTCACACTCACCAATACTCAAAATAACTGCAATCCGACCAATTCACACTCACCAATACTCAACACAACTCCAATCAGATCAATTCACACTCACCAATACTCAACAAACCAATCAGATCAATTCACAGTAACGAGTATCCACACAAAGCCAATCAGATCAATTCACCCTCATCAATAATCAACACAACTCCAATCAGATCAATTCACACTCACCAATAATCAACACAACTTCAATCAGATCAATTCACACTCACCGATACTGACCACAACTGCAATCCGACCAATTCACACTCACCAATACTCAACACAACAACAATCAGATCAACTCACACTCACCAATACTCAACACAACACCAATCAGATCAATTCACACTCAACAATGCTCAACACAACTGCAATCATATCAATTCACACTCACCGATACTCAACACAACTCCAATCAGATCAATTCACACTCACCAATACTCAAAATAACTACAATCAGATCAATTCACACTCACCGATACTGAACACAACTTCAATCAGATCAATTCACATTACCAATACTCAGCACAACTCCAATCAAATCAATTCACACTCACCAATACTCAAAATAACTGCAATCAGATCAATTCACACTCACCAATACTCAACACAACTCCAATCAGATCAATTCACACTCACCAATACTCAACGCAACACCAATCAGATCATTTCACACTCACCAATACTCAACACCAATCAGATCAATTCACACTCACCAATACTCAACACAACTCCAGTCAGATCAATTCACACTCACCAATACTCAACACAACTCCAATCAGATCAATTCACACTCACCAATACTCAACGCAACACCAATCAGATCATTTCACACTCACCAATACTCAACACAACACCAATCAGATCAATTCACACTCACCAATACTCAACACAACTCCAGTCAGGTCAATTCACACTCACCAATACTAAACACAACAACAATCAGATCAATTCACATTCACCAATACTGAACACAACTCTAAACAGATCAATTCACACTCACCGATACTGACCACAACTGCAATACGACCAATTCACACTCACCAATACTCAACACAACAACAATCAGATCAGCTCACACTCACCAATACTCAACACACCACCAATCAGATCAATTCACACTCACCAATACTCAAAATAACTGCAATCCGACCAATTCACACTCACCAATACTCAACACACCAATCAGATCAATTCACAGTCACGAGTATCCACACAAAGCCAATCAGATCAATTCACCCTCATCAATAATCAACACAACTCCAATCAGATCAATTCACACTCACCAATAATCAACACAACTTCAATCAGATCAATTCACACTCACCGATACTGACCACAACTGCAATCCGACCAATTCACACTCACCAATACTCAACACAACAACAATCAGATCAACTCACACTCACCAATACTCAACACAACACCAATCAGATCAATTCACACTCAACAATGCTCAACACAACTGCAATCATATCAATTCACACTCACCGATACTCAACACAACTCCAATCAGATCAATTCACACTCACCAATACTCAAAATAACTGCAATCAGATCAATTCACACTCACCGATACTGAACACAACTTCAATCAGATCAATTCACATTACCAATACTCAGCACAACTCCAATCAGAGCAATTCACAATCACCAATACTCAACACAACACCAATCAGATCAATTCACACTCACGAATACTCAACACAACTTCAATCAGATCAATTCACACTCACCAATACTCAACACAACACCAATCAGATCAATTCACACTCACCAATACTCAACACAACTCCAATCAGATCAATTCACACTCACCAATGCTCAACACAACTCCAATCAGATCAATTCACACTCACCAATAATCAACACAACTTCAATCAGATCAATTCACACTCACCAATACTCAACCCAACACCAATCAGATCAATTCACACTCACCAATACTCAACACAACACCAATCAGGTCAATTCACATTCACCAATACTCAACACAACTCCAATCAGATCAATTCACCCTCACCAATACTCAACACACCAATCAGATCAATTCACACTCACCAGTCGTCCACACAACACCAATCAGATCAATTCACACTCACCAATACTCAACACAACTTCAATCAGATCAATTCACCCTCACCAATACTCAACACACCAATCAGATCAATTCACACTCACCAATACACAACACAACTTCAATCAGATCAATTCACACTAACCAATACTCAACACAACTCCAATCAGATCAATTCACACTCACCAATAATCAACACAACTCCAATCAGATCAATTCACACGAACCAATACTCAACACAACTCCAATCAGATCAATTCACACTCACCGATAATCAACACAACTTCAATCAGATCAATTCACACTCACCAATAATCAACACAACTTCAATCCGATCAATTTACACTCACCAATATTCAACACAACAACAATCACATCAATTGACACTCACCAATACTCAACACAACTTCAATCAGATCAATTCACACTCACCAATGATCAACACAACTTCAATCAGATCAATTCACACTCACCAATACTCAACACAACTCCAATCAGATCAATTCACCCTCACCAATACTCAACACACCAATCAGATCAATTCACACTCACCAGTCGTCCACACAACACCAATCAGATCAATTCACACTCACCAGTCGTCCACACAACACCAATCAGATCAATTCACACTCACCAACAATCAACACAACTTCAATCAGATCACTTCACACTCACCAACACTCCATACATCACCAATCAGATCAATTCACACTCACCAACACTCAACACACCTCCAATCAGATCAATTCACACTCACCAATACTCAACACAACACCAATCAGATCAATTCACACTCACCAATACTTAACACAACTCCAATCAGATGAATTCACATTCACCAATAATCAATACAACTGCAATCAGATCAATTCACACTCACCAATACTCAACACAACTCCAATCAGATAAATTCACACTCAACCAATACTCAACACAACACCAATCAGATCAATTCACACTCACCAATTCTAAACACAACTCCAATCAGATCAATTCACACTCACCAATAATCAACACAAATTCAATCAGATAAATTCACACTCACCAATACTCAACACAACTCCAATCAGATCAATTCACACTCACTAATACCCAACACAAGTCCAATCAGATCAATTCACACGCACCAATAATCAATACAACACCAATCAGATCAATTCACACTCACCAATACTCAACACAACACCAATCAGATCAATTCACACTCTCCAATAATCAACACAATTTCAATCAGATCAATTCACACTCACCAATAATCAACACAATTACAATCAGATCAATTCACACTCACCAATACTGAACACAACTCCAATCAGATCAATTCACACGCACCAATAATCAATACAACACCAATCAGATCAATTCACACTCACCAATACTCAACACAACACCAATCAGATCAATTCACACTCTCCAATAATCAACACAATTTCAATCAGATCAATTCACACTCACCAATAATCAACACAATTACAATCAGATCAATTCACACTCACCAATACTGAACACAACTCCAATCAGATCAATTCACACTCACCAATTCTCAACACAACTTGAATCGGATCAATTCACACTCACCAATATTGAACACAGCTCCAATCAGATCAATTCACACTCACCAATTCTCAACACAACTCCAAACAGATCAATTCACACTCACCAATACTCAACACAACTCCAATCCGATCAATTCACACTCACCAATACTCAAAATAACTCCAATCAGATCAATTCACACTCACCAATACTCAACACAAGTACAATCAGATCAATTCACACTCACCAATAATCAACACAACTTCAATCAGATCAATTCACACTCACCAATAATCAACACAATGTCAATCCGATCAATTCACACTCACCAGTACTCCACACAACACCAATCAGATCAATTCACACTCACCAACACTCAACACAACTCCAATCAGATCAATTCACACTCACCAATACTCAACACAACACCAATCACATCAATTCACACTCATCAGCACTCCACACAACGCCAATCAGATCAATTCACACTCACCAATACTCAACATAACTGCAATCAGATGAATTCACACTCATTAATACTCAAAATCACTCCAATCAGATCAATTCACACTCACAAATACTCAACACAACACCAATCTGATCAATTCACACTCACCAATACTCAACACAACTCCAATCAGATCAATTCACACTCACCAATAATCAACACAATTTCAATCAGATCAACTCACACTCACCAATATTCAACACAACTCCAATCAGATCAATTCACACTCACCAATAATCAACACAACTTCAATCAGATCAATTCACACTCACCAATACTGAACACAACTCCAATCAGATCAATTCACACTCACCAATATTCAACACAACTTCAATCAGATCAATTCACACTCACCAATATTGAACACAACTCCAATCAGATCAATTCACACTCACGAATATTCAACACAACACCAATCAGATCAACTCACACTCACCAATATTCAACACAACTCCAATCAGATCAATTCACACTCACCAATACTCAACACAGCTCCAGTCAGATCAATTCACACTCACCAATTGTCAACACAACTCCAATCCGATGAATTCACACTCACCGATACTCAACACAACTCCAATCAGATGAATTCACACTCACCAATAATCAACACAACACCAATCAGATCAATTCACACTCATTAATACTGAACACAACTCCAATCAGATCAATTCACACTCACCAATACTGAACACAACTCCAAACAGATCAATTCACACTCACCAATACTGAACACAACTCCAAACAGATCAATTCACACTCACCAATACTCAACACAACTCCAAACAGATCAATTCACACTCACCAATACTGAACACAACTTCAATCAGATCACTTCACACTCACCAACACTCCATACATCACCAATCAGATCAATTCACACTCACCAACACTCAACACACCTCCAATCAGATCAATTCACACTCACCAATACTCAACACAACACCAATCAGATCAATTCACACTCACCAATACTTAACACAACTCCAATCAGATCAATTCACATTCACCAATAATCAATACAACTGCAATCAGATCAATTCACACTCACCAATACTCAACACAACTCCAATCAGATAAATTCACACTCAACCAATACTCAACACAACACCAATCAGATCAATTCACACTCACCAATTCTAAACACAACTCCAATCAGATCAATTCACACTCACCAATAATCAACACAAATTCAATCAGATAAATTCACACTCACTAATACCCAACACAAGTCCAATCAGATCAATTCACACGCACCAATAATCAATACAACACCAATCAGATCAATTCACACTCACCAATACTCAACACAACACCAATCAGATCAATTCACACTCTCCAATAATCAACACAATTTCAATCAGATCAATTCACACTCACCAATAATCAACACAATTACAATCAGATCAATTCACACTCACCAATACTGAACACAACTCCAATCAGATCAATTCACACTCACCAATTCTCAACACAACTTGAATCGGATCAATTCACACTCACCAATATTGAACACAGCTCCAATCAGATCAATTCACACTCACCAATTCTCAACACAACTCCAAACAGATCAATTCACACTCACCAATACTCAACACAACTCCAATCCGATCAATTCACACTCACCAATACTCAAAATAACTCCAATCAGATCAATTCACACTCACCAATACTCAACACAAGTACAATCAGATCAATTCACACTCACCAATAATCAACACAACTTCAATCAGATCAATTCACACTCACCAATAATCAACACAATGTCAATCCGATCAATTCACACTCACCAGTACTCCACACAACACCAATCAGATCAATTCACACTCACCAACACTCAACACAACTCCAATCAGATCAATTCACACTCACCAATACTCAACACAACACCAATCACATCAATTCACACTCATCAGCACTCCACACAACGCCAATCAGATCAATTCACACTCACCAATACTCAACATAACTGCAATCAGATGAATTCACACTCATTAATACTCAAAATCACTCCAATCAGATCAATTCACACTCACAAATACTCAACACAACACCAATCTGATCAATTCACACTCACCAATACTCAACACAACTCCAATCAGATCAATTCACACTCACCAATAATCAACACAATTTCAATCAGATCAACTCACACTCACCAATATTCAACACAACTCCAATCAGATCAATTCACACTCACCAATAATCAACACAACTTCAATCAGATCAATTCACACTCACCAATACTGAACACAACTCCAATCAGATCAATTCACACTCACCAATATTCAACACAACTTCAATCAGATCAATTCACACTCACCAATATTGAACACAACTCCAATCAGATCAATTCACACTCACGAATATTCAACACAACACCAATCAGATCAACTCACACTCACCAATATTCAACACAACTCCAATCAGATCAATTCACACTCACCAATACTCAACACAGCTCCAGTCAGATCAATTCACACTCACCAATTGTCAACACAACTCCAATCCGATGAATTCACACTCACCGATACTCAACACAACTCCAATCAGATGAATTCACACTCACCAATAATCAACACAACACCAATCAGATCAATTCACACTCATTAATACTGAACACAACTCCAATCAGATCAATTCACACTCACCAATACTGAACACAACTCCAAACAGATCAATTCACACTCACCAATACTGAACACAACTCCAAACAGATCAATTCACACTCACCAATACTCAACACAACTCCAAACAGATCAATTCACACTCACCAATACTGAACACAACTCCAAACAGATCAATTCACACTCACCAATACTCAACACAACTCCAAACAGATCAATTCACACTCACCAATATTCAACACAACACCAATCAGATCAATTCACACTCACCAATACTCAACACAACACCAATCAGATCAATTCACAATCACGATTACTCAACACAACTCCAATCAGACAAATTTCACACTCACCAATGCTCAACACGACAGCAATCAGATCAATTCACACTCACCAATACTCAACTGGGTGGGCAGTGTGTTCCTGCACTGAGGGAGGGGGCAGTGTGTTACTGCACTGTGTGAGTGGGGGCAGTATGTTACTGCACTGGGGGAGGGGGCAGTGTGTCCTGCATTGTGGGAGTGGGGGCAGTGTGTCCTGCACTGTGAGAGTGGGGGCAGTGTGTTACTGCTTCAGGGGGCGGGGACAGTAATGGCTACCCCCAGGCCAGATCTATCAGGGTGAGGATTGTGGACCAGAAGAGGCAGGAGTCCGATCCCGAACTCCTGCAATCCCAACTGACTGCTGGAGACCGTTCCCATAGGTCCCTGGCCATTGGCCTCCTGCTCCCAAACTCCTGAACTCCGAACTCTTGCCCGCCAGGTGTTGGATTTGGGTGGGAATCCGGGAGCTTTAGAATCGGCCGGGTTGCTACTCTCTGGACTTCCTGGGTTCACCAACTGTTTCTGGGAGCAGGCTCATTGTATCCAGCACCACTTTAAAATGGGGGCCTTTGTGTCTCAGCCAAGATATCAAGTGTGAACAAGTGTGAACAAGGGCTGAGCCCCAGCCTGCCCTCGCTTGATGTCTATCTGCACAGAACTTCCAGCAGGAGCAGGGACCTGAGCTGAATGATCGGGAGAGCTGGGTGGGGACAGGGTCGGGGGACAGGGTGGGGACAGGGTCGGGGGTCAGGGTGGGGGGACAGGGTGGGGGGACAGGGGGGGGACGGGGTCGGGGGACAGGGTGGGGACAGGGTCGGGGGACAGGGTCGGGGGACAGGGTGGGGACAGGGTCGGGGGTCAGGGTGGGGGGACAGGGTGGGGGGACAGGGGGGGGACGGGGTGGGGACAGGGTGGGGATAGGGTCGGGGGACAGGGTGGGGACAGGGTCGGGGGACAGGGTCGGGGGACAGGGTGGGGATAGGGTCGGGGGACAGGGTGGGGACAGGGTCGGGGGACAGGGTCGGGGGACAGGGTGGGGATAGGGTCGGGGGACAGGGTGGGGACAGGGTCGGGGGACAGGGTCGGGGGACAGGGTGGGGACAGGGTGGGGGGACAGGGTGGGGATAGGGTGGGGACAGGGTGGGGACAGGGTGGGGGGACAGGGTGGGGACAGGGTCGGGGGACAGGGTGGGGACAGGGTGGGGGGACAGGGTGGGGACAGGGTCGGGGGACAGGGTGGGGACAGGGTGGGGGGACAGGGTGGGGATAGGGTGGGGACAGGGTGGGGACAGGGTGGGGGGACAGGGTGGGGACAGGGTCGGGGGACAGGGTGGGGACAGGGTGGGGGGAGGGTGAGATTGATGACAGGCAGGTTATTGGAAACCGAAGGGGTTCTGTTTCTATTCAGAATTAAATCTGACTTTTTAGCAAAAGAACCTTTACAACGAGTGGGTCTGAGAGGAGGCAGAACATTGGGAGAGATTAACAGCACCGAATACCAGAGATGTGAGAAATAGATCGGAACGAACTGTCCCAGTGTTTAGGAACTGAGAACTATCACCGACAGCTCACTCACTGAAGAGTGATTCATAGAACCTGGTGTGACCCAGTGAAGGGGCCGTCAATAGCCTTGCTCTCTACACACACACACTCACACTCACTCACACACACTCACATACTCTCTCTCACACACACTCACACACACTCACACACACTCACATACTCTCTCACACACACACACACTCACACACACACCCTCACTCACATATTCAAACTCTCTCACACACACACACACGCTCTCAAACTCTCTCACACACACACGCTCCCACACACACACACTCACACTCTCTCACGCACGCACTCACACACACTGTTGTTCACCAGGAGTCGGTGCTGGGACCACTGTTGTTCACCAGGAGTCGGTGCTGGTCGAGATATTTGCAGACGATACCAAATTGGGGGTTACAACTATACAGGAAGATTTTAACAGGCTTTCGGAGTGACTGGATAAATGACAAAACTAAATGGGGTCGAGGAGTGAAGGGATCTGGGGGTACGGATACACAAATCACTACAAGTACCCATGCGATTAATAAGGCCATAAAAAGGCAAACCCAGCACTGGGGTTCATTTCTAGAGGATGAGAATACAAAAGCAGAGAAGTTTTGTTAAATTGATATCGAGCCTTGGTTAGACCACACTTGGAGCATTGTGCACAGTTCTGTTCTCCATTTTATAAAATGGAGACCGTGGGCCATATTTTAAATGTGTTCATTTCACAGCTGGATGAAGGATGATCAAAAAGTTCTGATGAAATGAGCATTGTGATTGGTCATTTAGATCAGTGTGAATGGAGCACTGTGATTGGTCATGTTAATTTGGGTAATTTAAACCTGGGCAAAGTCGAATCATAAACAAAAGATGAAAATTTTACCCTGAATCTGATTCAGTGACATTCTACTGTCACAACATTCCCAAAGTAATGAATTGGGCGTGAAGTGTTCGGGGATGTGACAGGCTCTATATAAATGCACATCCTTTGTTTTTGTTCTCCCTGGTTTTAAAGACCTCACTGTTTCACTCAGTCAGGAGTTACACAGAGCTCGAATTACACTCTCTGGACCATTCACCTGACTGGTCTTTATTACAGTTCACTGGATCCATTCAGTCTGCAGAGGCTCAATCTATAAAATGAAGCAGATAGTTTGAGCTGAGCAGAGGAGAAAATCTTAAATATCACATGAATTTGAATAACTTTACAAATGTTTCCTTTCAATTATTTAAAGGAATGGAGATCTAAAATGAGGATGGCCTGTCCCCAGAACTGGTCCTTAATACTATGACAATGACAGAACCCATTCCAGGATTAAGCTGCACTACGGAATGGTTGGGAATTGTTCCTTGAATGAACAGATGTAAACGGTTATCTCAAACAGTGCGAACTGACCAATTATTAACTAATAATAGGTTAACTAAAGGAACTGGCAGCCTTGTGATGTGGTCACAGCTCATTAAAATGCACAATTCAGCTTTCCCCGGGTACGGTAGCATAGTGGTTATGTTACTGGGCTAGTAATTCAGAGGCCTGGACTAAAATCCAGAGTCATGAGTTCAAATCCCGCCACGGCAGCTGGCGAATTTAACTTCAATTAATTAAATAAAAATCTGGAATTAAAATACTAGTATCAGTAATGATGGCCATGAAACTACCGGATTGTCGTAAAAACCCATCTGGTTCACTAATGCCCTTTAGGGAAGGAAGCCTGCCGCCCTTACCCGGTCTGGCCTACATGTGACTCCAGACCCACAGCAATGTGGTTGATTCTTAATTGCCCTCTGAAATGGCCGAGCAAGCCACTCAGTTGTGAAATCTCGCGACGAAAAGTCACAATAAGAATAAAACCGGACGGACCACCCGGCATCGGACCACTAGGCACCGGACACGACAACGGCAAAACACCAAGCCCAGTCGACCCTGCAAGGTCCTCCTTACTAACATCTGGGGACTTGTGCCAAAATTGGGAGAGCTGTCCCACAGACTAGTCAAGCAACAGCCTGACATCGCCATACTCACAGAATCATACCTTTCAGCCAACGTCCCAGACTCTTCCATCACCATCCCTGGGGATGTCCTGTCCCACCGGCAGGACAGACCCACCAGAGGTGGCGGTACAGTGATATACAGTCAGGAGGGAGTGGCCCTGGGAGTCCTCAACATTGACTCTGGACCCCATGAAATCTCATGGCATCAGGTCAAACATGGGCAAGGAAACCTCCTGCTGATTACCACCGACCGTCCTCCCTCAGCTGATGAATCAGTCCTCCTCCATGTTGAGCACCACTTGGAGGAAGCACTGAGGGCAGCAAGGGCACAAAATGTACTCTGGGTGGGGGACTTCAATGTCCATCACCAAGAGTGGCTCGGTAGCACCACGACTGACCGAGCTGGCCGAGTCCTGAAGGACATAGCTGCCAGACTGGGCCTGCGGCAGGTGGTGAGCGAACCAACACGAGGGAAAAACTTACTTGACCTCGTCCTCACCAATCTACCTGTCGCAAATGCATCTGTCCATGACAGTATTGGTAGGAGTGACCACCGCACAGTCCTCGTGGAGATGAAATCCCGTCTTCGCACTGAGGACACCATCCAACGTGTTGTGTGCCACGACCACCGTGCTAAATGGGATAGATTCAGAACGGATCCAGCAGCTCAAAACTGTAAACAATTTTACAACACCAAGTTATAGTCCAGCAATTTTATTTTAAATTCACAAGCTTTCGGAGGCTTCCTCCTTCGTCAGGTAAATGTGGGCTCAAAACTGGGCATCCATGAGGTGCTGTGGGCCATCAGCAGCAGCAGAATTGTATTCCAGCACAATCTGTAACCTCATGGCCCGGCATATTCCTCACTCTACCATTACCAACAAGCCAGGGGATCAACCTTGGTTCAATGAGGAGTGTAGAAGGGCATGCCAGGAGCAGCACCAGGCGTACCTAAAAATGAGGTGCCAACCTGGTGAAGCTACAACTCAGGACTACATGCATGCTAAACAGCGGAAGCAACATGCTATAGACAGAGCTAAGCGATTCCACAACCAACGGATCAGATCAAAGCTCTGCAGTCCTGCCACATCCAGTCGTGAATTGTGGTGGACAATTAAACAACTAACGGGAGGAGGAGGCTCTGCAAACATCCCCATTCTCAATGATGGCGGAGTCCAGCACGTGAGTGCAAAAGACAAGGCTGAAGCGTTTGCAACCATCTTCAGCCAGAAGTGCCGAGTGGATAATCCATCTCGGCCTCCTCCCGATATCCCCACCATCACGGAAGCCAGTCTTCGGCCAATTCGATTCACTCCACGTGATATCAAGAAACGGCTGAGTGCACTGGATACAGCAAAGGCTATGGGCCCCGACAACATCCCAGCTGTAGTGCTGAAGACTTGTGCTCCAGAACTAGCTGCGCCTCTAGCCAAGCTGTTCCAGTACAGCTACAACACTGGCATCTACCCGACAATGTGGAAAATTGCCCAGGTATGTCCTGTCCACAAAACGCAGGACAAATCCAATCCGGCCAATTACCACCCCATCAGTCTACTCTCAATCATCAGCAAAGTGATGGAAGGTGTCGTCGACAGTGCTATCAAGCGGGACTTACTCACCAATAACCTGCTCACCGATGCTCAGTTTGGGTTCCGCCAGGACCACTCGGCTCCAGACCTCATTACAGCCTTGGTCCAAACATGGTCAAAAGAGCTGAATTCCAGAGGTGAGGTGAGAGTGACTGCCCTTGACATCAAGGCAGCATTTGACCGAGTGTGGCACCAAGGAGCCCTAGTAAAATTGAAGTCAATGGGAATCAGGGGGAAAACTCTCCAGTGGCTGGAGTCATACCTAGCACAAAGGAAGATGGTAGTGGTTGTTGGAGGCCAAGCATCTCAGCCCCAGGGCATTGCTGCAGGAGTTCCTCAGGGCAGTGTCCTAGGCCCAACCATCTTCAGCTGCTTCATCAATGACCTTCCCTCCATCATAAGGTCAGAAATGGGGATGTTCGCTGATGACTGCACAGTGTTCAGTTCCATTCGCAACCCCTCAGATAATGAAGCAGTCCGAGCCCGCATGCAGCAAGACCTGGACAACATCCAGGCTTGGGCTCATAAGAGGCAAGTAACATTCGCGCCAGATAAGTGCCAGGCAATGACCATCTCCAACAAGAGAGAGTCTAACCACCTCCCCTTGACATTCAACGGCATTACCATCGCCGAATCCCCCACCATCAACATCCTGGGGGTCACCATTGACCAGAAACTTAACTGGACCAGCCATATAAATACTGTGGCTACAAGAGCAGGTCAGAGGCTGGGTATTCTGCGGCGAGTGACTCACCTCCTGACTCCCCAAAGCCTTTCCACCATCTACAAGGCACAAGTCAGGAGTGTGATGGAATACTCTCCACTTGCCTGGATGAGTGCAGCTCCAACAACACTCAAGAAGCTCGACACCTTCCAAGATAAAGCAGCCCGCTTGATTGGCACCCCATCCACCACCCTAAACATTCACTCCCTTCACCACCGGCGCACTGTGGCTGCAGTGTGTACCATCCACAGGATGCACTGCAGCAACTCGCCAAGGCTTCTTCGACAGCACCTCCCAAACCCGCGACCTCTACCACCTAGAAGGACAAGGGCAGCAGGCGCATGGGAACAACACCACCTGCACGTTCCCCTCCAAGTCACACACCATCCCGACTTGGAAATATATCGCCGTTCCTTCATCGTCGCTGGGTCAAAATCCTGGAACTCCCTTCCTAACAGCACTGTGGGAGAACCGTCACCACACGGACTGCAGCGGTTCAAGAAGGCGGCTCACCACCACCTTCTCAAGGGCAATTAGGGATGGGCAATAAATGCCGGCCTTGCCAGCGACGCCCACATCCCGTGAACGAATAAAAAAATTTTTTTTTAAAAATCCCGGATAAAGGCATTGCTCACAATGGTCCCTCAGCACAGGGAGCAGGAGGTTTTGGGTTCTGTGCCTGTTGCTGCTCGACCTGCCCTGGGTGTATTTGATGGCGAAGTATAGAGGGAGCTCTATTCTGCATCTCACCTAAGCTGTACCTGGGAATATTTTGTGCTGACGCAGTGTCTGAAATGGAAAGTTTAATGAGGATTAAACTCGGAAGTGAAGAAAACGGACGATTTCAGTCATGTGCATTTGTGGAAACTGCCTGCACGAAGCTTTCAAACAGCTCAAAACAGGCAAACGTCAACATTAGGAATAAAATACCCCAATTCTGGCGGTGCGTTGGTGAAAATAGCTTTGAATTTGCATGATATGGGGGTGAGACTTTGCAGATTTCAACCCCAGATCTGCATTGTCAAACCATGAAACTTGACACGTTCAAAACACTAAGCAGCATTTCTTCAATGGTTTGCTTGGACCGCCATTCAGTCCATGAGAGCAGGGGCCTCTCACACTTCACATTGGAACTTCAGGGTATTCAGTAAACCAGCTGCTTGGTGAAACTGAGTATAAAACAGGAGGGCAATTAAATCCTGCCGAGGACAGAATAGATCACAGTGTAAACCAGGGAAGGTTTTCAGTCCAATCATCCTTCAGCACCTGACAATGTTGTAAATGATTTAATTGGATGAAAATAAGAAGCATTTGTTACTTTCCAAGTTCAATAGTTCAGTCCCTTCGTTGTCCATTGCCGATTGAATATAGTTCCACCCACACATGTACAGGATGGACCAGACCATCTCCCAGCTCCAACACCAAGGACACGGGCTGCAGCGTCCCCCCCACCACCACCGACTCGGGGCAACAAGGGATGGGCAAGGAATGCCAGCCTTGCCAGTGACGCCCACATCCTCAGAAGAAATAAAAAAACTTTGACTGTCTCCAACGACCCCGTTGCGAGATTTCACCGTCTGCACCAGATCTGGGACAACACACAAAACAGCAATGCCACGAAAATCACATCGAGCCAGTCTGGACCGCACCTCAGGGCAGAAAGCATCGACTCGAAACCAACAAAACTTCACAACTTCATCCATCATCACTCGTTGAATTACGAAGCAAGTTAACTGAATCGGATCTGTGTTTATTTTATTATATTAGATCTGCCAAAGAACAAGTGAGGGTCAGCATTCCTCGTCCAATGAAAAACAGCCCCGACAATACTGCGTATCCATCCCCAACTTACCCAGACTGTACTGCGTATCAATCCCCAACTTACCCAGACTGTACTGCGTGTCTATCCCCAACTTACCCAGACTGTACTGCGTATCAATCCCTAACTTACCCAGACTGTACTGCGTATCTATCCCTAACTTACCCAGACTGTACTGCGTATCTATCCCCAACTTACCCAGACTGTACTGCGTATCTATCCCCAACTTACCCAGACTGTACTGCGTATCAATCCCCAACTTACCCAGACTGTACTGCGTATCTATCCCCAACTTACCCAGACTGTACTGCGTATCTATCCCTAACTTACCCAGACTGTACTGCGTATCCATCCCCAACTTACCCAGACTGTACTGCGTATCTATCCCCAACTTATCCAGACTGTTCTGCGTATCCATCCCCAACTTACCCAGACTGTACTGCGTATCTATCCCCAACTTATCCAGACTGTACTGCGTATCCATCCCCAACTTACCCAGACTGTACTGCGTATCCATCCCTAACTTACCCAGACTGCACTGCGTATCCATCCCCAACTTACCCAGACTGTACTGCGTATCAATCCCCAACTTACCCAGACTGCACTGCGTATCCATCCCTAACTTACCCAGACTGTACTGCGTATCAATCCCCAACTTACCCAGACTGTACTGCGTATCTATCCCTAACTTACCCAGACTGTACTGCGTATCAATCCCCAACTTATCCAGACTGTACTGCGTATCTATCCCCAACTTACCCAGACTGTACTGCGTATCAATCCCCAACTTACCCAGACTGTACTGCGTATCCATCCCCAACTTACCCAGACTGTACTGCGTATCCATCCCCAACTTACCCAGACTGTACTGCGTATCTATCCCCAACTTATCCAGACTGTTCTGCGTATCCATCCCCAACTTACCCAGACTGTACTGCGTATCCATCCCTAACTTACCCAGACTGTACTGCGTATCAATCCCCAACTTACCCAGACTGTACTGCGTATCAATCCCCAACTTACCCAGACTGTACTGCGTATCTATCCCCAACTTACCCAGACTGTACTGCGTATCAATCCCCAACTTACCCAGACTGTACTGCGTATCTATCCCCAACTTACCCAGACTGTACTGCGTGTCTATCCCCAACTTACCCAGACTGTACTGCGTATCAATCCCTAACTTACCCAGACTGTACTGCGTATCTATCCCCAACTTACCCAGACTGTACTGCGTATCTATCCCCAACTTACCCAGACTGTACTGCGTATCTATCCCCAACTTACCCAGACTGTACTGCGTATCAATCCCCAACTTACCCAGACTGTACTGCGTATCTATCCCTAACTTACCCAGACTGTACTGCGTATCCATCCCCAACTTACCCAGACTGTACTGCGTATCTATCCCCAACTTATCCAGACTGTTCTGCGTATCCATCCCCAACTTACCCAGACTGTACTGCGTATCCATCCCTAACTTACCCAGACTGTACTGCGTATCAATCCCCAACTTACCCAGACTGTACTGCGTATCAATCCCCAACTTACCCAGACTGTACTGCGTATCAATCCCCAACTTACCCAGACTGTACTGCGTATCAATCCCCAACTTACCCAGACTGTACTGCGTATCTATCCCCAACTTACCCAGACTGTACTGCGTGTCTATCCCTAACTTACCCAGACTGTACTGCGTGTCAATCCCTAACTTACCCAGACTGTACTGCGTGTCTATCCCTAACTTACCCAGACTGTACTGCGTATCAATCACTAACTTACCCAGACTGTACTGCGTGTCTATCCCTAACTTACCCAGACTGTACTGCGTATCTATCCCTAACTTACCCAGACTGTACTGCGTATCAATCACTAACTTACCCAGACTGTACTGCGTATCAATCACTAACTTATCCAGACTGTACTGCGTGGCTATCCCTAACTTACCCAGACTGTACTGCGTATCAATCACTAACTTACCCAGACTGTACTGCGTATCAATCACTAACTTATCCAGACTGTACTGCGTGTCTATCCCTAACTTACCCAGACTGTACTGCGTGTCTATCCCTAACTTACCCAGACTGTACTGCGTATCTATCTATAACTTACCCAGACTGTACTGCGTTTCTATCCCTAACTTACCCGGACTGTACTGAGTATCTATCATTCATACCCTTTCTGCTATGTTACAGTAATGATAGTACACGTGCGTTATGTACTGGAGCTGTCTTTCCCAGGTTGGGGCTCTTGTGTTTGTACATCTCCTCGTGGCCTTGAGCTGATGTCAAATCCTACTGTCAGCTGAGAATTAAAATTACACTTGCTGGTTCTCATTTCCTTCACCTTTCTAACTCTGATTCCTTTGGCTTATTGTAACTAAGACCTTATAAATAGAACAGCTGTCCACTGGATTCTTGGCCTAATGGTCTTACACTCAGTCAACTCGAAAAACCCCATCCCAATTATTTTAAAGACTTCCCAGTTCCCCTTCAACTTTCTGGCCCACCTCTCAGATCCCAACTGCTTTTGAATTGGCTGCATCGCTGGGACAGCAAGGGACTGTGTTTCTTGTTATTGATATCTTGACACAGCTTTTAAGAGTGTCCAACAAGAAGTTAAGAATATTCACTTCCAAGAATCATCTACCAGAAGCGAGAGATGGACAGATGCATCAGTGGCTTCTATTTTTCTCTTGTGACAAGAAGGGAGGGATTTGGAAAAGTGTGTGCACTGATTAGGGCTTCAGGACTTTGTATTTTTCTGCTTTGCAAGAGCACTAATTGCTGTGGCCTGGGAAAAGCCTGCATGAGGACAAAAAGCAGCAAAAGCCTTCCTGTTGAAGCCTGAGAGAGGGCTGAAGACAGGAGTTTATATCTTTTAATTAAAGGAAAGAAACACGCTCCAAAGGACAGGTGAACTGTGAAGGGGAAGACAATAAAGGAAAAGTGCTTTGCTCGGGAGGTTCACTCCCTTCAGACCAATCCAATTCTGTCACCGTACATAGAAACATAGAAAATAGGAGCAAGAGTAGGCCATTCGGCCCTTCGGGCCTGCTCCGCCATTCAAAATGATCATGGCTGATCGTCTAACTCAGTACCTCGTTCCCGCTTTTTCCCCATATCCCTTGATCCCTTTTGCATTAAGAAATATATCTATCTCCTTCTTGAATACATCTAATGACTCGTCCTCCACTGCCTTCTGTGGTAGAGAATTCCACAGGTTCACCACCCTCTGAGTGAAGAAATTTCTCCTCATCTCGGTTCTAAATGGCAAACCCCGTATCCTGAGACTGTGACCCCTGGTTCTGGACTCCCCAGTCATCGGGAACATCCTCCCTGCATCTAGTCTGTCTGGTCCTGTTAGAATTTTATATGTTTCGATGAGATCACCTCTCATTCTTCTAAACTCTAGTGAATATAGGCCTAGTCGACCCGGTCTTTCCTCATACGTCAGTCCTGCCATCCCAGGAATCAGTCTGGTAAACCTTCGTTGCACTATCTCCATGGCAAGGACATCCTTCCTCAGATAAGGAGACCAAAACTGCACACAATGCTCCAGATGTGGTCTCACCAAGGCCCCTGTATAACTGCAGTAAGATATCCCTGCTCCTGTACTCAAATCCTCTTGCAATGAAAGCCAACATACTATTCACCTTCCTAACTGCTTGCTGCACCTGAATGCTCGCTTTCAGTGACTGGTGTACAAGGACACTCAGGTCTCGTTCCACCTCCCCTTTTCCCAATCTATCACCGTTCAGATAATAATCTGTCTTTCTGTTTTTACAACCAAAGTGGATAACCTCACATTTATCCACGTTATACTGCATCTGCCATGTTCTTGCCCACTCACCCAACTTGTCTAAATCACATTGGAGCCTCTTTGCATCCTCTTCACAGCTCACATTCCACCCCAGCTTTGTGAAGTGCCTTTCTCCCCTCGCTGGGCAAATGCTGCCTGTCCCCGACTTCCTTTCACTCTTTCTAGAATAACGTCACAGAAAATTGGACTAACAATTAAACGTGAACCCCTGATTGTCCAATATTGATTGAATGTTGAGCTTTCCCATCAATTCATTGTTAACTGTTTGTCAGATTAAGACTTTGTGACCTGCTTAAGAGTGAGTTCTTGTAAGCTTTGATTAAAAGCAACTGTTCAGACCTGATGTGAGAGGAGGTAATTGAGAACTTTAAGACCTAAAGTTCCCACTCACATAGTTAGACATTAAAATAAGTTTTGTGACCTGAGAGTGGATACTTCATCACAGCAGTGGGCAAAGGTGGGGAGCCAGCAGCTCTGGACCAGATCCACCATTCCCTGTTCAGTACTTCCCATTCCCTGGATCAGGGCGGATCATGAATATTTAATCAGAACTCTCCGGGCTTTCAGGTTCAGGAGACACTTGATCTGATCTCTGTTCACTGCGACAGGTTGTCTGATTAAAGTTAACGGATTGCTGGTTCCCTTCTGCTTTTTGACTGGAGTTCATCAGAGATACTTCATGTCCTGTCAGCTGTATTTAATCTGATGTGGAGATGCCGGTGATGGACTGGGGTTGACAATTGTAAACAATTTTACAACACCAAGTTATAGTCCAGCAATTTTATTTTAAATTCACAAGCTTTCGGAGGCTTCCTCCTTCCTCAGGTAAATTTACCTGAGGAAGGAGGAAGCCTCCGAAAGCTTGTGAATTTAAAATAAAATTGCTGGACTATAACTTGGTGTTGTAAAATTGTTTACAAGTATTTAATCTGCACAGAGCCTTTCCTGCATCTCTTAAGAAAAAGTCTGTCCAGACTGACTGTGGGCTGGATGTGGAGTCTGTCCTTTTGGTTTACATTTCAACATGTTCCTCACAGGGAGAAATCCAGGTGCCTTGTGGAAGTTCCATGAGTGACAGCAAGTAGAACTCTGCTGCATCTTCCTTTCAGCTGGAGCACCTGTTGTATCTGGGAGTTTACCTGAGCCCTGAGGAAGCCTGGCTGACAAACTGGACCGAGCGGAGGACGAAAACGTACTCACTTGCATGTTGCCTCGAGTGTTTCCATACAGAGTACAGAGTGTTGATAGGGAGCCGAGCCACTATCCAGGGTCTAAAATCCACACTTGGCCCTGACTCCAATGGGATGCATCAAGAAGGCACAAAAGCACAAGATGGTTCTGTCCATTCTGCCCTCCATTCAGATAGAGCTGCTCAACGGTACAAGACCTGAAAAATCCTTAGGAACCTTCATGTCACAACTAGAACCTTTTGGAAATCTGCTCTGTGCCACTCCACACTATCCACTTCCTCACCCTCATCTTCCACCCTCGAGAAACATCTGCAGAGTGGCGGGGGCAAGTGCAGCCACCAGAAAGCCCTGTGTTCGGGGACCTGGGTGGGGAGTGCTGCACCACTCAATGGCCACGTCACTTGAATCTTGGCTGTGTCCCCATTTTGTGAACAAGATAAATTTGTTTTTCATATTTATGAACAATGCCAGAGGTTGCAGCCCCTGAAGGGGAAACCTCTGGGACAACTTTCGCCACTCAGTGCAGAGGGGAGAGGAGCTCCTGGTGAAATCTACTGTCTCTCGGTCCAACAACAACTTCCATTTATCGAGTGCCTTTAATGGAGAAAAACAAACCCAAGGCACGTCAATCAGACAAGAAATTGACACCGAGCTAAAGAAGGAAACATCAGGACAGGTGACCAAAATTTTGTCTGAGTTCGGTTTCAAGGAGCAAATTAAAGGTAGAGAGGCGGAGAGGTTTAAGGAGGAATTCTAGAGGTTAGGGCCGAGATAACAGAAGTCAAGGCCGCCAATGACGGGCGAAGGAAGTGGGAAACACACAAGTGGCCAGAATTGGAGGAAAGCAAAATTCACAGAGGGATTTGAACTCAAGGATAAGGTTTAAAACTGACATGTTGGTTTTACTCTGTATCTAACCTGTGCTGTACCTGCCCTGGGAGTGTTTGATGGGACAGTGTAGAGGGAGCTTTACTCTGTATCTAACCCGTGCTGTACCTGCCCTGGGAGTGTTTGATGGGACAGTGTAGAGGGAGCTTTACTCTGTATCTAACCCTCTACCTGCCCTGGGAGTGTTTGATGGGACAGTGTAGAAGGAGCTTTACTCTGTATCTAACCCGTGCTGTACCTGCCCTGGGAGTGTTTGATGGGACAGTGTAGAGGGAGCTTTACTCTGTATCTAACCCGTGCTGTACCTGCCCTGGGAGTGTTTGATGGGACAGTGTAGAGCGAGCTTTACTCTGTATCTAACCCGTGCTGTACCTGCCCTGGGAGTGTTTGATGGGACAGTGTAGAGGGAGCTTTACTCTGTATCTAACCCGTGCTGTACCTGCCCTGGGAGTGTTTGATGGGACAGTGTAGAGGGAGCTTTACTCTGTATCTAACCCTCTACCTGCCCTGGGAGTGTTTGATGGGACAGTGTAGAAGGAGCTTTACTCTGTATCTAACCCGTGCTGTACCTGCCCTGGGAGTGTTTGATGGGACAGTGTAGAGGGAGCTTTACTCTGTATCTAACCCTGTACCTGCCCTGGGAGTGTTTGATGGGACAGTGTAGAAGGAGCTTTACTCTGTATCTAACCCGATACCTGCCCTGGGAGTGTTTCATTCTTTCACTGGCCAGCTGGAATGTCACATTTTCCTCCGACTAATTTTCTTCAATTGTACCGCAGAAAATATTCACATCACAATGAACCGAGCTCGTTGTCTTACAGAAATAGTTTTTAATCAGCTGGAGGAGTTGAGAGCTGAATTGTCACCAGACACAGACACAGTATTTCACAGACGGGGCGTTCACCTGCATCACACTGTTGGATTTACAGAAACGAGTCAATCAATAAAATATCATCAGATACAAAGGATCCGAAATCTTAACTATTTAAAACATGAGTTGCACCCTGGGAATTTGCCTCCCTCTCGATAGACGATGGAAAGAGCTGAGAGTTTTAAGACCATGCATTGCCCCTGTGGAAGAAAACCAGAAACTATTCAACTGTTTTGGTTTATTTTCAATAGTAATTACCTGTAGAAAACTATTCTAAAGATGATGAACATTTCACATATTGTCTCCTTAAATTGAAATGCTGCCTTTACCCAAAGGGCTTGTTTTTAATTCACATTTCTAATTACATTTATTCAAGTTTTCTCTGGTGCCAGACTGTGGAAGTTTCATTGTCTTGTGCTGTTTCCGGCCTGTGGCTTTGCTTCTTCTTCCTCAACCCCTCTTGTTGGAATCAAGAATGTCCTGAGGCCAGTCCGTCTGAAGCCACTGTTTGATCCCCTTTGTTTGAGAAGTTACAGTGGAAAGTTCAGCAGCAGCAACAGGGCAGCATAATAAACTAGTGTGTTGTCCTTTCACATCAGGCATTCGCTGCAGACCAAACTGATGGAAAGTCCAACTGTTTTCTGGCTTCAAAGATCCTACATGAAATGAGTTTACAGTTTGAACCCAGATCCCATTGGATGTCAGTCCACAGTACAAAAGTTGCTCTAATTTAGCACTAGGAATATCTGCTGTGGGACAAACAGGCAGAGAAGGGGTGTGCTCAACTATTACCACTCCGATACTCTGTTGGAGCAGAACATTTACCCTGAATCTAACCCGTGCTGTACCTGCCCTGGGAGTGTTTGATGGGGCAGTGTAGAAGGAGCTTTACTCTGTATCTAACCCTGTACCTGCCCTGGGAGTGTTTGATGGGAGAGTGTAGAGGGAGCTTTACTCTGTATCTAACCCGTGCTGTACCTGCCCTGGGAGTGTTTTCGGCTGATGGATATAATTTAATCTCTGTACTATTTTAGCAGAATGACTAAATGAGTCATTTTAAAGAAGTTAACAAGTTCATTTAAATACCACAGACAGGAATCTAACACTAATGTTAACCAATGAACGAATAGTGCCACAGGGTTAATGGTGCTGCCTGTGATAGCCAGTGCTGGTCCGCAGCCCTCACCTGATTGGGGGGAGAAAAGAAAAAAACAGTTTGGGGGAGAAAAAAAAAGGAAATTTGTTGACGAGTAAATTTAAAATTACTTTGAGAACAGCACTTCATTCATAAAAATCATCAATTGTTCACTTTAGTTACTCCGTGTTTCTGAAGGACAAACAGGGATTGACAGTAACAGAATCAGGGTTTGGAAACCCCCACAAGTGAGTCTGAGGCCCATCTTTGCTCAGTTTCGTGCCCTGGGTTTAAAGCCATCTGATGTCCTCGTTAATGGATTCCTCTCACATCTCACACTCAACCCAGGTTCCCTTGAATGCACATCCTGCACTGAATACCCAATGCCAGCTTTCACTGTTTGGTCTTTTCCTACTCGAGTTGTTTGGCTCCAGTTGGGCTCGTCTTCTACATTTGCTCCGTATCGGGCTTGTCCAATGATTCTCGCTAATTTTCCTGCACTCCTCATCAACGAATCCCTCTTGTCTCACAGCTTTCTCATTAAACAGAGTTCATTGGTCATCTCAAGCCATGGGCCAAGAGCAACCAGTGAAACAACATCAGAGCAAATTCAGAGCACAGAGCTGTGGGAAGAGAGCAGAAGGAGAGGAACAAACACATGGAGTGCTGCAGTGATTGAGGGCACACAACTCACAGACAAGAGGGAAGAACCATGGGATTGAGGGAAGGAAGGGCACAATGACTGATTAGGGGAAGCAGGCACGTTTCACCATCGAGAATGTGAGTGAGCTGAGAACGCAGAAAAACAGTGTGATTGTTTATCACAGAATAATGGAAGGCACAGAACTGCAAAATTAACAGAAGAAGAGCCATGGGCAAGAGAGATAGAGTGATCACAGACAAAGGACAGAGTGTAAAACCAGGGAGAGAGAGTGATCACAGACAAAGGACAGAGTGGAAAACCAGGGAGAGAGTGATCACAGACAAAGGAGAGTGTAAAACCAGGGGGAGAGAGTGATCACAGACAAAGGACAGAGTGTAAAACAAGGGAGAGAGAGTGATCACAGACGAAGGACAGAGTGGAAAACCAGGGAGAGAGAGTGATCACAGACAAAGGACAGAGTGGAAAACCAGGGAGAGAGTGATCACAGACAAAGGAGAGTGTAAAACCAGGGAGAGAGTGATCACAGACAAGGGACAGACTGTAAAACCAGGGGGAGAGAGTGATCACAGACAAGGGACAGAGTGTAAAACCAGGGAGAGAGAGTGATCACAGACAAAGGACAGAGTGTAAAACCAGGGAGAGAGAGTGATCACAGACAAAGGACAGAGTGGAAAACCAGGGAGAGAGAGTGATCACAGACAAAGGACAGAGTGTAAAACCAGGGGGAGAGAGAGTGATCACAGACAAAGGACAGAGTGGAAAACCAGGGAGAGAGAGTGATCACAGACAAAGGACAGAGTGTAAAACCAGGGAGAGAGAGTGATCACAGACAAAGGACAGAGTGTAAAACCAGGGGGAGAGAGTGATCACAGACAAAGGACAGAGTGTAAAACCAGGGAGAGAGAGTGATCACAGACAAAGGACAGAGTGGAAAACCAGGGAGAGAGTGATCACAGACAAAGGACAGAGTGTAAAACCAGGGAGAGAGAGCGATCACAGACAAAGGACAGAGTGGAAAACCAGGGACAGAGAGTGATCACAGACAAGGGACAGACTGTAAAACCAGGGAGAGAGAGTGATCACAGACAAAGGACAGACTGTAAAACCATGGGGAGACAGTGATCACAGACAAAGGACAGACTGTAAAACCAGGGGAAGAGAGTGATCACAGACAAAGGACAGACTGTAAAACCTGGGAGAGAGTGATCACAGACAAAGGACAGACTGTAAAACCAGGGGTAGAGAGTGATCACAGACAAAGGACAGACTGTAAAACCAGGGGAAGAGAGTGATCACAGACAAAGGACAGAGTGTAAAACCAGGGAGAAAGTGATCACAGATAAAGGAGAGTGTAAAACCAGGGGGAGAGAGTGATCACAGACAAAGGACAGAGTGTAAAACCAGGGAGAGAGTGATCACAGACAAAGGACAGAGTGTAAAACCTGGGAGAGAGAGTGATCACAGACAAAGGACAGAGTGTAAAACCTGGGAGAGAGTGATCACAGACAAAGGACAGAGTGTAAAACCAGGGAGAGACAGTGATCACAGACAAAGGACAGAGTGTAAAACCAGGGAGAAAGTGATCACAGATAAAGGAGAGTGTAAAATCAGGGAGAGAGAGTGATCACAGACAAAGGACAGAGTGTAAAACCAGGGAGAGAGAGTGATCACAGACAAAGGACTGAGTGTAAAACCTGGGAGAGAGAGTGATCACAGACAAAGGACAGAGTGTAAAACCTGGGAGAGAGTGATCACAGACAAAGGACAGAGTGTAAAACCAGGGAGAGACAGTGATCACAGACAAAGGACAGAGTGTAAAACCAGGGAGAAAGTGATCACAGATAAAGGAGAGTGTAAAACCAGGGAGAGAGAGTGATCACAGACAAAGGACAGAGTGTAAAACCAGGGGGAGAGAGTGATCACAGACAAAGGTCAGAGTGTAAAACCTGGGAGAGAGTGATCACAGACAAAGGACAGAGTGTAAAACCAGGGAGAGAGAGTGATCACAGACAAAGGACTGAGTGTAAAACCTGGGAGAGAGAGTGATCACAGACAAAGGACTGAGTGTAAAACCTGGGAGAGAGAGTGATCACAGACAAAGGACAGAGTGTAAAACCAGGGAGAGACAGTGATCACAGACAAAGGACAGAGTGTAAAACCAGGGAGAAAGTGATCACAGACAAAGGAGAGTGTAAAACCAGGGAGAGAGAGTGATCACAGACAAAGGACAGAGTGTAAAACCAGGGGGAGAGAGTGATCACAGACAAAGGTCAGAGTGTAAAACCAGGGAGAGAGAGTGATCACAGACAAAGGACAGAGTGTAAAACCAGGGGGAGAGAGTGATCACAGACAAAGGACAGAGTGTAAAACCAGGGAGAGAGAGTGATCACAGACAAAGGACAGAGTGTAAAACCAGGGAGAGAGAGTGATCACAGACAAAGGACAGAGTGTAAAACCAGGGAGAGAGAGTGATCACAGACAAAGGTCAGAGTGTAAAACCTGGGGGAGAGTGATCACAGACAAAGGACAGAGTGTAAAACCAGGGAGAGAGAGTGATCACAGACAAAGGACAGAGTGTAAAACCATGGGGAGAGAGTGATCACAGACAAAGGACAGAGTGTAAAACCTGGGAGAGAGAGAATGATCCCAGACAAAGGACAGACTGTAAAACCATGGAGAGAGAGTGATCACAGACAAAGGACAGAGTGTAAAACCAGGGAGAGAGAGTGATCACAGACAAAGGACAGAGTGTAAAACCAGGGAGAGAGAGTGATCAAAGACAAAGGAGAGTGTAAAACAAGGGAGAGAGAGTGATCACAGACGAAGGACAGAGTGCAAAACCTGAGAGAGAGAGTGATCACAGACAAAGGAGAGTGTAAAACAAGGGAGAGAGAGTGATCACAGACGAAGGACAGAGTGTAAAACCAGGGGGAGAGAGTGATCACAGACAAAGGACTGAGTGCAAAACCTGGGAGAGAGTGTGATCACAGACAAAGGACAGAGTGTAAAACCAGGGAGAGAGAGTGATCACAGACAAAGGACTGAGTGCAAAACCTGGGAGAGAGTGATCACAGACAATGGACAGAGTGTAAAACCAGGAAGAGAGTGAACACAGACAAAGGACAGAGTGTAAAACCAGGGAGAGAGAGAGATCACAGACAAAGGACAGAGTGTAAAACCAGGGAGAGAGTGAACACAGACAAAGGACAGAGTGTAAAACCAGGGAGAGAGAGTGATCACAGACAAAGGACAGAGTGGAAAACCAGGGAGAGAGTGATCACAGACAAGGGACAGAGTGTAAAACCAGGGAGAGAGTGATCACAGACAAAGGAGAGTGTAAAACCAGGGAGAGAGTGATCACAGACAAGGGACAGACTGTAAAACCAGGGGGAGAGAGTGATCACAGACAAGGGACAGAGTGTAAAACCAGGGAGAGAGAGTGATCACAGACAAAGGACAGAGTGTAAAACCAGGGAGAGAGAGTGATCACAGACAAAGGACAGAGTGTAAAACCAGGGGGAGAGAGAGTGATCACAGACAAAGGACAGAGTGGAAAACCAGGGAGAGAGAGTGATCACAGACAAAGGACAGAGTGTAAAACCAGGGAGAGAGAGTGATCACAGACAAAGGACAGAGTGTAAAACCAGGGGGAGAGAGTGATCACAGACAAAGGACAGAGTGTAAAACCAGGGAGAGAGAGTGATCACAGACAAAGGACAGAGTGGAAAACCAGGGAGAGAGTGATCACAGACAAAGGACAGAGTGGAAAACCAGGGAGAGAGAGTGATCACAGACAAAGGACAGAGTGGAAAACCAGGGAGAGAGAGTGATCACAGACAAAGGACAGAGTGGAAAACCAGGGAGAGAGAGCGATCACAGACAAAGGACAGAGTGGAAAACCAGGGACAGAGAGTGATCACAGACAAGGGACAGACTGTAAAACCATGGGGAGACAGTGATCACAGACAAAGGACAGACTGTAAAACCAGGGGAAGAGAGTGATCACAGACAAAGGACAGACTGTAAAACCTGGGAGAGAGTGATCACAGACAAAGGACAGACTGTAAAACCAGGGGTAGAGAGTGATCACAGACAAAGGACAGACTGTAAAACCAGGGGAAGAGAGTGATCACAGACAAAGGACAGAGTGTAAAACCAGGGAGAAAGTGATCACAGATAAAGGAGAGTGTAAAACCAGGGGGAGAGAGTGATCACAGACAAAGGACAGAGTGTAAAACCAGGGAGAGAGTGATCACAGACAAAGGACAGAGTGTAAAACCTGGGAGAGAGAGTGATCACAGACAAAGGACAGAGTGTAAAACCTGGGAGAGAGTGATCACAGACAAAGGACAGAGTGTAAAACCAGGGAGAGACAGTGATCACAGACAAAGGACAGAGTGTAAAACCAGGGAGAAAGTGATCACAGATAAAGGAGAGTGTAAAATCAGGGAGAGAGAGTGATCACAGACAAAGGACAGAGTGTAAAACCAGGGAGAGAGAGTGATCACAGACAAAGGACTGAGTGTAAAACCTGGGAGAGAGAGTGATCACAGACAAAGGACAGAGTGTAAAACCAGGGAGAGAGAGTGATCACAGACAAAGGACTGAGTGTAAAACCTGGGAGAGAGAGTGATCACAGACAAAGGACAGAGTGTAAAACCTGGGAGAGAGTGATCACAGACAAAGGACAGAGTGTAAAACCAGGGAGAGACAGTGATCACAGACAAAGGACAGAGTGTAAAACCAGGGAGAAAGTGATCACAGATAAAGGAGAGTGTAAAACCAGGGAGAGAGAGTGATCACAGACAAAGGACAGAGTGTAAAACCAGGGGGAGAGAGTGATCACAGACAAAGGTCAGAGTGTAAAACCTGGGAGAGAGTGATCACAGACAAAGGACAGAGTGTAAAACCAGGGAGAGAGAGTGATCACAGACAAAGGACTGAGTGTAAAACCTGGGAGAGAGAGTGATCACAGACAAAGGACAGAGTGTAAAACCAGGGAGAGAGAGTGATCACAGACAAAGGACTGAGTGTAAAACCTGGGAGAGAGAGTGATCACAGACAAAGGACAGAGTGTAAAACCAGGGAGAGACAGTGATCACAGACAAAGGACAGAGTGTAAAACCAGGGAGAAAGTGATCACAGACAAAGGAGAGTGTAAAACCAGGGAGAGAGAGTGATCACAGACAAAGGACAGAGTGTAAAACCAGGGGGAGAGAGTGATCACAGACAAAGGTCAGAGTGTAAAACCAGGGAGAGAGAGTGATCACAGACAAATGACAGAGAGTAAAACCAGGGGGAGAGAGTGATCACAGACAAAGGACAGAGTGTAAAACCAGGGAGAGAGAGTGATCACAGACAAAGGACAGAGTGTAAAACCAGGGAGAGAGAGTGATCACAGACAAAGGACAGAGTGTAAAACCAGGGAGAGAGAGTGATCACAGACAAAGGTCAGAGTGTAAAACCTGGGGGAGAGTGATCACAGACAAAGGACAGAGTGTAAAACCAGGGAGAGAGAGTGATCACAGACAAAGGACAGAGTGTAAAACCATGGGGAGAGAGTGATCACAGACAAAGGACAGAGTGTAAAACCTGGGAGAGAGAGAATGATCCCAGACAAAGGACAGACTGTAAAACCATGGAGAGAGAGTGATCACAGACAAAGGACAGAGTGTAAAACCAGGGAGAGAGAGTGATCACAGACAAAGGACAGAGTGTAAAACCAGGGAGAGAGAGTGATCAAAGACAAAGGAGAGTGTAAAACAAGGGAGAGAGAGTGATCACAGACGAAGGACAGAGTGCAAAACCTGAGAGAGAGAGTGATCACAGACAAAGGAGAGTGTAAAACAAGGGAGAGAGAGTGATCACAGACGAAGGACAGAGTGTAAAACCAGGGGGAGAGAGTGATCACAGACAAAGGACTGAGTGCAAAACCTGGGAGAGAGTGATCACAGACAAAGGACAGAGTGTAAAACCAGGGAGAGAGAGTGATCACAGACAAAGGACTGAGTGCAAAACCTGGGAGAGAGTGATCACAGACAATGGACAGAGTGTAAAACCAGGAAGAGAGTGAACACAGACAAAGGACAGAGTGTAAAACCAGGGAGAGAGAGAGATCACAGACAAAGGACAGAGTGTAAAACCAGGGAGAGAGTGAACACAGACAAAGGACAGAGTGTAAAACCAGGGAGAGAGAGAGATCACAGACAAAGGACAGAGTGTAAAACCAGGGAGAGAGTGAACACAGACAAAGGACAGAGTGTAAAACCAGGGGGAGAGAGTGATCACAGACAAAGGACAGAGTGTAAAACCAGGGGGAGACAGTGATCACAGACAAAGGACAGAGTGTAAAACCAGGGGGAGAGAGTGATCACAGACAAAGGATAGAGTGTAAAACTAGGGAGAGAGTGAACACAGACAAAGGACAGAGTGTAAAACCAGGGAGAGAGTGAACACAGACAAAGAACAGAGTGTAAAACCAGGGAGAGAGTGATCACAGACAAAGGACAGAGTGTAAAACCAGGGAGAGAGAGTGATCACAGACAAAGGACAGACTGCAAAACCTGGGAGAGAGTGATCACAGACAAAGGACAGAGTGTAAAACCAGGGAGAAAGTGATCACAGATAAAGGAGAGTGTAAAACCAGGGGGAGAGAGTGATCACAGACAAAGGACAGAGTGTAAAACAAGGGAGAGAGAGTGATCACAGACGAAGGACAGAGTGTAAAACAAGGGAGAGAGAGTGATCACAGACAAAGGACAGAGTGTGAAACCAGGGGGAGAGAGTGATCATAGACAACGGACAGAGTGTAAAAACAGGGAGAGAGAGTGATCACAGACAAAGGACAGAGTGTAAAACAAGGGAGAGAGAGTGATCACAGACAAAGGACAGAGTGTAAAACCAGGGGGAGAGAGTGATCACAGACAAAGGACAGAGTGTAAAACCAGGGGGAGAGAGTGATCACAGACAAAGGACACAGTGTAAAAACAGGGAGAGAGAGTGATCACAGACAAAGGACGGAGTGTAAAACCAGGGAGAAAGAGTGATCACAGACAAAGGACAGACTGTAAAACCTGGGGGAGAGAGTGATCACAGACAAAGGACTGAGTGTAAAACCTGGGAGAGAGAGTGATCACAGACAAAGGACTGAGTGTAAAACCAGGGAGAGAGAGTGATCACAGACAAGGGACAGAGTGTAAAACCAGAGAGATGGAGTGATCAGAGACAAAGGACAAAGTGCAAAACCATGGGGAGAGAGAGTGATCACAGAAAAAGGACAGAGTGTAAAACCAGGAAGAGAGTGAACACAGACAAAGGACAGAGTGTAAAACCAGGCGGAGAGAGTGATCACAGACAAAGGACGGAGTGTAAAACCAGGGAGAGAGAGTGATCCCACACAAAGGACAGACTGTAAAACCATGGGGAGAGAGTGATCACAGACAAAGGACAGAGTGTAAAACCATGGGGAGAGAGTGATCACAGACAAAGGACAGAGTGCAAAACCAGGGTGAGAGAGTGATCACAGACAAAGGACAGAGTGTAAAACCATGGGGAGAGAGTGATCACAGACAAAGGACAGAGTGTAAAACCAGGGAGAGAGAGTGATCACAGACAAAGGACTGAGTGCAAAACCTGGGAGAGAGTGATCACAAACAAAGGACAGAGTGTAATACAAGGGAGAGAGTGATCACAGACAAAGGACATAGTGTAAAACTATGGGGAGAGAGTGATCACAGAAAAAGGACAGAGTGTAAAACCAGGAAGAGAGTGAACACAGACAAAGGACAGAGTGTAAAACCAGGGGGAGAGAGTGATCACAGACAAAGGACGGAGTGTAAAACCGGGGAGAGAGAGAGATCACAGACAAAGGACAGAGTGTAAAACCAGGGAGAGAGTGAACACAGACAAAGGACAGAGTGTAAAACCAGGGGGAGAGAGTGATCACAGACAAAGGACAGAGTGTAAAACCAGGGGGAGACAGTGATCACAGACAAAGGACAGAGTGTAAAACCAGGGGGAGAGACTGATCACAGACAAAGGACAGACTGCAAAACCTGGGAGAGAGTGATCACAGACAAAGGACAGAGTGTAAAACCTGGGAGAGAGTGATCACAGACAAAGGACAGAGTGTAAAAACAGGGAGAAAGTGATCACAGATAAAGGAGAGTGTAAAACCAGGGGGAGAGAGTGATCACAGACAAAGGACAGAGTGTAAAACAAGGGAGAGAGAGTGATCACAGACAAAGGACAGAGTGCAAAACCAGGGGGAGAGAGTGATCACAGACAAAGGACAGAGTGTAAAAACAGGGAGAGAGAGTGATCACAGACGAAGGACAGAGTGTAAAACAATGGAGAGAGAGTGATCACAGACAAAGGACAGAGTGTAAAACAAGGGAGAGAGAGTGATCACAGACGAAGGACAGAGTGTAAAACAAGGGAGAGAGAGTGATCACAGACAAAGGACAGAGTGCAAAACCAGGGGGAGAGAGTGATCACAGACAAAGGACAGAGTGTAAAAACAGGGAGAGAGAGTGATCGCAGACAAAGGACAGAGTGTAAAACAATGGAGAGAGAGTGATCACAGACAAAGGACAGAGTGTAAAACCAGGGGGAGAGAGTGATCACAGACAAAGGACAGAGTGTAAAACCAGGGAGAGAGAGTGATCACAGACAAAGGACAGAGTGTAAAACCAGGGGGAGAGAGTGATCACAGACAAAGGACACAGTGTAAAAACAGGGAGAGAGAGTGAACACAGACAAAGGACAGAGTGTAAAAACAGGGAGAAAGTGATCAGAGATAACGGAGAGTGCAAAACCAGGGAGAGAGAGTGATCACAGACAAAGGACGGAGTGTAAAATCAGGGAGAGAGAGTGATCACAGACAAAGGACAGACTGTAAAACCTGGGAGAAAGTGATCACAGACAAAGGACTGAGTGTAAAACCTGGGAGAGAGAGTGATCACAGACAAAGGACAGACTGTAAAACCAGGGAGAGAGTGATCACAGACAAAGGACAGAGTGTAAAACCAGGGGGAGAGAGTGATCACAGACAAAGGACTGAGTGTAAAACCAGGGGGAGAGAGTGATCACAGACAAAGGACAGAGTGTAAAACCAGGGGGAGACAGTGATCACAGACAAAGGACAGAGTGTAAAACCAGGGAGAGAGAGTGATCACAGACAAAGGACAGACTGCAAAACCCGGGAGAGAGTGATCACAGACAAAGGACAGAGTGTAAAACCTGGGAGAGAGTGATCACAGACAAAGGACAGAGTGTAAAACCAGGGAGAAAGTGATCACAGATAAAGGAGAGTGTAAAACCAGGGGGAGAGAGTGATCACAGACAAAGGACAGAGTGTAAAACAAGGGAGAGAGAGTGATCACAGACGAAGGACAGAGTGTAAAACAAGGGAGAGAGAGTGATCACAGACAAAGGACAGAGTGCAAAACCAGGGGGAGAGAGTGATCACAGACAAAGGACAGAGTGTAAAAACAGGGAGAGAGTGATCACAGACAAAGGACAGAGTGCAAAACCAGGGAGAGAGAGTGATCACAGACGAAGGACAGAGTGTAAAACAATGGAGAGAGAGTGATCACAGACAAAGGACAGAGTGCAAAACCAGGGAGAGAGAGTGATCACAGACGAAGGACAGAGTGTAAAACAATGGAGAGAGAGTGATCACAGACAAAGGATAGAGTGTAAAACCAGGGGGAGAGAGTGATCACAGACAAAGGACAGAGTGTAAAACCAGGGGGAGAGAGTGATCACAGACAAAGGACACAGTGTAAAAACAGGGAGAGAGAGTGAACACAGACAAAGGACAGAGTGTAAAAACAGGGAGAAAGTGATCAGAGAGAACGGAGAGTGCAAAACCAGGGAGAGAGAGTGATCACAGACAAAGGACGGAGTGTAAAACCAGGGAGAGAGAGTGATCACAGACAAAGGACAGACTGTAAAACCTGGGAGAGAGAGTGATCACAGACAAAGGACTGAGTGTAAAACCTGGGAGAGAGAGTGATCACAGACAAAGGACTGAGTGTAAAACCAGGGAGAGAGAGTGATCACAGACAAGGGACAGAGTGTAAAACCAGGGAGATGGAGTGATCAGAGACAAAGGACAAAGTGTAATACCAGGGGGAGAGTGATCACAGACAAAGGACAGAGTGTAAAATCAGGGGGAGAGAGTGATCACAGACAAAGGAGAGTGTAAAACCAGGGAGAGAGAGTGATCACAGACAAAGGACAGAGTGTTAAACCAGGGAGAGAGAGCGATCACAGACAAAGGACAGAGTGTAAAACCAGGGAGAGACAGTGATCACAGACAAAGGACAGTGTGTAAAACCAGGGGGAGAGAGTGATCACAGACAAAAGACAGAGTGTAAAACCAGGGGGAGAGAGTGATCACAGACAAAGGACAGAGTGTAAAACCAGGGGGAGAGAGTGATCACAGACAAAAGACAGAGTGTCAAACCGGGGGGAGAGAGTGATCACAGACAAAGGACAGAGTGTAAAATCAGGGGGAGAGAATGAACACAGACAAAGGACAGAGTGTAAAAAGCGGGGAGAGAGAGTGATCACAAACAAAGGATAGAGTGTAAAACCAGGGAGAGAGTGAACACAGACAAAGGACAGAGTCCAAAACCAGGGGGAGAGAGTGATCACAGACAAAGGACAGAGTGTAAAACCAGGGAGAGAGAGTGATCACAGACAAAGGACAGAGTGTTAAACCAGGGAGAGAGAGTGATCACAGACAAAGGACAGAGTGTAAAACCAGGGAGAGAGAGTGATCACAGACAAAGGACAGTGTGTAAAACCAGGGGGAGAGAGTGATCACAGACAAAAGACAGAGTGTCAAACCGGGGGGAGGGAGTGATCACAGACAAAGGACAGAGTGTAAAATCAGGGGGAGAGAGTGATCACAGACAAAGGACAGAGTGTAAAACCAGGGAGAGTGATCACAGACAAAGGACAGAGTGTAAAAACAGGGAGAGAGTGTGATCACAGACAAGGGACAGAGTGTAAAACCAGGGAGAGAGAGTGATCAGAGACAAAGGACAGAGTGTAAAAACAGGGAGAGAGAGTGATCACAGACAAGGGACAGAGTGTAAAACCAGGGGGAGAGAGTGATCACAGACAAACGACAGATTGTAAAACCAGGGAGAGAGAGTGATCACAGAAAAAGGACAGAGTGTAAAACCATGGAGAGAGTGATCACAGACAAGGGACAGAGTGTAAAACCAGGGGGAGAGAGTGATCACAGACAAAGGACAGAGTGCAAAACCAGGGAGAGAGTGATCACAGACAAAGGACAGAGTGTAAAACCAGGGAGAGTGAGTGATCACAGACAAAGGACAGAGTGTAAAACCAGTGGGAGAGAGTGATCACAGACAAAGGACAGAGTGTAAAACCAGGGAGAGAGTGATCACAGACAAAGGACAGAGTGTAAAACCAGGGAGAGAGTGATCACAGACAAAGGACAGAGTGTAAAACCAGGGTGAGAGAGTGATCACAGACAATGGACAAAGTGCAAAACCAGGGAGAGAGTGATCACAGACAAAGGACAGAGTGTAAAACCAGGGGGAGAGAGTGATCACAGACAAACGACAGATTGTAAAACCAGGGAGAGAGAGTGATCACAGAAAAAGGACAGAGTGTAAAACCATGGAGAGAGTGATCACAGACAAGGGACAGAGTGTAAAACCAGGGGGAGAGAGTGATCACAGACAAAGGACAGAGTGCAAAACCAGGGAGAGAGTGATCACAGACAAAGGACAGAGTGTAAAACCAGGGAGAGTGAGTGATCACAGACAAAGGACAGAGTGTAAAACCAGTGGGAGAGAGTGATCACAGACAAAGGACAGAGTGTAAAACCAGGGAGAGAGTGATCACAGACAAAGGACAGAGTGTAAATCCAGGGACAGAGTGAACACAGACAAAGGACAGAGTGTAAAACCAGGGAGAGAGAGTGATCACAGACAAAGGACAGAGTGTTAAACCAGGGAGTGAGAGTGATCACAGACAAAGGACAGAGTGTGAAACCAGGGAGAGAGAGTGATCACAGACAATGGACAAAGTGCAAAACCAGGGAGAGAGTGTGATCACAGACAAGGGACAGAGTGTAAAACCAGGGAGAGAGAGTGATCACAGACAAAGGACAGAGTGTTAAACCAGGGAGTGAGAGTCATCACAGACAAAGGACAGAGTGTGAAACCAGGGAGAGAGAGTGATCACAGACAATGGACAAAGTGCAAAACCAGGGAGAGAGTGATCACAGACAAAGGACTGAGTGTAAAACCAGGGAGAGAGAGTGATCACAGACAAGGGACAGAGTGTAAAACCAGGGAGAGAGAGTGATCAGAGACAAAGGACAGAGTGTAATACCAGGGGGAGAGTGATCACAGACAAAGGACAGAGTGTAAAATCAGGGGGAGAGAGTGATCACAGACAAAGGAGAGTGTAAAACCAGGGAGAGAGAGTGATCACAGACAAAGGACAGAGTGTTAAACCAGGGAGAGAGAGCGATCACAGACAAAGGACAGAGTGTAAAACCAGGGAGAGACAGTGATCACAGACAAAGGACAGTGTGTAAAACCAGGGGGAGAGAGTGATCACAGACAAAAGACAGAGTGTCAAACCGGGGGGAGAGAGTGATCACAGACAAAGGACAGAGTGTAAAACCAGGGGGAGAGAGTGATCACAGACAAAAGACAGAGTGTCAAACCGGGGGGAGAGAGTGATCACAGACAAAGGACAGAGTGTAAAATCAGGGGGAGAGAATGAACACAGACAAAGGACAGAGTGTAAAAAGCGGGGAGAGAGAGTGATCACAAACAAAGGATAGAGTGTAAAACCAGGGACAGAGTGAACACAGACAAAGGACAGAGTGTAAAACCAGGGAGAGAGAGTGATCACAGACAAAGGACAGAGTGTTAAACCAGGGAGTGAGAGTGATCACAGACAAAGGACAGAGTGCAAAACCAGGGAGAGAGTGATCACAGACAAAGGACAGAGTGTAAAACCAGGGGGAGAGAGTGATCACAGACAAAGGACAGAGTGTAAAACCAGTGGGAGAGAGTGATCACAGACAAAGGACAGAGTGTAAAACCAGGGAGAGAGTGATCACAGACAAAGGACAGAGTGTAAAACCAGGGAGAGTGAGTGATCACAGACAAAGGACAGAGTGTAAAACCAGTGGGAGAGAGTGATCACAGACAAAGGACAGAGTGTAAAACCAGGGAGAGAGTGATCACAGACAAAGGACAGAGTGTAAATCCAGGGACAGAGTGAACACAGACAAAGGACAGAGTGTAAAACCAGGGAGAGAGAGTGATCACAGACAAAGGACAGAGTGTTAAACCAGGGAGAGAGAGTGATCACAGACAATGGACAAAGTGCAAAACCAGGGAGAGAGTGTGATCACAGACAAGGGACAGAGTGTAAAACCAGGGAGAGAAGAGTGATCACAGACAAAGGACAGAGTGTTAAACCAGGGAGTGAGAGTCATCACAGACAAAGGACAGAGTGTGAAACCAGGGAGAGAGAGTGATCACAGACAATGGACAAAGTGCAAAACCAGGGAGAGAGTGATCACAGACAAAGGACTGAGTGTAAAACCAGGGAGAGAGAGTGATCACAGACAAGGGACAGAGTGTAAAACCAGGGAGTTGGAGTGATCAGAGACAAAGGACAAAGTGTAATACCAGGGGGAGAGTGATCACAGACAAAGGACAGAGTGTAAAATCAGGGGGAGAGAGTGATCACAGACAAAGGAGAGTGTAAAACCAGGGAGAGAGAGTGATCACAGACAAAGGACAGAGTGTTAAACCAGGGAGAGAGAGCGATCACAGACAAAGGACAGAGTGTAAAACCAGGGAGAGAGAGTGATCACAGACAAAGGACAGTGTGTAAAACCAGGGAGAGAGAGTGATCACAGACAAAAGACAGAGTGTCAAACCGGGGGGAGAGAGTGATCACAGACAAAGGACAGAGTGTAAAATCAGGGGGAGAGAATGAACACAGACAAAGGACAGAGTGTAAAAAGCGGGGAGAGAGAGTGATCACAAACAAAGGATAGAGTGTAAAACCAGGGAGAGAGTGAACACAGACAAAGGACAGAGTCCAAAACCAGGGGGAGAGAGTGATCACAGACAAAGGACAGAGTGTAAAACCAGGGAGTGAGAGTGACCACAGACAAAGGACAGAGTGTTAAACCAGGGAGAGAGAGTGATCACAGACACGGGACAGAGTGTAAAACCAGGGAGAGACAGTGATCACAGACAAAGGACAGTGTGTAAAACCAGGGGGAGAGAGTGATCACAGACAAAGGACAGAGTGTAAAATCAGGGGGAGAGAGTGATCACAGACAAAGGACTGAGTGCAAAACCAGGGAGAGAGAGTGATCACAGACAAAGGACAGAGTGTAAAACCTGGGTGAGAGAGTGATCACAGACAAAGGACAGAGTGTAAAACCAGGGAGAGAGTGATCACAGACAAAGGACAGAGTGTAAAAACAGGGAGAGAGTGTGATCACAGACAAGGGACAGAGTGTAAAACCAGGGGGAGAGAGTGATCACAGACAAACGACAGAGTGTAAAACCAGGGAGAGAGAGTGATCACAGAAAAAGGACAGAGTGTAAAACCATGGAGAGAGTGATCACAGACAAGGGACAGAGTGTAAAACCAGGGGGAGAGAGAGTGATCACAGACAAAGGACAGAGTGTAAAACCAGGGGGAGAGAGTGATCACAGACAAAGGACAGAGTGCAAAACCAGGGAGAGAGAGTGATCACAGACAAAGGACAGAGTGTAAAACCAGGGGGAGAGAGTGATCACAGACAAAGGACAGAGTGTAAAACCAGGGAGAGAGAGTGATCACAGACAAAGGACAGAGTGTAAAACCAGGGAGAGTGAGTGATCACAGACAAACGACAGAGTGTAAAACCAGTGGGAGAGAGTGATCACAGACAGAGGACAGAGTGTAAAACCAGGGAGAGAGTGATCACAGACAAAGGACAGAGTGTAAATCCAGGGACAGAGTGAACACAGACAAAGGACAGAGTGTAAAACCAGGGAGAGAGAGTGATCACAGACAAAGGACAGAGTGTTAAACCAGGGAGTGAGAGTGATCACAGACAAAGGACAGAGTGTGAAACCAGGGAGAGAGAGTGATCACAGACAATGGACAAAGTGCAAAACCAGGGAGAGAGTGTGATCACAGACAAGGGACAGAGTGTAAAACCAGGGAGTGAGAGTGACCACAGACAAAGGACAGAGTGTTAAACCAGGGAGAGAGAGTGATCACAGACACGGGACAGAGTGTAAAACCAGGGAGAGAGAGTGATCACAGACAAAGGACAGAGTGTAAAACCAGGGAGAGACAGTGATCACAGACAAAGGACAGTGTGTAAAACCAGGGGGAGAGAGTGATCACAGACAAAGGACAGAGTGTAAAATCAGGGGGAGAGAGTGATCACAGACAAAGGACTGAGTGCAAAACCAGGGAGAGAGAGTGATCACAGACAAAGGACAGAGTGTAAAACCTGGGTGAGAGAGTGATCACAGACAAAGGACAGAGTGTAAAACCAGGGAGAGAGTGATCACAGACAAAGGACAGAGTGTAAAAACAGGGAGAGAGTGTGATCACAGACAAGGGACAGAGTGTAAAACCAGGGAGAGAGAGTGATCACAGACAAAGGACAGAGTGTAAAACCAGGGGGAGAGAGTGATCACAGACAAACGACAGAGTGTAAAACCAGGGAGAGAGAGTGATCACAGAAAAAGGACAGAGTGTAAAACCATGGAGAGAGTGATCACAGACAAGGGACAGAGTGTAAAACCAGGGGGAGAGAGAGTGATCACAGACAAAGGACAGAGTGTAAAACCAGGGGGAGAGAGTGATCACAGACAAAGGACAGAGTGCAAAACCAGGGAGAGAGAGTGATCACAGACAAAGGACAGAGTGTAAAACCAGGGGGAGAGAGTGATCACAGACAAAGGACAGAGTGTAAAACCAGGGAGAGAGAGTGATCACAGACAAAGGACAGAGTGTAAAACCAGGGAGAGTGAGTGATCACAGACAAAGGACAGAGTGTAAAACCAGTGGGAGAGAGTGATCACAGACAAAGGACAGAGTGTAAAACCAGGGAGAGAGTGATCACAGACAAAGGACAGAGTGTAAATCCAGGGAGAGAGTGAACACAGACAAAGGACAGAGTGTAAAACCAGGGAGAGAGAGTGATCACAGACAAAGGACAGAGTGTTAAACCAGGGAGTGAGAGTGATCACAGACAAAGGACAGAGTGTGAAACCAGGGAGAGAGAGTGATCACAGACAATGGACAAAGTGCAAAACCAGGGAGAGAGTGTGATCACAGACAAGGGACAGAGTGTAAAACCAGGGAGAGAGAGTGATCACAGACAAAGGACAGAGTGTGAAACCAGGGAGAGAGAGTGATCACAGACAATGGACAAAGTGCAAAACCAGGGAGAGAGTGATCACAGACAAAGGACTGAGTGTAAAACCAGGGAGAGAGAGTGATCACAGACAAGGGACAGAGTGTAAAACCAGGGAGATGGAGTGATCAGAGACAAAGGACAAAGTGTAATACCAGGGGGAGAGTGATCACAGACAAAGGACAGAGTGTAAAATCAGGGGGAGAGAGTGATCACAGACAAAGGAGAGTGTAAAACCAGGGAGAGAGAGTGATCACAGACAAAGGACAGAGTGTTAAACCAGGGAGAGAGAGTGATCACAGACAAAGGACAGAGTGTAAAACCAGGGAGAGACAGTGATCACAGACAAAGGACAGTGTGTAAAACCAGGGGGAGAGAGTGATCACAGACAAAAGACAGAGTGTCAAACCGGGGGGAGAGAGTGATCACAGACAAAGGACAGAGTGTAAAACCAGGGGGAGAGAGTGATCACAGACAAAAGACAGAGTGTCAAACCGGGGGGAGAGAGTGATCACAGACAAAGGACAGAGTGTAAAACCAGGGAGAGAGTGAACACAGACAAAGGACAGAGTCCAAAACCAGGGGGAGAGAGTGATCACAGACAAAGGACAGAGTGTAAAACCAGGGAGTGAGAGTGACCACAGACAAAGGACAGAGTGTTAAACCAGGGAGAGAGAGCGATCACAGACAAAGGACAGAGTGTAAAACCAGGGAGAGACAGTGATCACAGACAAAGGACAGTGTGTAAAACCAGGGGGAGAGAGTGATCACAGACAAAAGACAGAGTGTCAAACCGGGGGGAGAGAGTGATCACAGACAAAGGACAGAGTGTAAAATCAGGGGGAGAGAGTGATCACAGACAAAGGACTGAGTGCAAAACCAGGGAGAGAGAGTGATCACAGACAAAGGACAGAGTGTAAAACCAGGGAGAGAGTGATCACAGACAAAGGACAGAGTGTTAAACCAGGGAGTGAGAGTGATCACAGACAAAGGACAGAGTGTGAAACCAGGGAGAGAGAGTGATCACAGACAATGGACAAAGTGCAAAACCAGGGAGAGAGTGATCACAGACAAAGGACAGAGTGTAAAACCAGGGGGAGAGAGTGATCACAGACAAACGACAGAGTGTAAAACCAGGGAGAGAGAGTGATCACAGAAAAAGGACAGAGTGTAAAACCATGGAGAGAGTGATCACAGACAAAGGACAGAGTGTAAAACCAGGGGGAGAGAGAGTGATCACAGACAAAGGACAGAGTGTAAAACCAGGGGGAGAGAGTGATCACAGACAAAGGACAGAGTGCAAAACCAGGGAGAGAGTGATCACAGACAAAGGACAGAGTGTAAAACCAGGGAGAGTGAGTGATCACAGACAAAGGACAGAGTGTAAAACCAGTGGGAGAGAGTGATCACAGACAAAGGACAGAGTGTAAAACCAGGGAGAGAGTGATCACAGACAAAGGACAGAGTGTAAATCCAGGGACAGAGTGAACACAGACAAAGGACAGAGTGTAAAACCAGGGAGAGAGAGTGATCACAGACAAAGGACAGAGTGTTAAACCAGGGAGTGAGAGTGATCACAGACAAAGGACAGAGTGTGAAACCAGGGAGAGAGAGTGATCACAGACAATGGACAAAGTGCAAAACCAGGGAGAGAGTGTGATCACAGACAAGGGACAGAGTGTAAAACCAGGGAGAGAGAGTGATCACAGACAAAGGACAGAGTGTTAAACCAGGGAGTGAGAGTGATCACAGACAAAGGACAGAGTGTGAAACCAGGGAGAGAGAGTGATCACAGACAATGGACAAAGTGCAAAACCAGGGAGAGAGTGATCACAGACAAAGGACTGAGTGTAAAACCAGGGAGAGAGAGTGATCACAGACAAGGGACAGAGTGTAAAACCAGGGAGATGGAGTGATCAGAGACAAAGGACAAAGTGTAATACCAGGGGGAGAGTGATCACAGACAAAGGACAGAGTGTAAAATCAGGGGGAGAGAGTGATCACAGACAAAGGAGAGTGTAAAACCAGGGAGAGAGAGTGATCACAGACAAAGGACAGAGTGTAAAACCAGGGAGAGAGAGTGATCACAGACAAAGGACAGAGTGTTAAACCAGGGAGAGAGAGTGATCACAGACAAAGGACAGAGTGTAAAACCAGGGAGAGACAGTGATCACAGACAAAGGACAGTGTGTAAAACCAGGGGGAGAGAGTGATCACAGACAAAAGACAGAGTGTCAAACCGGGGGGAGAGAGTGATCACAGACAAAGGACAGAGTGTAAAACCAGGGGGAGAGAGTGATCACAGACAAAAGACAGAGTGTCAAACCGGGGGGAGAGAGTGATCACAGACAAAGGACAGAGTGTAAAACCAGGGAGAGAGTGAACACAGACAAAGGACAGAGTCCAAAACCAGGGGGAGAGAGTGATCACAGACAAAGGACAGAGTGTAAAACCAGGGAGTGAGAGTGACCACAGACAAAGGACAGAGTGTTAAACCAGGGAGAGAGAGCGATCACAGACAAAGGACAGAGTGTAAAACCAGGGAGAGACAGTGATCACAGACAAAGGACAGTGTGTAAAACCAGGGGGAGAGAGTGATCACAGACAAAAGACAGAGTGTCAAACCGGGGGGAGAGAGTGATCACAGACAAAGGACAGAGTGTAAAATCAGGGGGAGAGAGTGATCACAGACAAAGGACTGAGTGCAAAACCAGGGAGAGAGAGTGATCACAGACAAAGGACAGAGTGTAAAACCAGGGAGAGAGTGATCACAGACAAAGGACAGAGTGTTAAACCAGGGAGTGAGAGTGATCACAGACAAAGGACAGAGTGTGAAACCAGGGAGAGAGAGTGATCACAGACAATGGACAAAGTGCAAAACCAGGGAGAGAGTGATCACAGACAAACGACAGAGTGTAAAACCAGGGAGAGAGAGTGATCACAGAAAAAGGACAGAGTGTAAAACCATGGAGAGAGTGATCACAGACAAGGGACAGAGTGTAAAACCAGGGGGAGAGAGAGTGATCACAGACAAAGGACAGAGTGTAAAACCAGGGGGAGAGAGTGATCACAGACAAAGGACAGAGTGCAAAACCAGGGAGAGAGTGATCACAGACAAAGGACAGAGTGTAAAACCAGGGAGAGTGAGTGATCACAGACAAAGGACAGAGTGTAAAACCAGTGGGAGAGAGTGATCACAGACAAAGGACAGAGTGTAAAACCAGGGAGAGAGTGATCACAGACAAAGGACAGAGTGTAAATCCAGGGACAGAGTGAACACAGACAAAGGACAGAGTGTAAAACCAGGGAGAGAGAGTGATCACAGACAAAGGACAGAGTGTTAAACCAGGGAGTGAGAGTGATCACAGACAAAGGACAGAGTGTGAAACCAGGGAGAGAGAGTGATCACAGACAATGGACAAAGTGCAAAACCAGGGAGAGAGTGTGATCACAGACAAGGGACAGAGTGTAAAACCAGGGAGAGAGAGTGATCACAGACAAAGGACAGAGTGTTAAACCAGGGAGTGAGAGTGATCACAGACAAAGGACAGAGTGTGAAACCAGGGAGAGAGAGTGATCACAGACAAAGGACAGAGTGTGAAACCAGGGAGTGAGAGTGATCACAGACAAAGGACAGAGTGTAAAACGGGGGGAGAGAGTGATCACAGATAAAGGACAGAGCCAAAAACCAGGGGGAGAGAGAGTGATCATAGACAAAGGACAGAGTGTAAAACCAGGGGGAGAGAGTGATCACAGACAAAGGACAGAGTGCAAAACCAGGGGGAGAGAGTGATCACAGACAAAGGACAGAGTGTAAAACCGGGGAGAGAGAGTGATCACAGACAAAGGACAGAGTGTAAAATCAGGGGGAGAGAGTGATCACAGACAAAGGAGAGTGAAAAACCAGGGAGAGACTGATCACAGACAAAGGACAGAGTGTAAAACCAGGGAGAGAGTGATCACAGACAAGGGACAGAGTGTAAAACCAGGGGGAGAGAGAGTGATCACAGACAAAGGACAGAGTGTAAAACCAGGGAGAGAGTGAACACAGACAAAGGACAGAGTGTTAAACCAGGGAGAGAGAGTGATCACAGACAAAGGACAGAGTGTCAAACCAGGGGGAGAGAGTGATCACAGACAAAGCACAGAGTGTAAAACCAGGGAGAGAGAGTGATCACAGACAAAGGACAGAGTGTAAAACCAGGGAGAGAGAGTGATCACAGACAAAGGACAGAATGTAAAACCAGGGGCAGAGAGTGATCACAGACAAAGGACAGAGTGTAAAACCAGGGAGAGAGAGTGAACACAGACAAAGGACAGAGTCTAAAACCAGGGGGAGAGAGTGATCACAGACAAAGGACAGAGTGTAAAACCAGGGAGTGAGAGTGACCACAGACAAAGGACAGAGTGTAAAACCAGGGAGAGAGAGCGATCACAGACAAAGGACAGAGTGTAAAACCAGGGAGAGACAGTGATCACAGACAAAGGACAGAGTGTAAAACCAGGGGGAGAGAGTGATCAGAGACAAAGTACAGAGTGTAAAACCAGGGGGAGAGAGTGATCACAGACAAAAGACAGAGTGTCAAACCGGGGGGAGAGAGTGATCACAGACACAGGACAGAGTGTAAAATCAGGGGGAGAGAGTGATCACAGACAAAGGACAGAGTGTAAAACCATGGAGAGAGAGTGATCAAAGACAAAGGACAGAGTGCAAAACCAAGGAGAGAGAGTGATCACAGACAAAGGACAGAGTGTAAAACCTGGGTGAGAGAGTGATCACAGACAAAGGACAGAGTGTAAAACCAGGGAGAGAGTGATCACAGACAAAGGACAGAGTGCAAAACCAAGGAGAGAGAGTGATCACAGACAAAGGACAGAGTGCAAAACCAGGGAGAGAGAGTGATCACAGACAAAGGACAGAGTGCAAAACCAAGGAGAGAGAGTGATCACAGACAAAGGACAGAGTGTAAAAGCACGTAGAGAGAGTGATCACAGACAAGGGACAGAGTGCAAAACCAGGGAGAGGGAGTGATCAGAGACAAAGGACAGAGTGTAAAACCAGGGAGAGAGTGTGATCACAGACAAGGGACAGAGTGTAAAACCAGGGAGAGAGAGTGATCACAGACAAAGGACAGAGTGTTAAACAAGGGAGTGAGAGTGACCACAGACAAAGGACAGAGTGTAAAACCATGGAGAGAGAGTGATCACAAACAATGGACAGAGTGTAAAACCAGGGAGAGAGTGATCACAGACAAAGGACAGAGTGTAAAACCAGGGAGAGAGAGTGATCACAGACAAGGGACAGAATGTAAAACAAGGGAGAGAGAGTGATCACAGACAAAGGACAGAGTGTAAAACCAGGGAGAGAGAGTGATCACAGACAAAGGACTGAGTGTAAAACCAGGGGGAGAGAGTGATCACAGACAAAGGACACAGTGTAAAACAAGGGAGAGAGAGTGATCACAGACAAAGGACAGAGTGTAAAACCAGGGAGAGAGTGATCACAGACAAAGGACAGAGTGTAAAACCAGGGGGAGAGAGTGATCACAGACAAAGGACACAGTGTAAAACCAGGGAGAGAGAGTGATCACAGACAAAGGACTGAGTGTAAAACCAGGGGGAGAGAGTGATCACAGACAAAGGACACAGTGTAAAACCAGGGAGAGAGAGTGATCACAGACAAAGGACAGAGTGTAAAACCAGGGAGAGAGAGTGATCACAGACAAAGGACAGAGTGTAAAACCAGGGAGAGAGAGTGATCACAGACAAAGGACAGAGTGTAAAACCAGGGAGAGAGTGATCACAGACAAAGGACAGAGTGTAAAACCAGGGAGAGAGAGTGATCACAGACAAGGGACAGAGTGTAAAACCTGTGGGAGAGAGAGTGATCACAGACAAAGGACAGAGTGTAAAACCAGGGAGAGAGAGTGATCACAGACAAAGGACAGAGTGTAAAACCAGGGAGAGAGAGTGATCACAGACAAGGGACAGAGTGTCAAACCAGGGAGAGAGAGTGATCACAGACAAGGTACAGAGTGTAAAACCAGGGGGAGAGAGTGATCACAGACAAAGGACTGAGTGCAAAACCAGGGTGAGAGAGTGATCACAGACAAAGGACAGAGTGTAAAACCAGGGAGAGAGAGTGATCACAGACAAAGGACTGAGTGCAAAACCAGGGGGAGAGTGATCACAGACAAAGGACTGAGTGCAAAACCAGGGTGAGAGAGTGATCACAGACAAAGGACTGAGTGCAAAACCAGGGTGAGAGAGTGATCACAGACAAAGGAGAGAGTGTAAAACCAGGGAGAGAGTGATCACAGACAAAGGACAGAGTGTAAAACCAGGGGGAGAGAGAGTGATCACAGACAAAGGACAGAGTGTAAAACCAGGGAGAGAGTCAACACAGACAAAGGACAGAGTATAAAACCAGGGAGAGAGAGTGATCACAGACAAAGGACAGAGTGTAAAACCAGGGGGAGAGAGAGTGATCACAGACAAAGGACAGAGTGCAAAACCAGGGGGAGAGAGTGATCACAGACAAAGGACAGAGTGTAAAACCGGGGAGAGAGAGTGATCACAGACAAAGGACAGAGTGTAAAATCAGGGGGAGAGAGTGATCACAGACACGGGACAGAGTGTAAAACCAGGGGGAGAGAGAGTGATCACAGACAAAGGAGAGTGAAAAACCCGGGAGAGACTGATCACAGACAATGGACAGAGTGTAAAACCAGGGAGAGAGTGAACACAGACAAAGGACAGAGTGTTAAACCAGGGAGAGAGAGTGATCACAGACAAAGGACAGAGTGTCAAACCAGGGGGAGAGAGTGATCACAGACAAAGCACAGAGTGTAAAACCAGGGAGAGAGAGTGATCACAGACAAAGGACAGAGTGTAAAACCAGGGGGAGAGAGTGATCACAGACAAAGGACAGAGTGTAAAACCAGGGGGAGAGAGTGATCACAGACAAAGGACAGAGTGTTAAACCAGGGAGAGAGAGTGATCACAGACAAAGGACAGAGCCTAAAACCAGGGGGGAAGAGAGTGATCACAGACAAAGGACAGAATGTAAAACCAGGGGCAGAGAGTGATCACAGACAAAGGACAGAGTGTAAAACCAGGGAGAGAGAGTGGTCACAGACAAAGGACTGAGTGTAAAACCAGGGGGAGAGAGTGATCACAGACAAAGGACAGAGTGTAAAACCATGGAGAGAGTGATCACAGAAAAAGGACTGAGTGCAAAACCAGGGTGAGAGAGTGATCACAGACAAAGGACAGAGTGTAAAACCAGTGAGAGAGAGTGATCACAGACAACGGACAGAGTGTAAAACCATGGAGAGAGTCATCACAGACAAAGGACTGAGTGCAAAACCAGGGTGAGAGAGTGATCACAGACAAAGGACAGAGTGTAAAACCAGGGGGAGAGAGTGATCACAGACAAAGGACAGAGTGCAAAACCAGGGAGAGAGAGTGATCACAGACAAAGGAGAGTGTAAAACCAGGGAGAGAGAGTGATCACAGACAAAGGACAGAGTGTAAAACCAGGGAGAGAGTGATCACAGACAAAGGACAGAGTGTAAAACCAGGGAGAGTGAGTGATCACAGACAAAGGACAGAGTGTAAAACCAGTGGGAGAGAGTGATCACAGACAAAGGACAGAGTGTAAAACCAGGGAGAGTGAGTGATCACAGACAAAGGACAGATTGTGAAACCAGGGAGAGAGAGTGATCACAGACAAAGGACAGAGTGTAAAACCAGGGAGAGAGTGATCACAGACAAAGGACAGAGTGTAAATCCAGGGACAGAGTGAACACAGACAAAGGACAGAGTGTAAAACGACGGGGAGAGAGTGATCACAGACAAAGGACAGAATGTTAAACCAGGGAGTGAGAGTGAGCACAGACAAAGGACAGAGTGTAAAACCAGGGAGTGAGAGTGACCACAGACAAAGGACAGAGTGTAAAACCAGGGGGAGAGAGTGATCACAGACAAAGGACAGAGTGTAAAACCAGGGAGAGAGAGGGATCACAGACAATGGACAAAGTGCAAAACCAGGGAGAGAGTGATCACAGACAAGGGACAGAATGTAAAACAAGGGAGAGAGAGTGATCACAGACAAAGAACAGAGTGTGAAACCAGGGGGAGAGAGTGATCACAGAAAAAGGACAGAGTGTAAAACCATGGAGAGAGTGATCACAGACAAGGGACAGAGTGTAAAACCAGGGGGAGAGAGAGTGATCACAGACAAAGGACAGAGTGTAAAACCGGGGGGAGAGAGTGATCACAGACAAAGGAAAGAGTGTCAATCCGGGGGGAGAGAGAGTGATCACAGACAAAGGAAAGAGTGTAAAACCAGGGAGAGAGAGTGATCACAGACAAAGGACAGAGTGTAAAACCAGGGAGAGAGAGTGATCACAGACAAAGGACAGAGTGTAAAACCAGTGAGAGAGAGTGATCACAGACAAAGGACAGAGTGTAAAACCAGGGAGAGAGAGTGATCACAGACAAAGGACAGAGTGTAAAACCGGGGGGAGAGAGTGATCACAGACAAAGGAAAGAGTGTAAAACCAGGGAGAGAGAGTGATCACAGACAAAGGACAGAGTGTAAAACCAGTGGGAGAGAGGAGAGTGATCACAGACAAAGGACAGAGTGTAAAACCAGGGAGAGAGAGTGATCACAGACAAAGGACAGAGTGTAAAACCAGTGGGAGAGAGGAGAGTGATCACAGACAAAGGACAGAGTGTAAAACCAGGGAGAGAGAGTGATCACAGACAAAGGACAGAGTGTAAAACCAGTGGGAGAGAGTGATCACAGACAAAGGACAGAGTGTAAAACCAGGGAGAGAGTGATCACAGACAATGGACAAAGTGCAAAACCAGGGAGAGAGTGATCACAGACAAGGGACAGAATGTAAAACCAGGGAGAGAGAGTGATCACAGACAATGGACAAAGTGCAAAACCAGGGAGAGAGTGATCACAGACAAGGGACAGAATGTAAAACAAGGGAGAGAGAGTGATCACAGACAAGGGACAGAATGTAAAACAAGGTAGAGAGAGTGATCACAGACAAAGGACAGAATGTAAAACCAGGGAGAGAGTGATCACAAACAATGGACAGAGTGTAAAACCAGGGAGAGAGTGATCACAGACAAGGGACAGAATGTAAAACAAGGTAGAGAGAGTGATCACAGACAAAGGACAGAGTGCAAAACCAGGGAGAGAGAGTGATCACAGACAAAGGACAGAGTGCAAAACCAGGGGGAGAGAGTGATCACAGACAAAGGACAGAGTGTAAAACCAGGGAGAGAGAGTGATCACAGACAAAAGACAGAGTGTAAAATCAGGGAGAGAGTGATCACAGACAAAGGACTGAATGCAAAACCAGGGTGAGAGAGTGATCACATACAAAGGACAGAGTGGAAAACCATGGAGAGAGTGATCACAGACAAAGGACTGAGTGCAAAACCAGGGGGAGAGAGAGATCACAGACAACGGACAGAGTGTAAAACCAGGGGGAGAGAGAGTGATCACAGACAAAGGACAGAGTGTAAAACCAGGGTGAGAGAGTGATCACAGACAAAGGACAGAGTGTAAAACCAGGGAGAGAGAGTGATCACAGACAAAGGACAGAGTGTAAAACCAGGGAGAGAGAGTGATCACAGACAAAGGACAGAGTGTAAAACCAGGGAGAGAGAGTGATCACAGACAAAGGACAGAGTGTAAAACCAGGGAGAGAGTGATCACAGACAAAGGACAGAGTGTGAAACCAGGGAGAGAGAGTGATCACAGACAAAGGACAGAGTGTAAAACCAGGGAGAGAGTGATCACAGACAAAGGACAGAGTGTAAATCCAGGGACAGAGTGAACACAGACAAAGGACAGAGTGTAAAACGAGGGGGAGAGAGTGACCACAGACAAAGGACAGAGTGTTAAACCAGGGAGTGAGAGTGACCACACACAAAGGACAGAGTGTAAAACCAGGGAGTGAGAGTGACCACAGACAAAGGACAGAGTGTAAAACCAGGGAGTGAGAGTGACCACAGACAAAGGACAGAGTGTAAAACCAGGGAGAGAGAGTGATCACAGACAATGGACAAAGTGCAAAACCAGGGAGAGAGTGATCACAGACAAGGGACAGAATGTAAAACCAGGGAGAGAGAGCGATCACAGACAAAGGACAGAGTGTAAAACCAGGCGGAGAGAGAGTGATCACAGACAAAGGACAGAGTGTAAAACCAGGGGGTGAGAGAGTGATCACAGACAAAGGACAGAGTGTAAAACCAGGGGGTGAGAGAGTGATCACAGACAAAGGACAGAGTGTAAAACCAGGGGGAGAGAGAGTGATCACAGACAAAGGACAGAGTGTAAAACCAGGGGGTGAGAGAGTGATCACAGACAAAGGACAGAGTGTAAAACCAGGGGGAGAGAGAGTGATCACAGACAAAGGACAGAGTGTAAAACCAGGGGGTGAGAGAGTGATCACAGACAAAGGACAGAGTGTGAAACCAGGGGGTGAGAGAGTGATCACAGAGAAAAAACAGAGTGTAAAACCGGGGGGAGAGAGTGATCACAGACAATGGAAAGAGTGTAAAACCAGGGAGAGAGAGTGATCACAGACAAAGGAGAGAGTGTAAAACTAAGGAGAGAGAGTGATCACAGACAAAGGACAGAGTGTAAAACCATGGGGAGAGAGTGATCACAGACAAAGGACAGAGTGTTAAACCAGGGAGAGAGAGTGATCACAGACAAGGGACTGAGTGTAAAACCAGGGAGAGAGAGTGATCACAGACACGGAACAGAGTGTAAAACCAGGGAGAGAGAGTGATCACAGACAAAGGACAGAGTGTAAAACCAGGGAGAGAGAGTGATCACAGACAAGGGACTGAGTGTAAAACCGGGGGGAGAGAGTGATCACAGACAAAGGACAGAGTGTAAAACCAGGGAGAGAGAGTGATCACAGACAAAAGACAAAGTGTAAAACGAGGGGGCGAGAGTGATCACAGACAAAGTAGAGTGTAAAACCAGGGAGAGATCGATCACAGACAAAGGACAGAGTGTAAAACCAAGGAGAGAGAGTTATCACAGACAAAGGACAGAGCGGAAAACCAGGGGGAGAGAGTGATCACAGACAAAGGACAGAGTGTAAAACCAGGGAGAGAGTGTGATCACAGACAAGGGACAGAGTGTAAAACCAGGGAGAGAGAGTGATCACAGACAAAGGACAGAGTGTAAAACCAGGGAGAGAGAGTGATCACAGACACGGGACAGAGTGTAAAACCAGGGAGAGAGAGTGATCACAGACAAAAGACAGAGTGTAAAACCAGGGAGAGAGAGTGATCACAGACAAGGGACTGAGTGTAAAACCGGGGGGAGAGAGTGATCACAGACAAAGGACAGACTGTAAAACCAGGGAGAGAGAGTGATCACAGACAAAGGACAGAGTGTAAAACCAGGGAGAGAGTGTGATCACAGACACGGGACAGAGTGTAAAATCAGGGACAGAGAGTGATCACAGACAAAGGACAGAGTGTAAAACCAGGGAGAGAGAGTGATCACAGACACGGGACAGAGTGTAAAACCAGGGAGAGAGAGTGATCACAGACAAAGGACAGAGTGTAAAACCAGGGAGAGAGTGTGATCACAGACACGGGACAGAGTGTAAAACCAGGGAGAGAGAGTGATCACAGACAAAGGACAGAGTGTAAAACCAGGGAGAGAGAGTGATCACAGACAAGGGACAGAGTGTAAAACCAGGGAGAGAGAGTGATCACAGACAAATGACAGACTGTAAAACCAGGGAGAGAGAGTGATCACAGACAAAGGACAGAGTGTAAAACCAGGGAGAGAGAGTGATCACAGACAAGGGACAGAGTGTAAAACCAGGGAGAGAGAGTGATCACAGACAAAGGACAGAGTGTAAAATCAGGGGGAGAGAGTGATCACAGAGAAAGGAAGAGTGCAAAACCAGGGGGAGAGAGTGATCACAGACAAATGACAGAGTGTAAAACCAGGTGGAGAGAGTGATCACAGACAAAGGACAGACTGTAAAACCAGGGAGAGAGAGTGATCACAGACAAGGGACAGAGTGTAAAACCGGGGGGAGAGAGTGACCACAGACAAAGGACAGAGTGTAAAATCAGGGGGAGAGAGTGATCACAGAGAAAGGAAGAGTGCAAAACCAGGGGGAGAGAGTGATCACAGACAAATGACAGAGTGTAAAACCATGGAGAGAGTGATCACAGACAAAGGACTGAGCGGAAAACCAGGGGGAGAGAGTGATCACAGACAAAGGACAGAGTGTAAAACCAGGGAGAGAGTGTGATCACAGACAAGGGACAGAGTGTAAAACCAGGGAGAGAGTGTGATCACAGACACGGGACAGAGTGTAAAACCAGGGAGAGAGAGTGATCACAGACAAAGGACAGAGTGTAAAACCAGGGAGAGAGTGTGATCACAGACACGGGACAGAGTGTAAAACCAGGGAGAGAGAGTGATCACAGACACGGGACAGAGTGTAAAACCAGGGAGAGAGAGTGATCACAGACAAGGGACTGAGTGTAAAACCAGGTGGAGAGAGTGATCACAGACAAAGGACAGACTGTAAAACCAGGGAGAGAGAGTGATCACAGACAAGGGACAGAGTGTAAAACCAGGGAGAGAGAGTGATCACAGACAAAGGACAGAGTGTAAAACCGGGGGGAGAGAGTGACCACAGACAAAGGACAGAGTGTAAAATCAGGGGGAGAGAGTGATCACAGAGAAAGGAAGAGTGCAAAACCAGGGGGAGAGAGTGATCACAGACAAATGACAGAGTGTAAAACCATGGAGAGAGTGATCACAGACAAAGGACTGAATGCAAAACCAGGGTGAGAGAGTGATCACAGACAAAGGACAGAGTGTAAAACCAGGGAGAGAGAGTGATCACAGACAAAGGAGAGTGTAAAACCAGGGGGAGAGAGTGATCACAGACAAGGGACTGAGTGTAAAACCAGGTGGAGAGAGTGATCACAGACAAAGGACAGACTGTAAAACCAGGGAGAGAGAGTGATCACAGACAAGGGACAGAGTGTAAAACCAGGGAGAGAGAGTGATCACAGACAAAGGACAGAGTGTAAAACCGGGGGGAGAGAGTGACCACAGACAAAGGACAGAGTGTAAAATCAGGGGGAGAGAGTGATCACAGAGAAAGGAAGAGTGCAAAACCAGGGGGAGAGAGTGATCACAGACAAATGACAGAGTGTAAAACCATGGAGAGAGTGATCACAGACAAAGGACTGAATGCAAAACCAGGGTGAGAGAGTGATCACAGACAAAGGACAGAGTGTAAAACCATGGAGAGAGAGTGATCACAGACAAAGGACAGAGTGTAAAACCAGGGAGAGAGAGTGATCACAGACAAAGGACAGAGTGTAAAACCAGGTGGAGAGAGTGATCACAGACAAAGGACAGAGTGTAAAACCAGGGAGAGAGAGTGATCACAGACAAAGGACAGAGTGTAAAAGCACGGAGAGAGAGTGATCACAGTCAAGGGACAGAGTGTAAAACCAGGGAGAGGGAGTGATCAGAGACAAAGGACAGAGAGTAAAACCAGGGGGAGAGTGATCACAGACAAGGGACTGAGTGTAAAACTAAGGAGAGAGAGTGATCACAGACAAAGTAGAGTGTAAAACCAGGGAGAGATCGATCACAGACAAAGGACAGAGTGTAAAACCAAGGAGAGAGAGTGATCACAGACAAAGGACAGAGCGGAAAACCAGGGGGAGAGAGTGATCACAGACAAAGGACAGAGTGTAAAACCAGGGAGAGAGTGTGATCACAGACAAGGGACAGAGTGTAAAACCAGGGAGAGAGTGTGATCACAGACACGGGACAGAGTGTAAAACCAGGGAGAGAGAGTGATCACAGACAAAGGACAGAGTGTAAAACCAGGGAGAGAGAGTGATCACAGACACGGGACAGAGTGTAAAACCAGGGAGAGAGAGTGATCACAGACAAAAGACAGAGTGTAAAACCAGGGAGAGAGAGTGATCACAGACAAGGGACTGAGTGTAAAACCAGGGGGAGAGAGTGATCACAGACAAAGGACAGACTGTAAAACCAGGGAGAGAGAGTGATCGCAGACACGGGACAGAGTGTAAAACCAGAGAGAGAGAGTGATCACAGACAAGGGACTGAGTGTAAAACCAGGGAGAGAGAGTGATCGCAGACACGGGACAGAGTGTAAAACCAGAGAGAGAGAGTGATCACAGACAAGGGACTGAGTGTAAAACCAGGGAGAGAGAGTGATCACAGACAAAGGACAGACTGTAAAACCAGGGAGAGAGAGTGATCAGAGACAAGGGACAGAGTGCAAAACCAGGGAGAGAGAGTGATCACAGACAAAGGACAGAGTGCAAAGCCAGGGGGAGAGAGTGATCACAGACAAAGGACAGAGTGTAAAACCAAGGGGAGAGAGTGATCAGATACACGGGGCAGAGAGTAAAACCAGGGAGAGAGAGTGATCACAGACAAAGGACAGAGTGTAAAACCAGGGAGAGAGTGTGATCACAGACACGGGACAGAGTGTAAAATCAGGGACAGAGAGTGATCACAGACAAAGGACAGAGTGTAAAACCAGGGAGAGAGAGTGATCACAGACAAAGGACAGAGTGTAAAACCAGGGAGAGAGAGTGATCACAGACAAAGGACAGAGTGTAAAACCAGGGAGAGAGTGTGATCACAGACACGGGACAGAGTGTAAAACCAGGGAGAGAGAGTGATCACAGACAAGGGACTGAGTGTAAAACCAGGTGGAGAGAGTGATCACAGACAAAGGACAGAGTGTAAAACCAGGGAGAGAGAGTGATCACAGACAAAGGACAGAGTGTAAAACCAGGGAGAGAGTGTGATCACAGACACGGGACAGAGTGTAAAACCAGGGAGAGAGAGTGATCACAGACAAGGGACTGAGTGTAAAACCAGGTGGAGAGAGTGATCACAGACAAAGGACAGAGTGTAAAACCAGGGAGAGAGAGTGATCACAGACAAGGGACAGAGTGTAAAACCAGGGAGAGAGAGTGATCACAGACAAAGGACAGAGTGTAAAATCAGGGGGAGAGAGTGATCACAGAGAAAGGAAGAGTGCAAAACCAGGGGGAGAGAGTGATCACAGACAAATGACAGACTGTAAAACCAGGGAGAGAGAGTGATCACAGACAAAGGACAGAGTGTAAAACCAGGGAGAGAGAGTGATCACAGACAAGGGACAGAGTGTAAAACCGGGGGGAGAGAGTGACCACAGACAAAGGACAGAGTGTAAAACCAGGGAGAGAGAGTGATCACAGACAAGGGACAGAGTGTAAAACCGGGGGGAGAGAGTGACCACAGACAAAGGACAGAGTGTAAAACCAGTGAGAGAGAGCGATCACAGACACGGGACAGAGTGTAAAACCGGGGGGAGAGAGTGACCACAGACAAAGGACAGAGTGTAAAACCAGGGAGAGAGAGTGATCACAGACAAAGGACAGACTGTAAAACCAGGGAGAGAGAGTGATCACAGACAAAGGACAGAGTGTAAAACCAGGGAGAGAGAGTGATCACAGACAAATGACAGAGTGTAAAATCAGGTGGAGAGAGTGATCACAGACAAAGGACAGACTGTAAAACCAGGGAGAGAGAGTGATCACAGACAAGGGACAGAGTGTAAAACCGGGGGGAGAGAGTGACCACAGACAAAGGACAGAGTGTAAAATCAGGGGGAGAGAGTGATCACAGACAAATGACAGAGTGTAAAACCATGGAGAGAGTGATCACAGACAAAGGACAGAGTGTAAAACCAGGGAGAGAGAGTGATCACAGACACGGGACAGAGTGTAAAACCAGGGAGAGAGAGTGATCACAGACAAAGGACAGAGTGTAAAACCAGGGAGAGAGAGTGATCACAGACACGGGACAGAGTGTAAAACCAGGGAGAGAGAGTGATCACAGACAAGGGACTGAGTGTAAAACCAGGGGGAGAGAGTGATCACAGACAAAGGACAGACTGTAAAACCAGGGAGAGAGAGTGATCACAGACAAGGGACAGAGCGTAAAACCAGGGGGAGAGAGTGATCACAGACAAAGGACAGACTGTAAAACCAGGGAGAGAGAGTGATCACAGACACGGGACAGAGTGTAAAACCAGAGAGAGAGAGTGACCAGAGACAAAGGACAGAGCGCAAAACCAGGGGGAGAGAGTGATCACAGACAAAGGACAGAGTGTAAAACCAAGGGGAGAGAGTGATCAGATACACGGGACAGAGAGTAAAACCAGGGAGAGAGTGTGATCACAGACACGGGACAGAGTGTAAAATCAGGGACAGAGAGTGATCACAGACAAAGGACAGAGTGTAAAACCAGGGAGAGAGAGTGATCACAGACACGGGACAGAGTGTAAAACCAGGGAGAGAGAGTGATCACAGACAAAGGACAGAGTGTAAAACCAGGGAGAGAGTGTGATCACAGACACGGGACAGAGTGTAAAACCAGGGAGAGAGAGTGATCACAGACAAAGGACAGAGTGTAAAACCAGGGAGAGAGAGTGATCACAGACACGGGACAGAGTGTAAAACCAGGGAGAGAGAGTGATCACAGACAAAGGACAGAGTGTAAAACCAGGGAGAGAGAGTGATCACAGACACGGGACAGAGTGTAAAACCAGGGAGAGAGAGTGATCACAGACAAGGGACTGAGTGTAAAACCAGGTGGAGGGAGTGATCACAGACAAATGACAGACTGTAAAACCAGGGAGAGAGAGTGATCACAGACAAAGGACAGAGTGTAAAACCAGGGAGAGAGAGTGATCACAGACAAGGGACAGAGTGTAAAACCGGGGGGAGAGAGTGATCACAGACAAAGGACAGAGTGTAAAATCAGGGGGAGAGAGTGATCACAGAGAAAGGAAGAGTGCAAAACCAGGGGGAGAGAGTGATCACAGACAAATGACAGAGTGTAAAACCAGGTGGAGAGAGAGTGATCACAGACAAAGGACAGACTGTAAAACCAGGGAGAGAGAGTGATCACAGACAAAGGACAGAGTGTAAAACCAGGGAGAGAGAGTGATCACAGACAAGGGACAGAGTGTAAAACCGGGGGGAGAGAGTGACCACAGACAAAGGACAGAGTGTAAAATCAGGGGGAGAGAGTGATCACAGAGAAAGGACAGAGTGTAAAACCATGGAGAGAGTGATCACAGACAAAGGACTGAGCGGAAAACCAGGGGGAGAGAGTGATCACAGACAAAGGACAGAGCGGAAAACCAGGGAGAGAGTGTGATCACAGACAAGGGACAGAGTGTAAAACCAGGGAGAGAGTGTGATCACAGACAAGGGACAGAGTGTAAAACCAGGGAGAGAGAGTGATCACAGACAAAGGACAGAGTGCAAAGCCAGGGGGAGAGAGTGATCACAGACAAAGGACAGAGTGTAAAACCAGGGAGTGAGAGTGACCAGAGACAAAGGACAGAGTGCAAAACCAGGGAGAGAGAGTGATCACAGACACGGGACAGAGTGTAAAACCAAGGAGAGAGAGTGATCACAGACAAAGGACAGAGCGCAAAACCAGGGGGAGAGAGTGATCAGATACACGGGACAGAGAGTAAAACCAGGGAGAGAGTGTGATCACAGACAAAGGACAGAGTGTAAAACCAGGGAGAGAGAGTGATCACAGACACGGGACAGAGTGTAAAACCAGGGAGAGAGAGTGATCACAGACAAAGGACAGAGTGTAAAACCAGGGAGAGAGTGTGATCACAGACACGGGACAGAGTGTAAAACCAGGGAGAGAGAGTGATCACAGACAAAGGACAGAGTGTAAAACCAGGGAGAGAGAGTGATCACAGACACGGGACAGAGTGTAAAACCAGGGAGAGAGAGTGATCACAGACAAGGGACTGAGTGTAAAACCAGGTGGAGAGAGTGATCACAGACAAAGGACAGACTGTAAAACCAGGGAGAGAGAGTGATCACAGACAAGGGACAGAGTGTAAAACCAGGGAGAGAGAGTGATCACAGACAAAGGACAGAGTGTAAAACCGGGGGGAGAGAGTGATCACAGAGAAAGGAAGAGTGCAAAACCAGGGGGAGAGAGTGATCACAGACAAATGACAGAGTGTAAAACCATGGAGAGAGTGATCACAGACAAAGGACAGAGTGTAAAACTAGGGGGAGTGAGTGATCACAGACAAAGGACAGAGTGTAAAACCAGGGAGAGAGAGTGATCACAGACAAAGGACAGAGTGTAAAACCAGGGAGAGAGAGTGATCACAGACAATGGACAGAATGTAAAACAAGGGAGAGAGAGTGATCACAGACAAAGGACAGAGTGTAAAACCAGGGAGAGAGTGATCAGAGACAAAGGACAGAGTGTAAAACCAGGGAGAGAGAGTGATCACAGACAAAGGACAGAGTGCAAAACCAGGGAGAGAGAGTGATCACAGACAAAGGACAGAGTGTAAAACCAGGGAGAGAGAGTGATCACAGACAAAGGACAGAGTGCAAAACCAGGGAGAGAGAGTGATCACAGACAAAGGACAGAGTGCAAAACCAGGGAGAGAGAGTGATCACAGACAACGGACAGAGTGTGAAACCAGGCGGGGAGTGATCACAGGCAAAGGACAGAGTGTAAAACCAAGGAGAGAGAGTGATCACAGACAAAGGACAGACTGTAAAACGAGGGGGCGAGAGTGATCACAGACAAAGTAGAGTGTAAAACCAGGGGGAGAGAGTGATCACAGACAAAGGACAGAGTGTAAAATCAGGGGGAGAGAGTGATCACAGAGAAAGGAAGAGTGTAAAACCAGGGGGAGAGAGAGATAACAGACAAAGGACAGAGTGTAAAACCATGGAGAGAGTGATCACAGACAAAGGACAGACTGTAAAACCAGGGAGAGAGAGTGATCACAGACAAAGGACAGAGTGTAAAACCAGGGAGAGAGAGTGATCACAGACAAGGGACAGAGTGTAAAACCAGGGGGAGAGAGTGACCACAGACAAAGGACAGAGTGTAAAATCAGGGGGAGAGAGTGATCACAGAGAAAGGACAGAGTGTAAAACCATGGAGAGAGTGATCACAGACAAAGGACTGAGCGGAAAACCAGGGTGAGAGAGTGATCACAGACAAAGGACAGAGTGTAAAACCAGGGGGAGAGAGTGATCAGACAAAGGACAGAGTGTAAAACCAGGGAGAGAGAGTGATCACAGACAAAGGGCAGAGTGTAAAACCAGGGGGAGAGAGTGATCACAGACAAAGGACAGAGTGTAAAACCAGGAGGAGAGAGTGATCACAGACACGGGACAGAGTGTAAAACCAAGGAGAGAGAGTGATCACAGACAAAGGACAGAGTGTAAAACCAGGGAGAGAGAGTGATCACAGACACGGGACAGAGTGTAAAACCAGGGAGAGAGAGTGATCACAGACAAAGGACAGAGTGTAAAACCAGGGAGAGAGAGTGATCACAGACACGGGACAGAGTGTAAAACCAGGGAGAGAGAGTGATCACAGACAAATGACAGAGTGTAAAATCAGGTGGAGAGAGTGATCACAGACAAAGGACAGACTGTAAAACCAGGGAGAGAGAGTGATCACAGACAAGGGACAGAGTGTAAAACCGGGGGGAGAGAGTGACCACAGACAAAGGACAGAGTGTAAAATCAGGGGGAGAGAGTGATCACAGACAAATGACAGAGTGTAAAACCATGGAGAGAGTGATCACAGACAAAGGACAGAGTGTAAAACCAGGGAGAGAGAGTGATCACAGACACGGGACAGAGTGTAAAACCAGGGAGAGAGAGTGATCACAGACAAAGGACAGAGTGTAAAACCAGGGAGAGAGAGTGATCACAGACACGGGACAGAGTGTAAAACCAGGGAGAGAGAGTGATCACAGACAAGGGACTGAGTGTAAAACCAGGGGGAGAGAGTGATCACAGACAAAGGACAGACTGTAAAACCAGGGAGAGAGAGTGATCACAGACAAGGGACAGAGCGTAAAACCAGGGGGAGAGAGTGATCACAGACAAAGGACAGACTGTAAAACCAGGGAGAGAGAGTGATCACAGACACGGGACAGAGTGTAAAACCAGAGAGAGAGAGTGACCAGAGACAAAGGACAGAGCGCAAAACCAGGGGGAGAGAGTGATCACAGACAAAGGACAGAGTGTAAAACCAAGGGGAGAGAGTGATCAGATACACGGGACAGAGAGTAAAACCAGGGAGAGAGTGTGATCACAGACACGGGACAGAGTGTAAAATCAGGGACAGAGAGTGATCACAGACAAAGGACAGAGTGTAAAACCAGGGAGAGAGAGTGATCACAGACACGGGACAGAGTGTAAAACCAGGGAGAGAGAGTGATCACAGACAAAGGACAGAGTGTAAAACCAGGGAGAGAGTGTGATCACAGACACGGGACAGAGTGTAAAACCAGGGAGAGAGAGTGATCACAGACAAAGGACAGAGTGTAAAACCAGGGAGAGAGAGTGATCACAGACACGGGACAGAGTGTAAAACCAGGGAGAGAGAGTGATCACAGACAAAGGACAGAGTGTAAAACCAGGGAGAGAGAGTGATCACAGACACGGGACAGAGTGTAAAACCAGGGAGAGAGAGTGATCACAGACAAGGGACTGAGTGTAAAACCAGGTGGAGGGAGTGATCACAGACAAATGACAGACTGTAAAACCAGGGAGAGAGAGTGATCACAGACAAAGGACAGAGTGTAAAACCAGGGAGAGAGAGTGATCACAGACAAGGGACAGAGTGTAAAACCGGGGGGAGAGAGTGATCACAGACAAAGGACAGAGTGTAAAATCAGGGGGAGAGAGTGATCACAGAGAAAGGAAGAGTGCAAAACCAGGGGGAGAGAGTGATCACAGACAAATGACAGAGTGTAAAACCAGGTGGAGAGAGAGTGATCACAGACAAAGGACAGACTGTAAAACCAGGGAGAGAGAGTGATCACAGACAAAGGACAGAGTGTAAAACCAGGGAGAGAGAGTGATCACAGACAAGGGACAGAGTGTAAAACCGGGGGGAGAGAGTGACCACAGACAAAGGACAGAGTGTAAAATCAGGGGGAGAGAGTGATCACAGAGAAAGGACAGAGTGTAAAACCATGGAGAGAGTGATCACAGACAAAGGACTGAGCGGAAAACCAGGGGGAGAGAGTGATCACAGACAAAGGACAGAGCGGAAAACCAGGGAGAGAGTGTGATCACAGACAAGGGACAGAGTGTAAAACCAGGGAGAGAGTGTGATCACAGACAAGGGACAGAGTGTAAAACCAGGGAGAGAGAGTGATCACAGACAAAGGACAGAGTGCAAAGCCAGGGGGAGAGAGTGATCACAGACAAAGGACAGAGTGTAAAACCAGGGAGTGAGAGTGACCAGAGACAAAGGACAGAGTGCAAAACCAGGGAGAGAGAGTGATCACAGACACGGGACAGAGTGTAAAACCAAGGAGAGAGAGTGATCACAGACAAAGGACAGAGCGCAAAACCAGGGGGAGAGAGTGATCAGATACACGGGACAGAGAGTAAAACCAGGGAGAGAGTGTGATCACAGACAAAGGACAGAGTGTAAAACCAGGGAGAGAGAGTGATCACAGACACGGGACAGAGTGTAAAACCAGGGAGAGAGAGTGATCACAGACAAAGGACAGAGTGTAAAACCAGGGAGAGAGTGTGATCACAGACACGGGACAGAGTGTAAAACCAGGGAGAGAGAGTGATCACAGACAAAGGACAGAGTGTAAAACCAGGGAGAGAGAGTGATCACAGACACGGGACAGAGTGTAAAACCAGGGAGAGAGAGTGATCACAGACAAGGGACTGAGTGTAAAACCAGGTGGAGAGAGTGATCACAGACAAAGGACAGACTGTAAAACCAGGGAGAGAGAGTGATCACAGACAAGGGACAGAGTGTAAAACCAGGGAGAGAGAGTGATCACAGACAAAGGACAGAGTGTAAAACCGGGGGGAGAGAGTGATCACAGAGAAAGGAAGAGTGCAAAACCAGGGGGAGAGAGTGATCACAGACAAATGACAGAGTGTAAAACCATGGAGAGAGTGATCACAGACAAAGGACAGAGTGTAAAACGAGGGGGAGTGAGTGATCACAGACAAAGGACAGAGTGTAAAACCAGGGAGAGAGAGTGATCACAGACAAAGGACAGAGTGTAAAACCAGGGAGAGAGAGTGATCACAGACAATGGACAGAATGTAAAACAAGGGAGAGAGAGTGATCACAGACAAAGGACAGAGTGTAAAACCAGGGAGAGAGTGATCAGAGACAAAGGACAGAGTGTAAAACCAGGGAGAGAGAGTGATCACAGACAAAGGACAGAGTGCAAAACCAGGGAGAGAGAGTGATCACAGACAAAGGACAGAGTGTAAAACCAGGGAGAGAGAGTGATCACAGACAAAGGACAGAGTGCAAAACCAGGGAGAGAGAGTGATCACAGACAAAGGACAGAGTGTAAAACCAGGGAGAGAGAGTGATCACAGACAAAGGACAGAGTGCAAAACCAGGGAGAGAGAGTGATCACAGACAAAGGACAGAGTGTAAAACCAGGGAGAGAGAGTGATCACAGACAAAGGACAGAGTGCAAAACCAGGGAGAGAGAGTGATCACAGACAAAGGACAGAGTGCAAAACCAGGGAGAGAGAGTGATCACAGACAACGGACAGAGTGTGAAACCAGGCGGGGAGTGATCACAGGCAAAGGACAGAGTGTAAAACCAAGGAGAGAGAGTGATCACAGACAAAGGACAGACTGTAAAACGAGGGGGCGAGAGTGATCACAGACAAAGTAGAGTGTAAAACCAGGGGGAGAGAGTGATCACAGACAAAGGACAGAGTGTAAAATCAGGGGGAGAGAGTGATCACAGAGAAAGGAAGAGTGTAAAACCAGGGGGAGAGAGAGATAACAGACAAAGGACAGAGTGTAAAACCATGGAGAGAGTGATCACAGACAAAGGACAGACTGTAAAACCAGGGAGAGAGAGTGATCACAGACAAAGGACAGAGTGTAAAACCAGGGAGAGAGAGTGATCACAGACAAGGGACAGAGTGTAAAACCGGGGGGAGAGAGTGACCACAGACAAAGGACAGAGTGTAAAATCAGGGGGAGAGAGTGATCACAGAGAAAGGACAGAGTGTAAAACCATGGAGAGAGTGATCACAGACAAAGGACTGAGCGGAAAACCAGGGTGAGAGAGTGATCACAGACAAAGGACAGAGTGTAAAACCAGGGGGAGAGAGTGATCAGACAAAGGACAGAGTGTAAAACCAGGGAGAGAGAGTGATCACAGACAAAGGGCAGAGTGTAAAACCAGGGGGAGAGAGTGATCACAGACAAAGGACAGAGTGTAAAACCAGGAGGAGAGAGTGATCACAGACACGGGACAGAGTGTAAAACCAAGGAGAGAGAGTGATCACAGACAAAGGACAGAGTGTAAAACCAGGGAGAGAGAGTGATCACAGACACGGGACAGAGTGTAAAACCAGGGAGAGAGAGTGATCACAGACAAAGGACAGAGTGTAAAACCAGGGAGAGAGAGTGATCACAGACACGGGACAGAGTGTAAAACCAGGGAGAGAGAGTGATCACAGACAAGGGACTGAGTGTAAAACCAGGGGGAGAGAGTGATCACAGACAAAGGACAGACTGTAAAACCAGGGAGAGAGAGTGATCACAGACAAGGGACAGAGTGCAAAGCCAGGGAGAGAGAGTGATCACAGACAAAGGACAGAGTGTAAAACCAGGGAGAGAGAGTGATCACAGACAAAGGACAGAGTGCAAAACCAGGGGGAGAGAGTGATCACAGACAAAAGTCAGAGTGTAAAACCGGGGGGAGAGAGTGATCACAGACAAAGGACAGTGTGTAAAATCAGGGGGAGAGAGTGATCACAGAGAAAGGAAGAGTGCAAAACCAGGGGGAGAGAGTGATCACAGACAAAGGACAGAGTGTAAAACCAGGGAGAGAGAGTGATCACAGACAAAGGACAGAGTGTAAAACGAGGGGGAGAGAGTGATCACAGACAAAGTAGAGTGTAAAACCAGGGAGAGAGTGATCACAGACAAAGGACAGAGTGTTAAACCAGGGAGAGAGAGTGATCACAGACAAAGGACAGAGTGTAAAACGAGGGGGCGAGAGTGATCACAGACAAAGTAGAGTGTAAAACCAGGGAGAGAGAGTGATCACAGACAAAGGACAGAGCGGAAAACCAGGGGGAGAGAGTGATCACAGACAAAGGACAGAGTGTAAAACCAGGGAGAGAGTGTGATCACAGACACGGGACAGAGTGTAAAACCAGGGAGAGAGAGTGATCACAGACAAAGGACAGAGTGTAAAACCAGGGGGAGAGAGTAATCACAGACACGGGACAGAGTGTAAAACCAGGGAGAGAGAGTGATCACAGACAAAGGACAGAGTGTAAAACCAGGGAGAGAGAGTGATCACAGACACGGGACAGAGTGTAAAACCAGGGAGAGAGAGTGATCACAGACAAGGGACTGAGTGTAAAACCAGGGGGAGAGAGTGATCACAGACAAAGGACAGACTGTAAAACCAGGGAGAGAGAGTGATCACAGACAAGGGACAGAGTGCAAAGCCAGGGAGAGAGAGTGATCACAGACACGGGACAGAGTGTAAAACCAGGGGGAGAGAGAGTGATCACAGACAAAGGACAGAGTGTAAAACCAGGGAGAGAGAGTGATCACAGACAAAGGACAGAGTGCAAAACCAGGGGGAGAGAGTGATCACAGACAAAAGTCAGAGTGTAAAACCGGGGGGAGAGAGTGATCACAGACAAAGGACAGTGTGTAAAATCAGGGGGAGAGAGTGATCACAGAGAAAGGAAGAGTGAAAAACCAGGGGGAGAGAGTGATCACAGACAAAGGACAGAGTGTAAAACCAGGGAGAGAGAGTGATCACAGACAAAGGACAGAGTGTAAAACTAAGGAGAGAGAGTGATCACAGACAAAGGACAGAGTGTAAAACGAGGGGGAGAGAGTGATCACAGACAAAGTAGAGTGTAAAACCAGGGAGAGAGTGATCACAGACAAAGGACAGAGTGTTAAACCAGGGAGAGAGAGTGATCACAGACAAGGGACTGAGTGTAAAACCAGGGGGAGAGAGTGATCTCAGACAAAGGACAGACTGTAAAACGAGGGGGCGAGAGTGATCACAGACAAAGGACAGAGTGTAAAACCAGGGAGAGAGTGTGATCACAGACAAGGGACAGAGTGTAAAACCAGGGAGAGAGTGTGATCACAGACACGGGACAGAGTGTAAAACCAGGGAGAGAGAGTGATCACAGACAAAGGACAGAGTGTAAAACCAGGGAGAGAGAGTGATCACAGACACGGGACAGAGTGTAAAACCAGGGAGAGAGAGTGATCACAGACAAAGGACAGACTGTAAAACCAGGGAGACAGAGTGATCACAGACAAGGGACAGAGTGTAAAACCAGGGGGAGAGAGTGATCACAGACAAAGGACAGACTGTAAAACCAGGGAGAGAGAGTGATCACAGACACTGGACAGAGTGTAAAACCAGGGAGAGAGAGTGATCACAGACAAGGGACTGAGTGTAAAACCAGGGGGAGAGAGTGATCACAGACAAAGGACAGACTTTAAAACCAGGGAGAGAGAGTGATCACAGACAAAGGACAGAGTGCAAAGCCAGGGGGAGAGAGTGATCACAGACAAAGGACAGAGTGTAAAACCAGGGAGTGAGAGTGACCAGAGACAAAGGACAGTGTGTAAAAGCAGGGGGAGAGAGTGATCACAGACAAAGGACAGAGTGTAAAACCAAGGGGAGAGAGTGATCAGATACACGGGACAGAGAGTAAAACCAGGGAGAGAGAGTGATCACAGACAAAGGACAGAGTGTAAAACCAGGGAGAGAGTGTGATCACAGACATGGGACAGAGTGTAAAATCAGGGACAGAGAGTGATCACAGACAAAGGACAGAGTGTAAAACCAGGGAGAGAGAGTGATCACAGACACGGGACAGAGTGTAAAACCAGGGAGAGCGAGTGATCACAGACAAAGGACAGAGTGTAAAACCAGGGAGAGAGTGATCACAGACACGGGACAGAGTGCAAAACCAGGGAGAGAGAGTGATCACAGACAAAGGACAGAGTGTAAAACCAGGGAGAGAGAATGATCACAGACACGGGACAGAGTGTAAAACCAGGGAGAGAGAGTGATCACAGACAAGGGACTGAGTGTGAAACCAGGTGGAGAGAGTGATCACAGACAAAGGACAGACTGTAAAACCAGGGAGAGAGAGTGATCACAGACAAAGGACAGAGTGTAAAACCTGGGGGAGAGAGTGACCACAGACAAAGGACAGAGTGTAAAATCAGGGGGAGAGAGTGATCACAGAGAAAGGAAGAGTGCAAAACCAGGGGGAGAGAGCGATCACAGACAAAGGACAGAGTGCAAAACTAGGGGGAGTGAGTGATCACAGACAAAGGACAGAGTGTAAAACCAGGGAGAGAGAGTGATCACAGACAAGGGACAGAGTGTAAAACCAGGGGGAGAAAGTAATCACAGACACGGGACAGAGTGTAAAACCAAGGAGAGAGAGTGATCACAGACAAAGGACAGACTGTAAAACGAGGGGGCGAGAGTGATCACAGACAAAGGACAGAGCGGAAAACCAGGGGGAGAGAGTGATCACAGACAAAGGACAGAGTGTAAAACCAAGGAGAGAGAGTGATCACAGACAAAGGACAGAGCGGAAAACCAGGGGGAGAGAGTGATCACAGACAAAGGACAGAGTGTAAAACCAAGGGGAGAGAGTGATCAGATACACGGGGCAGAGAGTAAAACCAGGGAGAGAGAGTGATCACAGACAAAGGACAGAGTGTAAAACCAGGGAGAGAGTGTGATCACAGACACGGGACAGAGTGTAAAATCAGGGACAGAGAGTGATCACAGACAAAGGACAGAGTGTAAAACCAGGGAGAGAGAGTGATCACAGACAAAGGACAGAGTGTAAAACCAGGGAGAGAGTGTGATCACAGACAAAGGACAGAGTGTAAAACCAGGGAGAGAGTGTGATCACAGACACGGGACAGAGTGTAAAACCAGGGAGAGAGAGTGATCACAGACAAGGGACTGAGTGTAAAACGAGGTGGAGAGAGTGATCACAGACAAAGGACAGAGTGTAAAACCAGGGAGAGAGAGTGATCACAGACAAAGGACAGAGTGTAAAACCAGGGAGAGAGAGTGATCACAGACAAGGGACTGAGTGTAAAACGAGGGAGAGAGAGTGATCACAGACAATGGACAGAGTGTAAAACCAGGGAGAGAGAGTGATCACAGACACGGGACAGAGTGTAAAACCAGGGAGAGAGAGTGATCACAGACAAAGGACAGAGTGTAAAACCAGGGAGAGAGAGTGATCACAGACAAGGGACAGAGTGTAAAACCAGGGAGAGAGAGTGATCACAGACAAAGGACAGAGTGTAAAATCAGGGGGAGAGAGTGATCACAGACAAATGACAGAGTGTAAAACCAGGTGGAGAGAGTGATCACAGACAAAGGACAGAGTGTAAAACCAGGGAGAGAGAGTAATCACAGACACGGGACAGAGTGCAAAGCCAGGGAGAGAGAGTGATCACAGACAAAGGACAGAGTGCAAAGCCAGGGGGAGAGAGTGATCACAGACAAAGGACAGAGTGTAAAACCAGGGAGTGAGAGTGATCACAGACAAAGGACAGACTGTAAAACCAGGGAGAGAGAGTGATCACAGACACGGGACAGAGTGTAAAACCAGGGGGAGAGAGTGATCACAGACAAAGGACAGACTGTAAAACCAGGGAGAGAGAGTGATCACAGACAAAGGACAGAGTGTAAAACCAGGGAGAGAGAGTGATCACAGACAAGGGACAGAGTGTAAAACCAGGGAGAGAGAGTGATCACAGACAAAGGACAGAGTGTAAAATCAGGGGGAGAGAGTGATCACAGACAAATGACAGAGTGTAAAACCAGGTGGAGAGAGTGATCACAGACAAAGGACAGACTGTAAAACCAGGGAGAGAGAGTGATCACAGACAAAGGACAGAGTGTAAAACCAGGGAGAGAGAGTGATCACAGACAAGGGACAGAGTGTAAAACCAGGGGGAGAGAGTGATCACAGACAAAGGACAGAGTGTAAAACCAGGGAGAGAGAGTGATCACAGACACTGGACAGAGTGTAAAACCAGGGAGAGAGAGTGATCACAGACAAGGGACTGAGTGTAAAACCAGGGGGAGAGAGTGATCACAGACAAAGGACAGACTTTAAAACCAGGGAGAGAGAGTGATCACAGACAAAGGACAGAGTGCAAAGCCAGGGAGAGAGAGTGATCACAGACAAAGGACAGAGTGCAAAGCCAGGGGGAGAGAGTGATCACAGACAAAGGACAGAGTGTAAAACCAGGGAGTGAGAGTGACCAGAGACAAAGGACAGAGTGCAAAACCAGGGAGAGAGAGTGATCACAGACACGGGACAGAGTGTAAAACCAAGGAGAGAGAGTGATCACAGACAAAGGACAGAGCGGAAAACCAGGGGGAGAGAGTGATCACAGACAAAGGACAGAGTGTAAAACCAAGGGGAGAGAGTGATCAGATACACGGGACAGAGAGTAAAACCAGGGAGAGAGAGTGATCACAGACAAAGGACAGAGTGTAAAACCAGGGAGAGAGTGTGATCACAGACACGGGACAGAGCGGAAAACCAGGGAGAGAGAGTGATCACAGACAAAGGACAGAGTGTAAAACCAGGGAGAGAGAGTGATCACAGACACGGGACAGAGTGTAAAACCAGGGAGAGAGAGTGATCACAGACAAAGGACAGAGTGTAAAACCAGGGAGAGAGAGTGATCACAGACAAAGGACAGAGTGTAAAACCAGGGAGAGAGAGTGATCACAGACAAAGGACAGAGTGTAAAACCAGGGAGAGAGAGTGATCACAGACACGGGACAGAGTGTAAAACCAGGGAGAGAGAGTTATCACAGACAAGGGACTGAGTGTAAAACCAGGTGGAGAGAGTGATCACAGACACGGGACAGAGTGTAAAACCAGGGAGAGAGAGTGATCACAGACAAAGGACAGACTGTAAAACCAGGGAGAGAGAGTGATCACAGACAAAGGACAGAGTGTAAAACCTGGGGGAGAGAGTGACCACAGACAAAGGACAGAGTGTAAAATCAGGGGGAGAGAGTGATCACAGAGAAAGGACAGAGTGTAAAACCTGGGCGAGAGAGTGACCACAGACAAAGGACAGAGTGTAAAACCAGGGAGAGAGAGTGATCACAGACACGGGACAGAGTGTAAAACCAGGGAGAGAGAGTGATCACAGACAAAGGACAGAGTGTAAAACCAGGGAGAGAGAGTGATCACAGACAAAGGACAGAGTGTAAAACCAGGGAGAGAGAGTGATCACAGACAAAGGACAGAGTGTAAAACCAGGGAGAGAGAGTGATCACAGACACGGGACAGAGTGTAAAACCAGGGAGAGAGAGTGATCACAGACAAGGGACTGAGTGTAAAACCAGGTGGAGAGAGTGATCACAGACAAAGGACAGACTGTAAAACCAGGGAGAGAGAGTGATCACAGACAAGGGACTGAGTGTAAAACCAGGGAGAGAGAGTGATCACAGACACGGGACAGAGTGTAAAACCTGGGGGAGAGAGTGACCACAGACAAAGGACAGAGTGTAAAACCAGGGAGAGAGAGTGATCACAGACAAAGGACAGAGTGTAAAACCAGGGGGAGAGAGTGATCACAGACAAAGGACAGAGTGTAAAACCTGGGGGAGAGAGTGACCACAGACAAAGGACAGAGTGTAAAATCAGGGGGAGAGAGTGATCACAGAGAAAGGACAGAGTGTAAAACCTGGGGGAGAGAGTGACCACAGACAAAGGACAGAGTGTAAAACCATGGAGAGAGAGCGATCACAGACAAAGGACAGTGTGCAAAACTAGGGGGAGTGAGTGATCACAGACAAAGGACAGAGTGTAAAACCAGGGAGAGAGAGTGATCACAGACAAAGGACAGAGTGTAAAACCAGGGAGAGAGAGTGATCACAGACAAAGGACAGAGTGTAAAACCAGGGAGAGAGAGTGATCACAGACAAGGGACAGAGTGTAAAACCAGGGAGAGAGAGTGATCACAGACAAAGGACAGAGTGTAAAATCAGGGGGAGAGAGTGATCACAGAGAAAGGAAGAGTGCAAAACCAGGGGGAGATAGTGATCACAGACAAATGACAGAGTGTAAAACCAGGTGGAGAGAGTGATCACAGACAAAGGACAGACTGTAAAACCAGGGAGAGATAGTGATCACAGACAAAGGACAGAGTGTAAAACCAGGGAGAGAGAGTGATCACAGACAAGGGACAGAGTGTAAAACCAGGGGGAGAGAGTGATCACAGACAAAGGACAGAGTGTAAAACCAGGGAGAGAGAGTGATCACAGACACTGGACAGAGTGTAAAACCTGGGGGAGAGAGTAACCACAGACAAAGGACAGAGTGTAAAACCATGGAGAGAGTGATCACAGACAAAGGACAGAGTGTAAAACTAGGGGGAGTGAGTGATCACAGACAAAGGACAGAGTGTAAAACCAGGGAGAGAGAGTGATCACAGACAAAGGACAGAGTGTAAAACCAGGGGGAGAGAGTAATCACAGACACGGGACAGAGTGTAAAACCAAGGAGAGAGAGTGATCACAGACAAAGGACAGACTGTAAAACGAGGGGGAGAGAGTAATCACAGACACGGGACAGAGTGTAAAACCAAGGAGAGAGAGTGATCACAGACAAAGGACAGAGTGTAAAACCAGGGGGAGAGAGTAATCACAGACACGGGACAGAGTGTAAAACCAGGGAGAGAGAGTGATCACAGACAAAGTAGAGTGTAAAACCAGGGAGAGATCGATCACAGACAAAGGACAGAGTGTAAAACCAAGGAGAGAGAGTGATCACAGACAAAGGACAGAGCGGAAAACCAGGGGGAGAGAGTGATCACAGACAAAGGACAGAGTGTAAAACCAAGGGGAGAGAGTGATCAGATACACGGGGCAGAGAGTAAAACCAGGGAGAGAGAGTGATCACAGACAAAGGACAGAGTGTAAAACCAGGGAGAGAGTGTGATCACAGACACGGGACAGAGTGTAAAATCAGGGACAGAGAGTGATCACAGACAAAGGACAGAGTGTAAAACCAGGGAGAGAGAGTGATCACAGACACGGGACAGAGTGTAAAACCAGGGAGAGAGAGTGATCACAGACAAAGGACAGAGTGTAAAATCAGGGGGAGAGAGTGATCACAGAGAAAGGACAGAGTGTAAAACCTGGGCGAGAGAGTGACCACAGACAAAGGACAGAGTGTAAAACCAGGGAGAGAGAGTGATCACAGACACGGGACAGAGTGTAAAACCAGGGAGAGAGAGTGATCACAGACAAAGGACAGAGTGTAAAACCAGGGAGAGAGAGTGATCACAGACAAAGGACAGAGTGTAAAACCAGGGAGAGAGAGTGATCACAGACAAAGGACAGAGTGTAAAACCAGGGAGAGAGAGTGATCACAGACACGGGACAGAGTGTAAAACCAGGGAGAGAGAGTGATCACAGACAAGGGACTGAGTGTAAAACCAGGTGGAGAGAGTGATCACAGACAAAGGACAGACTGTAAAACCAGGGAGAGAGAGTGATCACAGACAAGGGACTGAGTGTAAAACCAGGGAGAGAGAGTGATCACAGACACGGGACAGAGTGTAAAACCTGGGGGAGAGAGTGACCACAGACAAAGGACAGAGTGTAAAACCAGGGAGAGAGAGTGATCACAGACAAAGGACAGAGTGTAAAACCAGGGGGAGAGAGTGATCACAGACAAAGGACAGAGTGTAAAACCTGGGGGAGAGAGTGACCACAGACAAAGGACAGAGTGTAAAATCAGGGGGAGAGAGTGATCACAGAGAAAGGACAGAGTGTAAAACCTGGGGGAGAGAGTGACCACAGACAAAGGACAGAGTGTAAAACCATGGAGAGAGAGCGATCACAGACAAAGGACAGTGTGCAAAACTAGGGGGAGTGAGTGATCACAGACAAAGGACAGAGTGTAAAACCAGGGAGAGAGAGTGATCACAGACAAAGGACAGAGTGTAAAACCAGGGAGAGAGAGTGATCACAGACAAAGGACAGAGTGTAAAACCAGGGAGAGAGAGTGATCACAGACAAGGGACAGAGTGTAAAACCAGGGAGAGAGAGTGATCACAGACAAAGGACAGAGTGTAAAATCAGGGGGAGAGAGTGATCACAGAGAAAGGAAGAGTGCAAAACCAGGGGGAGATAGTGATCACAGACAAATGACAGAGTGTAAAACCAGGTGGAGAGAGTGATCACAGACAAAGGACAGACTGTAAAACCAGGGAGAGATAGTGATCACAGACAAAGGACAGAGTGTAAAACCAGGGAGAGAGAGTGATCACAGACAAGGGACAGAGTGTAAAACCAGGGGGAGAGAGTGATCACAGACAAAGGACAGAGTGTAAAACCAGGGAGAGAGAGTGATCACAGACACTGGACAGAGTGTAAAACCTGGGGGAGAGAGTAACCACAGACAAAGGACAGAGTGTAAAACCATGGAGAGAGTGATCACAGACAAAGGACAGAGTGTAAAACTAGGGGGAGTGAGTGATCACAGACAAAGGACAGAGTGTAAAACCAGGGAGAGAGAGTGATCACAGACAAAGGACAGAGTGTAAAACCAGGGGGAGAGAGTAATCACAGACACGGGACAGAGTGTAAAACCAAGGAGAGAGAGTGATCACAGACAAAGGACAGACTGTAAAACGAGGGGGAGAGAGTAATCACAGACACGGGACAGAGTGTAAAACCAAGGAGAGAGAGTGATCACAGACAAAGGACAGAGTGTAAAACCAGGGGGAGAGAGTAATCACAGACACGGGACAGAGTGTAAAACCAGGGAGAGAGAGTGATCACAGACAAAGTAGAGTGTAAAACCAGGGAGAGATCGATCACAGACAAAGGACAGAGTGTAAAACCAAGGAGAGAGAGTGATCACAGACAAAGGACAGAGCGGAAAACCAGGGGGAGAGAGTGATCACAGACAAAGGACAGAGTGTAAAACCAAGGGGAGAGAGTGATCAGATACACGGGGCAGAGAGTAAAACCAGGGAGAGAGAGTGATCACAGACAAAGGACAGAGTGTAAAACCAGGGAGAGAGTGTGATCACAGACACGGGACAGAGTGTAAAATCAGGGACAGAGAGTGATCACAGACAAAGGACAGAGTGTAAAACCAGGGAGAGAGAGTGATCACAGACACGGGACAGAGTGTAAAACCAGGGAGAGAGAGTGATCACAGACAAAGGACAGAGTGTAAAACCAGGGAGAGAGTGTGATCACAGACACGGGACAGAGTGTAAAATCAGGGAGAGAGAGTGATCACAGCTGAGAACAGCTGAGAGGAGCCGAGCCGAGCGGAGCGGAGCTGCGACCGAGTTCGAAGTGACGTCAGGAATCAGATCGGGACGCGACACAGGGGAGGCACCTGATTGGTGAGTAGGTTCAGGTGAGTATTTCTCCTTATCTACAGTAACTGAAGTAAAAGGAAAGGGAAGGTCTGCAGGTCTTATAGGAAGTAGCGTTTATTTTTTAGTGAATCAAGGTCCCTAGTGTAGTTAACATTCTCTAAATTGAGAACAATTTAAAGGAGTAAACTCCTTAAAGGGAGTGGTAAGTAGTTTTTCTTTCCTTTTTTTTTCTCTTGACATTGTCGTTGTTCTTAAGCTAATTTAAGGGTTAAGTCATGGCAGGAGATCCCAGCGCCGTGTCATGTTCCTCTTGTGGGATGTGGGAATTCAGGGCTCCTTCCTGTATCCCTGATTCCTTCACCTGCGGGAAGTGTGTCCAGCTGCAGCTATTGTTTGACCGCTTGACGGCTCTGGAGCTGCGGATGGACTCACTTTGGAGCATCCGCGATGCTGAGAAAGTCGTGGATAGCACGTTCAGTGAGTTGGTCACACCGCAGATAAAAATTACTGAGGGAGATAGTGAATGGGTGACCAACAGACAGAGGAAGAGTAGGAAGGCAGTGCAGGGGTCCCCTGCGGTCATCTCCCTCCAAAACAGGTATACCGTTTTGGATACTGTTGGCGGAGATGGCTCACCAGGGGAAGGTGGCAGTGGCCAGGTTCATGGCACCGTGGCTGGCTCTGCTGCACAGGAGGGCAGGAAAAAGAGTGGCAGAGCTATAGTGATAGGGGACTCGATTGTAAGGGGAATAGACAGGCGTTTCTGCGGACGCAACCGAGACTCCAGGATGGTATGTTGCCTCCCTGGTGCAAGGGTCAAGGATGTCTCGGAGCGGCTGCAGGACATTCTGGAGGGGGAGGGTGAACAGCCAGTTGTCGTGGTGCATATAGGCACCAACGATATAGGTAAAAAACAGGATGAGGTCCTACAAGCTGAATTTAGGGAGTTAGGAGTTAAACTAAAGAGTAGGACCTCAAAGGTAGTAATCTCAGGATTGCTACCAGTGCCACGGGTTAGTCAGAGTAGGAATGACAGGATAGCTAGGATGAATACGTGGCTTGAGAGATGGTGCAAGAGGGAGGGATTCAAATTCCTGGGCCATTGGAACCGGTTCTGGGGGAGGTGGGACCAGTACAAATTGGACGGTCTGCATCTGGGCAGGACTGGAACCAATGTCCTAGGGGGAGTGTTTGCCAGTGCTGTTGGGGAGGGTTTAAACTAATGTGGCAGGGGGATGGGAACCGATGCAGGAAGTCAGTGGGAAATAAAGTGGTGACAGAAACAAAAGGCAGTAAGGGAGAGTGTACAGAACATGACCGGACAGATGGTCTGAGAAAGCAGGGCAAAGACCAAGGGAAGACTGGATTAAACTGCATTTATTTCAATGCAAGAAGTCTGATGGGCAAGGCAGATGAACTCAGGGCATGGATGGGTATATGGGACTGGGATGTTATAGCTATTACTGAAACATGGCTAAGGGAGGGGCAGGACTGGCAGCTCAATGTTCCAGGGTGCAGATGCTATAGGAAAGATAGAGCAGGAGGTAAGAGAGGAGGGGGAGTTGCGTTCTTGATTAGGGAGAACATCACGGCAGTAGTGAGAGGGGATATATCCGAGGGTTCGCCCACTGAGTCCATATGGGTAGAACTGAAAAATAAGAAGGGAGAGATCACTTTGATAGGATTGTACTACAGACCCCCAAATAGTCAACGGGAAATTGAGGAGCAAATATGTAAGGAGATTACAGACAGCTGCAAGAAAAATAGGGTGGTAATAGTAGGGGACTTTAACTTTCCCAACATTGACTGGGACAGCCATAGCATTAGGGGCTTGGATGGAGAGAAATTTGTTGAGTGTATTCAGGAGGAATTTCTCATTCAGTATGTGGATGGCCCGACTAGAGAGGGGGCAAAACTTGACCTCCTCTTGGGAAATAAGGAAGGGCAGGTGACAGAAGTGTTAGTGAGGGATCACTTTGGGACCAGTGATCATAATTCCATTAGTTTTAAGATAGCTATGGAGAAGGATAGGTCTGGCCCAAAAGTTAAAATTCTAAATTGGGGAAAGGCCAATTTTGATGGTATTAGACAGGAACTTTCAGAAGTTGATTGGGAGAGTCTGTTGGCAGGCAAAGGGACGTCTGGTAAGTGGGAGGCTTTCAAAAGTGTGTTAACCAGGGTTCAGTGTAAGCACATTCCTTATAAAGTGAAGGGCAAGGCTGGTAGAAGTAGGGAACCTTGGATGACTCGGGAGATTGAGGCACTAGTCAAAAATAAGAAGGAGGCATATGACATGCATAGGCAGCTGGGATCAAGTGGATCCCTTGAAGAGTATAGAGATTGCCGGAGTAGAGTTAAGAGAGAAATCAGGAGGGCAAAAAGGGGATATGAGATTGCTTTGGCAGATCAGGCAAAGGTGAATCCAAAGAGCTTCGACAAATACATAAAGGGCAAAAGGGTAACAAGGGAGAGAGTAGGGCCTCTTAAGGATCAACAAGGTCATCTATGTGCGGAACCACAAGAGATGGGTGAGATCCTGAATGAATATTTCACATCGGTATTTACGGTTGAGAAAGGCATGGATGTTAGGGAACTTGGGGAAATAAATAGTGATGTCTTGAGGAGTGTACATATTACAGAGAGGGAGGTGCTGGAAGTCTTAACGCGCATCAAGGTAGATAAATCTCCGGGACCTGATGAAATGTATCCCAGGACGTTATGGGAGGTGAGGGAGGAAATTGCGGGTCCCCGAGCAGAGATATTTGAATCATCAACAGCTACAGGTGAGGTGCCTGAAGATTGGAGGGTAGCAAATGTTGTGCCTTTGTTTAAGAAGGGCGGCAGGGAAAAGCCTGGGAACTACAGACCAGTGAGCCTGACATCTGTAGTGGGTAAGTTGTTAGAGGGTATTCTGAGGGACAGAATCTACAGGCATTTGGAGAGGCAGGGACTAATTAGGAACAGTCAGCATGGTTTTGTGAGAGGAAAATCATGTCTCACGAATTTGATTGAGTTTTTTGAAGGGGTAACCAAGAAGATAGATGAGGGCTGTGCAGTAGACGTGGTCTACATGGACTTCAGCAAAGCCTTTGACAAGGTACCGCATGGTAGGTTGTTACATAAGGTTAAATCTCATGGGATCCAAGGTGAGGTAGCCAATTGGATACAAAATTGGCTTGACGACAGAAGACAGAGGGTGGTTGTCGAGGGTTGTTTTTCAAACTGGATGCCTGTGTCCAGCGGTGTGCCTCAGGGATCGGTGCTGGGTCCGCTGTTATTTGTTATTTATATTAATGATTTGGATGAGAATTTAGGAGGCATGGTTAGTAAGTTTGCAGATGACACCAAGATTGGTGGCATTGTGGACAGTGAAGAAGGTTATCTAGGATTGCAACGGGATCTTGATAAATTGGGCCAGTGGGCCGATGAATGGCAGATGGAGTTTAATTTAGATAAATGTGAGGTGATGCATTTTGGTAGATCGAATCGGGCCAGGACCTACTCCGTTAATGGTAGGGCGTTGGGGAGAGTTATAGAACAAAGAGATCTAGGAGTACAGATTCATAGCTCCTTGAAAGTGGAGTCACAGGTGGATAGGGTGGTGAAGAAGGCATTCAGCATGCTTGGTTTCATTGGTCAGAACATTGAATGCAGGAGTTGGGATGTCTTGTTGAAGTTGTACAGGGCATTGGTGAGGCCACACTTGGAGTACTGTGTACAGTTCTGGTCACCCTATTATAGAAAGGATATTATTAAACTAGAAAGAGTGCAGAAAAGATTTACTAGGATGCTACCGGGACTTGATGGTTTGACTTACAGGGAGAGGTTAGACAGACTGGGACTTTATTCCCTGGAGAGTAGGAGGTTACGGGGTGATCTTATAGAAGTCTATAAAATAATGAGGGGTATAGATAAGGTCGATAGTCAAAATCTTTTCCCAAAGGTAGGGGAGTCTATAACGAGGGGGCATAGATTTAAGGTGAGAGGGGAGAGATACAAAAGGATCCAGAGGGGCAATTTTTTCACTCAAAGGGTGGTGAGTGTCTGGAACGAGCTGCCAGAGGCAGTAGTAGAGGCGGGTACAATTTTGTCTTTTAAAAAGCATTTGGACAGTTACATGGGGAAGATGGGTATCGAGGGATATGGGCCAAGTGCAGGCAATTGGGACCAGCTTAGTGGTATAAACTGGGCGACATGGACATGTTGGGCCGAAGGGCCTGTTTCCATGTTGTAACTTCTATGATTCTATGATTCTATGAAAGGACAGAGTGTAAAACCAGGGAGAGAGAGTGATCACAGACACGGGACAGAGTGTAAAACCAGGGAGAGAGAGTGATCACAGACAAAGGACAGACTGTAAAACCAGGGAGAGAGAGTGATCACAGACAAAGGACAGAGTGTAAAACCAGGGAGAGAGAGTGATCACAGACAAAGGACAGAGTGTAAAACCAGGGAGAGAGAGTGATCACAGACACGGGACAGAGTGTAAAACCAGGGAGAGAGAGTGATCACAGACAAGGGACTGAGTGTAAAACCAGGGAGAGAGAGTGATCACAGACAAAGGACAGAGTGTAAAACCAGGGAGAGAGAGTGATCACAGACACGGGACAGAGTGTAAAACCAGGGAGAGAGAGTGATCACAGACACGGGACAGAGTGTAAAACCAGGGAGAGAGAGTGATCACAGACAAGGGACTGAGTGTAAAACCAGGGAGAGAGAGTGATCACAGACAAAGGACAGAGTGTAAAACCTGGGGGAGAGAGTGACCACAGACAAAGGACAGAGTGTAAAATCAGGGGGAGAGAGTGATCACAGAGAAAGGAAGAGTGCAAAACCAGGGGGAGAGAGTGATCACAGACAAATGACAGAGTGTAAAACCAGGGAGAGAGAGCGATCACAGACAAAGGACAGAGTGCAAAACTAGGGGGAGTGAATGATCACAGACAAAGGACAGAGTGTAAAACCAGGGAGAGAGAGTGATCACAGACAAAGGACAGAGTGTAAAACCAGGGGGAGAGAGTAATCACAGACACGGGACAGAGTGTAAAACCAAGGAGAGAGAGTGATCACAGACACGGGACAGAGTGTAAAACCAGGGAGAGAGAGTGATCACAGACAAAGGACAGAGTGTAAAACCAGGGAGAGAGAGTGATCACAGACAAAGGACAGAGTGTAAAACCAGGGAGAGAGAGTGATCACAGACACGGGACAGAGTGTAAAACCAGGGAGAGAGAGTGATCACAGACAAAGTAGAGTGTAAAACCAGGGAGAGATCGATCACAGACAAAGGACAGAGTGTAAAACCAAGGAGAGAGAGTGATCACAGACAAAGGACAGAGCGGAAAACCAGGGGGAGAGAGTGATCAGATACACGGGGCAGAGAGTAAAACCAGGGAGAGAGAGTGATCACAGACAAAGGACAGAGTGTAAAACCAGGGAGAGAGAGTGATCACAGACAAAGGACAGAGTGTAAAACCAAGGGGAGAGAGTGATCAGATACACGGGACAGAGAGTAAAATCAGGGACAGAGAGTGATCACAGACAAAGGACAGAGTGTAAAACCAGGGAGAGAGAGTGATCACAGACACGGGACAGAGTGTAAAATCAGGGACAGAGAGTGATCACAGACAAAGGACAGAGTGTAAAACCAGGGAGAGAGAGTGATCACAGACACGGGACAGAGTGTAAAACCAGGGAGAGAGAGTGATCACAGACAAAGGACAGAGTGTAAAACCAGGGAGAGAGTGTGATCACAGACACGGGACAGAGTGTAAAACCAGGGAGAGAGAGTGATCACAGACAAAGGACAGAGTGTAAAACCAGGGAGAGAGAGTGATCACAGACACGGGACAGAGTGTAAAACCAGGGAGAGAGAGTGATCACAGACAAGGGACTGAGTGTAAAACCAGGTGGAGAGAGTGATCACAGACAAAGGACAGACTGTAAAACCAGGGAGAGAGAGTGATCACAGACAAAGGACAGAGTGTAAAACCAGGGAGAGAGAGTGATCACAGACAAGGGACAGAGTGTAAAACCGGGGGGAGAGAGTGACCACAGACAAAGGACAGAGTGTAAAATCAGGGGGAGAGTGTGATCACAGACACGGGACAGAGTGTAAAATCAGGGACAGAGAGTGATCACAGACAAAGGACAGAGTGTAAAACCAGGGAGAGAGAGTGATCCCAGACAAAGGACAGAGTGTAAAAGCAGGGAGAGAGAGTGATCACAGACAAGGGACAGAGTGTAAAACCAGGGAGAGAGAGTGATCACAGACAAAGGACAGAGTGTAAAAGCAGGGGGAGAGAGTGATCACAGAGAAAGGAAGAGTGCAAAACCAGGGGGAGAGAGTGATCACAGACAAAGGACAGACTGTAAAACCAGGGAGAGAGAGTGATCACAGACAAAGGACAGAGTGTAAAACCAGGGGGAGAGAGTGATCACAGACACGGGACAGAGTGTAAAACCAGGGAGAGAGAGTGATCACAGACAAGGGACAGAGTGTAAAACCAGGGAGAGAGAGTGATCACAGACAAGGGACAGAGTGTAAAACCGGGGGGAGAGAGTGACCACAGACAAAGGACAGAGCGTAAAATCAGGGGGAGAGAGTGATCACAGAGAAAGGAAGAGTGCAAAACCAGGGGGAGAGAGTGATCACAGACAAATGACAGAGTGTAAAACCATGGAGAGAGTGATCACAGACAAAGGACTGAGCGGAAAACCAGGGGGAGAGAGTGATCACAGACAAAGGACAGAGTGTAAAACCAGGGAGAGAGTGTGATCACAGACAAGGGACAGAGTGTAAAACCAGGGAGAGAGAGTGATCACAGACAAAGGACAGAGTGTAAAACCAGGGAGAGAGAGTGATCACAGACACGGAACAGAGTGTAAAACCAGGGAGAGAGAGTGATCACAGACAAAGGACAGAGTGTAAAACCAGGGAGAGAGAGTGATCACAGACAAGGGACAGAGTGTAAAACCAGGGGGAGAGAGTGATCACAGACAAAGGACAGACTGTAAAACCAGGGAGAGAGAGTGATCACAGACAAAGGACAGAGTGTAAAACCAGGGAGAGAGAGTGATCACAGACAAGGGACTGAGTGTAAAACCAGGGAGAGAGAGTGATCACAGACAAAGGACAGAGTGTAAAACCAGGGAGTGAGAGTGACCAGAGACAAAGGACAGAGTGTAAAACCAGGGAGAGAGAGTGATCACAGACAAAGGACAGAGTGTAAAACCAAGGGGAGAGAGTGATCAGATACACGGGACAGAGAGTAAAACCAGGGAGAGAGAGTGATCACAGACAAAGGACAGAGTGTAAAACCAGGGAGAGAGTGTGATCACAGACACGGGACAGAGTGTAAAATCAGGGACAGAGAGTGATCACAGACAAAGGACAGAGTGTAAAACCAGGGAGAGAGAGTGATCACAGACACGGGACAGAGTGTAAAACCAGGGAGAGAGAGTGATCACAGACAAAGGACAGAGTGTAAAACCAGGGAGAGAGAGTGATCACAGACAAAGGACAGAGTGTAAAACCAGAGAGAGAGAGTGATCACAGACACGGGACAGAGTGTAAAACCAGGGAGAGAGAGTGATCACAGACAAGGGACTGAGTGTAAAACCAGGTGGAGAGAGTGATCACAGACAAAGGACAGACTGTAAAACCAGGGAGAGAGAGTGATCACAGACAAGGGACAGAGTGTAAAACCAGGGAGAGAGAGTGATCACAGACAAAGGACAGAGTGTAAAACCGGGGGGAGAGAGTGACCACAGACAAAGGACAGAGTGTAAAATCAGGGGGAGAGAGTGATCACAGAGAAAGGAAGAGTGCAAAACCAGGGGGAGAGAGTGATCACAGACAAATGACAGAGTGTAAAACCATGGAGAGAGTGATCACAGACAAAGGACTGAGTGCAAAACCAGGGTGAGAGAGTGATCACAGACAAAGGACAGAGTGTAAAACTAGGGGGAGTGAGTGATCACAGACAAAGGACAGAGTGTAAAACCAGGGAGAGAGAGTGATCACAGACAATGGACAGAATGTAAAACAAGGGAGAGAGAGTGATCACAGACAAAGGACAGAGTGTAAAACCAGGGAGAGAGAGTGATCACAGACAAAGGACAGAGTGTAAAACCAGGGAGAGAGAGTGATCACAGACAAAGGACAGAGTGTAAAACCAGGGAGAGAGAGTGATCACAGACAAAGGACAGAGTGCAAAACCAGGGAGAGAGAGTGATCACAGACAAAGCACAGAGTGTAAAAGCACGGAGAGAGAGTGATCACAGTCAAGGGACATAGTGTAAAACCAGGGAGAGGGAGTGATCAGAGACAAAGGACAGAGAGTAAAACCAGGGGGAGAGTGATCACAGACAAAGGACAGGGTGTAAAACCAGGGAGAGAGAGTGATCACAGACACGGGACAGAGTGCAAAACCAGGGAGAGAGAGTGATCACAGACAAGGGACTGAGTGTAAAACTAAGGAGAGAGAGTGATCACAGACAACGGACAGAGTGTGAAACCAGGCGGGGAGTGATCACAGGCAAAGGACAGAGTGTAAAACCAAGGAGAGAGAGTGATCACAGACAAAGGACAGACTGTAAAACCAGGGAGAGAGAGTGATCACAGACAAAGGACAGAGTGTAAAACCAGGGAGAGAGAGTGATCACAGACAAAGGACAGAGTGTAAAACCAGGGAGAGAGAGTGATCACAGACAAAGGACAGAGTGTAAAACCAGGGGGAGAGAGTGATCACAGACAAAGGACAGAGTGTAAAACCAGGGGGAGAGAGTGATCACAGACACGGGACAGAGTGTAAAACCAAGGAGAGAGAGTGATCACAGACAAAGGACAGACTGTAAAACGAGGGGGCGAGAGTGATCACAGACAAAGTAGAGTGTAAAACCAGGGAGAGATCGATCACAGACAAAGGACAGAGTGTAAAACCAAGGAGAGAGAGTGATCACAGACAAAGGACAGAGTGTAAAACCAGGGAGAGAGTGTGATCACAGACACGGGACAGAGTGTAAAACCAGGGAGAGAGAGTGATCACAGACAAAGGACAGAGTGTAAAACCAGGGAGAGAGAGTGATCACAGACACGGGACAGAGTGTAAAACCAGGGAGAGAGAGTGATCACAGACAAGGGACTGAGTGTAAAACCAGGGGGAGAGAGTGATCACAGACAAAGGACAGACTGTAAAACCAGGGAGAGAGAGTGATCACAGACAAGGGACAGAGTGCAAAGCCAGGGAGAGAGAGTGATCACAGACAATGGACAGAGTGTAAAACCAGGGAGAGAGAGTGATCACAGACAAAGGACAGAGTGTAAAACCAGGGAGAAAGTGATCACAGACAAAGGACAGAGTGTAAAACCAGGGAGAGAGAGTGATCACAGACAAAGGACAGAGCGGAAAACCAGGGGGAGAGAGTGATCACAGACAAAGGACAGAGTGTTAAACCAGGGAGAGGGAGTGATCACAGACAAGGGACTGAGTGTAAAACCAGGGGGAGAGAGTGATCTCAGACAAAGGACAGACTGTAAAACCAGGGAGAGAGAGCGATCACAGACAAAGGACAGAGTGTAAAACCAGGGAGAGAGTGATCACAGACAAAGGACAGACTGTAAAACCAGGGAGAGAGAGTGATCACAGACAAAGGACAGAGCGGAAAACCAGGGGGAGAGAGTGATCACAGACAAAGGACAGAGTGTAAAACCAAGGAGAGAGAGTGATCACAGACAAAGGACAGAGCGGAAAACCAGGGGGAGAGAGTGATCACAGACAAAGGACAGAGTGTAAAACCAGGGAGAGAGTGTGATCACAGACAAGGGACAGAGTGTAAAACCAGGGAGAGAGTGTGATCACAGACAAAGGACAGAGTGTAAAACTAAGGAGAGAGAGTGATCACAGACAAAGTACAGAGTGTAAAACCAGGGAGAGAGTGATCACAGACAAAGGACAGAGTGTAAAACCAGGGAGAGAGAGTGATCACAGACAAAGGACAGAGTGTAAAACTAAGGAGAGAGAGTGATCACAGACAAAGGACAGAGTGTAAAACCAGGGAGAGAGTGATCACAGACAAAGGACAGAGTGTAAAACGAGGGGGAGAGAGTGATCACAGACAAAGTAGAGTGTAAAACCAGGGAGAGAGTGATCACAGACAAAGGACAGAGTGTTAAACCAGGGAGAGAGAGTGATCACAGACAAGGGACTGAGTGTAAAACCAGGGGGAGAGAGTGATCTCAGACAAAGGACAGACTGTAAAACGAGGGGGCGAGAGTGATCACAGACAAAGTAGAGTGTAAAACCAGGGAGAGATCGATCACAGACAAAGGACAGAGTGTAAAACCAAGGAGAGAGAGTGATCACAGACAAAGGACAGAGCGGAAAACCAGGGGGAGAGAGTGATCACAGACAAAGGACAGAGTGTAAAACCAGGGAGAGAGTGTGATCACAGACACGGGACAGAGTGTAAAACCAGGGAGAGAGAGTGATCACAGACAAAGGACAGAGTGTAAAACCAGGGAGAGATCGATCACAGACAAAGGACAGAGTGTAAAACCAAGGAGAGAGAGTGATCACAGACAAAGGACAGAGCGGAAAACCAGGGGGAGAGTGTGATCACAGACAAGGGACAGAGTGTAAAACCAGGGAGAGAGTGTGATCACAGACACGGGACAGAGTGTAAAACCAGGGAGAGAGAGTGATCACAGACACGGGACAGAGTGTAAAACCAGGGAGAGAGAGTGATCACAGACACTGGACAGAGTGTAAAACCAGGGAGAGAGAGTGATCACAGACAAGGGACTGAGTGTAAAACCAGGGGGAGAGAGTGATCACAGACAAAGGACAGAGTGTAAAACCAGGGAGAGAGTGTGATCACAGACAAAGGACAGAGTGTAAAACTAAGGAGAGAGAGTGATCACAGACAAAGGACAGAGTGTAAAACTAAGGAGAGAGAGTGATCACAGACAAAGGACAGAGTGCAAAACCAGGGAGTGAGAGTGACCAGAGACAAAGGACAGAATGCAAAACCAGGGATGGAGAGTGATCACAGACACGGGACAGAGTGTAAAACCAAGGAGAGAGAGTGATCACAGACAAAGGACAGAGCGGAAAACCAGGGGGAGAGAGTGATCACAGACAAAGGACAGAGTGTAAAACCAGGGAGAGAGTGTGATCACAGACACGGGACAGAGTGTAAAACCAGGGAGAGAGAGTGATCACAGACAAAGGACAGAGTGTAAAACCAGGGAGAGAGAGTGATCACAGACACGGGACAGAGTGTAAAACCAGGGAGAGAGAGTGATCACAGACAAAGGACAGAGTGTAAAACCAGGGAGAGAGAGTGATCATAGACACGGGACAGAGTGTAAAACCAGGGGGAGAGAGTGATCACAGACAAAGGACAGACTGTAAAACCAGGGAGAGAGAGTGATCACAGACACTGGACAGAGTGTAAAACCAGGGAGAGAGAGTGATCACAGACAAGGGACTGAGTGTAAAACCAGGGGGAGAGAGTGATCACAGACAAAGGACAGAGTGTAAAACCTGGGAGAGAGAGTGATCACAGACAAGCGACAGAGTGTAAAACCAGGGAGAGAGAGTGATCACAGACAAAGGACAGAGTGCAAAGCCAGGGGGAGAGAGTGATCACAGACAAAGGACAGAGTGTAAAACCAGGGAGTGAGAGTGACCAGAGACAAAGGACAGAGTGCAAAACCAGGGAGAGAGAGTGATCACAGACACGGGACAGAGTGTAAAACCAAGGAGAGAGAGTGATCACAGACAAAGGACAGAGCGGAAAACCAGGGGGAGAGAGTGATCACAGACAAAGGACAGAGTGTAAAACCAAGGGGAGAGAGTGATCAGATACACGGGACAGAGAGTAAAACCAGGGAGAGAGAGTGATCACAGACAAAGGACATCGTGTAAAACCAGGGAGAGAGTGTGATCACAGACACGGGACAGAGTGTAAAATCAGGGACAGAGAGTGATCACAGACAAAGGACAGAGTGTAAAACCAGGGAGAGAGAGTGATCACAGACACGGGACAGAGTGTAAAACCAGGGAGAGAGAGTGATCACAGACAAAGGACAGAGTGTAAAACCAGGGAGAGAGTGTGATCACAGACACGGGACAGAGTGTAAAACCAGGGAGAGAGAGTGATCACAGACAAAGGACAGAGTGTAAAACCAGGGAGAGAGAGTGATCACAGACACGGGACAGAGTGTAAAACCAAGGAGAGAGAGTGATCACAGACAAAGGACAGAGCGGAAAACCAGGGGGAGAGAGTGATCACAGACAAAGGACAGAGTGTAAAACCAGGGAGAGAGTGTGATCACAGACAAGGGACAGAGTGTAAAACCAGGGAGAGAGTGTGATCACAGACAAAGGACAGAGTGTAAAACTAAGGAGAGAGAGTGATCACAGACAAAGTACAGAGTGTAAAACCAGGGAGAGAGTGATCACAGACAAAGGACAGAGTGTAAAACCAGGGAGAGAGAGTGATCACAGACAAAGGACAGAGTGTAAAACTAAGGAGAGAGAGTGATCACAGACAAAGGACAGAGTGTAAAACCAGGGAGAGAGTGATCACAGACAAAGGACAGAGTGTAAAACGAGGGGGAGAGAGTGATCACAGACAAAGTAGAGTGTAAAACCAGGGAGAGAGTGATCACAGACAAAGGACAGAGTGTTAAACCAGGGAGAGAGAGTGATCACAGACAAGGGACTGAGTGTAAAACCAGGGGGAGAGAGTGATCTCAGACAAAGGACAGACTGTAAAACGAGGGGGCGAGAGTGATCACAGACAAAGTAGAGTGTAAAACCAGGGAGAGATCGATCACAGACAAAGGACAGAGTGTAAAACCAAGGAGAGAGAGTGATCACAGACAAAGGACAGAGCGGAAAACCAGGGGGAGAGAGTGATCACAGACAAAGGACAGAGTGTAAAACCAGGGAGAGAGTGTGATCACAGACACGGGACAGAGTGTAAAACCAGGGAGAGAGAGTGATCACAGACAAAGGACAGAGTGTAAAACCAGGGAGAGATCGATCACAGACAAAGGACAGAGTGTAAAACCAAGGAGAGAGAGTGATCACAGACAAAGGAAAGAGCGGAAAACCAGGGGGAGAGTGTGATCACAGACAAGGGACAGAGTGTAAAACCAGGGAGAGAGTGTGATCACAGACACGGGACAGAGTGTAAAACCAGGGAGAGAGAGTGATCACAGACACGGGACAGAGTGTAAAACCAGGGAGAGAGAGTGATCACAGACACTGGACAGAGTGTAAAACCAGGGAGAGAGAGTGATCACAGACAAGGGACTGAGTGTAAAACCAGGGGGAGAGAGTGATCACAGACAAAGGACAGAGTGTAAAACCAGGGAGAGAGTGTGATCACAGACAAAGGACAGAGTGTAAAACTAAGGAGAGAGAGTGATCACAGACAAAGGACAGAGTGTAAAACTAAGGAGAGAGAGTGATCACAGACAAAGGACAGAGTGCAAAGCCAGGGGGAGAGAGTGATCACAGACAAAGGACAGAGTGTAAAACCAAGGAGAGAGAGTGATCACAGACAAAGGACAGAGCCGAAAACCAGGGGGAGAGAGTGATCACAGACAAAGGACAGAGTGTAAAACCAGGGAGAGAGAGTGATCACAGACACGGGACAGAGTGTAAAACCAGGGAGAGAGAGTGATCACAGACAAAGGACAGAGTGTAAAACCAGGGAGAGAGAGTGATCACAGACACGGGACAGAGTGTAAAACCAGGGAGAGAGAGTGATCACAGACAAAGGACAGAGTGTAAAACCAGGGAGAGAGAGTGATCATAGACACGGGACAGAGTGTAAAACCAGGGGGAGAGAGTGATCACAGACAAAGGACAGACTGTAAAACCAGGGAGAGAGAGTGATCACAGACACTGGACAGAGTGTAAAACCAGGGAGAGAGAGTGATCACAGACAAAGGACAGAGTGTAAAACCAGGGAGAGAGAGTGATCACAGACAAGGGACTGAGTGTAAAACCAGGGGGAGAGAGTGATCACAGACAAAGGACAGACTGTAAAACCAGGGAGAGAGAGTGATCACAGACAAGCGACAGAGTGTAAAACCAGGGAGAGAGAGTGATCACAGACAAAGGACAGAGTGCAAAGCCAGGGGGAGAGAGTGATCACAGACAAAGGACAGAGTGTAAAACCAGGGAGTGAGAGTGACCAGAGACAAAGGACAGAGTGCAAAACCAGGGAGAGAGAGTGATCACAGACACGGGACAGAGTGTAAAACCAAGGAGAGAGAGTGATCACAGACAAAGGACAGAGCGGAAAACCAGGGGGAGAGAGTGATCACAGACAAAGGACAGAGTGTAAAACCAAGGGGAGAGAGTGATCAGATACACGGGACAGAGAGTAAAACCAGGGAGAGAGAGTGATCACAGACAAAGGACAGAGTGTAAAACCAGGGAGAGAGTGTGATCACAGACACGGGACAGAGTGTAAAATCAGGGACAGAGAGTGATCACAGACAAAGGACAGAGTGTAAAACCAGGGAGAGAGAGTGATCACAGACACGGGACAGAGTGTAAAACCAGGGAGAGAGAGTGATCACAGACAAGGGACTGAGTGTAAAACCAGGTGGAGAGAGTGATCACAGACAAAGGACAGACTGTAAAACCAGGGAGAGAGAGTGATCACAGACAAGGGACAGAGTGTAAAACCAGGGAGAGAGAGTGATCACAGACAAAGGACAGAGTGTAAAACCGGGGGGAGAGAGCGACCACAGACAAAGGACAGAGTGTAAAATCAGGGGGAGAGAGTGATCACAGAGAAAGGAAGAGTGCAAAAACAGGGGGAGAGAGTGATCACAGACAAATGACAGAGTGTAAAACCATGGAGAGAGAGCGATCACAGACAAAGGACAGAGTGTAAAACCAGGGAGAGAGAGTGATCACAGACAAAGGACAGAGTGTAAAACCAGGGAGAGAGAGTGATCACAGACAAAGGACAGAGTGTAAAACTAGGGGGAGAGAGTGATCACAGACAAAGGACAGAGTGTAAAACCAGGGGGAGAGAGTGATCACAGACACGGGACAGAGTGTAAAACCAAGGAGAGAGAGTGATCACAGACAAAGGACAGAGTGTAAAACCAGGGAGAGAGAGTGATCACAGACAAAGGACAGACTGTAAAACGAGGGGGCGAGAGTGATCACAGACAAAGTAGAGTGTAAAACCAGGGAGAGATCGATCACAGACAAAGGACAGAGTGTAAAACCAGGGAGAGATCGATCACAGACAAAGGACAGAGTGTAAAACCAAGGAGAGAGAGTGATCACAGACAAAGGACAGAGTGGAAAACCAGGGGGAGAGAGTGATCACAGACAAAGGACAGAGTGTAAAACCAGGGAGAGAGAGTGATCACAGACACGGGACAGAGTGTAAAACCAGGGAGAGAGTGATCACAGACAAAGGACAGAGTGCAAAACAAGGGAGAGAGAGTGATCACAGACACGGGACAGAGTGTAAAACCAGGGAGAGAGAGTGATCACAGACAAAGGACAGAGTGTAAAACCAGGGGGAGAGAGTGATCACAGACAAAAGTCAGAGTGTAAAACCGGGGGGAGAGAGTGATCACAGACAAAGGACAGTGTGTAAAATCAGGGGGAGAGAGTGATCACAGACAAAGGACAGACTGTAAAACCAGGGAGAGAGAGTGATCACAGACAAGGGACAGAGTGCAAAGCCAGGGAGAGAGAGTGATCACAGACAATGGACAGAGTGTGAAACCAGGGAGAGAGAGTGATCACAGACAAAGGACAGAGTGTAAAACCAGGGAGAGAGTGATCACAGACAAAGGACAGAGTGTAAAACCAGGGGGAGAGAGTGATCACAGACAAAAGTCAGAGTGTAAAACCGGGGGGAGAGAGTGATCACAGACAAAGGACTGTGTGTAAAACCAGGGAGAGAGAGTGATCACAGACAAGGGACTGAGTGTAAAACCAGGGGGAGAGAGTGATCACAGACAAAGGACAGACTGTAAAACCAGGGAGAGAGAGTGATCACAGACAAGGGACAGAGTGCAAAGCCAGGGAGAGAGAGTGATCACAGACAATGGACAGACTGTAAAACCAGGGAGAGAGAGTGATCACAGACAAAGGACAGAGTGTAAAACCAGGGAGAGAGAGTGATCACAGACAAAGGACAGAGTGCAAAACCAGGGGGAGAGAGTGATCACAGACAAAAGTCAGAGTGTAAAACCGGGGGGAGAGAGTGATCACAGACAAAGGACAGTGTGTAAAATCAGGGGGAGAGAGTGATCACAGAGAAAGGAAGAGTGCAAAACCAGGGGGAGAGAGTGATCACAGACAAAGGACAGAGTGTAAAACCAGGGAGAGAGAGTGATCACAGACAAAGGACTGAGTGCAAAACCAGGGTGAGAGAGTGATCACAGACAAAGGACAGAGTGTTAAAACAGGGAGTGAGAGTGATCACAGACAAAGGACAGAGTGTAAAACTAGGGGGAGAGAGAGTGATCACAGACAAAGGACAGAGTACAAAACCAGGGAGAGAGAGTGATCACAGACAAATGACAGAGTGTAAAACCAGGGAGAGAGAGTGATCACAGACAAAGGACAGAGTGCAAAACCAGGGAGAGAGAGTGATCACAGACAAAGGACAAAGTGTAAAACCAGGGAGAGAGAGTGATCACAGACAAAGGACAGAGTGCAAAACCAGGGAGAGAGAGCGATCACAGACAAATGACAGAGTGTAAAACCAGGGAGAGAGAGTGATCACAGACAAAGGACAGAGTGTAAAACCAGGGGGAGAGAGAGATCACAGACAAAGGACAGAGTGTTAAAACAGGGAGTGAGAGTGACCAGAGACAAAGGACAGAGTGCAAAACCAGGGAGAGAGAGTGATCACAGACAAAGGACAGAGTGCAAAACCAGGGAGAGAGAGTGATCACAGACAAAGGACAGTGTGTAAAATCAGGGGGAGAGAGTGATCACAGACAAAGGACAGACTGTAAAACCAGGGAGAGAGAGTGATCACAGACAATGGACAGAGTGTGAAACCAGGGAGAGAGAGTGATCACAGACAAAGGAGAGTGAAAAACCCGGGAGAGAGTGATCACAGACAAAGGACAGAGTGTAAAACCAGGGAGAGAGTGATCACAGACAAAGGACAGAGTGTAAAACCAGGGAGAGAGAGTGATCACAGACAATGGACAGAGTGTGAAACCAGGGAGAGAGAGTGATCACAGACAAAGGACAGAGTGCAAAACCAGGGGGAGAGAGTGATCACAGACAAAAGTCAGAGTGTAAAACCGGGGGGAGAGAGTGATCACAGACAAGGGAATGAGTGTAAAACCAGGGGGAGAGAGTGATCACAGACAAAGGACAGTGTGTAAAACCAGGGAGAGAGAGTGATCACAGACAAGGGAATGAGTGTAAAACCAGGGGGAGAGAGTGATCACAGACAATGGACAGAGTGCAAAACCAGGGGGAGAGAGTGATCACAGACAAAAGTCAGAGTGTAAAACCGGGGGGAGAGAGTGATCACAGACAAAGGACAGTGTGTAAAACCAGGGAGAGAGAGTGATCACAGACAAATGACAGAGTGTAAAACCAGGGAGAGAGAGTGATCACAGACAAAGGACAGAGTGTTAAAACAGGGAGTGAGAGTGATCACAGACAAAGGACAGAGTGTAAAACCAGGGGGAGAGAGAGTGATCACAGACAAAGGACAGAGTGCAAAACCAGGGAGAGAGAGTGATCACAGACAAATGACAGAGTGTAAAACCAGGGAGAGAGAGTGATCACAGACAAAGGACAGAGTGCAAAACCAGGGAGAGAGAGTGATCACAGACACGGGACAGAGTGTAAAACCAGGGGGAGAGAGTGATCACAGACAAAGGACAGAGTGCAAAACCAGGGGGAGAGAGTGATCACAGACAAAGGACAGACTGTAAAACCAGGGAGAGAGAGTGATCACAGACACTGGACAGAGTGTAAAACCAGGGAGAGAGAGTGATCACAGACAAGGGACTGAGTGTAAAACCAGGGGGAGAGAGTGATCACAGACAAAGGACAGACTGTAAAACCAGGGAGAGAGAGTGATCACAGACAAGCGACAGAGTGTAAAACCAGGGAGAGAGAGTGATCACAGACACGGGACAGAGTGTAAAACCAAGGAGAGAGAGTGATCACAGACAAAGGACAGAGCGGAAAACCAGGGGGAGAGAGTGATCACAGACAAAGGACAGAGTGTAAAACCAGGGAGAGAGAGTGATCACAGACACGGGACAGAGTGTAAAACCAGGGGGAGAGAGTGATCACAGACAAAGGACAGACTGTAAAACCAGGGAGAGAGAGTGATCACAGACACTGGACAGAGTGTAAAACCAGGGAGAGAGAGTGATCACAGACAAGGGACTGAGTGTAAAATCAGGGGGAGAGAGTGATCACAGACAAAGGACAGACTGTAAAACCAGGGAGAGAGAGTGATCACAGACAAGCGACAGAGTGTAAAACCAGGGAGAGAGAGTGATCACAGACAAAGGACAGAGTGCAAAGCCAGGGGGAGAGAGTGATCACAGACAAAGGACAGAGTGTAAAACCAGGGAGTGAGAGTGACCAGAGACAAAGGACAGAGTGCAAAACCAGGGAGAGAGAGTGATCACAGACACGGGACAGAGTGTAAAACCAAGGAGAGAGAGTGATCAGATACACGGGACAGAGAGTAAAACCAGGGAGAGAGAGTGATCACAGACAAAGGACAGAGCGGAAAACCAGGGGGAGAGAGTGATCACAGACAAAGGACAGAGTGTAAAACCAAGGGGAGAGAGTGATCAGATACACGGGACAGAGAGTAAAACCAGGGAGAGAGAGTGATCACAGACAAAGGACAGAGTGTAAAACCAGGGAGAGAGAGTGATCACAGACACGGGACAGAGTGTAAAATCAGGGACAGAGAGTGATCACAGACAAAGGACAGAGTGTAAAACCAGGGAGAGAGAGTGATCACAGACACGGGACAGAGTGTAAAACCAGGGAGAGAGAGTGATCACAGACAAAGGACAGAGTGTAAAACCAGGGAGAGAGTGTGATCACAGACACGGGACAGAGTGTAAAACCAGGGAGAGAGAGTGATCACAGACAAAGGACAGAGTGTAAAACCAGGGAGAGAGAGTGATCACAGACAAAGGACAGAGTGTAAAACCAGGGGGAGAGAGTGATCACAGACAAGGGACTGAGTGTAAAACCAGGTGGAGAGAGTGATCACAGACAAAGGACAGACTGTAAAACCAGGGAGAGAGAGTGATCACAGACAAGGGACAGAGTGTAAAACCAGGGAGAGAGAGTGATCACAGACAAAGGACAGAGTGTAAAACCGGGGGGAGAGAGCGACCACAGACAAAGGACAGAGTGTAAAATCAGGGGGAGAGAGTGATCACAGAGAAAGGAAGAGTGCAAAAACAGGGGGAGAGAGTGATCACAGACAAGGGAATGAGTGTAAAACCAGGGAGTGAGAGTGATCACAGACAAAGGACAGAGTGTAAAACCAGGGGGAGAGAGAGTGATCACAGACAAAGGACAGAGTGCAAAACCAGGGAGAGAGAGTGATCACAGACAAATGACAGAGTGTAAAACCAGGGAGAGAGAGTGATCACAGACAAGGGAATGAGTGTAAAACCAGGGGGAGAGAGTGATCACAGACAATGGACAGAGTGCAAAACCAGGGGGAGAGAGTGATCACAGACAAAAGTCAGAGTGTAAAACCGGGGGGAGAGAGTGATCACAGACAAAGGACAGTGTGTAAAACCAGGGAGAGAGAGTGATCACAGACAAATGACAGAGTGTAAAACCAGGGAGAGAGAGTGATCACAGACAAAGGACAGAGTGTTAAAACAGGGAGTGAGAGTGATCACAGACAAAGGACAGAGTGTAAAACCAGGGGGAGAGAGAGTGATCACAGACAAAGGACAGAGTGTAAAACCAGGGAGAGAGAGTGATCACAGACAAATGACAGAGTGTAAAACCAGGGGGAGAGAGAGTGATCACAGACAAAGGACAGAGTGCAAAACCAGGGAGAGAGAGTGATCACAGACAAATGACAGAGTGTAAAACCAGGGAGAGAGAGTGATCACAGACAAAGGACAGAGTGCAAAACCAGGGAGAGAGAGTGATCACAGACACGGGACAGAGTGTAAAACCAGGGGGAGAGAGTGATCACAGACAAAGGACAGAGTGCAAAACCAGGGGGAGAGAGTGATCACAGACAAAAGTCAGAGTGTAAAACCGGGGGGAGAGAGTGATCACAGACAAAGGACAGACTGTAAAACCAGGGAGAGAGAGTGATCACAGACACTGGACAGAGTGTAAAACCAGGGAGAGAGAGTGATCACAGACAAGGGACTGAGTGTAAAACCAGGGGGAGAGAGTGATCACAGACAAAGGACAGACTGTAAAACCAGGGAGAGAGAGTGATCACAGACAAGCGACAGAGTGTAAAACCAGGGAGAGAGAGTGATCACAGACAAAGGACAGAGTGCAAAGCCAGGGGGAGAGAGTGATCACAGACAAAGGACAGAGTGTAAAACCAGGGAGTGAGAGTGACCAGAGACAAAGGACAGAGTGCAAAACCAGGGAGAGAGAGTGATCACAGACACGGGACAGAGTGTAAAACCAAGGAGAGAGAGTGATCACAGACAAAGGACAGAGCGGAAAACCAGGGGGAGAGAGTGATCACAGACAAAGGACAGAGTGTAAAACCAGGGAGAGAGAGTGATCACAGACACGGGACAGAGTGTAAAACCAGGGGGAGAGAGTGATCACAGACAAAGGACAGACTGTAAAACCAGGGAGAGAGAGTGATCACAGACACTGGACAGAGTGTAAAACCAGGGAGAGAGAGTGATCACAGACAAGGGACTGAGTGTAAAACCAGGGGGAGAGAGTGATCACAGACAAAGGACAGACTGTAAAACCAGGGAGAGAGAGTGATCACAGACAAGCGACAGAGTGTAAAACCAGGGAGAGAGAGTGATCACAGACAAAGGACAGAGTGCAAAGCCAGGGGGAGAGAGTGATCACAGACAAAGGACAGAGTGTAAAACCAGGGAGTGAGAGTGACCAGAGACAAAGGACAGAGTGCAAAACCAGGGAGAGAGAGTGATCACAGACACGGGACAGAGTGTAAAACCAAGGAGAGAGAGTGATCACAGACAAAGGACAGAGCGGAAAACCAGGGGGAGAGAGTGATCACAGACAAAGGACAGAGTGTAAAACCAAGGGGAGAGAGTGATCAGATACACGGGACAGAGAGTAAAACCAGGGAGAGAGAGTGATCACAGACAAAGGACAGAGTGTAAAACCAGGGAGAGAGAGTGATCACAGACACGGGACAGAGTGTAAAATCAGGGACAGAGAGTGATCACAGACAAAGGACAGAGTGTAAAACCAGGGAGAGAGAGTGATCACAGACACGGGACAGAGTGTAAAACCAGGGAGAGAGAGTGATCACAGACAAAGGACAGAGTGTAAAACCAGGGGGAGAGAGAGATCACAGACAAAGGACAGAGTGTTAAAACAGGGAGTGAGAGTGACCAGAGACAAAGGACAGAGTGCAAAACCAGGGAGAGAGAGTGATCACAGACAAAGGACAGAGTGCAAAACCAGGGAGAGAGAGTGATCACAGACAAAGGACAGTGTGTAAAATCAGGGGGAGAGAGTGATCACAGACAAAGGACAGACTGTAAAACCAGGGAGAGAGAGTGATCACAGACAATGGACAGAGTGTGAAACCAGGGAGAGAGAGTGATCACAGACAAAGGACAGAGTGTAAAACCAGGGAGAGAGTGATCACAGACAAAGGACAGAGTGTAAAACCAGGGAGAGAGTGATCACAGACAAAGGACAGAGTGTAAAACCAGGGAGAGAGAGTGATCACAGACAATGGACAGAGTGTGAAACCAGGGAGAGAGAGTGATCACAGACAAAGGACAGAGTGCAAAACCAGGGGGAGAGAGTGATCACAGACAAAAGTCAGAGTGTAAAACCGGGGGGAGAGAGTGATCACAGACAAGGGAATGAGTGTAAAACCAGGGGGAGAGAGTGATCACAGACAAAGGACAGTGTGTAAAACCAGGGAGAGAGAGTGATCACAGACAAGGGAATGAGTGTAAAACCAGGGGGAGAGAGTGATCACAGACAATGGACAGAGTGCAAAACCAGGGGGAGAGAGTGATCACAGACAAAAGTCAGAGTGTAAAACCGGGGGGAGAGAGTGATCACAGACAAAGGACAGTGTGTAAAACCAGGGAGAGAGAGTGATCACAGACAAATGACAGAGTGTAAAACCAGGGAGAGAGAGTGATCACAGACAAAGGACAGAGTGTTAAAACAGGGAGTGAGAGTGATCACAGACAAAGGACAGAGTGTAAAACCAGGGGGAGAGAGAGTGATCACAGACAAAGGACAGAGTGCAAAACCAGGGAGAGAGAGTGATCACAGACAAATGACAGAGTGTAAAACCAGGGAGAGAGAGTGATCACAGACAAAGGACAGAGTGCAAAACCAGGGAGAGAGAGTGATCACAGACACGGGACAGAGTGTAAAACCAGGGGGAGAGAGTGATCACAGACAAAGGACAGAGTGCAAAACCAGGGGGAGAGAGTGATCACAGACAAAGGACAGACTGTAAAACCAGGGAGAGAGAGTGATCACAGACACTGGACAGAGTGTAAAACCAGGGAGAGAGAGTGATCACAGACAAGGGACTGAGTGTAAAACCAGGGGGAGAGAGTGATCACAGACAAAGGACAGACTGTAAAACCAGGGAGAGAGAGTGATCACAGACAAGCGACAGAGTGTAAAACCAGGGAGAGAGAGTGATCACAGACACGGGACAGAGTGTAAAACCAAGGAGAGAGAGTGATCACAGACAAAGGACAGAGCGGAAAACCAGGGGGAGAGAGTGATCACAGACAAAGGACAGAGTGTAAAACCAGGGAGAGAGAGTGATCACAGACACGGGACAGAGTGTAAAACCAGGGGGAGAGAGTGATCACAGACAAAGGACAGACTGTAAAACCAGGGAGAGAGAGTGATCACAGACACTGGACAGAGTGTAAAACCAGGGAGAGAGAGTGATCACAGACAAGGGACTGAGTGTAAAATCAGGGGGAGAGAGTGATCACAGACAAAGGACAGACTGTAAAACCAGGGAGAGAGAGTGATCACAGACAAGCGACAGAGTGTAAAACCAGGGAGAGAGAGTGATCACAGACAAAGGACAGAGTGCAAAGCCAGGGGGAGAGAGTGATCACAGACAAAGGACAGAGTGTAAAACCAGGGAGTGAGAGTGACCAGAGACAAAGGACAGAGTGCAAAACCAGGGAGAGAGAGTGATCACAGACACGGGACAGAGTGTAAAACCAAGGAGAGAGAGTGATCACAGACAAAGGACAGAGCGGAAAACCAGGGGGAGAGAGTGATCACAGACAAAGGACAGAGTGTAAAACCAAGGGGAGAGAGTGATCAGATACACGGGACAGAGAGTAAAACCAGGGAGAGAGAGTGATCACAGACAAAGGACAGAGTGTAAAACCAGGGAGAGAGAGTGATCACAGACACGGGACAGAGTGTAAAATCAGGGACAGAGAGTGATCACAGACAAAGGACAGAGTGTAAAACCAGGGAGAGAGAGTGATCACAGACACGGGACAGAGTGTAAAACCAGGGAGAGAGAGTGATCACAGACAAAGGACAGAGTGTAAAACCAGGGAGAGAGTGTGATCACAGACACGGGACAGAGTGTAAAACCAGGGAGAGAGAGTGATCACAGACAAAGGACAGAGTGTAAAACCAGGGAGAGAGAGTGATCACAGACAAAGGACAGAGTGTAAAACCAGGGGGAGAGAGTGATCACAGACAAGGGACTGAGTGTAAAACCAGGGGGAGAGAGTGATCACAGACAAAGGACAGACTGTAAAACCAGGGAGAGAGAGTGATCACAGACAAGGGACAGAGTGTAAAACCAGGGAGAGAGAGTGATCACAGACAAAAGTCAGAGTGTAAAACCGGGGGGAGAGAGTGATCACAGACAAAGGACAGACTGTAAAATCAGGGGGAGAGAGTGATCACAGAGAAAGGAAGAGTGCAAAAACAGGGGGAGAGAGTGATCACAGACAAGGGAATGAGTGTAAAACCAGGGAGTGAGAGTGATCACAGACAAAGGACAGAGTGTAAAACCAGGGGGAGAGAGAGTGATCACAGACAAAGGACAGAGTGCAAAACCAGTGAGAGAGAGTGATCACAGACAAATGACAGAGTGTAAAACCAGGGAGAGAGAGTGATCACAGACAAGGGAATGAGTGTAAAACCAGGGGGAGAGAGTGATCACAGACAATGGACAGAGTGCAAAACCAGGGGGAGAGAGTGATCACAGACAAAAGTCAGAGTGTAAAACCGGGGGGAGAGAGTGATCACAGACAAAGGACAGTGTGTAAAACCAGGGAGAGAGAGTGATCACAGACAAATGACAGAGTGTAAAACCAGGGAGAGAGAGTGATCACAGACAAAGGACAGAGTGTTAAAACAGGGAGTGAGAGTGATCACAGACAAAGGACAGAGTGTAAAACCAGGGGGAGAGAGAGTGATCACAGACAAAGGACAGAGTGTAAAACCAGGGAGAGAGAGTGATCACAGACAAATGACAGAGTGTAAAACCAGGGGGAGAGAGAGTGATCACAGACAAAGGACAGAGTGCAAAACCAGGGAGAGAGAGTGATCACAGACAAATGACAGAGTGTAAAACCAGGGAGAGAGAGTGATCACAGACAAAGGACAGAGTGCAAAACCAGGGAGAGAGAGTGATCACAGACACGGGACAGAGTGTAAAACCAGGGGGAGAGAGTGATCACAGACAAAGGACAGAGTGCAAAACCAGGGGGAGAGAGTGATCACAGACAAAAGTCAGAGTGTAAAACCGGGGGGAGAGAGTGATCACAGACAAAGGACAGACTGTAAAACCAGGGAGAGAGAGTGATCACAGACACTGGACAGAGTGTAAAACCAGGGAGAGAGAGTGATCACAGACAAGGGACTGAGTGTAAAACCAGGGGGAGAGAGTGATCACAGACAAAGGACAGACTGTAAAACCAGGGAGAGAGAGTGATCACAGACAAGCGACAGAGTGTAAAACCAGGGAGAGAGAGTGATCACAGACAAAGGACAGAGTGCAAAGCCAGGGGGAGAGAGTGATCACAGACAAAGGACAGAGTGTAAAACCAGGGAGTGAGAGTGACCAGAGACAAAGGACAGAGTGCAAAACCAGGGAGAGAGAGTGATCACAGACACGGGACAGAGTGTAAAACAAGGAGAGAGAGTGATCACAGACAAAGGACAGAGCGGAAAACCAGGGGGAGAGAGTGATCACAGACAAAGGACAGAGTGTAAAACCAGGGAGAGAGAGTGATCACAGACACGGGACAGAGTGTAAAACCAGGGGGAGAGAGTGATCACAGACAAAGGACAGACTGTAAAACCAGGGAGAGAGAGTGATCACAGACACTGGACAGAGTGTAAAACCAGGGAGAGAGAGTGATCACAGACAAGGGACTGAGTGTAAAACCAGGGGGAGAGAGTGATCACAGACAAAGGACAGACTGTAAAACCAGGGAGAGAGAGTGATCACAGACAAGCGACAGAGTGTAAAACCAGGGAGAGAGAGTGATCACAGACAAAGGACAGAGTGCAAAGCCAGGGGGAGAGAGTGATCACAGACAAAGGACAGAGTGTAAAACCAGGGAGTGAGAGTGACCAGAGACAAAGGACAGAGTGCAAAACCAGGGAGAGAGAGTGATCACAGACACGGGACAGAGTGTAAAACCAAGGAGAGAGAGTGATCACAGACAAAGGACAGAGCGGAAAACCAGGGGGAGAGAGTGATCACAGACAAAGGACAGAGTGTAAAACCAAGGGGAGAGAGTGATCAGATACACGGGACAGAGAGTAAAACCAGGGAGAGAGAGTGATCACAGACAAAGGACAGAGTGTAAAACCAGGGAGAGAGAGTGATCACAGACACGGGACAGAGTGTAAAATCAGGGACAGAGAGTGATCACAGACAAAGGACAGAGTGTAAAACCAGGGAGAGAGAGTGATCACAGACACGGGACAGAGTGTAAAACCAGGGAGAGAGAGTGATCACAGACAAAGGACAGAGTGTAAAACCAGGGAGAGAGTGTGATCACAGACACGGGACAGAGTGTAAAACCAGGGAGAGAGAGTGATCACAGACAAAGGACAGAGTGTAAAACCAGGGAGAGAGAGTGATCACAGACAAAGGACAGAGTGTAAAACCAGGGGGAGAGAGTGATCACAGACAAGGGACTGAGTGTAAAACCAGGTGGAGAGAGTGATCACAGACAAAGGACAGACTGTAAAACCAGTGAGAGAGAGTGATCACAGACAAGGGACAGAGTGTAAAACCAGGGAGAGAGAGTGATCACAGACAAAGGACAGAGTGTAAAACCGGGGGGAGAGAGCGACCACAGACAAAGGACAGAGTGTAAAATCAGGGGGAGAGAGTGATCACAGAGAAAGGAAGAGTGCAAAAACAGGGGGAGAGAGTGATCACAGACAAAGGACAGAGTGTAAAACCAGGGAGAGAGAGTGATCACAGACAAAGGACAGAGTGTAAAACTAGGGGGAGAGAGTGATCACAGACAAAGGACAGAGTGTAAAACCAGGGGGAGAGAGTGATCACAGACACGGGACAGAGTGTAAAACCAAGGAGAGAGAGTGATCACAGACAAAGGACAGACTGTAAAACGAGGGGGCGAGAGTGATCACAGACTAAGTAGAGTGTAAAACCAGGGAGAGATCGATCACAGACAAAGGACAGAGTGTAAAACCAGGGAGAGATCGATCACAGACAAAGGACAGAGTGTAAAACCAAGGAGAGAGAGTGATCACAGACAAAGGACAGAGTGTAAAACCAGGGGGAGAGAGTGATCACAGACAAAGGACAGAGTGTAAAACCAGGGAGAGAGAGTGATCACAGACACGGGACAGAGTGTAAAACCAGGGAGAGAGTGATCACAGACAAAGGACAGAGTGCAAAACAAGGGAGAGAGAGTGATCACAGACACGGGACAGAGTGTAAAACCAGGGAGAGAGAGTGATCACAGACAAAGGACAGAGTGTAAAACCAGGGGGAGAGAGTGATCACAGACAAAAGTCAGAGTGTAAAACCGGGGGGAGAGAGTGATCACAGACAAAGGACAGTGTGTAAAATCAGGGGGAGAGAGTGATCACAGACAAAGGACAGACTGTAAAACCAGGGAGAGAGTGATCACAGACAAAGGACAGAGTGTAAAACCAGTGAGAGAGTGATCACAGACAAAGGACAGAGTGTAAAACCAGGGAGAGAGTGATCACAGACAAAGGACAGAGTGCAAAACCAGGGGGAGAGAGTGATCACAGACAAAAGTCAGAGTGTAAAACCGGGGGGAGAGAGTGATCACAGACAAAGGACAGTGTGTAAAACCAGGGAGAGAGAGTGATCACAGACAAGGGACTGAGTGTAAAACCAGGGGGAGAGAGTGATCACACACAAAGGACAGACTGTAAAACCAGGGAGAGAGAGTGATCACAGACAAGGGACAGAGTGCAAAGCCAGGGAGAGAGAGTGATCACAGACAATGGACAGAGTGTGAAACCAGGGAGAGAGAGTGATCACAGACAAAGGACAGAGTGTAAAACCAGGGAGAGAGAGTGATCACAGACAAAGGACAGAGTGCAAAACCAGGGGGAGAGAGTGATCACAGACAAAGGACAGAGTGTAAAACCAGGGAGAGAGAGTGATCACAGACAAAGGACAGAGTGCAAAACCAGGGGGAGAGAGTGATCACAGACAAAAGTCAGAGTGTAAAACCGGGAGGAGAGAGAGATCACAGACAAAGGACAGAGTGTTAAAACAGGGAGTGAGAGTGATCACAGACAAAGGACAGAGTGTAAAACCAGGGGGAGAGAGAGTGATCACAGACAAAGGACAGAGTGCAAAACCAGGGAGAGAGAGTGATCACAGACAAATGACAGAGTGTAAAACCAGGGAGAGAGAGTGATCACAGACAAAGGACAGAGTGCAAAACCAGGGAGAGAGAGCGATCACAGACAAATGACAGAGTGTAAAACCAGGGAGAGAGAGTGATCACAGACAAAGGACAGAGTGCAAAACCAGGGAGAGAGAGCGATCACAGACAAATGACAGAGTGTAAAACCAGGGAGAGAGAGTGATCACAGACAAAGGACAGAGTGTAAAACCAGGGGGAGAGAGAGATCACAGACAAAGGACAGAGTGTTAAAACAGGGAGTGAGAGTGACCAGAGACAAAGGACAGAGTGCAAAACCAGGGAGAGAGAGTGATCACAGACAAAGGACAGAGTGTAAAACCAGGGAGAGAGAGTGATCACAGACAAAGGACAGTGTGTAAAATCAGGGGGAGAGAGTGATCACAGACAAAGGACAGACTGTAAAACCAGGGAGAGAGAGTGATCACAGACAAGGGACAGAGTGCAAAGCCAGGGAGAGAGAGTGATCACAGACAATGGACAGAGTGTAAAACCAGGGAGAGAGAGTGATCACAGACAAAGGACAGAGTGCAAAACCAGGGGGAGAGAGTGATCACAGACAAAAGTCAGAGTGTAAAACCGGGGGGAGAGAGTGATCACAGACAAAGGACAGAGTGTTAAAACAGGGAGTGAGAGTGATCACAGACAAAGGACAGAGTGTAAAACCAGGGGGAGAGAGAGTGATCACAGACAAAGGACAGAGTGCAAAACCAGGGAGAGAGAGTGATCACAGACAAATGACAGAGTGTAAAACCAGGGAGAGAGAGTGATCACAGACAAAGGACAGAGTGCAAAACCAGGGAGAGAGAGTGATCACAGACACGGGACAGAGTGTAAAACCAGGGAGAGAGAGTGATCACAGACAAAGGACAGAGTGTAAAACCAGGGGGAGAGAGTGATCACAGACAAAAGTCAGAGTGTAAAACCGGGGGGAGAGAGTGATCACAGACAAAGGACAGTGTGTAAAACCAGGGAGAGAGAGTGATCACAGACAATGGACAGAGTGTGAAACCAGGGGGAGAGAGTGATCACAGACAAAGGACAGAGTGTAAAACCAGGGAGAGAGTGATCACAGACAAAGGACAGAGTGCAAAACTAGGGGGAGAGAGTGATCACAGACAAAAGTCAGAGTGTAAAACCGGGGGGAGAGAGTGATCACAGACAAAGGACAGTGTGTAAAATCAGGGGGAGAGAGTGATCACAGAGAAAGGAAGAGTGCAAAACCAGGGGGAGAGAGTGATCACAGACAAAGGACAGAGTGTAAAACCAGGGGGAGAGAGAGATCACAGACAAAGGACAGAGTGTTAAAACAGGGAGTGAGAGTGATCACAGACAAAGGATAGAGTGTAAAACCAGGGGGAGAGAGAGTGATCACAGACAAAGGACAGAGTGCAAAACCAGGGAGAGAGAGTGATCACAGACAAATGACAGAGTGTAAAACCAGGGAGAGAGAGTGATCACAGACAAAGGACAGAGTGCAAAACCAGGGAGAGAGAGCGATCACAGACAAATGACAGAGTGTAAAACCAGGGAGAGAGAGTGATCACAGACAAAGGACAGAGTGTAAAACCAGGGGGAGAGAGAGATCACAGACAAAGGACAGAGTGTAAAACCAGGGAGAGAGAGTGATCACAGACAAGGGACAGAGTGCAAAGCCAGGGAGAGAGAGTGATCACAGACAATGGACAGAGTGTGAAACCAGGGAGAGAGAGTGATCACAGACAAAGGACAGAGTGTAAAACCAGGGAGAGAGAGTGATCACAGACAAAGGACAGAGTGTAAAACCAGGGAGAGAGAGTGATCACAGACAAGGGACAGAGTGCAAAGCCAGGGAGAGAGAGTGATCACAGACAATGGACAGAGTGTGAAACCAGGGAGAGAGAGTGATCACAGACAAAGGACAGAGTGTAAAACCAGGGAGAGAGAGTGATCACAGACAAAGGACAGAGTGTAAAACCAGGGAGAGAGTGATCACAGACAAAGGACAGAGTGTAAAACCAGGGGGAGAGAGTGATCACAGACAAAAGTCAGAGTGTAAAACCGGGGGGAGAGAGTGATCACAGACAAAGGACAGTGTGTAAAACCAGGGAGAGAGAGTGATCACAGACAAGGGACTGAGTGTAAAACCAGGGGGAAAGAGTGATCACAGACAAAGGACAGACTGTAAAACCAGGGAGAGAGAGTGATCACAGACAAGGGACAGAGTGCAAAGCCAGGGAGAGAGAGTGATCACAGACAATGGACAGAGTGTGAAACCAGGGAGAGAGAGTGATCACAGACAAAGGACAGAGTGTAAAACCAGGGAGAGAGAGTGATCACAGACAAAGGACAGAGTGCAAAACCAGGGGGAGAGAGTGATCACAGACAAAAGTCAGAGTGTAAAACCGGGGGGAGAGAGTGATCACAGACAAAGGACAGTGTGTAAAATCAGGGGGAGAGAGAGATCACAGACAAAGGACAGAGTGTTAAAACAGGGAGTGAGAGTGATCACAGACAAAGGACAGAGTGTAAAACCAGGGGGAGAGAGAGTGATCACAGACAAAGGACAGAGTGCAAAACCAGGGAGAGAGAGTGATCACAGACAAATGACAGAGTGTAAAACCAGGGAGAGAGAGTGATCACAGACACGGGACAGAGTGTAAAACCAGGGAGAGTGAGTGATCACAGACAAAGGACAGAGTGCAAAACCAGGGAGAGAGAGCGATCACAGACAAATGACAGAGTGTAAAACCAGGGAGAGAGAGTGATCACAGACAAAGGACAGAGTGCAAAACCAGGGAGAGAGAGCGATCACAGACAAATGACAGAGTGTAAAACCAGGGAGAGAGAGTGATCACAGACAAAGGACAGAGTGTAAAACCAGGGAGAGAGAGTGATCACAGACAAAGGACAGAGTGTAAAACCAGGGAGAGAGAGTGATCACAGACAAAGGACAGAGTGTAAAACCAGGGAGAGAGTGATCACAGACAAATGACAGAGTGTAAAACCAGGGGGAGAGAGAGATCACAGACAAAGGACAGAGTGTTAAAACAGGGAGTGAGAGTGACCAGAGACAAAGGACAGAGTGCAAAACCAGGGAGAGAGAGTGATCACAGACAAAGGACAGAGTGTAAAACCAGGGAGAGAGAGCGATCACAGACAAAGGACAGAGTGTAAAACCAGGGAGTGAGAGTGATCACAGACAAAGGACAGAGTGTAAAATCAGGGGGAGAGAGTGATCACAGACAAAGGAAGAGTGCAAAACCCGGTGGAGAGAGTGATCTCAGACAAAGGACTGAGTGCAAAACCAGGGAGAGAGAGTGATCACAGACAAAGGACAGAGTGTAAAAGCACGGAGAGAGAGTGATCACAGTCAAGGGACAGAGTGTAAAACCAGGGAGAGAGAGTGATCACAGACAAAGGACAGAGTGTAAAAGCACGGAGAGAGAGTGATCACAGTCAAGGGACAGAGTGTAAAACCAGGGAGAGGGAGTGATCAGAGACAAAGGAAGAGTGCAAAACCCGGTGGAGAGAGTGATCTCAGACAAAGGACAGAGTGCAAAACCAGGGGGAGAGTGATCACAGACAAAGGACAGAGTGTAAAAGCACAGAGAGAGAGTGATCACAGTCAAGGGACAGAGTGTAAAACCAGGGGGAGAGAGTGATCACAGACAAAGGACAGGGTGTAAAACCAGGAAGAGAGAGTGATCACAGACAAAGGAGAGTGTAAAACCAGGGAGAGTGAGTGATCACAGACAAAGGACAGAGTGTAAAACTAAGGAGAGAGATTGATCACAGACAAAGGAGAGTGTAAAACCAGGGAGAGTGAGTGATCACAGACAAAGGACAGAGTGTAAAACCAGGGGGAGAGAGAGATCACAGACAAAGGACAGAGTGTAAAACTAAGGAGAGAGATTGATCACAGACAAAGGACAGAGTGTAAAACCAGGGAGAGAGAGTGATCACAGACAAAGGACAGAGTGTAAAACCAGGGGGAGAGAGAGATCACAGACAAAGGACAGAGTGTTAAACCAGGGTGAGAGAGTGATCACAGACAAAGGACAGAGTGTAAAACCAGGGGGAGAGAGTGATCACAGACAAAGGACAGAGTGTAAAACCAGGGGGAGAGAGAGATCACAGACAAAGGACAGAGTGTTAAAACAGGGAGTGAGAGTGATCACAGACAAAGGACAGAGTGTAAAACCAGGGGGAGAGAGAGTGATCACAGACAAAGGACAGAGTGTAAAACCAGGGAGAGAGAGTGATCACAGACAAAGGACAGAGTGTAAAACCAGGGGGAGAGAGAGATCACAGACAAAGGACAGAGTGTAAAACCAGGGGGAGAGAGTGATCACAGACAAAGGACAGAGTGTAAAACCAGGGAGAGAGAGTGATCACAGACAAAGGACAGAGTGTAAAACCAGGGGGAGAGAGAGATCACAGACAAAGGACAGAGTGTTAAAACAGGGAGTGAGAGTGATCACAGACAAAGGACAGAGTGTAAAACCAGGGGGAGAGAGAGTGATCACAGACAAAGGACAGAGTGCAAAACCAGGGAGAGAGAGTGATCACAGACAAAGGACAGAGTGCAAAACCAGGGAGAGAGAGTGCTCACAGACAAAGGACAGAGTGCAAAACCAGGGAGAGAGAGTGATCACAGACAAAGGACAGAGTGCAAAACCAGGGAGAGAGAGTGATCACAGACAAATGACAGAGTGTAAAACCAGGGAGAGAGAGTGCTCACAGACAAAGGACAGAGTGCAAAACCAGGGAGAGAGAGTGATCACAGACAAAGGACAGAGTGCAAAACCAGGGAGAGAGAGTGATCACAGACAAAGGACAGAGTGTAAAACCAGGGAGAGAGAGTGATCACAGACAAAGGACAGAGTGCAAAACCAGGGGGAGAGAGTGATCACAGACAAAAGTCAGAGTGTAAAACCGGGGGGAGAGAGTGATCACAGACAAAGGACAGTGTGTAAAATCAGGGGGAGAGAGAGATCACAGACAAAGGACAGAGTGCAAAACCAGGGAGAGAGAGTGATCACAGACAAAGGACAGAGTGTAAAACCAGGGAGAGAGAGCGATCACAGACAAAGGACAGAGTGTAAAACCAGGGGGAGAGAGAGTGATCACAGACAAAGGACAGAGTGCAAAACCAGGGAGAGAGAGTGATCACAGACAAAGGACAGAGTGCAAAACCAGGGAGAGAGAGCGATCACAGACAAATGACAGAGTGTAAAACCAGGGAGAGAGAGTGCTCACAGACAAAGGACAGAGTGCAAAACCAGGGAGAGAGAGTGATCACAGACAAAGGACAGAGTGTAAAACCAGGGAGAGAGAGTGATCACAGACAAAGGACAGAGTGTAAAACCAGGGAGAGAGTGATCACAGACAAATGACAGAGTGTAAAACCAGGGGGAGAGAGAGATCACAGACAAAGGACAGAGTGTTAAAACAGGGAGTGAGAGTGACCAGAGACAAAGGACAGAGTGCAAAACCAGGGAGAGAGAGTGATCACAGACAAAGGACAGAGTGTAAAACCAGGGAGAGAGAGCGATCACAGACAAAGGACAGAGTGTAAAACCAGGGAGAGAGAGTGATCACAGACAAAGGACAGAGTGTAAAATCAGGGGGAGAGAGTGATCACAGACAAAGGAAGAGTGCAAAACCCGGTGGAGAGAGTGATCTCAGACAAAGGACTGAGTGCAAAACCAGGGAGAGAGAGTGATCACAGACAAAGGACAGAGTGTAAAACCAGGGAGAGAGAGTGATCACAGTCAAGGGACAGAGTGTAAAACCAGGGAGAGAGAGTGATCACAGACAAAGGACAGAGTGTAAAAGCACGGAGAGAGAGTGATCACAGTCAAGGGACAGAGTGTAAAACCAGGGAGAGGGAGTGATCAGAGACAAAGGAAGAGTGCAAAACCCGGTGGAGAGAGTGATCTCAGACAAAGGACAGAGTGCAAAACCAGGGGGAGAGTGATCACAGACAAAGGACAGAGTGTAAAAGCACAGAGAGAGAGTGATCACAGTCAAGGGACAGCGTGTAAAACCAGGGGGAGAGAGTGATCACAGACAAAGGACAGGGTGTAAAACCAGGAAGAGAGAGTGATCACAGACAAAGGAGAGTGTAAAACCAGGGAGAGTGAGTGATCACAGACAAAGGACAGAGTGTAAAACTAAGGAGAGAGATTGATCACAGACAAAGGAGAGTGTAAAACCAGGGAGAGTGAGTGATCACAGACAAAGGACAGAGTGTAAAACCAGGGGGAGAGAGAGATCACAGACAAAGGACAGAGTGTAAAACTAAGGAGAGAGATTGATCACAGACAAAGGACAGAGTGTAAAACCAGGGAGAGAGAGTGATCACAGACAAAGGACAGAGTGTAAAACCAGGGGGAGAGAGAGATCACAGACAAAGGACAGAGTGTAAAACCAGGGGGAGAGAGAGATCACAGACAAAGGACAGAGTGTTAAAACAGGGAGTGAGAGTGATCACAGACAAAGGACAGAGTGTAAAACCAGGGGGAGAGAGAGATCACAGACAAAGGACAGAGTGTTAAAACAGGGAGTGAGAGTGATCACAGACAAAGGACAGAGTGTAAAACCAGGGGGAGAGAGAGTGATCACAGACAAAGGACAGAGTGCAAAACCAGGGAGAGAGAGTGATCACAGACAAAGGACAGAGTGCAAAACCAGGGAGAGAGAGCGATCACAGACAAATGACAGAGTGTAAAACCAGGGAGAGAGAGTGCTCACAGACAAAGGACAGAGTGCAAAACCAGGGAGAGAGAGTGATCACAGACAAAGGACAGAGTGCAAAACCAGGGAGAGAGAGTGATCACAGACAAAGGACAGAGTGTAAAACCAGGGAGAGAGAGTGATCACAGACAAAGGACAGAGTGCAAAACCAGGGAGAGAGAGTGATCACAGACACGGGACAGAGTGTAAAACCAGGGAGAGACAGTGATCACAGACAAAGGACAGAGTGTAAAACCAGGGAGAGAGAGTGATCACAGACAAAGGACAGAGTGTAAAATCAGGGGGAGAGAGTGATCACAGACAAAGGAAGAGTGCAAAACCCGGTGGAGAGAGTGATCTCAGACAAAGGACTGAGTGCAAAACCAGGGAGAGAGAGTGATCACAGACAAAGGACAGAGTGTAAAAGCACGGAGAGAGAGTGATCACAGTCAAGGGACAGAGTGTAAAACCAGGGAGAGAGAGTGATCACAGACAAAGGACAGAGTGTAAAAGCACGGAGAGAGAGTGATCACAGTCAAGGGACAGAGTGTAAAACCAGGGAGAGGGAGTGATCAGAGACAAAGGAAGAGTGCAAAACCCGGTGGAGAGAGTGATCTCAGACAAAGGACAGAGTGCAAAACCAGGGGGAGAGTGATCACAGACAAAGGACAGAGTGTAAAAGCACAGAGAGAGAGTGATCACAGTCAAGGGACAGAGTGTAAAACCAGGGGGAGAGAGTGATCACAGACAAAGGACAGGGTGTAAAACCAGGAAGAGAGAGTGATCACAGACAAAGGAGAGTGTAAAACCAGGGAGAGTGAGTGATCACAGACAAAGGACAGAGTGTAAAACTAAGGAGAGAGATTGATCACAGACAAAGGAGAGTGTAAAACCAGGGAGAGTGAGTGATCACAGACAAAGGACAGAGTGTAAAACCAGGGGGAGAGAGAGATCACAGACAAAGGACAGAGTGTAAAACTAAGGAGAGAGATTGATCACAGACAAAGGACAGAGTGTAAAACCAGGGAGAGAGAGTGATCACAGACAAAGGACAGAGTGTAAAACCAGGGGGAGAGAGAGATCACAGACAAAGGACAGAGTGTTAAACCAGGGTGAGAGAGTGATCACAGACAAAGGACAGAGTGTAAAACCAGGGGGAGAGAGAGATCACAGACAAAGGACAGAGTGTTAAAACAGGGAGTGAGAGTGATCACAGACAAAGGACAGAGTGTAAAACCAGGGGGAGAGAGAGTGATCACAGACAAAGGACAGAGTGTAAAACCTGGGAGAGAGAGCGATCACAGACAAATGACAGAGTGTAAAACCAGGGAGAGAGAGTGCTCACAGACAAAGGACAGAGTGCAAAACCAGGGAGAGAGAGCGATCACAGACAAATGACAGAGTGTAAAACCAGGGAGAGAGAGTGCTCACAGACAAAGGACAGAGTGCAAAACCAGGGAGAGAGAGTGATCACAGACAAAGGACAGAGTGCAAAACCAGGGAGAGAGAGCGATCACAGACAAATGACAGAGTGTAAAACCAGGGAGACAGAGTGATCACAGACAAAGGACAGAGTGTAAAACCAGGGGAAGAGAGAGATCACAGACAAAGGACAGAGTGTTAAAACAGGGAGTGAGAGTGACCAGAGACAAAGGACAGAGTGCAAAACCAGGGAGAGAGAGTGATCACAGACAAAGGACAGAGTGTAAAACCAGTGGGAGAGAGTGATCACAGACAAAGGACAGAGTGTAAAACCAGGGGGAGAGAGAGATCACAGACAAAGGACAGAGTGTTAAAACAGGGAGTGAGAGTGACCAGAGACAAAGGACAGAGTGCAAAACCAGGGAGAGAGAGTGATCACAGACAAAGGACAGAGTGCAAAACCAGGGAGAGAGAGCGATCACAGACAAAGGACAGAGTGTAAAACCAGGGAGAGAGAGTGATCACAGACACGGGACAGAGTGTAAAACCAGGGAGAGAGAGTGATCACAGACAAAGGACAGAGTGTAAAACCAGGGAGAGAGAGTGATCACAGTCACGGGACAGAGTGTAAAACCAGGGAGAGAGAGTGATCACAGACAAAGGACAGAGTGTAAAACCAGGGAGAGAGAGTGATCACAGACAAAGGACAGAGTGCAAAACCAGGGAGAGAGAGTGATCACAGACAAAGGACAGAGTGTAAAACCAGGGAGAGAGAGTGATCACAGACAAAGGACAGAGTGCAAAACCAGGGGGAGAGAGTGATCACAGACAAAAGTCAGAGTGTAAAACCGGGGGGAGAGAGTGATCACAGACAAAGGACAGTGTGTAAAATCAGGGGGAGAGAGAGATCACAGACAAAGGACAGAGTGTTAAAACAGGGAGTGAGAGTGATCACAGACAAAGGACAGAGTGTAAAACCAGGGGGAGAGAGAGTGATCACAGACAAAGGACAGAGTGCAAAACCAGGGAGAGAGAGTGATCACAGACAAATGACAGAGTGTAAAACCAGGGAGAGAGAGTGATCACAGACAAAGGACAGAGTGCAAAACCAGGGAGAGAGAGCGATCACAGACAAATGACAGAGTGTAAAACCAGGGAGAGAGAGTGATCACAGACAAAGGACAGAGTGCAAAACCAGGGAGAGAGAGCGATCACAGACAAATGACAGAGTGTAAAACCAGGGAGAGAGAGTGATCACAGACAAAGGACAGAGTGTAAAACCAGGGGGAGAGAGAGATCACAGACAAAGGACAGAGTGTTAAAACAGGGAGTGAGAGTGACCAGAGACAAAGGACAGAGTGTAAAACCAGGGAGAGAGAGTGATCACAGACAAAGGACAGAGTGTAAAACCAGGGAGAGAGAGTGATCACAGACAAAGGACAGAGTGTAAAACCAGGGGGAGAGAGAGATCACAGACAAAGGACAGAGTGTTAAAACAGGGAGTGAGAGTGACCAGAGACAAAGGACAGAGTGCAAAACCAGGGAGAGAGAGTGATCACAGACAAAGGACAGAGTGTAAAACCAGGGAGAGAGAGTGATCACAGACAAAGGACAGAGTGCAAAACCAGGGAGAGAGAGCGATCACAGACAAAGGACAGAGTGTAAAACCAGGGAGAGAGAGTGATCACAGACAAAGGACAGAGTGTAAAATCAGGGGGAGAGAGTGATCACAGACAAAGGAAGAGTGCAAAACCCGGTGGAGAGAGTGATCTCAGACAAAGGACTGAGTGCAAAACCAGGGAGAGAGAGTGATCACAGACAAAGGACAGAGTGTAAAAGCACGGAGAGAGAGTGATCACAGTCAAGGGACAGAGTGTAAAACCAGGGAGAGAGAGTGATCACAGACAAAGGACAGAGTGTAAAAGCACGGAGAGAGAGTGATCACAGTCAAGGGACAGAGTGTAAAACCAGGGAGAGGGAGTGATCAGAGACAAAGGAAGAGTGCAAAACCCGGTGGAGAGAGTGATCTCAGACAAAGGACAGAGTGCAAAACCAGGGGGAGAGTGATCACAGACAAAGGACAGAGTGTAAAAGCACAGAGAGAGAGTGATCACAGTCAAGGGACAGAGTGTAAAACCAGGGGGAGAGAGTGATCACAGACAAAGGACAGGGTGTAAAACCAGGAAGAGAGAGTGATCACAGACAAAGGAGAGTGTAAAACCAGGGAGAGTGAGTGATCACAGACAAAGGACAGAGTGTAAAACTAAGGAGAGAGATTGATCACAGACAAAGGAGAGTGTAAAACCAGGGAGAGTGAGTGATCACAGACAAAGGACAGAGTGTAAAACCAGGGGGAGAGAGAGATCACAGACAAAGGACAGAGTGTAAAACTAAGGAGAGAGATTGATCACAGACAAAGGACAGAGTGTAAAACCAGGGAGAGAGAGTGATCACAGACAAAGGACAGAGTGTAAAACCAGGGGGAGAGAGAGATCACAGACAAAGGACAGAGTGTTAAAACAGGGAGTGAGAGTGATCACAGACAAAGGACAGAGTGTAAAACCAGGGGGAGAGAGAGTGATCACAGACAAAGGACAGAGTGCAAAACCAGGGAGAGAGAGTGATCACAGACAAAGGACAGAGTGCAAAACCAGGGAGAGAGAGCGATCACAGACAAATGACAGAGTGTAAAACCAGGGAGAGAGAGTGCTCACAGACAAAGGACAGAGTGCAAAACCAGGGAGAGAGAGTGATCACAGACAAAGGACAGAGTGCAAAACCAGGGAGAGAGAGCGATCACAGACAAATGACAGAGTGTAAAACCAGGGAGACAGAGTGATCACAGACAAAGGACAGAGTGTAAAACCAGGGGAAGAGAGAGATCACAGACAAAGGACAGAGTGTTAAAACAGGGAGAGAGAGTGATCACAGACAAAGGACAGAGTGTAAAACCAGGGGAAGAGAGAGATCACAGACAAAGGACAGAGTGTAAAACCAGGGGGAGAGAGTGACCAGAGACAAAGGACAGAGTGTAAAACCAGGGGAAGAGAGAGATCACAGACAAAGGACAGAGTGTAAAACCAGGGGGAGAGAGTGACCAGAGACAAAGGACAGAGTGCAAAACCAGGGAGAGAGAGTGATCACAGACAAAGGACAGAGTGTAAAACCAGGGAGACAGAGTGATCACAGACAAAGGACAGAGTGTAAAACCAGGGGAAGAGAGAGATCACAGACAAAGGACAGAGTGTAAAACCAGGGGGAGAGAGTGACCAGAGACAAAGGACAGAGTGCAAAACCAGGGAGAGAGAGTGATCACAGACAAAGGACAGAGTGTAAAACCAGTGGGAGAGAGTGATCACAGACAAAGGACAGAGTGTAAAACCAGGGGGAGAGAGAGATCACAGACAAAGGACAGAGTGTAAAACCAGGGAGAGAGAGTGATCACAGACAAAGGACAGAGTGCAAAACCAGGGAGAGAGAGTGATCACAGACAAAGGACAGAGTGCAAAACCAGGGAGAGAGAGCGATCACAGACAAAGGACAGAGTGTAAAACCAGGGAGAGAGAGTGATCACAGACACGGGACAGAGTGTAAAACCAGGGAGAGAGAGTGATCACAGACAAAGGACAGAGTGTAAAACCAGGGAGAGAGAGTGATCACAGTCACGGGACAGAGTGTAAAACCAGGGAGAGAGAGTGATCACAGACAAAGGACAGAGTGTAAAACCAGGGAGAGAGAGTGATCACAGACAAAGGACAGAGTGTAAAACCAGGGAGAAAGAGTGATCACAGACAAAGGTCAGAGTGCAAAACCAGGGAGAGAGAGCGATCACAGACAAAGGACAGAGTGTAAAACCGGGGAGAGAGTGATCACAGACAAGGGACAGAGTGTAAAATCAGGGGGAGAGAGTGATCACAGGCAAAGGAAGAGTGCAAAACCCGGTGGAGAGAGTGATCTCAGACAAAGGACTGAGTGCAAAACCAGGGAGAGAGAGTGATCACAGACAAAGGACAGAGTGTAAAAGCACGGAGAGAGAGTGATCACAGTCAAGGGACAGAGTGTAAAACCAGGGAGAGAGAGTGATCAGAGACAAAGGAAGAGTGCAAAACCCGGTGGAGAGAGTGATCTCAGACAAAGGACAGAGTGCAAAACCAGGGGGAGAGTGATCACAGACAAAGGACAGAGTGTAAAAGCACGGAGAGAGAGTGATCACAGTCAAGGGACAGAGTGTAAAACCAGGGAGAGAGAGTGATCACAGACAAAGGACAGAGTGTAAAAGCACGGAGAGAGAGTGATCACAGTCAAGGGACAGAGTGTAAAACCAGGGAGAGGGAGTGATCAGAGACAAAGGAAGAGTGCAAAACCCGGTGGAGAGAGTGATCTCAGACAAAGGACAGAGTGCAAAACCAGGGGGAGAGTGATCACAGACAAAGGACAGAGTGTAAAAGCACGGAGAGAGAGTGATCACAGTCAAGGGACAGAGTGTAAAACCAGGGGGAGAGAGTGATCACAGACAAAGGACAGGGTGTAAAACCAGGAAGAGAGAGTGATCACAGACAAAGGAGAGTGTAAAACCAGGGAGAGTGAGTGATCACAGACAAAGGACAGAGTGTAAAACTAAGGAGAGAGATTGATCACAGACAAAGGACAGAGTGTAAAACCAGGGGGAGAGCGATCACAGACAAAGGACAGAGTGTAAAACCAGGGAGAGAGAGTGATCACAGACAAAGGACAGAGTGTAAAACTAAGGAGAGAGATTGATCACAGACAAAGGACAGAATGTAAAACCAGGGGGAGAGCGATCACAGACAAAGGACAGAGTGTAAAACGAGGGGGAGAGAGTGATCACAGACAAAGGACAGAGTGCAAAACCAGGGAGAGACAGTGATCACAGACAAAGGACAGAGTGTAAAACGAGGGGGAGAGTGTGATCACAGACAAAGGACAGAGTAGAAAACCAGGGGGAGAGAGTGATCACAGACAAAGGACAGAGTGTAAAACCAGTGGGAGAGATTGATCACAGACAAAGGACAGAGTGCAAAACCAGGGAGAGAGAGTGATCACAGACAAAGGACAGAGTGCAAAACCAGGGAGAGAGAGTGATCACAGACAAGGGACTGAGTGTAAAACCAGGGGAAGGGAGTGATCACAGACAAAGGACAGACTGTAAAACCAGGCGGAGAGAGTGATCACAGACAAAGGACTTGAGTGGGGTACTTGGGTGGGGTTCAAGGGTGGGGTACTTGGGTGGAGTACTTGGGTGGGGTACAAGGGTTGGGGTACCTGGGTGGGGTACAAGGGTGGGGTACAAGGGTGGGGTACAAGGGTGGGGTACCTGGGTGGGGTACAAGGGTGGGGTACAAGGGTGGGGTACCTGGGTGAGGTACTTGGGTAGAGTACTTGGGTGGGGTACAAGGGTCGGGTACCTGGGTGGGAAATTTGTCAGTAGCATCACTGAGTGAATGTCTCCGCTGCTGTTGTGAAAACTGGAAGGTGTAAGGTGATTAACCCAGCATCAAAGCTGAAGGTCAGTCTCGGGTGTGTGTCCCAACTAAGAGTTCTATATACAAATGCACGGAGTATAAGGAATAAATTAAATGAACTACAGGTTCAAATTCAAATTGGAGGGTCTGACATGATAGCTATTACTGAGACATGGCTGCAGGATGGTCAGGATTGGGAACTAAATATACCGGGTTATAAGGTCTACAGGAGAGATAGGGAAAATGGAAGAGGGGGAGGAGTAGCCTTAGTGATTAGAGATGAAATCACTTCAATGATAAAGGAGGCTATAACGAGAGGTAAGCAGCCAACAGAGACCTTCTGGGTTGAATTGAGAAATAGGAAAGGATCTAAGACTATAAGTGGGAGTTGTGTATAGGACCCCTGGCAGCAGCTCTGAAGTGCTAGATTGTATAAATGCAGAGATTAGACAAGCGTGTAAGAAAGGCATAGTGATCTTAATGGGGGACTTTAACCTTCACATAGATTGGGAAAAGCTGACTAACAACTGTCAGAAAGGTAGTGAATTTCTTGAGTGTGTCCGGGATAGTTTTCTACAGCAGTATGTCCGAGAGGCAACAAGGGGGCAAGCCATACTAGATTTAGTAATGAGTAATGAACCAGATTTAGTTCACAGCTTAACTGTGCGTGAACATCTATCCAATAGTGATCATAACATGATCGAGTTCAATGTAGTGTTTCAAAGGGAAAAAAGTGAGTCAGCTGCTAAGATTCTAGACTTGGGTAAGGCCGACTTCAATGGGATGAGACAGAGACTGTCCGCAGTAAACTGGGCAAATCTGTTAATGGGTAAAACGACTGATGATCAGTGGGAAATGTTTAAATGGTCACAAAACAGATAGTAAGAGCTACAAAAAGAGAGAATGAAAAGAAACTTGCAAGGGATATCAAAACCAATACGAAGAACTTTTATAGTTATATTAGGAAAAAGAGGGTGGTCAGGTGCAGTGTTGGCCCCTTAAAAACTGAAAGTGGGGATATTGTCATTGACAATGGGGAAATGGCGGACATGTTGAATAATTACTTTGCGTCAGTATTTACAGTAGAAAAAGAGGATAGCATGCCGGAAATCCCAAGAAAACTAATATTGAATCGGGGACAGGGACTCAATAACACTAACATAAGTAAAGCAACAGTAATGAAGAAAGTAATAGCACCAGAGAGTGACAAATCCCCAGGACCAGATGGTTTCCATCCCAGGGTTTTAAAGGAAGTAGGTGAGCACATTGCAGATGCCCGAACTATAATCTTTCAAAGTTCTCGAGATTCAGGAACTGTCCCTCTAGATTGGAAAATTGCACATGTCACTCCGCTTTTTAAGAAAGGAGAGAGAGGGAAACCAGGGAATTATAGACCAGTTAGCCTAACATCTGTTGTGGGGAAAATACCGGAGTCTATAATTAAGGATAGGGTGACTGAACACCTCGAGAATTTTCAGTTAATCAGAGAGAGCCAGCATAGATTTGTGAAAGGTAGGTCGTGCCTGACAAACCTGATTGAATTTTTTGAAGAGGTGACTAAAGTAGTGGACAGGGGAATGTCAATGGATGTTATTTATATGGATTTCCAGAAGGCATTTGATAAGGTCCCACATAAGAGACTGTTAGCTAAGATAGAAGCCCACGGAATCGAGGGAAAAGTACAGACTTGGTTAGGAAGTTGGCTGAGCGAAAGGCGACAGAGAGTGGGGATAATGGGTAGGTACTCACATTGGCAGGATGTGACTAGTGGAGTCCCACAGGGATCTGTCTTGTGGCCTCAGTTATTCACAATATTTATTAACGACTTAGATGAAGGCATAGAAAGTCTCATATCTAAGTTTGCCGATGACACAAAGATTGGTGGCATTGTAAGCAGTGTAGATGAAAACATAAAATTACAAAGCGATATTGATAGATTAGGTGAATGGGCAAAACTGTGGCAAATGGAATTCAAAGTAGACAAATGTGAGGTCATTCACTTTGGATCAAAAAAGGACAGAACAGGGTACTTTCTAAATGGTAAAAAGTTAAAAACAGTGGATGTCCAAAGGGACTTTAGGGTTCAGGTACATAGATCATTGAAGTGTCATGAACAGGTGCAGAAAATAATCAATAAGGCTAATGGAATGCTGGCCTTTATATGTAGAGGACGAGAGTACAAGGGGGCAGAGGTTATGCTGCAGCTATACAAAACCCTGGTTAGACCGCACCTGGAGTACTGTGAGCAGTTCTGGGCACCGCACCTTCGGAAGGACATATTGGCCTTGGAGGGAGTGCAGCGTAGGTTTACTAGAATGATACCCGGACTTCAAGGATTAAGTTACGAGGAGAGATTACACAAATTGGGGTTGTATTCTCTAGAGTTTAGAAGGTTAAGGGGTGATCTGATCGAAGTTTATAAGATATTAAGGGGAACAGATAGGGTGGATGGAGAGAAACTATTTCCACTGGTTGGGGATTCTAGGAGTCGGGGGCACAGTCTAAAAATTAGAGCCAGACCTTTCAGGAGTGAGATTAGAAAACACTTCTACACACAAAGGGTGGTAGAAGTTTGGAACTCTCTTCCACAAATGGCAATTGATACTAGCTCAATTGCTAAATTTAAACCTGAGATAGATGGCAACCAAAGGTATTAGAGGATATGGGCCAAAGGCAGGTTTTTGGAGTTAGATCACAGATCAGCCTTGAACTTATCAAATGGCGGAGCAGGCACGAGGGGCTGAATGGCCTACTCCTGTTCCTATGTTCCGATGTTCCGTGACCCCAATTCTATGGACGTGGAGTGAGAAGTGAGAGTGCGACTGACTGGCATCGAGTGTTCCTCTCTAACCCTGAATAAAGTTTGGACAATGGCCATGTGGGTGAGGTATGGGAATGTTGCTTAGTGCTTGTGAAACGAAGCATCAGTCAAGGAAACTGGCAAGATCTTGAATCTGTTTCATTCCTGACGTCACTGACAGTCATGTGTGAGTCTGGACAGTGAGGTTTGGCAGCCTTTTTGATTGTGGGAAGTATCGGAGTCAAGGCCTCTCTGATGCCACCTGCAAACACACAGTCCAGTGCAATGGCTGGGTGGGTCAGGAGTGGGAACCTGGCTGCTTTTTTTCCTACTCTGCCCCAGCCCGGGGATCCTGAGATGAATTGCAGAGCTGCGAATACTGATCGTCTCCTGGAACGAATTACTGAATTCATGGAGCATCTCGAGGATTCTGTGGAAACTCTACCCCGACTCACCTGCCACTGCTGCTCCAAGAAATGTTCGCAATATGGAACAAGCAAATTACTGGAACTGTTGGGTACAGGCCAGTGTGAGAGGATGTCCCCCCAGCCCTTAATACATGGTTTCACTTCTGTGTAATGGAATGAATTACTTTGAGCACCAGTGTTCAGTTTAATTCAGGAATATTTTGTTGAAAACCATTTCCAGTTGGTGCTCAATTTCACCCCATTCCCCCCGAAAATGCTGTCAATATGTTGATGTGCTGAAGCATGTTGGCAATTTCAGATCATGGAATGAAATGTCTTTCAGTAACATTTGCCCCATCATTGTTTCACTTAGTCGTTTATACTCATTGAATTTTTGCTTAAAGATCCAGCAGCGGGTCATCTTAAGAGAGTGATGCAGGAATCCATCGCAAATGAAATCTTGAGTTAATGCAGGGTTGGATTGTAAAATTAACCCGAATGCAACAGTCTCAGTGGAGGAATGAGGATCTCTCCTTTTGTGGGACAGCTCCTTCCATTAACCTCCATCAGTCACCTGTTCAGCTCAATGGAAGAGATTTTCAAATCCCTTTGAGTGGTTTCTCCAGCAGAGTCCAAAAAGTAAGTGGAGAGGTCCCCTCCCCCTCCCTCCTCTCCCCCTCCCTCCCCTCCCTTCTCCCCCTCCCCCTCCCTCCTCTCCCCTCCCTCCTCTCCCTCTCCCCCTCCCTCTCTCCCTCCCTCCCTCCCTCCCTCCCTCCTCCCCCTCTCTCCCTCCCTCCTCCTCCTCTCCCCCCTCCCTCCCTCCCTCCTCCTCCTCTCCTCCCTCCCTCCCTCTCCCTCCCCCTCTCTCCCTCCCTCCTCCTCCTCTCCCCCCTCCCTCCCTCCCTCCTCCTCCTCTCCTCCCTCCCTCCCTCTCCCTCCTCTCCCCCCTCCCTCCCTCCCTCCCCCTCCCTCCCTCCCTCTCCCTCCTCTCCCCCCTCCCTCCCTCCCTCCCCCTCCCTCCCTCCCTCTCCCTCCCTCCCTCTCCCTCCTCTCCCCCCTCCCTTCCTCCCCATCTCCCCCTCTCCCTCTCTCCTCCTCCCTCCCCCTCTCCTCCTCCCTCCCTCTCCCCTCCCTCCCTCCCTCCTCCCCCTCTCCCTCCCTCCCTCCCTCCTCCCCCTCCCTCCTCTCCCGCTCCTCTCCTCCCTCCCCCCCCCTCCCTCCCCCAGTGAAACACTGTCAGAAAAGCTGTGATAAACAGTCAGATATTCCGCTGCAACACCAGTGAATGAGCAGAGACACTCTGCACAAATGATTGGCCACCACCCCCCACCTTCCTGGCCAATGGCTGCACCCGGCCTGTGTTGCTCACTGTTCCCTCCCTTGATTTATTATCAATGTTTGAACAAGAAGCTGCATTTATATAGCGCCTTTAACACAGGAAAATGTCCCGAGACGCTTCAGAGAAGTGTAATCAGATAAAATTGACACCAAGCCAAAGATGATTAGGCGAGGAAATGAAAAGCTTGTTGAAGGTGTTGGTTTTAAGGAGGAGACGTTTCCCTGCTCTTTTTTATCCTTTCAGATTAAAGCAGTGTGCTCACTTATTTGTTTCCCCTAAAGAAATAAGAATCATAGAATCATAGAAGTTTACAACATGGAAACAGGCCCTTCGGCCCAACATGTCCATGTCGCCCAGTTTATACCACTAAGCTAGTCCCAATTGCCTGCACTTGGCCCATATCCCTCTATACCCATCTTCCCCATGTAACTGTCCAAATGCTTTTTAAAAGACAAAATTGTACCCGCCTCTACTACTGCCTCTGGCAGCTCGTTCCAGACACTCACCACCCTTTGAGTGAAAAAATTGCCCCTCTGGACCCTTTTGTATCTCTCCCCTCTCACCTTAAATCTATGTCCCCTCGTTATAGACTCCCCTACCTTTGGGAAAAGATTTTGACTATCTACCTTATCTATGCCCCTCATTATTTTATCGACTTCTATAAGATCACCCCTAAACCTCCTACTCTCCAGGGGAAAAAGTCTCAGTCTATCCAACCTCTTCCTATATGTCAAACCATCAAGTCCCGGTAGCATCCTAGTAAATATTTTCTGCACTCTTTCTAGTTTAATAATATCCTTTCTATAATAGGGTGTCCAGAACTGTACACAGTATTCCAAGTGTGGCCTCATTAATGTCTTGTACAACTTCAATAAGACATCCCAACTAAGAGATGTCCTACAGTGCACACTTTGGTGTGTTAAAGAAGGAAGATGGAAGTTCGAGATGGAGGTGCAATGAGTTGCTGAAAGCATCTGATGCCATTGAGTGTGAGCTGCTACAAGCTGCTACTTCCCTGTAACAGGGACCGTCACCATCTCCCATCACAAAAAAAACAGTTCAATTTGTGTTACACATATCAAAGGACTTTGTTATCTTCATATAGACCATAAATAGCACAAAATAACGTCACATGAGATACTGAATGATTCTCTGAATATAAGATCATGCTATTAGGTTTTGGATGCAATCAACAACCACAGCTTTGTAAACAAACCGAGGAAAGCTGCTTTGCCTGAGTACAAGAGTTCCAAGTGGAACACAGTAGCTGCAAAGTTTGGGAATTCCTCAGAGGGAGCTCAGTGACTCCGATGGACATTAGGTACCCTCCACATTCCTGTTTCAAAACAGTTCAGGTGATTGAATAATGTGCAAGTATCCCTCAAGTTTGGAAGTACACAGAGCAACAATGTAGCAGGACAATAAATCTTTTCCTTCCTCTTTTCAGCTTCATCATGCAGATTCTTACACAATCCTCACAACTCTCCCCAATCCACAAAGACTGGATCCTGAAGAAACAAAAGCTTTGCTCCTCTCCCTCCAACTTTTCTTTTTAACACAAAGTCTCAGTCTTTGGTAAGATCAGGAAGTAGGTTTCCCTCTCCCTCTTAGCATAGCTGAGTATTTCTGTCTCACATCCCTGGTGGGGGTTGGTGACACCATAATACCATCCTGGAGAAGAGCTGTGGACATCTATCATTGATGTACTTTACCCACGTCTCATACAGTTGTTGCTTTACCATACTGCACTAATAGCGGGGAGTACTCTTTAATACGAACACATAATCTTCCCTTGGTCCATGGATTCTGTAGGGAAAGGGGCAGAAAGTCATCCTGTAACCATTTCTCTGTATTGTCCATGGATAGTACCAGGCCAAAGTGCTCCAGCTGATCATCTCTGTAGATCGGGCCTTCTGTGTCTCTGCTCATTTTCATCGATGTCTCATTCGTTTCCCTTATCACCAGTTTAACAATCTCTCGTGCTGATGTATTGCTTGTGACATGAAGCTAGGGCCGGAAAACAGGGCTGGTTAGCAACAAGAAGGGTGGAAGTGGGGTGATGATAAAAAATGCATCTAATAAAATCTCAAATCAATCATCAGCTTTAATTAACCACATTGGAGTCCAATTTGCAGAAGAGAAGAAGCTGTAGCTAACTCACCACAGCACACAGACCCCCAACTCCCACTCACCCACCCACCACCCCCCAACACCCTCCAATTTTTGATTCATTTTAAACAGTTAGCAGCAATGACATTATCCGAGGAGGATTGACAGAAACTCCACAGTGGGAATGCTGCATCAACACACAGTAAAAGTCAAAGACATCAGTGCACAGTGATACCTGAATTCAAATTCATGAAATGAAAGTCTTCTCTGTCTGCTGGCTTTAAAAGTCCGAGAGCAAACTCAATCCTAATCAATATGGGCCGACAGCACAAAACCAACCCTAATTTAGCACTGATTGGCAAACTTATTCAGAGTGGCCAGCAGGACAGCTGCATTGTTGTAAATGGAAAATGTCACTGAGTGCAGTAGGGGACAGTCTACTGAAGCACATTGATAGGACAGTGTAGAGGGAGCGTTACTCTGTATCTAACCCCCTGTACCTGCCCTGGGAGTGTTTGATGGGACAGTGTAGAGGGAGCTTTACTCTATATCTAACCCTGTACCTGTCCTGGGAGTGTTTGATGGGACAGTGTAGAGGGAGCTTTACTCTGTATCTAACCCGTGCTGTACCTGCCCTTGGAGTGATTCATGAGCAAGTACCGCACAGGTGAGATACCCAGTAAAGCTCCCTCTACACTTCTGACTGTAGGAAATGCATGGTCTGCTTACAGGAGTTGGCTAGTGACACTAAGCCCAAAAGAATATGTAGAACCAACGTGATTTTGTAATGAATATCGAATGAACAGGCATTACCTTGACACTTATCTCCTTGGACAATCCTGTGTGGTACTGTGGGTAAATTCGTAAACTCACAGAGTTTAGCTTTCTCCCTCCATTGGGTTGCGGGACTTTCTCCATAGATTCTTGATGAGGATTAATCCATTCTGTGGAATCCTGGGATTCGGAATGACTTATTAGTCTTGAAGTATCCTCAGAGTGAGGAGGAGTGTCTGGGCTGAAGCTCGCAGAGGGCCCGTGCCTGCTCATACTTGACTCATTGGACTTTTGTTCTGCTGGATATTCATCCACAGATTCAGGTCGAGACCAACATTTCCTCTGAATATGGAAGGCTTGTGTTGGGGTGTCAAGGCTGCTCGTTCGGACACAATAGGCCTGTCTTTTTTCTGTGATGTGCAAAAGTTCGAGCTGTCTACTCGGGAGCACAAAATCACTGTCATAGAGCCCTGAGTGCCTCCTGTCCTCATCACTGCTGCTCAGTAGTTGGGATTTGACTTCATGTGCTCGAAGAACATCAGGAGCACTGTCACGCAAGTTATGGCTTGGTCTTCTGCTGCAGTCAGGGGCTGACGAGTAGATGAAATCCAGCTCTTTGGGGCTCTGAGCTCTGCTCGAGTCATAATCACTATCTGTGGCCAAAAATACCTCTGAGGAACCTTCCTCATCGGATATCCCATGGGAATCTGGAGGGGGGGAAACACATGCATTCTATGTTGCTAATGGTGCTATGGTTACTCAGTGCCCTCAGTTGCTGCAGACATGGTTGGAAGAGCTGTTGATCACATTATACTGATTACATCAGAGCAATATTTGACCCATTAACCCAAAGCATTTTTGTATAATTCTGATTTTGTGGTTGTCTATTTAAATCTAGTCATAATCATCATCATAAAGGGGCCAAAATCGTGGACTAGCAGAGGGTGCAACTCAAATAAATGAGTGGGGGAGGCCAGGAAATCGACAGGACCCCTGTAGAAATGGCACAAACAGCTGAAAATACAAAGCAGTTAAAAGTAGCATCCCTGGTCTGTGCTGTGCACCTGATCTCAGCCAAGGCAGCAGTTGGAGAGGCCCAACTTGGGAGGAGAAATTCAGCCACTAACCTTTTGCTGATCACCATCCAGTGTTTCATGCTGGACAGTACACGTGTGGACAGTACACGTGTGGACAGTACATGTGTGGACAGTACACATGTGGACAGTAAATGTGTGGACAGTACACGTGTGGACAGTAGGTGAGGAAAGGGACAGACTCAGCTCTGCTGTCCTACATGGATAACAACCTGTCATTACTCACTGTCTAGGCTTTCACATGAAAACTGGCCACTTGTGTGAGGTACTGCAAGGCTTGACACAGGTGGATCCTGTAAGAGTCAGTGACTTCAGGAGAGAATTCAGTGCAAAGACATTCCATCAGGTCACTGACATGGAGCTAAGAAATAAGGTGGCCTGATTGGTGCGAATGAGCTTTTATTTAAACAACAGAACAAAGCAATATGCCAAGGAGCCTCTTTGAAAGTTAGGAAAAAAATGCAGCATTCAAAATGTTAATGAATTGCCGGGGCATGTCTCTACCCAATGCTGTATCCACTAGTACTTACCAAAAGTATGTCTGCGACTGGTCTCTGGGGAGGGGGTTGGGGAGGGCAAGTAATCTAGGTTGGATGAAATGGATTGCAGGTTGTCCTTCTTTCTATCTCCAGTAAAGTCCATCAGCCAGGTCAATGGGATGCCCCCAGGAGGCTGCTTGTACCTGGCGTATTGTAGTACGTCCATTATCCAGCGCATCTCCCGCCACATCTCTTCCATTTGCTGAAAAAAATGTCAGCGATAAATAACCAGATAGCATGGCATATCATCGAATCATAGAAAGTTACAGTGCAAAAGGAGGCCATTTGGCCCATCGAATCCGTGCTGACCGAAAAAGAGCTATCAAGCCTGATCCCACTTTCCAGCACTTGGTCCGTAGCCCTGTGGGTTTCAGCCCTTCAAGTGCACATCCAGGTACTTTTTAAATGAGTTGAGGGTTTCTGCCTCTCCCACCCTCTCAGGCAGTGAGTTCCAGACCCCCATCACCCTCTGGGTGAAAAACTTTACTCAGCTCCCCTCTAATCCTTCTACCAATCACTTTAAATCTACGCCCCCTGGTTATTGATCCCTCTGCTAAGGGGAATAGGTCCTCCCTATCCACTCTATCTAGGCCCGTTATAATTTTATACACCTCAATTAAATCTCCCCTCAGACTCCTTTGTTCCAAAGAAAAATATCTCAAATCGACAACTTCCAGAAAGCTAATCGCACACCATCACTCAATAAACTCACAGGAATCAGCATATAAATCAGTTTTAATTCACTTTTAATTTTGTGCTAATTAAAGTGAAGGATGTTAGTGCTGAGAATGGAATAATTTTCACTTCAGGCTCCGAGTGCCAGCATGAAATAATCCCTGATCAGGTACAGCACGGGTTAGATACAGAGTAAAGCTCCCCCTACACTGCCCCATCAAACACTCCCAGGGCAGGTACAGGGTTAGATACAGAGTAAAGCTCCCTCTACACTGTCCCATCAAACACTCCCAGGGCAGGTACAGGGGGTTAGATACAGAGTAAAGCTCCCTCTACACTGTCCCATCAAACACTCACAGAGCAGGTACAGCACAGGTACAGATTAAAGCTCCCTCGACACTGTCCCATCAAACACTCACAGAGCAGGTACAGGGTTAGATACAGAGTAAAGCTCCCCCTACACTGTCCCATCAAACACTCCCAGGGCAGGTACAGGGTTAGATACAGAGTAAAGCTCCCCCTACACTGTCCCATCAAACACTCACAGAGCAGGTACAGGGTTAGATACAGAGTAAAGCTCCCTCTATACTGTCCCATCAAACACTCCCAGGGCAGGTACAGGGTTAGATACAGAGTAAAGCTCCCTCTACACTGTCCCATCAAACACTCACAGAGCAGGTACAGCACGGGTTAGATACAGAGTAAAGCTCCCCCTACACTGTCCCATCAAACACTCACAGAGCAGGTACAGCACGGGTACAGATTAAAGCTCCCTCGACACCATCCTATCAATGTACCTGAGCACCAAGTTAAGAAGAGTGCCCATTACTACATCAGTTTTTTATTTCCCAGGATCGAAATCCCGTGGGCTTTCTGAGGCAGATTGCCAAATGATGCAGAATGATGGACAGTTTGTGTACTGGGGCCATGCCCAGTGAGACTGTCCAAACTCATGTTATGTCAGACTCTTCCAGCCAGAAGACAGAAGAAGCTTTCATCCCATCAGTCTGGTCTGGGTTTGCTGCCCAAATTCTCAGTGTATGCTCCCGTCACACAATGCTGTGACCAGCATCACTAACGTCTAAAATGTATCCGCTATTTTACGGGATGGGTTGAAACTCGGGCGATATTCTGCATCAGCTCTCTGATTGGTTCCTCACAGACTCCGGGACAGTCAATAGATTGTACTGTACATTTTAAAAACTTTGCTTCAGAAGACACCAGGATTCCTGGAGAGTTTTTTTCTCTGGATTTCACTGCTCTGAGAACCAAAATAAACATAGGTTTTTGAAGATGAGCAGAGATTTAAAGGGGTACCATCATCCCAGAATTTGATTTCTTGTAAACAAATAGCCTGCTCAGCCTGATGCGAGCAGTGAACTGTTTCATTTCGTAGATTCTGAATAAATGTTGGATTGTTTAAACTTTTCAAAATTGGCAGAATGTTGCACTGACATTTCGGATGGTATTGAAATTGGGGGTTTGTTCAGTATTGTTGCCATTTAATTACTCACCAGCACACCCTTAAGAAGACAGCTCCAGCGACTTTTTGAAGGAGCAGCCAGTCTAAATGTTTTGTTTGACCTCAGTTAAATATACAGGACCGTTATTGATGATATGAGAGCTGATCTATCCACCTTTGGTTGTATTGGTGCAACAATGATTGGACAATGGAATCTTGCTCACCTGAATAAAGTCCTGGACTTGCTGGTGCCTCTGTTTAGCTGCCACTACCTCAGAGTCAGAGAATGCCTCCCTCAGTGCCTGTTGGGAGAGGAGCAAATCCAACTCCAACAGTGCTGACACTTGGCAATATTGGCTGATGACCGTCTTATCATAGGTGAAAAAGTGAACTGAAAGAGAGAAAACCGACAACAGATTGATCATGGGCTGTAACCTTTGATTTGTTTAGGCCTGACACTCAGCTCTATTAACAACAAGAGGGAATTGGACTGCAACAAGTCAACACTCCGAGCCTTGTGCAAAACTCCAAGCTTTGTAAAAAAACTCAAACCTTGTACAAAATTCTAAGCTTTGTACAAAATTCCAACCTTGCACAAAACTCCAACCTTGTACAAAACTCCAACACAAAACTCCAACCTTGCACAAAACTCCAACCTTGCACAAAACTCCAACCTTGTACAAAACTCCAACCTTGCACAAAACTCCAACCTTGTACAAAACTCCAACACAAAACTCCAACCTTGCACAAAACTCCAACCTTGCACAAAACTCCAACCTTGTACAAAACTCCAACACAAAACTCCAACCTTGTACAAAACTCCAACCTTGCACAAAACTCCAACCTTGTACAAAACTCCAACCTTGAACAAAACTCCAACCTTGTACAAAACTCCAACCTTGCACAAAATTCCAACCTTGTACAAAACTCCAACCTTGCACAAAATTCCAACCTTGTACAAAACTCCAACCTTGCACAAAACTCCAACCTTGTACAAAACTCCAACCTTGCACAAAACTCCAACCTTGCACAAAACTCCAACCTTGTACAAAACTCCAACCTTGCACAAAATTCCAACCTTGTACAAAACTCCAACCTTGCACAAAACTCCAACCTTGTACAAAACTCCAACCTTGTACAAAACTCCAACCTTGCACAAAATTCCAACCTTGTACAAAACTCCAACCTTGCACAAAACTCCAAGCTTTGTAAAAAACTCCAAGCTTTGTAGAAAATTCCAACCTTGCACAAAACTCCAAGCTTTGTAAAAAAAACTCCAAACTTGTACAATATTCCAAGTTTATACAAAACTCCAATCTTTGTTCAAAACTCCAATGTTCCACATAGGAACATAGGAATATAGGAACAGGAGTAGGCCATTCAGCCCCTCGAGCCTGTTCCGCCATTTGATAAGAGCACGGTTGTGAGGACAACACAGTGTGCTGAGAGTTCGGTATGTGTGGGAGTTTGGTAAAGTGGGGGAAGGAGGTGCTGCTTTGCCTTGCTTTTCCTGCAGAGCGGTAGTGGACCTGAGAGTGGTGAGCGGCGGTAAAGAGCGAGACCAGAGCGGGGATAAAAACAGCGCGGAGAGAGCGAGAGTTCAGTCGGTGAGCGGCGGGAGAGAGCGAGACCAGAGCGGAGATATAAACAGCGCGGAGAGAGCGAGAGTTCAGTCGGTGAGCGGCGGGAGAGAGCGAGACCAGAGCTTACTCTGAGAGCGAGACTCTGAGACCAGCGGCAGTTCGGGGTGACGTCACCAGTCAGAAAGTGACGCGGCACAGGGGAGGCAGCTGATTGGTGAGTAGGTTCAGGTGAGTATTTCTACCATTTTACTGTAAGTAAAGTAATAAGAAAGGGAAGATCTGCAGGTTTTATAGCAGATAGTGTTTTTTTTTAGTGAACCTAGGTCCCTAGTATAGTTAACATTTTCTAATTTCAACGTAATTTAAAAGGGGTAACTAAGCTAAGGCAAGTCATGGCAGCAGACCTCGCACCCGTGATATGCTCCTCCTGCAAGATGTGGGAAGTCATGGACACTACCAGTGTCCCTGCCGACCATGTGTGCGGGAAGTGTGTCCACCTGCAGCTACTGACCGATCGTATCTCGGAGCTGGAGCTGCGGGTGGACTCACTGTGGAGCATTCGCGATGCAGAGAAACTCGTGGATAGCACGTTTAGCGAGTTGGTCACACCGCAGGTAAAGGGTATACAGGCAGGAAGTGAATGGGTGACCAACAGGAAGAGTAAGAGATGCAGGCAGGTAGTGCAGGGGTCCCCTGTGGCCATCCCCCTCTCAAACAGATATGCCACTTTGGATGCTGTTGGGGGGGATGACTTATCAGGGGAAGGCAGCAGCAGCCAACTTCCTGGCACCACGGGTAGCTCTGCTGCACAGGCTGGGAGGAAAAAGAATGGCAGAGCTATAGTGATAGGGGACTCAATTGTAAGGGGAATAGACAGGCGTTTCTGCGGCCGCAACCGAGACTCCAGGATGGTGTGTTGCCTCCCTGGTGCAAGGATCAAGGATGTCTCGGAGCGGCTACAGAACATTTTGGAGGGGGAGGGCGAACAGCCAGCTGTCGTGGTGCACATAGGCACCAACGATATAGGTAAAAAAGGGGATGAGGTCCTAAAAGCAGAATATAGGGAGTTAGGAGGTAAATTAAAAAATAGGACCTCAAAGGTAGTAATCTCAGGATTGCTGCCAGTGCCACGTGCTAGTCAGAGTAGAAATAGGAGGATATTTCAAATGAATACGTGGCTAGAGGAATGGTGCAAGGGGGAGGGATTCAAATTCCTGGGACACTGGAAACGGTTCTGGGGGAGGTGGGATCAGTACAAACCGGACGGTCTGCACCTGGGCAGGGCCGGGACCGCTGTCCTAGGAGGAGTGTTTGCTAGTGCTGTTGGGGAGGGTTTAAACTAAAGTGGCAGGGGGTTGGGAACCTGAGCAGGGAGAGAGAGGAAAGCGTAACAGGAAGGGACAGAAGGTATGGAGTAATAGGTAAAGTGTTAAAAAAGGAAAAAGCAGGAACTAAGCGTCACAAAACAGATTTGAAAGTTCTTTATCTGAATGCACGTAGCATTCGTAATAAAATGGACGAGTTAACGGCACAAATAACTACGTATGGGTATGATCTTGTGGCCATTACAGAAACATGGCTGCAGGGTGACAACGACTGGGAATTAAATATGCCAGGGTATTTAACAATCAGGAAGGACAGGCAGGAAGGAAGGGGAGGTGGGGTGGCTATGTTAATAAAGGAAGGAATCACTGTAATACAGAGAAATGATATTGGGACAAAGCATCAAGATAATGAAACAGTTTGGGTGGAGATAAGGAATAATAAGGGAAAAAAAACATTAGTGGGCGTAGTATATAGGCCTCCTAATAGTTGCAACTCTGCTGGAAGAAGTATTAATCAGGAGATAGTCGGGGCATGTAATAAGGGAACAGCCATAATTATGGGGGATTTTAATTATCATATTAACTGGACAAATCAAATTGGGCAGAGCAGCCTTGAGGACGAGTTCATTGAGTGCATCAGGGATGGATTTCTTGAGCAGTATGTAACTGATCCTACAAGGGGGCAGGCAACCTTGGACCTGGTCCTGTGTAATGAGTCAGGATTAATTAATAATGTCCTAGTTAAGGATCCCCTTGGAACGAGCGACCACAACATGGTTGAATTCCATATCCAATTAGAGGGTGAGAAGGTTGATTCTCAAACAAGCGTACTGAGCTTGAATAAAGGAGACTATGATGGTATGAGAGCGGAATTGATTAAAGTGGACTGGGAAAATAGATTAAAGGGTAAGACGGTACATGAGCAGTGGTGTTCATTTAGGGAGTTATTTTACAACTTTCAAAATAAATATATTCCACTGAGGAAAAAAGGGTGTAAAAGAAATGACAGCCATCCGTGGCTAAGTAAAGAAATTAAGGATAGTATCCGACTAAAAACAAGGACATATAAGGTAGCCAAAGTTAGTGGGAGGATAGAAGATTGGGAATTCTTCAAAAGACAGCAAAAAGTAACTAAAGGATTGATTAAGAAAGGGAAGTTAGATTATGAAAAGAAATTAGCAAAAAATATAAAAACAGATAGCAAGAGTTTCTATAGTTATATAAAAAGAAAAAGGGTGGCTAAGGCAAACATAGGTCCCTTAGAGGATGAGACCAGGAAATTAATGGTGGGAAACATGGAGATGGCAAAAATGCTGAACAAATATTTTGTTTCAGTCTTTACAGTAGAGGACACTAAGAATATCCCAACACTGGACAAACAGGGGACTCTCGGGGGGGAGGAGCTAAATACGATTAAAATCACTCAGGAGATGGTACTCAGTAAAATAATGGGACTCAAGGCGGATAAATCCCCTGGACCTGATGGCTTCCATCCTAGGGTCTTGAGGGAAGTGGCAGTAGGGATTGTGGATGCTTTGGTGATAGTTTTCCAAAATTCCCTGGACTCAGGAGAGGTCCCGGCAGATTGGAAAACTGCTAATGTAACACCGTTATTTAAAAAGGGTAGTAGGCAGAAGGCTGGAAATTATAGACCAGTTAGCTTAACATCTGTGGTGGGTAAAATTTTGGAGTCTATTATTAAGGAGACAGTAACGGAACATTTAGATAAGCATAATTTAATAGGACAAAGTCAGCATGGCTTTATGAAGGGGAAGTCATGTCTGACAAATTTGCTTGAGTTCTTCGAGGATATAACGTATAGGGTGGATAAAGGGGAACCAGTGGACATAGTGTATTTAGACTTCCAGAAGGCATTCGACAAGGTGCCACATAAAAGATTATTACTTAAGATAAAAAATCACGGGATTGGGGGTAATATTCTGGCATGGGTGGAGGATTGGTTATCGAACAGGAAGCAGAGAGTTGGGATAAATGGTTCATTTTCGGACTGGCAACCAGTAGCCAGTGGTGTTCCACAGGGGTCGGTGCTGGGTCCCCAACTCTTTACAATCTATATTAACGATTTGGAGGAGGGGACCGAGTGCAACATATCAAAATTTGCAGATGATACAAAGATGGGAGGGAAAGTAGAGAGTGAGGAGGACATAAAAAACCTGCAAGGGGATATAGACAGGCTGGGTGAGTGGGCGGAGATTTGGCAGATGCAATATAATATTGGAAAATGTGAGGTTATGCACTTTGGCAGGAAAAATCAGAGAGCAAGTTATTATCTTAATGGCGAGAGACTGGAAAGTACTGCAGTACAAAGGGATCTGGGGGTCCTAGTGCAAGAAAATCAAAAAGTTGGTATGCAGGTGCAGCAGGTGATCAAGAAAGCCAACGGAATGTTGGCTTTTATTGCTCGGGGGATAGAATATAAAAACAAGGAGGTATTGCTGCAGTTATATAAGGTATTGGTGAGACCGCACCTGGAATACTGCATACAGTTTTGGTCTCCATACTTAAGAAAAGACATACTTGCTCTCGAGGCAGTACAAAGAAGGTTCACTCGGTTAATCCCGGGGATGAGGGGGCGGACATATGAGGAGAGGTTGAGTAGATTGGGACTCTACTCATTGGAGTTCAGAAGAATGAGAGGCGATCTTATTGAAACATATAAGATTGTGAAGGGGCTTGATCGGGTGGATGCAGTAAGGATGTTCCCAAAGATGGGTGAAACTAGAACTAGGGGGCATAATCTTAGAATAAGGGGCTGCTCTTTCAAAACTGAGATGAGGAGAAACTTCTTCACTCAGAGGGTGGTCGGTCTGTGGAATTTGCTGCCCCAGGAAGCTGTGGAAGCTACATCATTAGATAAATTTAAAACAGAAATAGACAGTTTCCTAGAAGTAAAGGGAATTAGGGGTTATGGGGAGCGGGCAGGAAATTGGACATGAAGCTGAGTTCGGATCGGTCAATGCCCTGTGGGTGGCGGAGAGGGCCCAGGGGCTATATGGCCGGGTCCTGCTCCGACTTCTTGTGTTCTTTAGATTTGTGGTTGGGATCAGATCAGCCATGATCTTATTGAATGGCGGAGCAGGCTCGAGGGGCCGATTGGCCTACTCCTGCTCCAATTTCTTATGTTCTTATGTTCTTATGATCTGTGATCTAACTCCATCGGCTCGATGTTACCAGGGCTGTGGGTTTGCGGTGGGGGGGCAATTGGGTGCGTGGGTAACGCGCCCGGTGAAATCAGTCTGCCCCCCGCGTGATCGCAGCCTGATTGGATCCACTTACCTGCTCCTCCGGGTTCCCCACTGCTGATCTGCGCGTCGGGCGGGCTGCACATGCGCAGTAAGGTCCGTCAGCTGGAGGCGCTCTATTTAAAGGGGCAGTCCTCCACTGACAGATGCTGCAACCAATAGCAAAGATGACTGCATGGAGCAGCCCAGGGGGAAGGCTGCTCCCAGTTTAATGATGCCTCACTCCAGGTATCAATACATGGGGTGAGGAGGAGGGGGAGGACAGAGATCTTCCACCCGGCGGGCGGGAGGAAGCGGCCCGCCTCTGCCACCAGGAAGGCCTGGCTCGAGTTGGCAGAGGAGGTCACCAGTGCCACCAACATATCGCCCACCTGCATACAGTGCAGGAGGCGCTCCAATGACCTAAGTAGGTCAGCTAAAGTGAGTACATTTACTCATTCCCCTACACTCCATCTGCCACATCACTGCCCCCACCCCACATCTCCTTCGGCACTGCCAACACTACTCTGTCACATCACCCCTCACACCCACTCAAACCCCATCCTCATCTTACCTGCACCTTCTCACCTCGCCAGTACTCACCCCGCCACTACCACGCAAACCAATCCTCATACAATCTCATGGCTCTATCCCATACTCACCCTCTCGTGCATCTCTCTCACGGTCAGCCTCACTCAACCTGCCACTACCTGAGCTAGTATCAATTGCCGTTTGCGGAAGAGAGTTCCAAACTTCTACCACCCTTTGTGTGTAGAAGTGTTTTCTAATCTCACTCCTGAAAGGTCTGGCTCTAATTTTTAGACTGTGCCCCCTACTCCTAGAATCCCCAACCAGCGGAAATAGTTTCTCTCTATCCACCCTATCCGTTCCCGTTAATATCTTATAAACTTCGATCAGATCACCCCTTAACCTTCGAAACTCGAGAGAATACAACCCCAATTTGTGAAATCTCTCCTGCTAACTTAACCCTTGAAGTCCGGGTATCATTCTGGTAAGCCTACGGTGCACTCCCTCCAAGGCCAATATGTCCTTCCGAAGGTGCGGTGTCCAGAACTGCTCACAGTACTCCAGGTGCGGTCTAACCAGGGTTTTGTATAGCTGCAGCATAACTTCTGCCCCCTTGTACTCTAGTCCTCGACATATGAAGGCCAGCATTCCATTTGCCTTCTTGATTATTTTCTGCACCTGTTCATGACACTTCAATGATCTATGTACCTGAACCCCTAAGTCCCTTTGGACATCCACAGTTTTTAACTTTTTACCATTTAGAAAGTACCCTGTTCTATCCTTTTTTGATCCAAAGTAGATGACCTCACATTTGTCTACATTGAATTCCATTTGCCAGTTTTGCCCATTCACCTAATCTATCAATATCGCTTTGTAATTTTATGTTTTCATCTACACTGCTTACAATGCCACCAATCTTTGTGCCATCGGCAAACTTAGATATGAGACTTTCTATGCCTTCATCTAAGTCGTTAATAAATATTGTGAATAATTGAGGCCCCTGCGGGACTCCACTAGTCACATCCTGCCAATGTGAATACCTTCCCATTATCCCTACTCTCTGTCGCCTTTCGCTCAGCCAATTTCCTAACCAAGTCCGTACTTTTCCCTCGATTCCATGGGCTTCCATCTTAGCTAACAGTCTCTTATGTGGGACTTTATCAAATGCCTTCTGGAAGTCCATATAAATAACATCCATTGACATTCCCCTGTCCACTACTTTAGTCACCTCTTCAAAAAATTCAATCAGGTTTGTCAGGCACGACCTACCTTTCACAAATCCATGCTGGCTCTCTCTGATTAACTGAAAATTCTCAAGGTGTTCAGTCACCCTATCCTTAATTATAGACTCCAGCATTTTCCCCACAACAGATGTTAGGCTAACTGGTCTATAATTCCCTGGTTTCCCTCTCTCTCCTTTCTTAAAAAGCGGAGTGACATGTGCAATTTTCCAATCTAGAGGGACAGTTCCTGAATCTCGAGAACTTTGAAAGATTATAGTTAGGGCATCTGCAATGTGCTCACCTACTTCCTTTAAAACCCTGGGATGGAAACCATCTGGTCCTGGGGATTTGTCACTCTCTGGTGCTATTACTTTCTTCATTACTGTTACTTTACTTATGTTAGTTTTATCGAGTCCCTGTCCCCGATTCAATATTAGTTTTCTTGGGATTTCCGGCATGCTATCCTCTTTTTCTACTGTAAATACTGACGCAAAGTAATTGTTCAACATGTCCGCCATTTCCCCATTGTCAATGACAATATCCCCACTTTCAGTTTTTAAGGGGCCAACACTGCTCCTGACCACCCTCTTTTTCCTAATATAACTCTAAAAGTTCTTCGTATTGGTTTTGATATCCCTTGCAAGTTTCTTTTCATTCTCTCTTTTTGTAGCTCTTACTATCTGTTTTGTGACCCTTTGTTGATCTTTGTATCTTTCCCATTCGCCAGGATCTGTGCCGTTTTTTGCCTTTTTGTATGCCCTTTCCTTATGTCTTATACTGTCCCTTATCTCTTTAGTTGTCCATGGCTGTTTTTTTTGGCAAGTAGAGTTCTTGCCCCTCAGGGGTATAAACCGATTCTGTATCACGTTAAATGTTTCTTTAAACATTTCCCACTGATCATCAGTCGTTTTACCCATTAACAGATTTGCCCAGTTTACTGCGGACAGTCTCTGTCTCATCCCATTGAAGTCGGCCTTACCCAAGTCTAGAATCTTAACAGCTGATTCACTTTTTTCCCTTTCAAACACTACATTGAATGATCACTATTGGATAGATGTTCACACACAGTTAAGCCGTTAACTAAATCTGGTTCATTACTCATTACTAAATCTAGTATGGCTTGCCCCCTTGTTGCCTCTCGGACATACTGCTGTAGAAAACTATCCCGGGCACACTCAAGAAATTCACTACCTTTCTGACAGTTGCTAGTCTGCTTTTCCCAATCTATGTGAAGGTTAAAGTCCCCCATTAAGACCACTATGCCTTTCTTACACGCTTGTCTAATCTCTGCATTTATACAATCTAGCACTTCAGAGCTGCTGCCAGGGGTCCTATACACAACTCCCACTATAGTCTTAGATCCTTTCCTATTTCTCAATTTTACCCAGAAGGTCTCTGTTGGCTGCTTACCTCTCGTTATATCCTCCTTTATCATTGAAGTGATTTCATCTCTAATCACTAAGGCTACTCCTCCCCCTCTTCCATTTTCCCTATCTCTCCTGTAGACCTTATAACCCGGTATATTTAGTTCCCAATCCTGACCATTCTGCAGCCATGTCTCAGTAATAGCTATCATGTCAGACTCTCCAATTTGAATTTGAACCTGTAGTTCATTTAATTTATTCCTTATACTCCGTGCATTTGTATATAGAACTCTTAGTTGGGCCACACACCCTAGCCTGACCTTCAGCTTTGATGCTGGGTTAATCACCTTACGCCTTCTAGTTTTCACTTTATCTGTCATGCCTAAAGAACACTTTCTTTCTGCTGCTCTACGCTTTTCCCTTTCAGTTGTTTTTGAACAACAATTTGAACTATTTGTATTGTAAATTTCCCGTGGGTCCTCCCCTCTCTTGCTGCTCTCAACTTTACTCTCTTCTGACTCCCCGCTCAGGTTCCCATCCCCCTGCCACTCTAGCTTAAACCGTCCCCTACGAAACTCCAACCTTGTTCAAATCTCCAACCTTGTTCAAAACTCCAACCTTGTTCAAATCTCCAACCTTGTTCAAATCTCCAACCTTGTTCAAAACTCCAACCTTGTTCAAAACTCCAACCTTGTTCAAATCTCCAACCTTGTTCAAATCTCCAACCTTGTTCAAATCTCCAACCTTGTTCAAAACTCCAACCTTGTTCAAATCTCCAACCTTGTTCAAAACTACAACCTTGTTCAAAACTACAACCTTGTTCAAATCTCCAACCTTGTTCAAAACTACAACCTTGTTCAAATCTCCAACCTTGTTCAAATCTCCAACCTTGTTCAAAACTACAACCTTGTTCAAAACTACAACCTTGTTCAAATCTCCAACCTTGTTCAAATCTCCAACCTTGTTCAAAACTACAACCTTGGAGAAAACTGCAAGCTTTGTACAAAACTCCAACTTGGACAAAACTCCAAACTTGTACAAAACTCCAAGCTTTGTACAAAACTCCAAACTTTGTGGAAAACTCCAACCTTGGACAAAACTCCAACCTGGTAGAAAACTCCAACCTTTGTACAAAGCTCCAACCTTGGAGAAAACTGCAAGCTTTGTACAAAATTCCAACAATGTACAAAACTCCAAGCTTTGTATAAAACTCCAAGCTTTCTACAAGCTCCAAGATTTATACCAACTCCAAGCTTTGTACAAAACACCAAACTTGTACAAAACTGCAAGCTTTGTAAAAAACTCCAAACATATACAAAACTCCAAACTTTGTAGAAAACTCCAAAATTTGTACAAAACTCCAACCTTGTACAAAACTTCAAGCTTTGTAGAAAACTCCAAGGTTTGTACAAAACTGTAAGCTTTGTACAAAATTCCAACAATGAACAAACCTCCAAACTTGGTACAAAACTCCAAACTTGGTACAAAACTCCAAACTTGGTACAAAACTCCAAACTTGTAGAAAACTCCAACCTTATACAAAACTCCAAGCTTTGTACAAAACTCCAAACTTGTAGAAAACTCCAAACTTGGTACAAAACTCCAAACTTGGTACAAAACTCCAAACTTGGTACAAAACTCCAAACCTTGTCCAAAACTCCAAGCTTTGTACAAAACTCCAACCTTGGACAAAACTCCAACCTTATAGAAAACTCCAAACTTTGTACAAAACTCCAAACTTGGTACAAAACTCCAAACTTGTAGAAAACTTCAAACTTGGTACAAAACTCCAAACTTGGTACAAAACTCCAAACTTGGTACAAAACTCCAAACCTTGTAGAAAACTCCAAGCTTTGTACAAAACTCCAACCTTGTAGAAAACTCCAACCTTGGACAAAACTCCAACCTTATAGAAAACTCCAACCTTATACAAAACTCCAAGCTTTGTACAAAACTCCAAGCTTTGTACAAAACTCCAACCTTGTGGAAAACTCCAAAAATTGTACACAAATCCAACCTTGAACGAAATTGCAAGTTTTGTACAAAACTCCAAACTTGTACAAAACTCCAAACTTTTTAAAAATCTCCAACCTTGTACAAAACTGCAGGCTTTGTACAAAACTCCAAGCTTTCCACAAAACTCCACTGATATACAAAACTCCACAGATGTACAAAACTCCAAGCTTTGTAGAAAACTCCAACCTGGTAGAAAACACCAAACTGGTAGAAAACTCCAAGCTTTCGACAAAACTCCAAGCTTTGTAAAAATCTCCAAGCTTTGTAAAAATCTCCAACCTTGTAGAAAACTCCAAGCTTTGTAAAAATCTCCAAGCTTGTAGAAAACTCCAACCTTATACAAAACTCCAAGCTTTGTAAAAATCTCCAAGCTTTGTAAAAATCTCCAACCTTGTAGAAAACTCCAACCTTGGAGAAAACTCCAAGCTTTGTACAAAACTCCAACCTTGGACAAAACTCCAACCTTATAGAAAACTCCAAACTTTGTACAAAACTCCAAACTTGGTACAAAACTCCAAACTTGTAGAAAACTTCAAACTTGGTACAAAACTCCAAACTTGGTACAAAACTCCAAACTTGGTACAAAACTCCAAACCTTGTACAAAACTCCAAGCTTTGTACAAAACTCCAACCTTGTAGAAAACTCCAAGCTTTGTACAAAACTCCAACCTTGTAGAAAACTCCAACCTTGGACAAAACTCCAGCCTTATAGAAAACTCCAACCTTATACAAAACTCCAAGCTTTGTACAAAACTCCAAGCTTTGTACAAAACTCCAACCTTGTGGAAAACTCCAAAAATTGTACACAAATCCAACCTTGAACGAAATTGCAAGTTTTGTACAAAACTCCAAACTTGTAGAAAACTACAACCTTGCAGAAAACTCCAAACTTGGTACAAAACTCCTACCTCGCAGAAAACTCCAAGATTTGTACAAAACTCCAACTTTGTACAAAACCAGAACCTTGTACAAAACTCCAAACTTGTTCAAAACTCCAAACTTGTGCAAAACTCCAAACTTTGTACAAAACTCCAACCTTGTACAAAACTCCAAACTTTTTAAAAATCTCCAACCTTGTACAAAACTGCAGGCTTTGTACAAAACTCCAAGCTTTGCACAAAACTCCAATGATATACAAAACTCCACAGATGTTCAAAACTCCACAGATGTACAAAACTCCAAGCTTTGTAGAAAACTCCAACCTGGTAGAAAACACCAAACTGGTAGAAAACTCCAAGCTTTCGACAAAACTCCAAGCTTTGTAAAAATCTCCAAGCTTTGTAAAAATCTCCAACCTTGTAGAAAACTCCAAGCTTTGTAAAAATCTCCAAGCTTTGTAAAAATCTCCAACCTTGTAGAAAACTCCAAGCTTTGTACAAAACTCCAAACTTGTAGAAAACTCCAAACTTGGTACAAAACTCCAAACTTGGTACAAAACTCCAAACTTGGTACAAAACTCCAAACCTTGTCCAAAACTCCAAGCTTTGTACAAAACTCCAACCTTGGACAAAACTCCAACCTTATAGAAAACTCCAAACTTTGTACAAAACTCCAAACTTGGTACAAAACTCCAAACTTGTAGAAAACTTCAAACTTGGTACAAAACTCCAAACTTGGTACAAAACTCCAAGCTTTGTACAAAACTCCAACCTTGTAGAAAACTCCAAGCTTTGTACAAAACTCCAACCTTGTAGAAAACTCCAACCTTGGACAAAACTCCAACCTTATAGAAAACTCCAACCTTATACAAAACTCCAAGCTTTGTACAAAACTCCAAGCTTTGTACAAAACTCCAACCTTGTGGAAAACTCCAAAAATTGTACACAAATCCAACCTTGAACGAAATTGCAAGTTTTGTACAAAACTCCAAACTTGTAGAAAACTACAACCTTGCAGAAAACTCCAAACTTGGTACAAAACTCCTACCTCGCAGAAAACTCCAAGATTTGTACAAAACTCCAACTTTGTACAAAACCAGAACCTTGTACAAAACTCCAAACTTGTTCAAAACTCCAAACTTGTGCAAAACTCCAAACTTTGTACAAAACTCCAACCTTGTACAAAACTCCAAACTTTTTAAAAATCTCCAACCTTGTACAAAACTGCAGGCTTTGTACAAAACTCCAAGCTTTGCACAAAACTCCAATGATATACAAAACTCCACAGATGTTCAAAACTCCACAGATGTACAAAACTCCAAGCTTTGTAGAAAACTCCAACCTGGTAGAAAACACCAAACTGGTAGAAAACTCCAAGCTTTCGACAAAACTCCAAGCTTTGTAAAAATCTCCAAGCTTTGTAAAAATCTCCAACCTTGTAGAAAACTCCAAGCTTTGTAAAAATCTCCAAGCTTTGTAAAAATCTCCAACCTTGTAGAAAACTCCAAGCTTTGTAAAAATCTCCAAGCTTTGTAAAAATCTCCAACCTTGTAGAAAACTCCAACCTTGGAGAAAACTCCAAGCTTTGTACAAAACTCCAACCTTGGACAAAACTCCAACCTTATAGAAAGCTCCAAACTTTGTACAAAACTCCAAACTTGGTACAAAACTCCAAACTTGTAGAAAACTTCAAACTTGGTACAAAACTCCAAACTTGGTACAAAACTCCAAACTTGGTACAAAACTCCAAACCTTGTACAAAACTCCAAGCTTTGTACAAAACTCCAACCTTGTAGAAAACTCCAAGCTTTGTACAAAACTCCAACCTTGTAGAAAACTCCAACCTTGGACAAAACTCCAACCTTATAGAAAACTCCAACCTTATACAAAACTCCAAGCTTTGTACAAAACTCCAAGCTTTGTACAAAACTCCAACCTTGTGGAAAACTCCAAAAATTGTACACAAATCCAACCTTGAACGAAATTGCAAGTTTTGTACAAAACTCCAAACTTGTAGAAAACTACAACCTTGCAGAAAACTCCAAACTTGGTACAAAACTCCTACCTCGCAGAAAACTCCAAGATTTGTACAAAACTCCAACTTTGTACAAAACCAGAACCTTGTACAAAACTCCAAACTTGTTCAAAACTCCAAACTTGTGCAAAACTCCAAACTTTGTACAAAACTCCAACCTTGTACAAAACTCCAAACTTTTAAAAAATCTCCAACCTTGTACAAAACTGCAGGCTTTGTACAAAACTCCAAGCTTTGCACAAAACTCCAATGATATACAAAACTCCACAGATGTTCAAAACTCCACAGATGTACAAAACTCCAAGCTTTGTAGAAAACTCCAACCTGGTAGAAAACACCAAACTGGTAGAAAACTCCAAGCTTTCGACAAAACTCCAAGCTTTGTAAAAATCTCCAAGCTTTGTAAAAATCTCCAACCTTGTAGAAAACTCCAAGCTTTGTAAAAATCTCCAAGCTTTGTAAAAATCTCCAACCTTGTAGAAAACTCCAAGCTTTGTAAAAATCTCCAAGCTTTGTAAAAATCTCCAACCTTGTAGAAAACTCCAACCTTGGAGAAAACTCCAAGCTTTGTACAAAACTCCAACCTTGGACAAAACTCCAACCTTATAGAAAACTCCAAACTTTGTACAAAACTCCAAACTTGGTACAAAACTCCAAACTTGTAGAAAACTTCAAACTTGGTACAAAACTCCAAACTTGGTACAAAACTCCAAACTTGGTACAAAACTCCAAACCTTGTACAAAACTCCAAGCTTTGTACAAAACTCCAACCTTGTAGAAAACTCCAAGCTTTGTACAAAACTCCAACCTTGTAGAAAACTCCAACCTTGGACAAAACTCCAACCTTATAGAAAACTCCAACCTTATACAAAACTCCAAGCTTTGTACAAAACTCCAAGCTTTGTACAAAACTCCAACCTTGTGGAAAACTCCAAAAATTGTACACAAATCCAACCTTGAACGAAATTGCAAGTTTTGTACAAAACTCCAAACTTGTAGAAAACTACAACCTTGCAGAAAACTCCAAACTTGGTACAAAACTACTACCTCGCAGAAAACTCCAAGATTTGTACAAAACTCCAACTTTGTACAAAACCAGAACCTTGTACAAAACTCCAAACTTGTTCAAAACTCCAAACTTGTGCAAAACTCCAAACTTTGTACAAAACTCCAACCTTGTACAAAACTCCAAACTTTTTAAAAATCTCCAACCTTGTACAAAACTGCAGGCTTTGTACAAAACTCCAAGCTTTGCACAAAACTCCAATGATATACAAAACTCCACAGATGTTCAAAACTCCACAGATGTACAAAACTCCAAGCTTTGTAGAAAACTCCAACCTGGTAGAAAACACCAAACTGGTAGAAAACTCCAAGCTTTCGACAAAACTCCAAGCTTTGTAAAAATCTCCAAGCTTTGTAAAAATCTCCAACCTTGTAGAAAACTCCAAGCTTTGTAAAAATCTCCAAGCTTTGTAAAAATCTCCAACCTTGTAGAAAACTCCAAGCTTTGTAAAAATCTCCAAGCTTTGTAAAAATCTCCAACCTTGTAGAAAACTCCAACCTTGGAGAAAACTCCAAGCTTTGTACAAAACTCCAAACTTTGTGGAAAACTCCAACCTTGGACAAAACTCCAACCTTGTAGAAAACTCCAAACTTGTCCAAACTCCAAGCTTTTTAAAAAAACTCCCAGCTTTTAAACTGAATTCCAAGGAAAGAGCCAAACTGAAATCTACACCCAATCACCTGTTCACAAGCTTCGTTAGTCTGATGTTGACACAATTTCAGCAAAGTGGGGACAACAATTTTCTAAAAATAAATTCCATAAGAATGTATAAGGATGTTCAGTGACTTTTGAATTGTTAGGAAATCCAACAAAGCAAATTAAATATATAAGTTATGGAATATAATACATCAGTGAGCTTAATATATCAGTGTACAGGCCCATTTCTCCAAGTTTCTGTCCAGATCTATTTCAATATTATGACAAAACTTATTGCCAAAGTTACTACCGCAAGAAATTGTGATGTCTTGCTACTGCAATTCTGTGCAGTCTTGTTCCATTGGTGCAGAATTTTTTTTTATTCGTTCATGTGATGTGGGCGTCGCTGGCGAGGAGGGCATTTATTGCCCATCCCTAATATTGAGTTATAGCAACAATTGTTGTGGTGTTGGTCCAATCATAATGTTGCAGCAGACTGACAGGCTGGCTGTATCTGTGTTATGTTGTTGAGGCTAAACTCAGTCCACTGCCGAGTTGAATGGATCTGTTTTTTTCACTTCCCTGTCAGACAGAGCAACGCCATTCCATCAATACAGATTCTGGCTTTGAACAACAATTATAAAGAAAGCCACTTTGAATTGTGATCATAAACTAGAATGGGAGGGGGATGGGAATGTGAGCAGGGAGACAGAGGAGGGGGAAACAAGGATAGAAACAAAAGACAGAAAGGGAAGAAGCAATAGTGGAAGGCAGAGAAAACAAGAGCGAAAAACGAATAGGGCCAGAGTGCAAAATAAAACTAAGATGACTAACAGTCTTCAAAAGACAAGTCTAAAGGCATTGTGTCTTAATGCGCGGAGCATTCGCAATAAGCTAGATGAATTAACAGCGCAGATAGATATTAACGGTTATGATTTAGTTGCGATTACGGAGACATGGCTGCAGGGTGACCAAGGATGGGAACTGAACATCCAGGGATATTCAATATTTAGGAAGGACAGGCAAAAAGGGAAAGGAGGTGGGGTAGCGTTGTTAGTAAAGGAGGAAATCAATGCAATAGTGAGGAAGGATATTGGCTCGGAAAATCACAATGTGGAATCTGTATGGGTGGAGCTAAGAAACACCAAGGGGCAGAAAACGTTGGTGGGGGTTGTCTATAGGCCCCCAAACAGTAGTGGAGATGTAGGGGAGGGCATTAAACAGGAAATTAGAGACACATACAAGAAGGGTACAACTATAATCATGGGTGACTTTAATCTACATATAGATTGGTCAAAACAAATTAACAATAATACTGTGGGGGAGAAATTCCTGGAGTGTGTACATGATGGTTTTCTAGACCAATACGTTGAGGAACCAGAGAACAGGTGATTCTAGACTGGGTATTGTGCAATGAGAAAGGATTAATTAACAATCTTGTTGTGCGGGGTCCCTTAGGAAAGAGCGACCATAACATGATAGAATTCTTCATTAAGGTGGAGAGTGAAGTAGTTGAATCCGAAACTAGGGTCCTGAATCTAAATAAAGGAAATTACGAAAGTATGAGGTGTGAGTTGGCTATGATAGATTGGGGAACTTCACTAAAAGGGATGACGGTGGATAGGCAATGGCTAATATTTAAAGAACGTGTGCAGGAATTACAACAATTATTCATTCCTGTCTGGCACAAAAATAAAACAGGAAAGGTGGCTCAACCGTGGCTTACAAAAGAAATTAGCGATAGTTCTTAAGTTCTTAAAGTGCACTGTGGAGAATTGGACTGATTCTCAGCAGAGTTACATTGATGGGTGGAAGTGCAGTTGCTATTTCAGTGGTAAGTCTATCACTGAGGAAAATCTGGCCCGTATATATTGTGATTCTGATACACTGCTACCATACTAATAGGGTTGAACAATATAGAAACATAGAAACAGAGAAAATAGGAGCAAGAGTAGGCCATTCGGCCCTTTGGGCCTGATCCGCCATTCAACATGATCATGGCTGATCGTCGAACTCAGTAACAATTATTCATTCCTGTCTGGCACAAAAATAAAACAGGAAAGGTGGCTCAACCGTGGCTTACAAAAGAAATTAGGGATAGTATTAGATCCAAAGAGGAGACATGTAAAATTGCCTGAAAAAGCGGCAAGCCTGAGGATTGGGAGCAGTTCAGAATTCAACAAAGGAGGACAAAGAGATTGATTAAGAGGGGAAAAATAGAGTATGAGAGTAAACTAGCAGGGAACATAAAAACTGACTGTAAAAGCTTCACTAAATATGTCAAGAGAAAAAGATTAGTGAAGACAAATGTAGGTCCCTTACAGTCAGAAATCGGGGAAATTATAATGGGGAACAAAGAAATGGCAGATCAATTAAACACATACTTTGGTTCTGTCTTCACAAAGGAGAACACAAATAACCTTCCAGAAATGTTAGGGAACCAAGGGTCTAGTGAGAGGGAGGAACTGAAGGAAATCAGTATTAGTAAAAAAAATAGTGCTCAGGAAATTAATGGGGCGAAAGGCTGACAAATCCCCAGGGCCTGATAATCTACATCCCAGAGTACTAAAGGAAGTGGCCCTGGAAATAGTGGATGCATTGGGGATCATCTTCCAAAATTCTATAGACTTTGGAACAGTTCCTACAGATTGGAGGGTGGCAAATGTAACCCCACTATTTAAAAAAGGAGGGAGAGAAAAAACAGGGAATTACAGACCAGTTAGCCTAACATCAGTAGTGGGGAAAATGCTGGAGTCTATTATAAAAGATGTGATAACAGAACACTTGGAGGGCATTAACGGGATTGGACAAAGTCAGCATGGGTTAATGAAAGGGAAATCATGCTTAACAAATCTACTGGAGTTTTTTGAGGATGTAACTAGTAGAATAGATAGGGGAGAACCAGTGGATGTGGTGTATTTGGATTTTCAGAAGGCTTTTGATAAGGTCCCACACAAGAGGTTAGTGTGCAAAATTAAAGCACATGGGATTGGGGGGAATATACTGGCATGGATTGAGAATTGGTTGACAGACAGGAAACAGAGAGTAGGAATAAACGGGTCTTTTTCGGGGTGGCAGGCAGTGACTAGTGGGGTACCGCAGGGATCAGTGCTTGGGCCCCAGCTATTCACAATATATATCAATGATTTGGATGAGGGAACTAAATGTAACATTTCCAAGTTTGCAGACGACACAATAGATATATTTCTTAATGCTAAAGGGATCAAGGGATATGGGGAAAAAGCGTGAACATGGTACATCGAAACATAGAAAATAAGAGCAAGAGTAGGCCATTCGGCCCTTCGGGCCTGCTCCGCCATTCAAAATGATCATGGCTGATCGTCTAACTCAGTCCCCTGTTCCCGTTGTCAAGGACATCCTTCCTCAGATAAGGAGACCAAAACTGCATAAAATACTCCAGATGTGGTCTCACCAAGGCCCTGTATGACTGCAGTAAGACATCCCTGTTCCTGTACTCAAATCCTCTTGCAATGAAGGCCAACATACCATTCACCTTCCTAACTGCTTGCTGCACCTGAATGCTCGCTTTCAGCGACTGGTGTACTAGGACACCCAGGTCTCGTTGCACCTCCCCTTTTCCCAATCTATCACCATTCAGATAATAATCTGCTTTTCTGTTTTTACAACCAAAGTGGATAACCTCACATTTATCCACGTTATACTGCATCTGCCATGTTCTTGCCCACTCACCCAACTTGTCTAAATCACATTGGAGCCTCTTTGCATCCACCTCACAGCTCACATTCCACCCCAGCTTTGTGTCATCTGCAAACTTGGAAATGTTACATTTAGTTCCCTCATCCAAATCATTGATATATATTGTGAATAGCTGGGGCCCAAGCACTGATCCCTGCGGTACCCCACTAGTCACTGTCTGCCACCCGGAAAAAGACCCGTTTATTCCTACTCTCTGTTTCCTGTCTGTCAACCAATTCTCAATCCGTGCCAGTATATTCCCCCCAATCCCATGTGCTTTAATTTTGCACACTAACCTCTTGTGTGGGACCTTATCAAAAGCCTTCTGAAAACCTAAATACACCACATCCACTGGTTTTCCCCTATCTATTCTACTGGTTACATCCTCAAAAAACTCCAGTAGATTTGTTCAGCATGATTTCCCTTTCATAAGAACATAAGAAATAGGAGCAGGAGTAGGCCAATCGGCCCCTCGAGCCTGCTCCGCCATTCAATAAGATCTGATCCTAACCTCAAATCTAAATTCATGTCCAATTTCCTGCCCGCTCCCCGTAACCCCTAATTCCCTTTACTTCTAGGAAACTGTCGATTTCTGTTTTAAATTTATTTAATGATGTAGCTTCCACAGCTTCCTGGGGCAGCAAATTCCACAGACCTACTACCCTCTGAGTGAAGAAGTTTCTCCTCATCTCAGTTTTGAAAGAGCAGCCCCTTATTCTAAGATTATGCCCCCTAGTTCTAGTTTCACCCATCCTTGGGAACATCCTTACCGCATCCACCCGATCAAGCCCCTTCACAATCTTATATGTTTCAATAAGATCGCCTCTCATTCTTCTGAACTCCAATGAGTAGAGACCCAATCTACTCAACCTCTCCTCATATGTCCACCCCCTCTTGCACTCTAACCCCTTGTAATAAAGGCCAACATGCCATTTGCCTTCCTAATTGCTCACTGTACCTGCATACTAACTTCTGTATTTCTTGTACGAGGACACTCAAGAATCTCTGAACACCAACATTTAATAGTTTCTCACCATTTAAAAAACATTCTGTTTTTCTATTTTCCTACCAAAGTGAATAACCTCACATTTCCCCACATTATACTCCATCTACCACCTTCTTGCCCACTCACTTAACCTGTCAATATCCCTTTGCAGACTGGTCAATTTGAGGTCGGGATACCCATTAGTACGAGTTTCCCAGACGTCCTTACGATTTTGACGTATGGACGTCTTTTATTTCTTTTGTCGGTTTCCTGTCCGACTGACCGGCTGATTGACAGGCTGGTCTCAGTTGGACGGGAGACCAGCCAGGGAGAGGATGTCTTCAGGTAAGTCTCTCTTTGCATGATTGGGGGGGGTGGGCATGGGGGGCATAGTTGGGCACGAGGGCATGGGTGGGCATCGGGGTCGCGAGTTATGGGGGATGAGATCGGGAGTCAGTCATGGGGGGGGGGGGGATGTCGGGTTCAGGGGTCATCACGGGGATCCACGATTGTTGAGGGGGAGGGTCAGGGGTGGGAGGATCGGGGTCGGGGGATTGGGGATCAAGGGGGAAGGATCGGTGTCGGGGGGGGTCCGTGATTGGGGCGGGGGGGGTCCGTGATCGGGGCGGGGGGGTCCGTGATTGGGGCGGGGGGGTCCGTGATCGGGGCGGGGGGGTCCGTGATCAGGGCGGGGGGGTCCGTGATCGGGGTTCCGGGGTCCGTGATCAGGGCGGGGGGGTCCGTGATCGGGGCGGGGGGGTCCGTGATCGGGGTTCCGGGGTCCGTGATCAGGGCGGGGGGGTCCATGATCGGGGCGGGGGGGTCCGTGATCAGGGCGGGGGGGTCCGTGATCGGGGCGGGGGGGGTCCGTGATCGGGGCGGGGGGGTCCGTGATCGGGGCGGGGGGGTCCGTGATCGGGGCGGGGGGGTCCGTGATCGGGGTTCCGGGGTCCGTGATCGGGGCGGGGGGTCCGTGATCGGGGCGGGGGGTCCGTGATCATTGTGCCGGTGGCGGTGCTTATTCCTCCGGGCCCACAAGCTGTGCCTTTCTAGGCACCTGTCTGTTAGTCTCGGGCCTTCTCACCTCCTTTCACAAGGTGTGAACCAGAAGGCCCAGGATTCCCGGCCCCCGGGGTTGAAATCGGGAATTAGTGAAAAATGGAGGCCTGAAGCCTCCTTGAAAGATTTTAAGGCCCGACTTGCCACCTGGGAGTGGGTTGGTCCCCCGCCCATCTTCCCGCCCTGGTGAAAACCGGAAATGGGTGGGTTTGACGGGGGTCCGAAATGGTGGCAATTTTCAATGTCCCCCCACCTCCAACCCACCTGTGTTTTAATTTCAAAATTGAGCATTTTGCATCCTCCTCACAGCTCACTTTCCCACCGAGCTTTGTATCGTCAGCAAACTTGGATACATTACACTCGGTCCCTTCATCTAAGTCATTAATATAGATTGTAAATAGCTGAGGCCCAAGCACTGATCCTTGCGATACCCCACTAGTTACAGCCTGACAACCTGAGAATGACCCGTTTATCCCCACTCTCTGTATCCTGTCCTTTAACCAATCCTCTATCCATGATAATATATTACCCCCAATCCCATGAGCCCTTATCTTGTGTAACAAACTTTTATGTGGCACCTTATCGAATGCCTTTTGAAAATCCAAATATACTCCATCCACTGGTTCTTTATCTAACCTGCCAGTTACATCCTCAAAAAACTCTAATAAATTTGTCAAACACGATTTCCCTTTCCTAAAACCATGCTGACTCTGCCTAATCATATGATGATTTTCTAAGTGCCCTGTTACCACTTCCTTAATAATGGATTCCAGCATAGTCCCAATGACTGATGTCAGGCTAACTGGCCTGTAGTTCCCTATTTTCTCTCTCCCTCCTTTCTTGAACAGCGGGGTTACATTTACTACCTTCCAATCTACTGGGAACGTTCCAGAATCTAGAGAATTTTGGAAGATCACAACCAATGTATCCACTGTCTCCGCAGCCACCTCTTTTAGAACCCTCGGATGTCGACCATCAGGTCCAGGGGATTTGTCCGCTTTTAGTCCCATTAGTTTTTTCTCCAGTGATATTAATTGTTTTAAGTTCCTCACTCTCATTTATCCCTTGGTTCCCCACTATTTTTGGTATGTTTTTTTGTGTCTTCTACCGTGAAGACAGATACAAAATATTTGTTTAACGCATCTGCCATTTCCTGATTCCCCATTATAATTTCTCCTGTCTCAGCCTCTAAGGGACCAACGTTTACTTTTGCTAATCTCTTCCTTTTTACATCCTTGTAGAAGCTCTTCCAATCTGTTTTTAGATTTCTTGCTAGTTTACTCTCATATTCTGTTTTCTCTCTTTTTATCAGTTTTTTGCTCCTTCATTGGAGTAGTACTCCTGGCACTGTTACCACCCGCTATGGGAAGGCCAGCTCTGGAGGGAGTTCAGTCCTGGCACTGCTGCAGCAGCTGGAAGGCCAAGGCTACCATTTTCTGTCTGTAACCACGTGATTCACGGCAATGTCTGAGACCAGTGCGACTTCAGGACATTGATCTCACCAACGTACACACTCTGAGGTGTTAGTGTCTATAACACAGAAAACAAGGAGACACATTTTTGGTCTCGAGTGAAGGACGTCCACAAAGGCCATGATCCAATCCTGTGTAGGAAGTTGCCAGCTTCAAAACCCCTGCAGTGCCGAAATTCCCCCTTCTCTCTGTGGAAATGCATAAAGAGATACCTGACCATATTAACTTTTTAATACACCTAAACCATAAATGAAGAAATGCATGATGGATATTTGACTATACTAACTGACCAGCTAATTCAATTTAAAGCTCACATTTTAGTTTCTCACCAAAGACACACAGAAGCACAATTGTCGAATTACTTCAAGTTTTCTCATGCTGATAACTGTCTGACTAACAGAAATGAATGACCATATAGCCTTGAGACTAGGTACAGACTTACTGATAAAAAAGACAGTGTCTTAGGGAAAAACACTTTCCCAGGCCTGTGTCCAACATCACGAGTCAGTCATGAGGAACCAGAGGGTGGGTTCCCTATTTTTGATTGACTAACTACCTGAACCAATAAAGAATGTACGTGTACGCCCATATTCTATGACAGGTGGGCGTTGCTAATGAACCGTATAAACGTGAGCTGTTTCTTGAACTCAGCGAAGACGTAGCCCTGACCATTGCTTGGGGTACTCTTCCCTTGTACACAAGTTTCTTAATAAATTCTTACTTGTCTGAATTAAGTGTTTGGGAGTTAATGCGTTGTATATAATAGGTAATATTAAGTTTAAGTTTTCGACATCTCCATGCCAGTCACACCTTGTAACAATTCACTGTCAAATGCATTTGTCTCAGTTGCAGTGGCCTCACCCTCACCGTGTCGAACAAATCCTGAAATTTACCACCTACCTGGTGCAGGTCCTTCAGCTCTTAAAAATGGGGAAAGACCTGTGTTATTTCATTTCATTTTGGAGGCTCTAATTGCAAGATGCGCAGGATCCAGGAGACTGTAATTTAATTTGCAGCAATGAAAAAATAGCAGCCAATCACATTATGCACCTGTAATCACAATCCTTCAACATTTCTCAGGCAATTAACAAGCTATTTAAATGTGACCCGTCCCTTACATTCCTTAATACAATGTGCAATGTGCAACTGTGGAGATAAAATTAGCAGAATTTTTGTGGGGCAAGGATCACTCTCAAATATCCAAAAAAGGCAAACAACAAGGCGAGGGGTCATTGGAATAGTGAATTTGGGAAAAACAATTCACAGGACCTGGCAGAACATTGGAGGGGAGCGTAGAACATAAAGAGGAAAAGGTCAGGCATCGGCATTACTGTAAATGAGCAGCACACGACCATTCAAATAGGAAGCCAAGTGATAATTGTTAGAAACATGCAAAAAATACCATGAGAGGGCAACAAACATCCTCAGAGAGCATTAAACACCCTCGGAGAGCAGTAAACACCCTCGGAGAGCACTAAACATCCTCGGAGAGCACTAAACACCCTCGGAGAGCACTAAACATCCTCGGAGAGCACTAAACACCCTCGGAGAGCACTAAACATCCTCGGAGAGCACTAAACACCCTCGGAGAGCACTAAACATCCTCGGAGAGCACTAAACACCCTCGGAGAGCACTAAACATCCTCGGAGAGCACTAAACACCCTCAGAGAGCACTAAACATCCTCGGAGAGCACTAAACACCCTCAGAGAGCATTAAACACCCTCGGAGAGCATTAAACACCCTCAGAGAGCATTAAACACCCTCGGAGAGCACTAAACACCCTCAGAGAGTATTAAACACACTCGGAGAGCACTAAACACCCTCGGAGAGCATTAAACACCCTCAGAGAGCATTAAACACCCTCGGAGAGCACTAAACACCCTCAGAGAGCATTAAACACCCTCGGAGAGCATTAAACACCCTCGGAGAGCACTAAACATCCTCAGAGAGCATTAAACACCCTCGGAGAGCACTAAACACCCTCGGAGAGCACTAAACACCCTCGGAGAGCACTAAACATCCTCAGAGAGCATTAAACATCCTCGGAGAGCACAAAACAACCTCTGAGAGCACTAAACATCCTCAGAGAGCATTAAACACCCTCGGAGAGCATTAAACACCCTCGGAGAGCACTAAACACCCTCGGAGAGCACTAAACATCCTCGGAGAGCACTAAACACCCTCGGAGTGCACTAAACATCCTCGGAGAGAACTAAACACCCTCGGAGAGCACTAAACACCCTCAGAGAGCATTAAACACCCTCAGAGAGCATTAAACACCCTCGGAGAGCATTAAACACCCTCAGAGAGCACTAAACATCCTCGGAGAGCACTAAACACCCTCAGAGAGCACTAAACATCCTCGGAGAGCATTAAACACCCTCGGAGAGCACTAAACACCCTCGGAGAGCACTAAACATCCTCGGAGAGCACTAAACACCCTCGGAGAGCACTAAACATCCTCAGAGAGCACTATACACCCTCAGAGAGCACTAAACACCCTCGGAGAGCATTAAACACCCTCGGAGAGCATTAAACACCCTCGGAGAGCACAAAACACCCTCGGACAGCAGTAAACACCCTCGGAGAGCACTAAACACCCTCGGAGAGCACTAAACACCCTCGGAGAGCATTAAACACCCTCGGAGAGCACTAAACACCCTCGGAGAGCATTAACATCCTCGGAGAGCACTAAACACCCTCGGAGAGCATTAATCACCCTCGGAGAGCATTAAACACCCTTGGAGAGGATTAAACACCCTCGGAGAGCACAAAACACCCTCAGAGAGCATTAAACACCCTCGGAGAGCACTAAAAACCCTCGGAGAGCACTAAACACCCTCGGAGAGCACTAAACATCCTCGGAGAGCACTAAACACCCTCGGAGAGCACTAAACACCCTCGGAGAGCACTAAACATCCTCGGAGAGCACTAAACACCCTCGGAGAGCACTAAACACCCTCGGAGAGCACTAAACATCCTCGGAGATCACTAAACACCCTCAGAGAGCACTAAACATCCTCGGAGAGCACTAAACACCCTCGGAGAGCATTAAACACACTCGGAGAGCACTAAACATCCTCGGAGAGCACTAAACACCCTCGGAGAGCACCAAACACCCTCGGAGAGCACTAAACATCCTCGGAGAGCACTAAACACCCTCGGAGAGCATTAAACATCCTCGGAGAGCACTAAACACCCTCAGAGAGCACTAAACATCCTCGGAGAGCACTAAACACCCTCAGAGAGCATTAAACACCCTCGGAGAGCATTAAACACCCTCAGAGAGCATTAAACACCCTCAGAGAGCACTAAACACCCTCAGAGAGTATTAAACACACTCGGAGAGCACTAAACACCCTCGGAGAGCATTAAACACCCTCAGAGAGCATTAAACACCCTCGGAGAGCACTAAACACCCTCAGAGAGCATTAAACAACCTCGGAGAGCATTAAACACCCTCGGAGAGCACTAAACATCCTCAGAGAGCATTAAACACCCTCGGAGAGCACTAAACATCCTCGGAGAGCACTAAACACCCTCGGAGAGCACTAAACATCCTCAGAGAGCATTAAACATCCTCGGAGAGCACTAAACAACCTCTGAGAGCACTAAACATCCTCAGAGAGCATTAAACACCCTCGGAGAGCATTAAACATCCTCGGAGAGCACTAAACACCCTCGGAGAGCACTAAACATCCTCGGAGAGCACTAAACACCCTCGGAGAGCACTAAACCCCCTCGGAGAGCAATAAACATCCTCGGAGAGCACTAAACACCCTCGGAGAGCACTAAACATCCTCGGAGAGCACTAAACACCCTCGGAGAGCACTAAACATCCTCGGAGATCACTAAACACACTCGGAGAGCAATAAACACCCTCAGAGATCACTAAACACCCTCGGAGAGCACTAAACACCCTCGGAGAGCACCAAACACCCTCGGAGAGCACTAAACAACCTCTGAGAGCATTAAACACCCTCAGAGAGCACTAAACACCCTCAGAGAGCACTAAACACCCTCGGAGAGCATTAAACACCCTCGGAGAGCATTAAACACCCTCGGAGAGCACAAAACACCCTCGGAGAGCATTAAACACCCTCGGAGAGCACTAAACACCCTCGGAGAGCATTAAACACCCTCGGAGAGCACTGAACATCCTCGGAGAGCACTGAACACCCTCGGAGAGCACTAAACACCCTCGGAAAGCACTAAACACCCTCGGAGAGCACTAAACATCCTCGGAGAGCACTAAACACCCTCGGAGAGCACTAAACATCCTTGGAGAGCACTAAACACCCTCAGAGAGCATTAAACACCCTCGGAGAGCATTAAACACCCTCAGAGAGCATTAAACAACCTCGAAGAGCACTAAACACCCTCAGAGAGCATTAAACACACTCGGAGAGCACTAAACACACTCGGAGAGCACTAAACACCCTCGGAGAGCATTAAACACACTCGGAGAGCACTAAACATCCTCGGAGAGCACTAAACACCCTCGGAGAGCACCAAACACCCTCGGAGAGCACTAAACATCCTCGGAGAGCACTAAACACCCTCAGAGAGCATTAAACACCCTCGGAGAGCATTAAACAGCCTCAGAGAGCATTAAACACCCTCGGAGAGCACGAAACACCTTCAGAGAGCATTAAACACACTCGGAGGGCACTAAACACCCTCGGAGAGCACTAAACACCCTCGGAGAGCACTAAACATCCTCGGAGAGCACTAAACACCCTCAGAGAGCACTAAACATCCTCAGAGAGCACTAAACACCCTCAGAGAGCATTAAACACCCTCGGAGAGCATTAAACACCCTCAGAGAGCATTAAACACCCTCGGAGAGCACTAAACATCCTCGGAGAGCACTAAACACCCTCAGAGAGCTCTAAACATCCTCAGAGAGCACTAAACACCCTCGGAGAGCACTAAACATCCTCGGAGAGCACTAAACACCCTCGGAGAGCACTAAACACCCTCAGAGAGCATTAAACACCCTCAGAGAGCATTAAACACCCTCGGAGAGCACTAAACACCCTCAGAGAGCACTAAACATCCTCGGAGAGCACTAAACACCCTCAGAGAGCACTAAACATCCTCGGAGAGCACCAAACACCCTCGGAGAGCACTAAACATCCTCGGAGAGCATTAAACACCCTCGGAGAGCACTAAACACCCTCGGAGAGCATTAACATCCTCGGAGAGCACTAAACACCCTCGGAGAGCACTAAAAACCCTCGGAGAGCACTAAACACCCTCGGAGAGCACTAAACACCCTCGGAGAGCACTAAACATCCTCGGAGAGCACTAAACACCCTCAGAGAGCACTAAACATCCTCGGAGAGCACTAAACACCCTCGGAGAGCATTAAACACACTCGGAGAGCACTAAACATCCTCGGAGAGCACTAAACACCCTCGGAGAGCACCAAACACCCTCGGAGAGCACTAAACAACCTCTGAGAGCATTAAACACCCTCAGAGAGCACCAAACACCCTCAGAGAGCATTAAACACCCTCGGAGAGCACTAAACACCCTCGGAGAGCACGAAACATCCTCGGAGAGCACTAAACACCCTCGGAGAGCACTAAACACCCTCGGAGAGCACTAAACACCCTCGGAGAGCACTAAACATGCTCGGAGAGCACTAAACACCCTCGGAGAGCACTAAACACCCTCGGAGAGCACTAAACATCCTCAGAAAGCATTAAACATCCTCGGAGAGCACAAAACACCCTAAGAGAGCACTAAACACCCTCGGAGAGCACTAAACACCCTCGGAGAGCACTAAACATCCTCGGAGAGCACTAAACACCCTCGGAGAGCACTAAACATCCTCGGAGAGCACTAAACACCCTCAGAGAGCATTAAACACCCTCGGAGAGCATTAAACAGCCTCAGAGAGCATTAAACACCCTTGGAGAGCACGAAACACCCTCAGAGAGCATTAAACACACTCGGAGAGCACTAAACACCCTCGGAGAGGACTAAACATCCTCGGAGAGCACTAATCACCCTCAGAGAGCACTAAACATCCTCGGAGAGCACTAAACACCCTCAGAGAGCATTAAACACCCTCGGAGAGCATTAAACACCCTCAGAGAGCATTAAACACCCTCAGAGAGCACTAAACACCCTCGGAGAGCACTAAACACCCTCGGAGAGCACTAAACACCCTCAGAGAGCACTAAACATCCTCAGAGAGCATTAAACACCCTCGGAGAGCATTAAACACCCTCGGAGAGCACTAAACATCCTCGGAGAGCATTAAACACCCTCGGAGAGCATTAAACACCCTCGGAGAGCACTAAACATCCTCGGAGAGCACTAAACACCCTCGGAGAGCACTAAACACCCTCGGAGAGCATTAAACACCCTCGGAGAGCATTAAACACCCTCGGAGAGCACAAAACACCATCAGAGAGCATTAAACACCCTCGGAGAGCACTAAAAACCCTCGGAGAGCATTAAACACCCTCGGAGAGCACTAAACATCCTCGGAGAGCACTAAACACCCTCGGAGAGCACTAAACACCCTCGGAGAGCACTAAACACCCTCGGAGAGCACTAAACATCCTCGGAGAGCACTAAACACCCTCAGAGAGCACTAAACATCCTCGGAGAGCACTAAACACCCTCAGAGAGCATTAAACACCCTCGGAGAGCATTAAACACCCTCAGAGAGCATTAAACACCCTCGGAGAGCACTAAACACCCTCAGAGAGCACTAAACACCCTCAGAGAGCATTAAACACACTCGGAGAGCACTAAACGCGCTCGGAGAGCACTAAACACCCTCGGAGAGCACTAAACATCCTCGGAGAGCACTAAACACCCTCGGAGAGCACGAAACACCCTCGGAGAGCACGAAGCACCCTCTGAGAGCATTAAACACCCTCGGAGAGCACTAAACACCCTCGGAGAACACTAAAAACCCTCGGAGAGCACTAAACGCCCTCGGAGAGCACTAAACATCCTCGGAGAGCACTAAACACCCTCAGAGAGCATTAAACACCCTCGGAGAGCACTTAACATCCTCGGAGAGCACTAAACACCCTCGGAGAGCACTAAACACCCGCGGAGAGCATTAAACACCCTCGGAGAGCATTAAACACCCTCGGAGAGAATTAAATGCCCTGGAGAGTATTAAACAACCTCAGAGAGCATTAAATGCACTCGGAGAGCATTAAACACCCTCAGAGAGCATTAAACAACCTCAGAGAGCATTAAACGCCCTCGGAGAGCATTAAACACCGTCAGAGAGCATTAAATACCCTCGGAGAACATTAAACAGCCTCAGAGAGCATTAAACTATCTCAGAGAGCATTAAACGCCCTCGGAGAGCACTAAACACCCTCAGAGAGCATTAAACACCCTCGGAGAGCATTAAAAACCCTCGGAGAGCATTAAACACCCTCGGAGAGCATTAAACACCCTTGGAGAGCACTAAACACCCTCAGAGAGCACTAAACACCCTCAGAGAGCATTAAATACACTTGGAGAGTACCAAACACCCTCAGAGAGCACTAAACACCCTCAGAGAGCATTAAACAACCTCAGAGAGCACTAAACACCCTCAGAGAGCATTAAACAACCTCAGAGAGCATTAAACATACTTGGAGAGCAGTAAACAACCTCAGAGAGCATTAAACGCCCTCAGAGAGCACTAAACGCGCTCGGAGAGCACTAAACACCCTCGGAGAGCACTAAACATCCTCGGAGAGCACTAAACACCCTCGGAGAGCACTAAACACCCTCGGAGAGCACTAAACACCCTCGGAGAGCACTAAGCACCCTCGGAGAGCACTAAACACCCTCGGAGAACACTAAACACCCTCGGAGAGCACTAAACGCCCTCGGAGAGCACTAAACACCCTCAGAGAGCATTAAACACCCTCAGAGAGCACTTAACATCCTCAGAGAGCACTAAACACCCTCGGAGAGCACTAAACACCCTCGGAGAGCACTAAACACCCTCGGAGATCACTAAACATCCTCGGAGAGCACTAAACACCCTCAGAGAGCACTAAACATCCTCGGAGAGCACTAAACACCCTCAGAGAGCATTAAACACCCTCGGAGAGCATTAAACACCCTCAGAGAGCATTAAACACCCTCGGAGAGCACTAAACACCCTCAGAGAGCACTAAACACCCTCAGAGAGCATTAAACACACTCGGAGAGCACTAAACGCGCTCGGAGAGCACTAAACACCCTCGGAGATCACTAAACATCCTCGGAGAGCACTAAACACCCTCGGAGAGCACTAAACATCCTCGGAGAACACTAAACACCCTCGGAGAGCACTAAACGCCCTCGGAGAGCACTAAACATCCTCGGAGAGCACTAAACACCCTCAGAGAGCATTAAACACCCTCGGAGAGCACTTAACATCCTCGGAGAGCACTAAACACCCTCGGAGAGCACTAAACACCCGCGGAGAGCATTAAACACCCTCGGAGAGCATTAAACACCCTCGGAGAGAATTAAATGCCCTGGAGAGTATTAAACAACCTCAGAGAGCATTAAATGCACTCGGAGAGCATTAAACACCCTCAGAGAGCATTAAACAACCTCAGAGAGCATTAAACGCCCTCGGAGAGCATTAAACACCGTCAGAGAGCATTAAATACCCTCGGAGAACATTAAACAGCCTCAGAGAGCATTAAACTATCTCAGAGAGCATTAAACGCCCTCGGAGAGCACTAAACACCCTCAGAGAGCATTAAACACCCTCGGAGAGCATTAAAAACCCTCGGAGAGCATTAAACACCCTCGGAGAGCATTAAACACCCTTGGAGAGCACTAAACACCCTCAGAGAGCACTAAACACCCTCAGAGAGCATTAAATACACTTGGAGAGTACCAAACACCCTCAGAGAGCACTAAACACCCTCAGAGAGCATTAAACAACCTCAGAGAGCACTAAACACCCTCAGAGAGCATTAAACAACCTCAGAGAGCATTAAACATACTTGGAGAGCAGTAAACAACCTCAGAGAGCATTAAACGCCCTCAGAGAGCACTAAACACCCTCAGAGAGAATTAAATACCCTGGAGAGCATTAAACACCCTCAGAGAGCATTAAACACCCTCAGAGAGCATTAAACAACCTCAGAGAGCACTAAACGCCCTCGGAGAGCACTAAACATGCTCAGAGAGCATTAAACAACCTCAGAGAGCTTTAAACACCCTCGGAGAGCATTAAATGCCCTCGGAGAGCATTAAACACCCTCGGAGAGAATTAAATGCCCTGGAGAGTATTAAACAACCTCAGAGAGCATTAAATGCCCTCGGAGAGCATTAAACAGCTTCAGAGAGCATTAAACGCCCTCGGAGAGCATTAAACAGCCTAAGAGAGCATTAAACAACCTCAGAGAGCATTAAACGCCCTCGGAGAGCACTAAACACCCTCAGAGAGCATTAAACACCCTCGGAGAGCATTAAACACCCTCGGAGAGCACTAAACACTCTCAGAGAGCACTAAACACCCTCAGAGAGCATTAAACGCCCTTGAGAGCATTAAACATACTTGGAGAGCATTAAACACCCTCAGAAAGCATTAAATGCCTTTGAGAGCATTAAACGCCCTCGAAGAGAATTAAATGCCCTGGAGAGCATTAAACAGCCTCAGTGTTGAAGGCCCGTGAGGGAGTTGAGACCTCGTGGGAATGCAGTCAGGAGCAAGTCCATGGCACCGTGGGAGACTCAGCTGCTCAGGGGGGCAAAAGAAATGCAGTTGATCCAGGGGATTTGAAAGTCGGGGGATAGACGGGCGTTTCTGCAACCTCCATCATGAGTCCCACATGGTGTGTTGCCTCCCTGGGGCCAGGGTAAAGGTCATCATGGAGAGGGTGCAGAACATTTTGAGGGGGGAAGGGGAACAATGTGGGAATCAATGACATAGGAAGGAAAAGGGTCGAGGTCCTGCAGTCAGAGTTTCAGGAACTTGGGAGGAAGTTAAAAAGCAGGAACTCAAAGCTGGTAATCTCTGGATTACTCCCAGTGCTGCGTGCTAGTGAGTACAGGATTATTAGTATAAGATAGGTTGATGCGTGGCTGGAGAAATGGAGCAGGAGGGAGGGCTTCAGATTCCTGGGGCATTGGGACCAGTTCTGGGGCAGGAGGGATCTGTTCAAGATGGAGGGGTTGCACCTCAATAGAGCTGGGACCAATGTCCTCGCTGGGAGGTAAACTAGTGCTGTGGGGGAGGGTTTAAACTAATTTGGCAGGGGATGGGCACCAGGGTGAAACATTAGAGAGGAGAAACAAGGTGCACAGAGGACTGGGAGAGACAAATAACACTAGAGTAAAGAATAGTTCAGAAATGGGAGGGATCAGACAGGGGGCAAATGTGAGACAGTCTAAAATGAGATTGGAGTACATGTGTGTAAATGCACGTAGTGTGGTAAATAAGGTTGGTGAGCTGCAGGCACAAGTCGCCACATGGGACTGTGATATATTGGCAATAACAGAGACCTGGCTCAAAGAAGGGGAGGATTGGGTGCTTAATATTCCTGGCTACAAGGTAGGGAGGAAAGAAAGGAAGGGGGGTGGTGGGGGGGGGTTGGTGGCTGTATTGATCAAAGAAACTATTCTAGCACTGGAAAGGGAGGATGTAGTTGAGGGTCAAAGATAGAATCTATTTGGTTAGAATTAAGGAACAATAGAGGAGCTATTACACTACTGGGTGTGTACAATAGGCCACCAAATAGTGGGAAGGAGATAAAGGAGCAAATTTGCAGGCAAATTGCAGAAAGATGGAAGAATTATAGAGTAGTGATAATGAGGGACTTCAATTATCTCAATACAGACTGGGATAGTAATAGTGTAAAGGGCAAAGAGGGGGAAGAAATCCTGCAATGTATACAAGAGAACTTTCTCGATCAGTATGTTTCCAGCCCAACGAGGAAGGAAGCAGTGCTGGATCTGGTTCTGGGGAATGAAGTGGGGCAAGTGGTGCATGTTTCAGCGGGGGAGCAATGATAATAATATCATCAGGTTTAGAATAGTTATGGAAAAGGACAAGGAACAATCAAATGTGAAAATACTAAACTGGAGGAGGACTAATTTCAATGAGTTAAAAAGGGATCTTGCCCAGGTTGACTGGAATGAAAGATTGTTCGGCAAAACAGTAATTGAACAATGGGAGGCCTCAAGGAGGAGATGGTTCAGGTACAGAGTAAACACAAATCATGTTTGACTCACTTGATTGAGTTCTTTGATGAAGTAACGGAGAGGGTTGATGAGGGTAGTGCGGTTGATGTTCTGTATATGGACTTTCAAAAGGCATTTGATAAAGTATCACATAATACACTTGTTAGCAAAATTAAAGCCCATGGGATTAAAGGGACAGTGGCAGTGTGGATACAAAATTGGCTAAAGGACAGAAAGCAGAGAGTAGTGGTGAACGGTTGTTTTTCAGACAAGAGGGAAGTCTACAGTGGTGTTCCCCGGGGGTCAGTATTAGGACCACTGCTCTTTTTGATATATATTGATGACCTGGACTTGGGTATACAGGGCATAATTTCTAAATTAGCAAATGACACGAAACTCAAAAATGCAGTAAACAATGTGGAGGATAGTAACAGATTTCAGGAGGACAGACTGGTGAAATGGGCAGACACGTGGCAGATGAAATTTAACACAGAGAAGTGTGAAGTGATACATTTTGGTAGAATGAGGAGAGGCAATAAAAACTAAATGGTACAATTTTAAAGGGGGTGCAGGAACAGAGAGACCTGAGGGTGTATGTACACAAATCTTTGAAGGCTGTTTAAAAAGCATATGGGATCCTGGGCTTTATTAATAGAGGCACAGAGTACAAAAGCAAGGAAACATAGAAACATAGAAAATATGAGCAGGAGTAGGCCATTCGGCCCTTCGAGCCTGCTCCACCATTCAATATGATCATGGCTGATCCTCTATCTCAATACCATATTCCCGCTCTCTCCCCATACCCCTTGATGCCTTTTGTGTCTAGAAATCTATCTAGCTCCTTCTTCAATATATTCAGTGACTTGGCCTCCACAGCCTTCTGTGGTAGAGAATTCCACAGGTTCACCACCCTCTGAGTGAAGAAATTTCTCCTCATCTCAGTCCTAAATGTCCTACCCCGTATCCTGAGACTGTGACCCCTCGTTCTGGACCCCCCAGCCAGGGGAAACATCCTCCCTGCATCCAGTCTGTCTAGCCCTGTCAGAATTTTATATGTTTCAATGAGATCCCCTCTCATTCTTCTAAACTCGAGTGAATACAGGCCGAGTCGACCCAATCTCTCCTCGTACGACAGTTCTGCCATCCCAGGAATCAGTCTGGTGAACCTTCGCTGCACTCCCTCGATGGCAAGTATATCCTTTCTTAGGGTAAGGAGACCAAAACTGCACACAATACTCCAGATGTGGTCTCACCAAGGCCCTGTATAACTGCAGTAAGACATCCTTGCTCCTGTACTCAAATCCTCTTGCAATGAAGGCCAACATACCATTTGCCTTCCTAACTGCTTGCTGCACCTGCATGTTTGCTTTCAGTGACTGGTGTACAAGGACACCCAGGTCCCTTTGTACATCAACATTTCCCAATCTATCACCATTTAAATAATACTCTGCCTTTCTGTTTTTCCTTCCGAAGTGGATAACTTCACATTTATCCACATTATACTGCATCTGCCATGTATTTGCCCACTCACTCAACTTGTCTAAATCGCCTTGAAGCCTCTTTGCATCCTCCTCACAACTCACGATCCCACCTAGTTTTGTGTCATCAGCAAACTTGGAAATATTACATTTGGTTCCCTCAACCAAATCATTGATATATATTGTGAATAGCTGGGGCCCAAGCACTGATCCCTGCGGTACCCCACTAGTCACTGTCTGCCACCCGGAAAAAGACCCATTTATTCCTACTCTCTGTTTCCTGTCTGTTAACCAATTCTCAATCCATGCCAGTATATTCCCCCCAATCCCATGTGCTTTAATTTTGCACACTAACCTCTTGTGTGGGACTTTATCAAAGGCCTTCTGAAAATCCAAATAAACCACATCCACTGGTTCGCCCTTATCTATTCTACCAGTTATGCTAAACCATTATAAAACACTGGTTAGGGACTATAGTTACATGGATAGACTGGAGAAGCTGGGATTGTTCTCCTTAGAGCAGAGAAGGTTAAGAGGAGATTTGATCGAGGTGTTCAAAATCATGAACGGTTTTGAAAGAGTAAATAAGGAGAAACTGTTTCCAGTGGCAGAAGGGTCGGTAACCAGAGGACACAGATTTAAGGTGATCGGCAAAAGAGCCAGAGACATGAGGAAACATTTTTTCACAGCGAGTTGTTCTGATCTGGAATGCGCTGCCTGAAAGGGCGGTGGAGGTAGATTCAATAATAACTTTCAAAAAGGAATTGGATAAATACTTGAAGGGAAAAAATTTGCAGGGCTACAGGGAAAGAGCAGGGGAATGGGACTAATTGGATAGCTCATTCGAAGAGCCAGCACAGGCACGATGGTTCGAATGGCCTCCTCCTATGCTGTACCTCCTATGATTTTATAAAATGCGCTCAGAGAGCATTAAACACCCTCAAAGAGCATTAAACACCCTCAAAGAGCATTAAACACCCTCACAGCTGTAGTAAACATCCTGGAAGCAGTATTAAACACCTCAGAACGTAAGAACATAAGAAATAGGAGCAGGAGTAGGTCATACAGCCCCTCGAGCCTGCTCCGCCATTCAATCAGATCTTGGCTGATCTTCAACCTCAACTCCACTTTCCCACCCGATCCCCATATCCCTTGATTCCCCTAGAGTCCAAAAATCTATCGATCTCAGTCTTGAATATATTCAACGAATCAGCATCCACAGCTCCTCTGGGGTAGAGAATTTCAGATAAGAATAATACTAAATATCTTCATAGAAATACTGAACAACCTTGGAACATGGTATTATACACTTGCAGAGCAGTATTAAAAAGACTTGGAGCAGTATTAAACAGCCTTGGAGCAGTATTAAACACCCTTGGAGCAGTATTAAACAGCCTTGGAGCAGTATTAAACACCCTTGGAGCAGTATTAAACAGCCTTGGAGCAGTATTAAACACCCTTGGAGCAGTATTAAACAGTCTTGGAACAGTATTAAACACCCTTGGAGCAGTATTAAAAAGCCTTGGAGCAGTATTAAACAGCCTTGGAGCAGTATTAAACAGCCTTGGAGCAGTATTAAACACGTTTGGAGCAGTATTAAACACCCTTGGAGCAGTATTAAAAACTCTTGGAGCAGTATTAAAAACTCTTGGAGCAGTATTAAACAGCCTTGGAGCAGTATTAAACAGCCTTGGAGCAGTATTAAACAGCCTTGGAGCAGTATTAAACAGCCTTGGAGCAGTATTAAACAGCCTTGGAGCAGTATTAAACACGTTTGGAGCAGTATTAAACACCCTTGGAGCAGTATTAAAAACTCTTGGAGCAGTATTAAAAACTCTTGGAGCAGTATTAAAAACTCTTGGAGCAGTATTAAACAGCCTTGGAGCAGTATTAAACAGCCTTGGAGCAGTATTAAACAGCCTTGGAGCAGTATTAAACACAGGTTAACAGTCCATTAGTTTTTAATCGAAATTACTTCACATTTTGATCACCGAACCTTTTCACTGAACCGATTGAAGAATGCAAAATATAATCAGGTTTTGGCAAAGCATTCAGCTCTGGAGGTGTCATAACTGAGCCATACCCTCTGCTCACCCATGATCCACACACACTTTCCAGTAGTGGTCACGAGGTAGAGATCAGAACACTACTTGATTTTTTCCTCCTTATCCTGATTACGGCCTCCGAGCTGAGGAGTGGGATAAAACCTGGGATCTTCTGGCCTGCGGGTCTCACTCAGTCCCGCACCCAGCTGTACACTGACATACTGAGCCACCAAGACAGGCACAGATTAAAACAAATCACAACAAAAGGTTTTGAAAAAAGGAAATGAATGCTCTTCCACTTTGCTTTGAATGCATCGTAAGAAAGTTGGAAGTTTCGGCTTGTATTCAGCCCACTCCATGCAGCTCTTTAACTTGCACCTCAACTGACAGACTGATCTTTGCTTTAATAATTCTCCCACAGTGCAGCCCTCCACTGGTATACAGGGTTATTAATTGTGAGCTTCTGACTGGGGGCTGCAGGATAACAGGTCAGAGAATTAGGGAGCCCTTTCTCTGACCCAGTTTCTGTGAACGTGGCTACCCCACAGGGAGTATAGAATTAGCTCCTAGTGGGACTTGATCCTACTGCCTTGTGACTCAGAAGCCACAGTGTGACTGACTGAGCCAAGCTGATACTCATTACTGTCTGATAGCTTCAGTGTTGTGTTGGCGTCTGAGGTTATTGAACTATTTCTCACATTTAACAGGGGCTCAGTGAGACTGTCCTACTTTCCTGACAGAGAAGTGAAGCAAACATCTGTACCAGCCGCTGGAGTCTATAAAAAGCTTTTAAATTGCAGCAGAAAAAGTAATAATAATGAAGAGGAGTGGTGTAAATCGGAGTCGGGAGACAGGCCTGGGTACTTGCTCAAGGAATTGCAGTGACTTGCAGACACAAAAAGATTTATCAAATTAAATTGTTAAAACAGAAAAAATTCCTCTGGGTCTCCAGCAGCTTTCACTGTAAACTCACAAAATGTTGGATTTGGCAGACAGTGATGTGACAGCTTCATCATCTAGACAGCATATTCTGGAAAGTTCTACCAAATGCAGTGCACAACCTTTATTGCCTCACCATTCCGGGAGATGAGTGTTTGAGCTTGTGGGAATGGGAATGACGATAATACTGTCTCACTGTCCCGAACAGTAGCTTGGAGAAATCGTGTTTCTAGGGACAATTTGATGAAATTTTGTGGGCGTGTTGGACAGAAGGCTGTGCTAGGAGCCACCATTTTCCAATCTGCACCCACTGCTCTAATACGAACATATGGAAAGGACAGGCAGGAAAAGATCAGCGGTCCATCAAGCCTGCACTGAGCATCCTGACTAGACACTTCCTCCTTCCATCTCTCCCAGTCTCTCTCCATCCCTCCCTCCCTCCCCCTCCCCATCCCTCCCACCCTCTCTCCATCCCTCTCCTCCCCCACTCACCCTGCAGACATGAAATCTCCTGGGAGAGGCAGAAAAACAAGGGAAAAAACCCAAGGGCAAAATGGGAAAACAATTCTGCAAAATTCCTCTCCAATCCCCATAGGCGATAAAAACAAGTCCAGGAGATCACATTGAGTGAGTCCAGGAGATCACATTGAGTCCAGGAGATCACATTGAGTGAGTCCAGGAGATCACATTGAGTCCAGGAGATCACATTGAGTGAGTCCAGGAGATCACATTGAGTCCAGGAGATCACATTGAGCTCATTTGCATAATTATTCACAATACCAGATGCAGACTCAGGTGGGATTAAAGAGAAGAAAACTTTTGGTGAGAGATGAAAATTGTAAGTCAAATTGAAAGGGATTGAGACAACTAAAGGGGTGTGTTACAATAGGGGGGCAAACATTCAGAAAGCCTTTGAAGGGCTCAGAAGGTATCGCAATCCATTACCAGCCTTTGCCAAGACTAAAGGGCAGAGGATTAAGAAGGGAGAGATACAAATGAAGGGGAAGGGACATTTCCCCTTCATTTGTATAGGCAAGTGACAGAGCAAATCAGCACCCGACTCCCTGTCTGATGAAGTGGAGGTGATAGTACAGGAGCTGCTCCTCCACAGTGCCATCCCCAAAGGTGAGCATTTCAGCATTCTTGCAAGGAGGTAGAGGCAGGTTTCAAGCCACTAGTGCTCCTGCATGTGGCAGCCCAATGCTGCATGGTAGTCGCAGATGGCACAGTTCTGCATATGTCTCTCCGCTGTCCCATATCCTGAGAAAATAGGTCTTTGCCAGGCCTGCAGAAATGGTTGGTGGGCACAGCCAATCTGGCAGCCCTTGCTCCCGACCACCCTGGCGTGCCTCCTTTCTTACAGTGCCCTGTAAGGAGATGCAGTAATTGGGGTGAGTCATCAAAACTCACGTGTCATATTGACACCATCAGAGGTCTCATTGGCCACTTCCTTTGGGACAAATAGCTTCCACCAACACATTGTCTGCTAAAGAGAAGTCGTTTCACTTCTGTTGGTGCCATCAGGAGGTCAGAGAGCATCTCTAGAGGAGCTAGACCTGCCTGGCATCCCTCGCTAGGTCCTTCTCTTCGTCTGAATCCATGAACTTGGAGGATTGCCATTGGGAAACCCACTGGTGTCAGTAATGGTGCTGGGGGCAAAAACTAAATATTTAGGAACAACTGGCATAAAGGCGTCTGAAAGTCTGAGAGCCAGCAGGAAATAAAAACATAATGACTATCAAAATGTGTCCAGAAACAGCCAAAAAAAAATTTGATTTGTGCCCTTTAAATGACCTCCTACAAAAGATACCATTCCAAGCAGCTCTGGATGCGAGGCTTCTAGGGTGCGCATTGGACGTGACGTCCAATATTCTGCCAGCTGGGAAATTGAGCAGGGGGTTCCAGCCCCCTTTTTAATACATAAATAGGTACATGAGGGAGAAAGGAACAGAAGGTTATGCTGATAGGCTGAGGTGAAGTAGAATGGGAGGAGGCTCGTGTGGAGCATAAACACCGGCAGAGACCAGTTGGCCTGAATGGCCTGTCCTTGTCATGGAGGGAGTGGAACGAAGGTTCACCAGACTGATTCCTGGGATGGCAGGTCTGACGTATGAGGAGAGATTGGGTCGACTAGGCCTATATTCACTGGAGTTTAGAAGAATGAGAGGTGATCTCATCGAAACGTATAAAATTCTAACAGGACAGACTAGATGCAGGGAGGATGTTCCCGATGGCTGGGGAGTCCAGAACCAGGGGTCACAGTCTCAGGATACGGGGTATGCCATTTAGAACCGAGATGAGGAGAAATTTCTTCACTCAGAGGGTGGTGAACCTGTGGAATTCTCTACCACAGAAGGCAGTGGAGGCCAAGTCATTAGATGTATTCAAGAAGGAGATAGAAATATTTCTTAATGCTAAAGGGATCAAGGGATATGGGGAAAAAGCATGAACAGGGTACTGAGTTAGACGATCAGCCATGATCATTCTGAATGGTGGACAGGCCCGAAGGTCCGAATGGCCTACTCTTGCTCCTATTTTCTATGTTTCTGTGCTGTAAATTCTATGTAATTCTATGTGATGAATGAAGCTCCAACCTGCTTTGGATAAACCTTCTACCCACCTAACCCGGCGCCGACCAGAAACTTAAAAGGGGCCTGAAAGTGTGGTCCATTACACCATTTGCAGTGTAGCTAGGGCAAACCGGAGACAGAAAGCACCCCATAGGCTCTGAGCTCCACTTCCTGAGGGCCATTTTGTTTCTTTGCACTTCTTCCCAATTTGTTTCCTTCCCCTTCTCCTGAAATGTTACACTCCCACACGTACCCCCTGCATTCACTCCTGAAATGTTACAGTCCCACACGTACCCCCTGCATTCACTCCTGAAATGTTACACTCCCACACGTACCCCTCCATTCACTCCTGAAATGTTACACTCCCACACGTACCCCCTCCATTCACTCCTGAAATGTTACACTCCCACACGTACCCCCCTGCATTCATTCAAGTGGCCATTCTTCATGCAGGAGCCCAGACAGTGACATGATTTGACCGTGGAATTTTTGGCTGATTTACCCCTCCCTAGTTAGAGACACTGAGGCCAGTTCACACATCCTTGCTGCTGTTCCAGCTGAGATCAGATAACTCAGCACAGATTGGGGCCTGATCCTTGGACCTTTCGGTCTGTTAGATACCACTTCGACGACTAAGCCATCAGCTCAGCTGAGACTCCCTTATTTAAAAACCAATTTGCTGAAAATTCAAGCTACACATTGACAAGGCCATGATGAAGCTATCCACTCACCCAGTTCAAAGATCTGTAGTGGCAGTGTGAGGAACCCTGAGCGGGGATTGGGACTGTTCTGCCCCGGAGCTGTACACACGTCATCAGATGGCGGCAGAAGCAGAAGGAAGGAGACATTGTCTGTAAAATCCAACACCTCCTGACTGTACAGCCTGAACTCTTTGGCCTAAAGTTGCAAAGTGAAGGGGAAGAAAAGTCATTTAAATCATTGTGTTCACATCAAACTGAATCCCATTAAACACCAACTAATATAAATATCACTTTGTCCAGAAATACTGCTGCGCTGACCCTAGTGGTGCAGGGCAGGTCACAGGGCAGTGTGCAGGGTGCTTGGCATAGGGAGGGTAAAGGGTAAAGGTTGTTGGTTCATGTTATGGAATGAGATGTGCCACCCTGACAGAAAAAAAATGACATTAATATTCATAGAATCATAGAAAATTTACAGCACAAAAGGAGGCCATTCGGCCCATCGTGTCTGCGCCGGCCAAAAATGAGCCTCCCAGCCTAATCCCGCCTCCCAGCCTAATCCCGCCTCCCAGCCTAATCCCACCTCCCAGCCTAATCCCACCTCCCAGCCTAATCCCACCTCCCAGCCTAATCCCACCTCCCAGCCTAATCCCACCTTCCTGCACTTGGGCCGTAGCCCTGTCGGTTTCGGCACTTCAGGTGCACAATCATGTGCTTTTTAAATGAGTTGAGGGTTTCTGCCTCTACCACCCTTTCAGGCAGTGAGTTCCAGACCCCCTCCACCCTCTGGGTGAAAACATTTCTCCTCAGCTCCCCTCTAATCCTTCTACCAATCACTTTAAATCTACGCCCCCTGATCACTGACCCCTCTGCTAAGGGAAATAGATCCTCCCTATCCACAATATCTAGTCCCCTCATAATTTTATATGCCTCAATTAAATCTCCCCTCAGCCTCCTTTGTTCCAAAGAAAACAACCCCAGCCGATCCAATCTTTTCTCATAGCTAAAATTCTCCAGTCCTGGCAACATCCTCGTAAATCTCCTCTGTACCCTCTCTAGTGCAATCACATCTTTCCTGTATTGTGGTGACCAGAACTGTACTCAGTACTCAAACTGTGGCCCAACTAGTGTTTTATACAGTTCGAGCAAAATCTCCCTGCTCTTATATTCTATACCTCGGTTAATAAAGGAAAGTATCCCATATGCCTTTTAACCACCTTATTACCTGTTCTGCTACCTTCCAAGATCTGTGGACATGCACTCCAAGGTCCTTCTGTTCCTCTATACCTCTCAGTATCCTCCCATTTATTGTGGACTCCCATGCCTTGTTTGCCCTCCTCAAATGCATTACCTCACACTTCTCCAGATTGAATTCCATTTGCCACTTTTCTGCATTCTGCATCTGCATATTGCATTGATGTCTAAATTAATGAATTCAGTTTTTAATTACATTCCATTTAAATTTTGTGCTAAACAGGGTAAGGGCTATTAGGGCGAAGGGAATCGAACACTTTCCACCTCGGCTACCCAGGTCAGGTTAGATACAAAGTAAAGCTCCCTCGACATTGTCCAACAATGTACCTCAGAGCAGCACCTCACACTGTTGAAGATGGTATTTCTTCAGTCTCCCACACCAGCCATCCTGTGATCAGTGGATCTAAAATGTGGTTTCAGTGCTTGCTCATTTTGCACTACTTCTATATTTTAAGCACAGTACCTTGTCCAATAACTGGTTACTCACTGGAAGAGAAATCTCGGCATGCATAACACAGTAAAATCAGGCATTTTACACTGTGTTGTACAACTTCGAAGGAGGAAGCCTCTGAAAGTTTGTAGATTTCAAATAAAATCGTTGGACTATAACTTGGTGTTGTAAAATTGTTTACAACTTTGAATAAGTTTAACTTGTGTCTGGACTATTTAGTACAACTAGAAATGAAGAGCCCACAGTTCAGTGCCACCGATGGTGGGTTTGGAAACACTGCTCGTGGAAACAAGCTGATGGGACTCCAGCCCCAAATTGCAGCTCTGTGATATTCGTGGAATTCCAAAGCACGTTTGCTGGGAGCCACATTAATACCTGCTGCCGCGGAATGCCAATCTGATTCATCAGTTCTGTAATGGCTGCCCTGAGTTCTTGCTGGAAGACATTCTGGGAGCTTCTCTCACTCGGATCTGTTACAGTGCACTCTTCCAAATCAGACAGCTTCTGCAGCCACTCCCATTCATCTCTGTGAGGCAGGGGGGAGATATGAAAAGATACTTATTAAAGCAATTATTGGAAAGTGAAATATATAGAGGTTAATGCGTAGGTTAAATGTGTCGCACAGAGCACAACAGATAAGAAAATAACAAAATGGCCGAAAAAGAACATTTATTTACCAACTAAAGAACATCCATTTCATCTCCTGCCACAGCCCAGGTACACTCTACCCTCTCACAGTAAGTACAGCCCGGGTACACTCTACCCTATCACAGTAAGTACAGCCCAGGTACACTCGACCCTATCACAGTAAGTACAGCCCAGGTACACTCGACCCTCTCACAGTAAGTACAGCCCGGGTACACTCTACCCTATCACAGTAAGTACAGCCCAGGTACACTCTATCCTATCACAGTAAGTACAGCCCGGGTACACTCGACCCTCTCACAGTAAGTACAGCCCAGGTACACTCTACCCTATCACAGTAAGTACAGCCCAGGTACACTCGACCCTATCACAGTAAGTACAGCCCGGGTACACTCGACCCTATCACAGTAAGTACAGCCCAGGTACACTCTACCCTATCACAGTAAGTACAGCCCAGGTACACTCGACCCTATCACAGTAAGTACAGCCCAGGTACACTCTACCCTATCACAGTAAGTACAGCCCAGGTACACTCTATCCTATCACAGTAAGTACAGCCCAGGTACACTCTATCCTATCACAGTAAGTACAGCCCAGGTACACTCTATCCTATCACAGTAAGTACAGCCCAGGTACACTCTATCCTATCACAGTAAGTACAGCCCAGGTACACTCTATCCTATCACAGTAAGTACAGCCCAGGTACACTCTACCCTATCACAGTAAGTACAGCCCAGGTACACTCGACCCTATCACAGTAAGTACAGCCCAGGTACACTCTACCCTATCACAGTAAGTACAGCCCAGGTACACTCTACCCTATCACAGTAAGTACAGCCCAGGTACACTCTACCCTATCACAGTAAGTACAGCCCGGGTACACTCTACCCTATCACAGTAATCACAGCCCGGGTACACTCTACCCTATCACAGTAAGTACAGCCCAGGTACACTCTACCCTATCACAGTAAGTACAGCCCAGGTACACTCGACCCTATCACAGTAAGTACAGCCCAGGTACACTCTACCCTATCACAGTAAGTACAGCCCGGGTACACTCTACCCTATCACAGTAAGTACAGCCCAGGTACACTCTACCCTATCACAGTAAGTACAGCCCGGGTACACTCTACCCTATCACAGTAAGTACAGCCCAGGTACACTCTACCCTATCACAGTAAGTACAGCCCGGGTACACTCTACCCTATCACAGTAAGTACAGCCCGGGTACACTCTACCCTATCACAGTAAGTACAGCCCAGGTACACTCTACCCTATCACAGTAAGTACAGCCCGGGTACACTCTACCCTATCACAGTAAGTACAGCCCAGGTACACTCTACCCTATCACAGTAAGTACAGCCCAGGTACACTCTACCCTATCACAGTAAGTACAGCCCGGGTACACTCTACCCTATCACAGTAAGTACAGCCCGGGTACACTCTACCCTATCACAGTAAGTACAGCCCAGGTACACTCTACCCTATCACAGTAAGTACAGCCCGGGTACACTCTACCCTATCACAGTAAGTACAGCCCGGGTACACTCTACCCTATCACAGTAAGTACAGCCCAGGTACACTCTACCCTATCACAGTAAGTACAGCCCGGGTACACTCTACCCTATCACAGTAAGTACAGCCCAGGTACACTCTACCCTATCACAGTAAGTACAGCCCAGGTACACTCTACCCTATCACAGTAAGTACAGCCCGGGTACACTCTACCCTATCACAGTAAGTACAGCCCGGGTACACTCTACCCTATCACAGTAAGTACAGCCCAGGTACACTCTACCCGATCACAGTAAGTACAGCCCAGGTACACTCGACCCTATCACAGTAAGTACAGCCCAGGTACACTCTACCCTATCACAGTAAGTACAGCCCAGGTACACTCTACCCTATCACAGTAAGTACAGCCCAGGTACACTCTACCCTATCACAGTAAGTACAGCCCGGGTACACTCTACCCTATCACAGTAATCACAGCCCGGGTACACTCTACCCTATCACAGTAAGTACAGCCCAGGTACACTCTACCCTATCACAGTAAGTACAGCCCAGGTACACTCTACCCTATCACAGTAAGTACAGCCCAGGTACACTCTACCCTATCACAGTAAGTACAGCCCGGGTACACTCTACCCTATCACAGTAAGTACAGCCCAGGTACACTCTACCCTATCACAGTAAGTACAGCCCGGGTACACTCTACCCTATCACAGTAAGTACAGCCCGGGTACACTCTACCCTATCACAGTAAGTACAGCCCAGGTACACTCTACCCTATCACAGTAAGTACAGCCCGGGTACACTCTACCCTATCACAGTAAGTACAGCCCAGGTACACTCTACCCTATCACAGTAAGTACAGCCCAGGTACACTCTACCCTATCACAGTAAGTACAGCCCGGGTACACTCTACCCTATCACAGTAAGTACAGCCCGGGTACACTCTACCCTATCACAGTAAGTACAGCCCAGGTACACTCTATCCTATCACAGTAAGTACAGCCCAGGTACACTCTACCCTATCACAGTAAGTACAGCCCGGGTACACTCTACCCTATCACAGTAAGTACAGCCCAGGTACACTCTATCCTATCACAGTAAGTACAGCCCGGGTACACTCTACCCTATCACAGTAAGTACAGCCCGGGTACACTCTATCCTATCACAGTAAGTACAGCCCAGGTACACTCTACCCTATCACAGTAAGTACAGCCCGGGTACACTCTACCCTATCACAGTAAGTACAGCCCAGGTACACTCTACCCTATCACAGTAAGTACAGCCCAGGTACACTCTATCCTATCACAGTAAGTACAGCCCAGGTACACTCTACCCTATCACAGTAAGTACAGCCCGGGTACACTCTATCCTATCACAGTAAGTACAGCCCAGGTACACTCTACCCTATCACAGTAAGTACAGCCCAGGTACACTCTATCCTATCACAGTAAGTACAGCCCAGGTACACTCTACCCTATCACAGTAAGTACAGCCCGGGTACACTCTATCCTATCACAGTAAGTACAGCCCAGGTACACTCTACCCTATCACAGTAAGTACAGCCCGGGTACACTCTACCCTATCACAGTAAGTACAGCCCAGGTACACTCTATCCTATCACAGTAAGTACAGCCCAGGTACACTCTACCCTATCACAGTAAGTACAGCCCAGGTACACTCTATCCTATCACAGTAAGTACAGCCCAGGTACACTCTACCCTATCACAGTAAGTACAGCCCGGGTACACTCTATCCTATCACAGTAAGTACAGCCCAGGTACACTCTACCCTATCACAGTAAGTACAGCCCGGGTACACTCTACCCTATCACAGTAAGTACAGCCCGGGTACACTCTACCCTATCACAGTAAGTACAGCCCAGGTACACTCTACCCTATCACAGTAAGTACAGCCCAGGTACACTCTACCCTATCACAGTAATCACAGCCCAGGTACACTCTATCCTATCACAGTAAGTACAGCCCAGGTACACTCTACCCTATCACAGTAAGTACAGCCCAGGTACACTCTATCCTATCACAGTAAGTACAGCCCAGGTACACTCTATCCTATCACAGTAAGTACAGCCCAGGTACACTGTACCCTATCACAGTAAGTACAGCCCAGGTACACTCTACCCTATCACAGTAAGTACAGCCCAGGTACACTCTACCCTATCACAGTAAGTACAGCCCAGGTACACTCTACCCTATCACAGTAAGTACAGCCCAGGTACACTCTACCCTATCACAGTAAGTACAGCCCAGGTACACTCTATCCTATCACAGTAAGTACAGCCCAGGTACACTCTACCCTATCACAGTAAGTACAGCCCAGGTACACTCTATCCTATCACAGTAAGTACAGCCCGGGTACACTCTACCCTATCACAGTAAGTACAGCCCAGGTACACTCTACCCTATCACAGTAAGTACAGCCCAGGTACACTCTACCCTATCACAGTAATCACAGCCCAGGTACACTCTACCCTATCACAGTAAGTACAGCCCAGGTACACTCTATCCTATCACAGTAAGTACAGCCCAGGTACACTCTACCCTATCACAGTAAGTACAGCCCAGGTACACTCTACCCTATCACAGTAAGTACAGCCCAGGTACACTCTACCCTATCACAGTAAGTACAGCCCAGGTACACTCTATCCTATCACAGTAAGTACAGCCCAGGTACACTCTATCCTATCACAGTAAGTACAGCCCAGGTACACTGTACCCTATCACAGTAAGTACAGCCCAGGTACACTCTATCCTATCACAGTAAGTACAGCCCAGGTACACTCTATCCTATCACAGTAAGTACAGCCCGGGTACACTCTACCCTATCACAGTAAGTACAGCCCAGGTACACTCTACCCTATCACAGTAATCACAGCCCAGGTACACTCTACCCTATCACAGTAAGTACAGCCCAGGTACACTCTACCCTATCACAGTAAGTACAGCCCAGGTACACTCTACCCTATCACAGTAAGTACAGCCCAGGTACACTCTACCCTATCACAGTAAGTACAGCCCAGGTACACTCTACCCTATCACAGTAAGTACAGCCCAGGTACACTCTACCCTATCACAGTAAGTACAGCCCAGGTACACTCTACCCTATCACAGTAAGTACAGCCCAGGTACACTCTATCCTATCACAGTAAGTACAGCCCAGGTACACTCTACCCTATCACAGTAAGTACAGCCCAGGTACACTCTACCCTATCACAGTAAGTACAGCCCAGGTACACTCTATCCTATCACAGTAAGTACAGCCCAGGTACACTCTATCCTATCACAGTAAGTACAGCCCAGGTACACTCTACCCTATCACAGTAAGTACAGCCCAGGTACACTCTACCCTATCACAGTAAGTACAGCCCAGGTACACTCTATCCTATCACAGTAAGTACAGCCCAGGTACACTCTACCCTATCTCAGTAAGTACAGCCCAGGTACACTCTATCCTATCACAGTAAGTACAGCCCAGGTACACTCTATCCTATCACAGTAAGTACAGCCCAGGTACACTCTATCCTATCACAGTAAGTACAGCCCAGGTACACTCTACCCTATCACAGTAAGTACAGCCCAGGTACACTCTATCCTATCACAGTAAGTACAGCCCAGGTACACTCTACCCTATCACAGTAAGTACAGCCCAGGTACACTCTACCCTATCACAGTAAGTACAGCCCAGGTACACTCTATCCTATCACAGTAAGTACAGCCCGGGTACACTCTACCCTATCACAGTAAGTACAGCCCGGGTACACTCTATCCTATCACAGTAAGTACAGCCCAGGTACACTCTACCCTATCACAGTAAGTACAGCCCAGGTACACTCTATCCTATCACAGCAAGTACAGCCCGGGTACACTCTATCCTATCACAGTAAGTACAGCCCGGGTACACTCTACCCTATCACAGTAAGTACAGCCCAGGTACACTCTACCCTATCACAGTAAGTACAGCCCAGGTACACTCTATCCTATCACAGTAAGTACAGCCCGGGTACACTCTACCCTATCACAGTAAGTACAGCCCAGGTACACTCTACCCTATCACAGTAAGTACAGCCCAGGTACACTCTATCCTATCACAGTAAGTACAGCCCGGGTACACTCTACCCTATCACAGTAAGTACAGCCCAGGTACACTCTACCCTATCACAGTAAGTACAGCCCAGGTACACTCTACCCTATCACAGTAAGTACAGCCCGGGTACACTCTATCCTATCACAGTAAGTACAGCCCAGGTACACTCTACCCTATCACAGTAAGTACAGCCCAGGTACACTCTACCCTATCACAGTAAGTACAGCCCAGGTACACTCTACCCGATCACAGTAAGTACAGCCCAGGTACACTCTATCCTATCACAGTAAGTACAGCCCGGGTTCACTCTACCCTATCACAGTAATCACAGCCCAGGTACACTCTACCCTATCACAGTAAGTACAGCCCAGGTACACTCTACCCTATCACAGTAAGTACAGCCCAGGTACACTCTACCCTATCACAGTAAGTACAGCCCAGGTAAACTCTATCCTATCACAGTAAGTACAGCCCGGGTACACTCTACCCTATCACAGTAAGTACAGCCCAGGTACACTCTATCCTATCACAGTAAGTACAGCCCGGGTACACTCTACCCTATCACAGTAAGTACAGCCCAGGGTCACTCTATCCTATCACAGTAAGTACAGCCCAGGTACACTCTACCCTATCACAGTAAGTACAGCCCGGGTACACTCTACCCTATCACAGTAAGTACAGCCCGGGTACACTCTACCCTATCACAGTAAGTACAGCCCGGGTACACTCTACCCTATCACAGTAAGTACAGCCCGGGTACACTCTACCCTATCACAGTAAGTACAGCCCGGGTACACTCTACCCTATCACAGTAAGTACAGCCCGGGTACACTCCACCCTATCACAGTAAGTACAGCCCAGGTACACTCTACCCTATCACAGTAAGTACAGCCCAGGTACACTCTACCCTATCACAGTAAGTACAGCCCAGGTACACTCTACCCTATCACAGTAAGTACAGCCCAGGTACACTCTACCCTATCACAGTAAGTACAGCCCAGGTACACTCTACCCTATCACAGTAAGTACAGCCCAGGTACACTCTGCCCTATCACAGTAAGTACAGCCCAGGTACACTCTATCCTATCACAGTAAGTACAGCCCAGGTACACTCTACCCTATCACAGTAAGTACAGCCCAGGTACACTCTACCCTATCACAGTAAGTACAGCCCAGGTACACTCTACCCTATCACAGTAAGTACAGCCCAGGTACACTCTACCCTATCACAGTAAGTACAGCCCAGGTACACTCTATCCTATCACAGTAAGTACAGCCCGGGTACACTCTATCCTATCACAGTAAGTACAGCCCAGGTACACTCTACCCTATCACAGTAAGTACAGCCCAGGTACACTCTACCCTATCACAGTAAGTACAGCCCAGGTACACTCTACCCTATCACAGTAAGTACAGCCCGGGTACACTCTACCCTATCACAGTAAGTACAGCCCGGGTACACTCTACCCTATCACAGTAATCACAGCCCAGGTACACTCTACCCGATCACAGTAAGTACAGCCCAGGTACACTCTACCCTATCACAGTAAGTACAGCCCAGGTACACTCTATCCTATCACAGTAAGTACAGCCCAGGTACACTCTATCCTATCACAGTAAGTACAGCCCAGGTACACTCTATCCTATCACAGTAATCACAGCCCAGGTACACTCTACCCTATCACAGTAAGTACAGCCCAGGTACACTCTACCCTATCACAGTAAGTACAGCCCAGGTACACTCTATCCTATCACAGTAAGTACAGCCCAGGTACACTCTACCCTATCACAGTAAGTACAGCCCAGGTACACTCTACCCTATCACAGTAAGTACAGCCCAGGTACACTCTACCCTATCACAGTAAGTACAGCCCAGGTACACTCTATCCTATCACAGTAAGTACAGCCCGGGTACACTCTACCCTATCACAGTAAGTACAGCCCGGGTACACTCTACCCTATCACAGTAAGTACAGCCCAGGTACACTCTATCCTATCACAGTAAGTACAGCCCAGGTACACTCTACCCTATCACAGTAAGTACAGCCCAGGTACACTCTATCCTATCACAGTAAGTACAGCCCAGGTACACTCTACCCGATCACAGTAAGTACAGCCCAGGTACACTCTATCCTATCACAGTAAGTACAGCCCGGGTACACTCTACCCTATCACAGTAAGTACAGCCCAGGTACACTCTATCCTATCACAGTAAGTACAGCCCGGGTACACTCTACCCTATCACAGTAAGTACAGCCCAGGTACACTCTATCCTATCACAGTAAGTACAGCCCAGGTACACTCTACCCTATCACAGTAAGTACAGCCCAGGTACACTCTACCCTATCACAGTAAGTACAGCCCGGGTACACTCTACCCTATCACAGTAAGTACAGCCCAGGTACACTCTACCCTATCACAGTAAGTACAGCCCAGGTACACTCTATCCTATCACAGTAAGTACAGCCCAGGTACACTCTACCCTATCACAGTAAGTACAGCCCAGGTACACTCTACCCTATCACAGTAATCACAGCCCAGGTACACTCTACCCTATCACAGTAAGTACAGCCCAGGTACACTCTACCCTATCACAGTAAGTACAGCCCGGGTACACTCTATCCTATCACAGTAAGTACAGCCCAGGTACACTCTACCCTATCACAGTAAGTACAGCCCGGGTACACTCTACCCTATCACAGTAAGTACAGCCCGGGTACACTCTACCCTATCACAGTAAGTACAGCCCAGGTACACTCTACCCTATCACAGTAATCACAGCCCAGGTACACTCTACCCTATCACAGTAAGTACAGCCCAGGTACACTCTATCCTATCACAGTAAGTACAGCCCAGGTACACTCTACCCTATCACAGTAATCACAGCCCGGGTACACTCTACCCTATCACAGTAAGTACAGCCCAGGTACACTCTATCCTATAACAGTAAGTACAGCCCAGGTACACTCTATCCTATCACAGTATGTACAGCCCAGGTACACTCTGCCCTATCACAGTAAGTACAGCCCAGGTACACTCTACCCTATCACAGTAAGTACAGCCCAGGTACACTCTATCCTATCACAGTAACTACAGCCCGGGTACACTCTACCCGATCACAGTAAGTACAGCCCAGGTACACTCTACCCTATCACAGTAAGTACAGCCCAGGTACACTCTATCCTATCACAGTAAGTACAGCCCAGGTACACTCTACCCTATCACAGTAAGTACAGCCCGGGTACACTCTACCCTATCACAGTAAGTACAGCCCAGGTACACTCTACCCTATCACAGTAAGTACAGCCCGGGTACACTCTATCCTATCACAGTAAGTACAGCCCAGGTACACTCTACCCTATCACAGTAAGTACAGCCCAGGTACACTCTATCCTATCACAGTAAGTACAGCCCAGGTACACTCTATCCTATCACAGTAAGTACAGCCCGGGTACACTCTATCCTATCACAGTAAGTACAGCCCAGGTACACTCTACCCTATCACAGTAAGTACAGCCCAGGTACACTCTATCCTATCACAGTAAGTACAGCCCAGGTACACTCTACCCTATCACAGTAAGTACAGCCCGGGTACACTCTATCCTATCACAGTAAGTACAGCCCAGGGTCACTCTATCCTATCACAGTAAGTACAGCCCGGGTACACTCTACCCTATCACAGTAAGTACAGCCCAGGTACACTCTATCCTATCACAGTAAGTACAGCCCAGGTACACTCTACCCTATCACAGTAAGTACAGCCCAGGTACACTCTATCCTATCACAGTAAGTACAGCCCAGGTACACTCGACCCTATCACAGTAAGTACAGCCCGGGTACACTCTATCCTATCACAGTAAGTACAGCCCAGGTACACTCTACCCTATCACAGTAAGTACAGCCCAGGTACACTCTATCCTATCACAGTAAGTACAGCCCAGGTACACTCTATCCTATCACAGTAAGTACAGCCCAGGTACACTCTATCCTATCACAGTAAGTACAGCCCAGGTACACTCTACCCTATCACAGTAAGTACAGCCCAGGTACACTCTATCCTATCACAGTAAGTACAGCCCAGGTACACTCTACCCTATCACAGTAAGTACAGCCCAGGTACACTCTACCCTATCACAGTAAGTACAGCCCAGGTACACTCTACCCTATCACAGTAAGTACAGCCCGGGTACACTCTACCCTATCACAGTAATCACAGCCCGGGTACACTCTACCCTATCACAGTAAGTACAGCCCAGGTACACTCTACCCTATCACAGTAAGTACAGCCCAGGTACACTCTACCCTATCACAGTAAGTACAGCCCAGGTACACTCTACCCTATCACAGTAAGTACAGCCCAGGTACACTCTACCCTATCACAGTAAGTACAGCCCAGGTACACTCTACCCTATCACAGTAAGTACAGCCCGGGTACACTCTATCCTATCACAGTAAGTACAGCCCAGGTACACTCTACCCTATCACAGTAAGTACAGCCCGGGTACACTCTATCCTATCACAGTAAGTACAGCCCAGGTACACTCTATCCTATCACAGTAAGTACAGCCCGGGTACACTCTATCCTATCACAGTAAGTACAGCCCGGGTACACTCTATCCTATCACAGTAAGTACAGCCCGGGTACACTCTATCCTATCACAGTAAGTACAGCCCGGGTACACTCTATCCTATCACAGTAAGTACAGCCCAGGTACACTCTACCCTATCACAGTAATCACAGCCCAGGTACACTCTACCCTATCACAGTAAGTACAGCCCAAAAGCAAGCCATTCGGCCCATCGTGCCTGTGCCGGCTCTTTGAAAGAGCTATCCAATTAGTCCCACTCCCCTGTTCTTTCCCCATTGCCCTGCAAATATTTCCCCTTCGAGTATTTATCCAAATCCTTTTTGAAAGTTATTATTGAATCTGCTTCCACCGCCCTTTCAGGCAGTGCATTCCAGATCGTCACAACTCGCTGTGAAAAAAATGTTTCCTCATGTCTCTGGTTCTTTTGCCGATCTCCTTAAATCTGTGTCCTCTGGTTACCGACCCTTCTGCCACTGGAAACAGTTTCTCCTTATTTACTCTGTCAAAACCATTCATGATTTTGAACACCTCGATCAAATCTCCTCTTAACCTTCTCTGCTCTAAGGGAGAAAGGGAGAAAGAGATAGACCAGTAATTTTCGGCCAGTCAGTGTAGCCTCGATGGTGGGCAAATTATTCGAATTAATTCTGAGGGACAGCGTAAATCGTCATTTACAAAGGCACGGGTTAATCAAGGACAGTCAGCATGGATTTGTTAAGGGAAGGTCGTGTCTGACTAACTTGATTGAATTTTTTGAGCAGGTAACAAGGAGGGTCGATGAGGGTAACGCGTTTGATGTAGTGTACATGGATTTTAGCAAGGCTTTTGACAAGGTCTTACACGGCAGACTGGTCAAAAAAGTAAAAGCCCATGGGATCCAAGGGAAAGTGGCTAGTTGGATCCAAAATTGTCTCGATGGCTGGAAGCAAAGGTTAATGGTTGACAGCTGTTTTTGCGACTGCAAGGCTGTTTCCAGTGGGCTTCCACAAGGCTCAGTATTAGATCCCTTGCTTTTTGTGGTATAAATTAATGATTTGGACTTGAATGTGGGAGGCTTGATCAAGAAGTTTGCAGATGATACAAAAATTGGCCGTGTGGTTGATAGTGAGGAGGAAAGCTGTAGACTGCAGGAAGATATCAATGGACTGGTCAGGTGGACAGAAAAGTGGCAAATGGAATTCAATCCAGAGAAGTGTGAGGTAATGCAATTGGGGAGAGCAAACAAGGCAAGGGAATACACAATAAATGGGAGGATACTGAGAGGGTGTAGAGGAACAAAGGGACCTTGGAGTGCATCTCCACAGATCCCTGAAGGGAGCAGGACAGGTAGATAAGGTGGTTAAAAAGGCATTCGGGGTACTTTCCTTTATTAGCCGAGGCATAGAATATAAGAGCAGGGAGGTTATGCTAGAACTGTATAAAATACTCGTTAGGCCACAGCTTGAGTACTGTGTACAGTTCTGGTCACCACATTACAGGAAAGATGTGATTGCACTCGAGAGGGTACAGAGGAGATTTACGAGGATGTTGCCAGGGCTGGAGAATTTTAGCTATGAGGAAAGATTGGATCGGCTGGGGTTGTTTTCTTTGGAACAGAGAAGGCTGAGAGGAGATTTAATTGAGGTATATAAAATTATGACGGGCCTTGACAGGGTGGATAGGAAGGACCTATTTCCCATCGCAGAGGGGTCAATAACCAGGGGGCATAGATTTAAAGTGATTGGTAGAAGGATTAGAGGGGAGCTGAGGAAAAATGTTTTCACCCAGAGGGTGGTGGGGGTCTGGAACTCACTGCGTGAAAAAAAGTACTTGGATGAGCACTGGAAGTGCAGTAACCTACAGGGCTACGGACCAAGTGCTGGAAAGTGGGATTAAGCTGGATTGCTCTTTCTCGACCAGCACAGACAAGATGGGCCAAACGGCCTCCTTCTGTGTCGTAAATTTTTCTATGTTTCAATGTGAACAGTGAGCATTAACACAGGACCATGCAGGGTTCCTGCCGACTTCCCAGGCAGCAGTTAGAAACCTGCTCTTTCAAGGTAATACTCTGTGCCTGGGCTATCGGAAGGAGGAGGTAGATTTGAATGAAAGCTCCGGAGAAGAACAAGGCACTCAACCATTGGCTAATGACAGGGCCGGAGAAGCTGAAAGCACAGATAGGAGTGTGTCACACATCGGGGGAGTGTGTCACACGTAGGGGGAGTGTGTCACACGTAGGGGGAGTGTGTCACACGTAGGGGGAGTGTATCACACGTAGGGGGAGTGTGTCACACGTAGGGGGAGTGTGTCACACGTAGGGGGAGTGTGTCACACGTAGGGGGAGTGTGTCACACATCGGGGGAGTGTGTCACACGTAGGGGGAGTGTGTCACACGTAGGGGGAGTGTGTCACACATCGGGGGAGTGTGTCACACGTAGGGGGAGTGTGTCACACATCGGGGGAGTGTGTCACACGTAGGGGGAGTGTGTCACACGTAGGGGGAGTGTGTCACACGTAGGAGGAGTGTGTCACACGTAGGGGGAGTGTGTCACACGTAGGGGGAGTGTGTCACACATCGGGGGAGTGTGTCACACGTAGGGGGAGTGTGTCACACGTAGGAGGAGTGTGTCACACGTAGGGGGAGTGTGTCACACGTAGGGGGAGTGTGTCACACGTAGGGGGAGTGTGTCACACGTAGGAGGAGTGTGTCACACGTAGGGGGAGTGTGTCACACGTAGGAGGAGTGTGTCACACGTAGGAGGAGTGTGTCACACGTAGGGGGAGTGTGTCACACGTAGGGGGAGTGTGTCACACGTAGGGGGAGTGTGTCACACGTAGGGGGAGTGTGTCACACGTAGGGGGAGTGTGTCACACATCGGGGGAGTGTGTCACACGTAGGGGGAGTGTGTCACACGTAGGGGGAGTGTGTCACACGTAGGAGGAGTGTGTCACACATCGGGGGAGTGTGTCACACGTAGGGGGAGTGTGTCACACGTAGGAGGAGTGTGTCACACATCGGGGGAGTGTGTCACACATCGGGGGAGTGTGTCACACGTAGGGGGAGTGTGTCACACGTAGGAGGAGTGTGTCACACATCGGGGGAGTGTGTCACACGTAGGGGGAGTGTGTCACACGTAGGGGGAGTGTGTCACACGTAGGGGGAGTGTGTCACACATCGGGGGAGTGTGTCACACGTAGGGGGAGTGTGTCACACGTAGGAGGAGTGTGTCACACGTAGGGGGAGTGTGTCACACATCGGGGGAGTGTGTCACACGTAGGGGGAGTGTGTCACACGTAGGGGGAGTGTGTCACACATCGGGGGAGTGTGTCACACGTAGGGGGAGTGTGTCACACGTAGGAGGAGTGTGTCACACGTAGGGGGAGTGTGTCACACGTAGGGGGAGTGTGTCACACGTAGGGGGAGTGTGTCACACGTAGGGGGAGTGTGTCACACATATTCTAGAATGGTCCCAGTCGATTGGAAGGTAGTAAATGTAACCCCGCTGTTCAAGAAAGGAGGGAGAGAGAAAATAGGGAACTACAGGCCAGTTAGCCTGACATCAGTCATTGGGACTATGCTGGAATCCATTATTAAGGAAGTGGTAACGGGGCACTTAGAAAATCATCATATGATTAGGCAGAGTCAACATGGTTTTATGAAAGGGAAATCGTGTTTGACAAATTTATTGGAGTTTTTTGAGGGTGTAATCAGCAGGGTAGATAAAGAACCAGTGGATGTTGTATATTTGGATTTTCAAAAGCCATTCGATAAGATGCCACATTAAAGGTTATTACACAAGATAAGGGCTCATGGGATTGGGGGTAATATATTAGCATGGATAGAGGATTGGTTAAAGGACAGGATATAGAGAGTGGGGATAAACGGGTTATTCTCAGGTTGTCAGGCTGTAACTAGTGGGGTATCGCAAGGATCAGTGCTTGGGCCCCAGCTATTTACAATCTATATCAATGACTTAGATGAAGGGACCGAATGTGATGTATCCAAGTTTGCTGATGATACAAAGCTAGGTGGGAAAGTAAGCTGTGAGGAGGACACAAAGAGTCTGCAAAGGATATAGACAGGTTAAGTGAGTGGGCAAGAAGGTAGCAGATGGAGTATAATGTGGGGAAATGTGAGGTTATTCAATTTGGTCGGAAGGATGCACTGCAGCAACTCGCCAAGGCTTCTTCGACAGCACCTCCCAAACCCGCGACCTCTACCACCTAGAAGGACAAGGGCAGCAGGCACATGGGAACACCACCACCTGCACGTTCCCCTCCAAGTCACACACCATCCCGACTTGGAAATATATCGCCGTTCCTTCATCGTCGCTGGGTCAAAATCCTGGAACTCCCTCCCTAACAGCACTGTGGGAGAACCGTCACCACACGGACTGCAGCGGTTCAAGAAGGCGGCTCACCACCACCTTCTCGAGGGCAATTAGGGATGGGCAATAAATGCCGGCCTCGCCAGCGACGCCCACATCCCGTGAACGAATAATTTAAAAAAAGTAAGGTGGGAGGAGGCTCATGTGGAGCATAAACACCAGCACAGACCAGTGGGGCTGAATGGCCTGTTTCTGTGCTCTAAATTCTATGTAAAAAACAATATTTTAAGGTGTTGTGTTTTGATAATGTATTGTGTTCAGTCAGCTTTAATTTGCTCTGTTTCCGAATGTGAGGATAAAAGTGAAAGCTGTTTGGGCTCCATTTTCCTTTTGCGGTTGCTGCATGAGGTGCAAAGTCTTGTTGCACTGCAGTCCAATGGTCATCAGACAGTCTCCGGGCCCCAAATGCCCATTCTTAATGTGTGAGCCGAGTCAGTGAGTGTCAGCGAGACATTCAACTATAAAACACTGGACAGTCCAGCTCAATGCACTCCCCACCTGACCACTGCAAACACACTTTCCAGCAGGGGCCATTGGATAATGATCAGGAGCCTACACCCTGGTTGATTTCTCCTTTCCTGTCTCAGGGACACTGTGGGCCATTGGAGCAGCTCAACTACTGCCCAGATGAGATCATCGAACTCAACAGAGCCTGGGAAATGAACCTGGCACCTGTGGTGTGTGTGGCTCACGACTGCACATGGAGGTTTAATAACCAACAAATGCAGATCAATGTTACAAACCGTGTGTCTTCCCACAACTCCAGTTATGGTTCTGTTTGTACTTTTCCCCCTCTCTCACCTGGACACATTGTGGTTGCTCCTTATCTTGATATGACACAGGATGTTGGGTAGCTTCTGAGGTACAAGAACTCGGATTTGATCAACAGAGCTGCAGAGCTTGAGATAACCAAGATAAAGGCCTGGGTGTAGGGCCTGGTTACTCCTCCTGTGGTAGGTCAGCTTTTCCTGAAGATTTAAGAAGCACAGTGAGAGCAGCAGATTGCCGACAGTAACCCTCAGCCCGCAACTGACTCATTAAAAATACAACAGTATCTCGAATACTCCTCATAATTACAGGCCACATTGCTGGGAGGCCAATAGATGCAGTGTCCCCTCTGGAGTAACGATGGAGACAGAGCAACTTATTAACCCTCTGTGGACTACAACATAATGTTTGCACTAAAATATCATGGTTTATACGATTAGCTAAGATACATGTTTAAGATGAAAATACTAAAATGTGGTTTCACAGTTCTAGAAATCAGCTGATCAACAATCAATAGCAGAGACTTTAAACAATTAGACAGATCTTAAAAAATCAGTGAAACGGGCACTAAAAAAATCTGTTCCCCAAATAACATCTGGAGGCTGCTGAAATGACATTACAAGTCCCAGCGGTTAATGTGCTTGTCTGAAATTCCTGTTTGCTCTGAGTTTTTTTTATTCGTTCATGGGATGTGGGCGTCACTGGCAAGGCCGGCATTTATTGCCCATCCCTAATTGCCCCTTGAGAAGGTGGTGGTGAGCCGCCTTCTTGAACCGCTGCAGTCCGTGTGGTGAAGGTTCTCCCACAGTGCTGTTAGGAAGGGAGTTCCAGGATTTTGACCCAGCGACAATGAAGGAACGGCGATATATTTCCAAGTCGGGATGGTGTGTGACTTGGAGGGGAACGTGCAGGCGGTGTTGTTCCCATGTGCCTGCTGCTCTTGTCCTTCTAGGTGGTAGAGGTCGCGGGTTTGGGAGGTGCTGTCGAAGAAGCCTTGGCGAGTTGCTGCAGTGCATCCTGTGGATGGTACACACTGCAGCCACAGTGCGCTGGTGGTGAAGGGAGTGAATGTTTAGGGTGGTGGATGGGGTGCCAATCAAGTGGGCTGCTTTGTCCTGGATGTTGTTGTGCTTCTTGAGTGTTGTTGGAGCTGCACTCATCCAGGCAAGTGGAGAGTATTCCATCACACTCCTGACTTGTGCCTTGTAGATGGTGGAAAGGCTTTGGGGAGTCAGGAGGTGAGTCACTCGCTGCAGAATACCCAGCCTCTGACCTGCTCTTGTAGCCACAGTATTTATGTGTATGGTCCAGTTAAGTTTCTGGTCAATGGTGACCCCCCAGGATGTTGATGGTGGGGGATTCGGCGATGGTAATGCTATTGAATGTCAAGGGGAGGTGGTTAGACTCTCTCTTGTTGGAGATGATGTGGAGATGCCGGTGATGGACTGGGGTTGACAATTGTAAACAATTTTACAACACCAAGTTATAGTCCAGCAATTTTATTTTAAATTCACAAGCTTTCGGAGGCTTCCTCCTTCCTCAGGTGACCTCCGAAAGCTTGTGAATTTAAAATAAAATTGCTGGACTACAACTTGGTGTTGTAAAATTGTTTACAATTGTTGGAGATGGTCATTGCCTGGCACTTGTCTGGCGCGAATGTTACTTGCCATTTATCAGCCCAAGCCTGGATGTTGTCCAGGTCTTGCTGCATGCGGGCTCGGACTGCTTCATTATCTGAGGGGTTGCGAATGGAACTGAACACTGTGCAGTCATCAGCGAACATCCCCATTTCTGACCTTATGATGGAGGGAAGGTCATTGATGAAGCAGCTGAAGATGGTTGGGCCTAGGACACTGCCCTGAGGAACTCCTGCAGCAATGCCCTGGGGCTGAGATGATTGGCCTCCAACAACCACTACCATCTTCCTTTGTGCTAGGTATGACTCCAGCCACTGGAGCGTTTTCCCCCTGATTCCCATTGACTTCAATTTTACTAGGGCTCCTTGGTGCCACACTCGGTCAAATGCTGCCTTGATGTCAAGGGCAGTCACTCTCACCTCCACCTTAGTGGAGGTTTTAACCATTTAAAATGAACGGGTTAACTCCAGCACTGTGGCTGCAGTGTGCACCATCCACAGGATGCACTGCAGCAACTCGCCAAGGCTTCTTCGACAGCACCTCCCAAACCCACGACCTCTACCACCTAGAAGGACAAGAGCAGCAGGTACATGGGAACAACACCACTTGCACATTCCCCTCCAAGTCACACACCATCCCGACTTGGAAATATATCGCCGTTCCTTCATCGTCGCTGGGTCAAAATCCTGGAACTCCCTTCCTAACAGCACTGTGGGAGAACCTTCACCACACGGACTGCAGCGGTTCAAGAAGGCGGCTCACCACCACCTTCTCGAGGGCAATTAGGGATGGGCAATAAATGCCGGCCTCGCCAGCGACGCCCACATCCCATGAACGAAAAAAAAATTTAAACAGCTGAAGGGGGGTCTCAGATGAATGTCAAGCACTCAACAACAACAACAACAACAACAACTTGCATTTATATAGCGCCTTTAACGTAGTAAAACGTCCCAAGGCACTTCACAGGACTAATTTTCATTGAATCATAGAATGGTTACAGCACGGAAAGAGGCCATTCGGCCCATCAAGTCCGTGCCAGCTCTATGCAGGAACAATCCAGCTAGTCCCACTCCCCCACCCTATCCCCGTAGCCCTGCAAATTTTTTCCTCTGAAGTACTTATCCAGTTCCCTTTTGAAGGCCATGATTGAATCTGCCTCCACCACCCCCTCGGGCAGTGCATTCCAGATCCTAACCACTCGCTGGGTAAAAAAGCTTTTCCTCATGTCACCTTTGGTTCTTTTGCCAATCACCTTAAATCGATGCCCTCTGGTTCTTGACCTTTCCGCCAATGGGAACAGTCCCTTCCGCCAATGGGAACAGTTTCTCTCTATCTACTCTGTCTGGACCCTTCATGATTTTGAACACCTCGATCAAATCTCCTCACAACCGTCTCTGTTCCAAGGAGAACAACCCCAGCTTCTCCAGTCTATCCACGTAACTAAAGTCCCTCAAGCCTGGAATCATTCTCGTAAATCTCTTCTGCACCCTCTCTAAGGCCTTCACATCTTTCCTAAAGTGCGGTGCCCAGAACTGGACACAATACTCCAGTTGTGGCCGAACCAGTGTTTTATAAAGGTTCATCATGCCTTCCATACTTTTGTAATCTGTGCCTCTATTTATAAAGCCCAGGATCCCATATGCTTTTTAAACCGCTTTCTTAACCTGCCCTGCCACCTTCAAAGATTTGTGTACATATACCCCCAGATCTCTCTGTTCTTGTATCCCTTTCAGAATTGTGCCTTTTAATTTATATTGCCTCTCCTCATTCTTCCTACCAAAATGTGTCACTTTGCAGTTTTCTGCATTAAATTTCATCTGTCACGTGTCCGCCCATTCCACCAGCCTGTCTATATCCTCTTGAAGTTTATCACTATCCTTCTCACTGTTTACTACCCTTCTAAGTTTTGTGTCATCTGCAAATTTGGAAATTGTGCCCTGTACACCCAAGTCCAAGTCATTAATACATAACAAGAAAAGCAGTGGTCCTGGTACCAACCCCTGAGGAACACCACTGTACACCTCCCTCCAATCCAAAAAACAACCATTCACTACTATTCTCTGTTTCCTGTCCCTTAGCCAATTCTGTACCCATGTTGCTACTGCCCCCTTTATTCTTTGAGGAAGTAACAAGCAATGTGGATTTTTTTTTTATTATTCGTTCACGGGATGTGGGCGTCGCTGGCAAGGCCGGCATTTATTGCCCATCCCTAATTACCCTTGAGAAGGTGGTGGTGAGCCGCCTTCTTGAACCGCTGCAGTCCGTGTGGTGACGGTTCTCCCACGGTGCTGTTAGGAAGGGAGTTCCAGGATTTTGACCCAGCGACAATGAAGGAACGGCGATATATTTCCAAGTCGGGATGGTGTGTGACTTGGAGGGGAACGTGCAGGTGGTGTTGTTCCCATGTGCCTGCTGCCCTTGTCCTTCTAGGTGGTAGAGGTCGCGGGTTTGGGAGGTGCTGTCGAAGAAGCCTTGGCGAGTTGCTGCAGTGCATCCTGTGGATGGTGCACACTGCAGCCACAGTGCGCCGGTGGTGAAGGGAGTGAATGTTTAGGGTGGTGGATGGGGTGCCAATCAAGCGGGCTGCTTTATCTTGGATGGTGTCGAGCTTCTTTAGTGTTGTTGGAGCTGCACTCATCCAGGCAAGTGGAGAGTATTCCATCACACTCCTGACTTGTGCCTTGTAGATGGTGGAAAGGCTTTGGGGAGTCAGGAGGTGAGTCACTCGCCGCAGAATACCCAGCCTCTGACCTGCTCTCGTAGCCACAGTATTTATATGGCTGGTCCAGTTAAGTTTCTGGTCAATGGTGACCCCCAGGATGTTGATGGTGGGGGATTCGGCGATGGTAATGCCGTTGAATGTCAAGGGGAGGTGGTTAGACTCTCTCTTGTTGGAGATGGTCATTGCCTGGCACTTATCTGGCGCGAATGTTACTTGCCACTTATCAGCCCAAGCCTGGATGTTGTCCAGGTCTTGCTGCATGCAGGCTCGGACTGCTTCATTATCTGAGGGGTTGCGAATGGAACTGAACACTGTGCAGTCATCAGCGAACATCCCCATTTCTGACCTTATGATGGAGGGAAGGTCATTGATGAAGCAGCTGAAGATGGTTGGGCCTAGGACACTGCCCTGAGGAACTCCTGCAGCAATGCCCTGGGGCTGAGATGCTTGGCCTCCAACAACCACTACCATCTTCCTTTGTGCTAGGTATGACTCCAGCCACTGGAGAGTTTTCCCCCTGATTCCCATTGACTTCAATTTTACTAGGGCTCCTTGGTGCCACACTCGGTCAAATGCTGCCTTGATGTCAAGGGCAGTCACTCTCACCTCACCTCTGGAATTCAGCTCTTTTGTCCATGTTTGGACCAAGGCTGTAATAAGGTCTGGAGCCGAGTGGTCCTGGCGGAACCCAAACTGAGCATCGGTGAGCAGGTTATTGGTGAGTAAGTGCCGCTTGATAGCACTGTCGACGACACCTTCCATCACTTTGCTGATGATTGAGAGTAGACTGATGGGGCGGTAATTGGCCGGATTGGATTTGTCCTGCTTTTTGTGGACAGGACATACCTGGGCAATTTTCCACATTGTCGGGTGGATGCCAGTGTTGTAGCTGTACTGGAACAGCTTGGCTAGAGGCGCAGCTAGTTCTGGAGCACAAGTCTTCAGCACTACAGCTGGGATGTTGTCGGGGCCCATAGCCTTTGCTGTATCCAGTGCACTCAGCCGTTTCTGGATATCATGTGGAGTGAATCGAATTGGCCGAAGACTGGCTTCCGTGATGGTGGGGATATTGGGAGGAGGCTGAGATGGATTATCCACTCGGCACTTCTGGCTGAAGATGGTTGCAAACGCTTCAGCCTTGTCTTTTGCACTCACGTGCTGGACTCCGCCATCATTGAGAATGGGGCTGTTTGCAGAGCCTCCTCCTCCCGTTAGTTGTTTAATTGTTCACCACCATTCACGACTGGATGTGGCAGGACTGCAGAGCTTTGATCTGATCCGTTGGTTGTGGAATCGCTTAGCTCTGTCTATAGCCTGTTGCTTCCGCTAGTTTAGCATGCATGTAGTCCTGTGTTGTAGCTTCACCAGGTTGGCACCTCATTTTTAGGTACGCCTGGTGCTGCTCCTGGCATGCCCTTCTACACTCCTCATTGAACCAGGGTTGATCCCCTGGCATGTTGGTCATGGTGGAGTGAGGAATATGCCGGGCCATGAGGTTACAGATTGTGCTGGAATACAATTCTGCTGCTGCTGATGGCCCACAGCGCCTCATGGTTGCCCAGTTTTGAGCTGCTAGATCTGTTCTGAATCTATCCCATTTAGCACGGTGGTAGTGCCACACAACACGTTGGATGGTGTCCTCAGTGCGAAGACGGGATTTCATCTCCACGAGGACTGTGCGGTGGTCACTCCTACCAATACTGTCATAGACAGATGCATTTGCGACAGGTAGATTGGTGAGGACGAGGTCAAGTAAGTTTTTCCCTCGTGTTGGTTCTCTCACCACCTGCCGCAGGCCCAGTCTAGCAGCTATGTCCTTCAGGACTCGGCCAGCTCGGTCAGTAGTGGTGCTACCGAGCCACTCTTGGTGATGGACATTGAAGTCCCCCACCCAGAGTACATTTTGTGCCCTTGCTACCCTCAGTGCTTCCTCCAAGTGGTGCTCAACATGGAGGAGGACTGATTCATCAGCTGAGGGAGGACGGTAGGTGGTAATCAGCAGGAGGTTTCCTTGCCCATGTTTGACCTGATGCCATGAGATTTCATGGGGTCCAGAGTCAATGTTGAGGACTCCCAGGGCCACTCCCTCCTGACTGTATATCACTGTGCCGCCACCTCTGGTGGGTCTGTCCTGCCGGTGGGACAGGACATACCCAGGGATGGTGATGGAAGAGGCTGGGACGTTGGCTGAAAGATATGATTCTGTGAGTATGGCGATGTCAGGCTGTTGCTTGACTAGTCTGTGGGACAGCTCTCCCAATTTTGGCACAAGTCCCCAGATGTTAGTAAGGAGGACCTTGCAGGGTCGACTGGGCTTGGTGTTTTGCCGTTGTCGTGTCCGGTGCCTAGTGGTCCGATGCCGGGTGGTCCGTCCGGTTTTATTCTTATTATGACTTTTCGTCGCGAGATTTCACAACTGAGTGGCTTGCTGGGCCATTTCAGAGGGCAATTGAGAATCAACCACATTGCTGTGGGTCTGGAGTCACAGATAGGCCAGACCGGGTAAGGGCGGCAGGCTTCCTTCCCTCAAGGACATTAGTGAACCAGATGGGTTTTTACGACAATCCGGTAGTTTCATGGCCACCATTACTGATACTAGTATTTTAATTCCAGATTTTTATTTAATTAATTGAATTTTAATTAATTAATTGAATTTAAATTCGCCAGCTGCCGTGGCGGGATTTGAACTCATGACTCTGGATTTTAGTCCAGGCCTCTGGATTACTAGCCCAGTAACATAATCACTATGCTACCGTACCCATAGAAAGGATAAAGGGGATCCTGTGGATGTGGTGTACTTGGATTTCCAGAAGGCTTTTGACAAGATGCCACATCAAAGGCTGCTTCACAAAATAAGAGCTGATGGTGTTGGGGATAACATATTCGCATGGATAATGGATTGGTTATCAAACAGGAAACAGAGAGTCGGCATAAATGGGTCATTTTCAGGTTGGCAAGAGGTAACCTATGTGTGGAGGTGGAAGATGTGGGGATGGTTCTTAATGAATACTTTGAGTCTGTCTTCACAAAGGAGAGAGATGATGCAGGGATTGTAGTTAAGGAGGAGGAGTGTGAAATATTGTATGGGATAAACATAGTGAGAGAGGAAGTATTAAGGGGCTTAGCATCTTTGAAAGTAGATAAATCACCAGGGCCGGATGCAATGTATCCCAGGCTGTTCAAAGAAGCCAGGGAGGAAATAGCGGAGGCTCTGACCATCATTTTTCAAACGTCACTGGATGCATGCGTAGTCCAGAGGATTGGAGGACTAGTAATGTTGTACTGTTGTTTAAAAAGGGAGCGAAGGATAGACCGAGTAATTACAGGCCAGTCAGTCTAACCTCGGTGGTGGGCAAATTATTGGAATTAATTCTGAGGGACAGCATAAACTGTCACTTGGAAAGGCACGGACTAATCAAGGACAGTCAGCACAGATTTGTTAAAGGGAGGTCGTGTCTGACTAACTTGATTGAATTTTTCGAGGCGGTGACAAGGAGGATCGATGAAGGTAGTGTGTTTGATGTAGTCTACATGGATTTTAGCAAGGCTTTTGACAAGGTCCCACATGGCAGACTGGTCAAAAAAGTAAAGGCCCATAAGATCCAAGAGAATGTGGCAAATTGGATCCAAAATTGGCTCAATGGCAGGAAGCAAAGGGTAATGGTCGACAGGTGTTTTTGTGACTGGAAGGCTGTTTCCAGTGGGGTTCCGCAGGGCTCAGTACTGGGTCCTTTGCTTTTTGTGGTATGTATTAACAATTTGGATTTAAACGTAGGGGCATGATTAAGAAATTTGCGGATGACACGAAGATAGGCCGTGTGGTTGATAGTGAGGAGGAAAGCTGTAGACTGCAGGAAGATATCAATGGACTGGTCAGGTGGGCAGAAAAGTGGCAAATGGAATTCAATCCGGAGAAGTGTGAGGTAATGCATTTGGGGAGAGCAAACAAGGCAAGGGAATACACAATAAATGGGAGGATACTGAGAGGCATAAATGAAGTGAGGGACCTTGGAGTGCACGTCCACAGATCCCTGAAGGTAGCAGATCAGGTAGATAAAGTGGTTAAAAAGGCATACTTTCCTTTATTAGCTGAGGCATAGAATATAAGAGCTGGGAGGTTATGCTGGAACTGTATAAAACGCTGGTTAGGCCACAGCTTGAGTACTGTGTACAGTTCCAGTCGCCTCATTACAGGAAAGATGTAATCGCACTAGAGAGGGTACAGAGGAGATTTACGAGGATGTTGCCAGGACTGGAGAATTTTAGCTATGAGGAAAGATTGGATAGGCTGGGGTGAGTCTCGTTGGAACAGAGGAGGCTGAGGGGAGATTTAATTGAGGTGTACAAAATAATGAGGGGCCTAGATAGAATGGATAGGAAGGACCTATTTCCCTTAGCGGACGGGTCAATAACCAGGGGCATAGATTTAAAGTGATTTGGTAGAAGGATTAGAGAGGAAATGAGGAATTTCTTTTTCACCCAGAGGGTGGTGGGGGTCTGGAACTCACTGCCTGAGAGGGTGGTAGAGGTAGAAACCCTCAACTCATTTAAAAAATACCTGGATGTGCACCTGAAGAGCTGTGACTTACAGGGCTATGGACCAAATGTGGGAAAGTGGGAATAGGCTGGGTGGCTTGTTTCTCAGCCGGCACGGACACGATGGGCCAAATGGCCTCCTTCTGTGCCGTAAATTTTCTATAATTCTATGATTCTATGTAACGAGTGGAGTGCCACAGGGATCAGTGCCGGGGCCTCAACTATTTACAATCTTTATCAATGAGTTGGATGAAGGGACCGAATGTATGGTTGCTAAATTTGCTGATGACACAAAGGTAGGTAGGAAAATAAGCTGTGAAAAGGACATAAGGAGTCTGCAAAGGGACATAGATAGGTTAAGTGAGTGGGCAAAAATTTGGCAGATGGAGTATAATGTGGGAAAATGTGAACTTGTCCACTTTGGCAGGAGGAATAGAAAGCAGTATATTATTTAAATGGAGAGAGATTGCAGAACTCTGAGGTACAGAGGGATCTGGGTGTCCTAGTGAATGAATCACAAAAAGTTAGTCTGCAGGTACAGCAAGTGATTAGGAAGGCAAATGGAATGTTGTCATTTATTGCAAGGGGAATGGAATATAAAAGTAGAGATGTTTTGCTACAGTTGTACAGGGCATTGGTGAGACCACATCTGGAATACTGTGTGCAGTTTTGGTCTCCTTATTTAAGAAAGGACATAATTGTTTTGAAGGCGGTTCAGAGAAGGTTCACTCGACTGATTCCTGGGATGAGGGGGTTATCTTATGAGGAAAGGTTGGACAAGTTGTGCCTGTATACACTGGAGTTTAGAAGAATGAGAGGTGATCTTATTGAAACATATAAGACCCTGAGGGGACTAGAAGGGGTGGATGCTGAGAGGATGTTTCCCCTTGTGGGAGAGACTAGAACTAGGGGCCACAGTTTAAAAATAAGGGGTCTCCCATTTAAGACGGCGATGAGGAGAAATTTTTTCTCTCTGAGGGTCGTGAGTCTGTGGAACTCCCTTCCCCAGAGAGAGGTGGAGGCAGGGTCATTGAATATTTTTAAGGCTGAGTTAGATAGATTCCTGATTAACAAGGGAGTCAAAGGTTACAGTAGGTAGACGGGAAAGTAGGGTTGAGGTCACAATCAGATCAGCCATGATCTTATCAAATGGCAGAGCAGGCTCGAGGGGCCGAATGGCCTACTCCTAGTCTTAATTCGTATGTTCGTTTGTACGTACATATGTTTGTATTCCATGGGCCGCAATCTTGATGATAAGCCTACCGTGTGGTACTTTATCAAACACCTTTTGAAAGTCCATATACACCACATCAACTGCATTGCCCTCATCGACCCTCTCTTTTACCTCATCAAAAAACTCTATCAGGTTAGTTAAACACGATTTGCCTTTAACAAATCCGTGCTGGCTTTCCCTAATCAATCCACACTTGTACAAGTGACTGTTAATTCTGTCCTGGATTATCGTTTCTAAAAGTTTCCCCACCACTGAGGTTAAACTGACTGGCCTGTAGTTGCTGGGTTTATCCTTACACCCTTTTTTGAACAAGGGTGTAACATTTGCAATTCTCCAGTCCTCTGGCACCATCCCCGTATCTATGGATGTTTGGAAGATTATGGCCAGTACCTCCGCAATTTCCACCCTTACTTCCCTCAGCAACCTAGGATGCATCCCATCCGGACCGGGTGATTTATCTACTTTAAGTGCAGCTAGGCTTTCAAGTCCCTCCCCTTTATCAATTTTTAGCCCATCCAGTATCTCAACTATATCTTCCTTTACTGAGATTCTGGCAGCATCGTCTTCCTTGGTAAAAACAGAAGCAAAGTACTCATTTAGTACCTCGGCCATGCCTACCGCCTCTTTGAGTAGATCTCCTTTTTGGTCCCTAATCGGCCCCACCCGTCCTCTTACTACACGTTTACTGTTTATATGCCTGTAGAATACTTTTGGATTCCCTTTTATGTTGGCCGCCAGTCTATTCTCATACTCTCTCTTTGCCCCTCTTATTTCCTTTTTCACTTCCCATCTGAACTTTCTATATTCTGCCTGGTTCTCACTTGTGTTATCAACCTGACATCTGTCATACGCCCCTTTTTTCAATTTCATCTTACTCTCTGTCTCTTTTGTCATCCAGGGAGCTCTGGCTTTAGTTGCCCTACCTTTCCCCCTTGTGGGAATGGGCCTAGACTGTACCCGAACCATCTCCTCCTTAAAGGCCGCCCACTGTTCAATTACAGCTCTGCCTGCCAATCTTTGATTCCAATTTACCCGGGCCAGATCCGTCCTTATCCCAGTGAAATTGGCCCTCCCCCAATTGAGTATTTTTACTTTAGAGTGGTCCATGTCCTTTTCCATATTCTACACCTTTTGATACTATGATCGCTGCTCCCTAAATGTTCCCCCACTGACACTTGGCCCGCCTCATTCCCTAGAATCAAGTCCAGCAATGCCTCCTTCCTCGTTGGACCAGAAATGTACTGGTTAAGAAAGTTCTCCTGAAGACATTTCAAAAATTCCTCCTCCTCTTTGCCCTTTACACTATTACTATCCCAGTCTGTATTCGGATAGTTGAAGTCCCCAGTTATCACTACTCTATAGTTCTTGCATCTCTCTGAATTTCCCTACAAATTTGCTCCTCTATCTCCTTCCCACTAATTGGTGGCCTATAGAATACACCCAGTAGTGTAATGGCATCTCTATTGTTTCTTAACTCTGACAAAATAGATTCTATCCTTGACCCCTCCAGGACATCCTCTCTCTCCAGCACTGCAATATTCTCCTTAATCAATACTGCCACCCCCCCCTCCTTTCTTTCCTTCCCCATCTTTCCTGAACACCTTGTTTCCAGGAATATTTGGTACCCAATCCTGTCCTTTTTTGAGTCAGGTCTCCGTTATCGCCATGACATCATATTCCCATGTGGTTATTTGCGCCTGCAGCTCACCAATCTTGTTTACCACGCTTCGTGCGTTTATACACATGCGCTGCAAACCAGTCTTAGACTGTCTTGTACTCTCTCTTACTCTAATACTGTACTATTACATACTCTAGTACTATCTTTCTCCCCCGATCCTTTGTGTCCCTTGTTTCTACTTTCCATTGCTACATCTTGGAGCCCATCCCCCTGTCAAACAAAATTTGACAATGAGCCACATAAGGAGATATTAGGACAGGTGACCAAAAGCTTGGTCAAAGAGGTAGGTTTTAAGGAGCGTCTTAAAGGAGAGAGAGGTAGAGAGGAAGAGGGTTTAGGGAGGGAATTCCATTGCACAGGGCCTAGGGAGCTGAAGGCACGACCGCTGATGTTGGAGCGTTAAAATCAGGAATGCACAAGAGGCCAGAATTGGAGGAGCGCAGAGATCTCGGCGGGTTGTAGGGCCAGAGGAGGTTACAGAGATAGGGAGGGGCGAGGGCCATGGACGAATTTGAAAACAAGGATGAGAATTTTAAAATCGAAGCGTTCCGGACCAGGAGCCAATGTAGGTCAGCGAGCACAGGGGGTGATGGGAGAACGGGACTTGGTGTGAGTTAGGATACAGGGCAGCAGAGTTTTGGATGAGCTCAAGTTTATGGAGGGTGGAAGATGGGAGGCCGGCCAGGAGAGCATTGGAATAATCCAGTGTGGAGGTAACAAAGGCATGGATGAGGGTTTCAGCAGCAGATGAGCTGAGATGGGGGTGGAGACGGGTGATGTTACGGAGGTGGAAGTAGGCAGTCTTGGTGATGGAGTGGATATGTGGTCAGAAGCTCATCTCAGGGTTAAATAGGACGCCAAGGTTGTGAACGGTCTGGTTCAGCCTCAGACAGTGGCCAGGGAAAGGGATGGAGTCGGTGACGAGGGAACGGAGTTTGTGGCGGGGACTGAAGACAATGGCTTCAGTCTTCCCAATATTTAGTTGGAGGAAATTTTTGCTCATCCAGTCGGAGAAGCAGTGTGGCAAATGGGAGACAGTGGAGGGGTTGAGGGAGGTGGTGGTGAGGTAGAGCTGGGTGTCGTCAGTGTACTTGTGGAACCTGACATTGTGTTTTCAGATGAAGTCACCGAGGGGCAGCATGTAGATGAGAAATAGGAGGGGCCGAGGACAGATCCTTGGGGGACTCCAGAGGTAACGGTGTGGGAGTGGGAAGAGAAGCCATTGCAGGAGATTCTCTGGCTGCGATTGGATGGATAAGAATGGAACCAGGCGAGTGCAGTCCCACCCAGCTGGACGATGGAGCAGAGGCATTGGAGGAGGATGGTGTGGTCAACCGTGTCAAAGGCTGGAGACAGGTGGAGAAGGATGAGGAGGGAGAGTTTACCATCGTCACAGTCACACTCAGACCCAAATTCCATGGTGTAATCCTTGTGTAACTCACTCCATCCTGTGTGTTATCCTGTGTGTAACTCACTCCATCCTGTGTGTTATCCTGTGTGTAACTCACTCCATCCTGTGTGTTATCCTGTGTGTAACTCACTCCATCCTGTGTGTTATCCTGTGTGTAACTCACTCCATCCTGTGTGTTATCCTGTGTGTAACTCACTCCATCCTGTGTATTATCCTGTGTGTAACTCACTCCATCCTGTGTGTTATCCTGTGTGTAACTCACTCCATCCTGTGTGTTATCCTGTGTGTAACTCACTCCATCCTGTGTGTTATCCTGTGTGTAACTCACTCCATCCTGTGTGTTATCCTGTGTGGGGGCTTGCAGAACTGGATGAGATGGCGAGGGGCGAGGCCATAGAAGTATTTAACCACTAGGTTGAGAATATTAAACTTAAAGCATCATGGGGTTTGGGGCTAAGGTAGGTGAGTGAGGATGGGCTGACAGGAGAATGAGTCTTGGTGTAGGATTGGATATAGGCTACAGAGCTAAGCTGGTGAAAAGCAAATCCAGAAAAATCTTTATCACACAAAAGATTGTGAAAACATGGAATCAGGCCCGAGAAGCAAATTCAACTGAGGGGTTTATAGGGATCGGGATATGTAGAATCATAGAATCATAGAAGTTTACAACATGGAAACAGGCCCTTCGGCCCAACATGTCCACGTCGCCCAGTTTATACCACTAAGCTAGTCCCAATTGCCTGCACTTGGCCCATATCCCTCTATACCCATCTTACCCATGTAACTGTCCAAATGCTTTTTAAAAGACAAAATTGTACCCGCCTCTACTACTGCCTCTGGCAGCTCGTTCCAGACACTCACCACCCTTTGAGTGAAAAAATTGCCCCTCTGGATCCTTTTGTAACTCTCCCCTCTCACCTTAAATCTATGCCCCCTCGTTATAGACTCCCCTACCTTTGGGAAAAGATTTTGACTATCGACCTTATCTATGCCCCTCATTATTTTACAGACTTCTATAAGATCACCCCTTAACCTCCTACTCTCCAGGGAAAAAAGTCCCAGTCTATCTAACCTCTCCCTGCAAGTCAAACCATCAAGTCCCGGTAGCATCCTAGTAAATCTTTTCTGCACTCTTTCTAGTTTAATAATATCCTTTCTATAATAGGGTGACCAGAACTGTACACAGTATTCCAAGTGTGGCCTTACTAATGTCTTGTACAACTTCAACAAGACATCCCAACTCCTGTATTCAATGTTCTGACCAATGAAACCAAGCATGCTGAATGCCTTCTTCACCACCCTATCCACCTGTGACTCCACTTTCAAGGAGCTATGAACCTGTACTCCTAGATCTCTTTGTTCTCCCCAACGCCCTACCATTAACGGAGTAGGTCCTGGTCTGATTCGATCTACCAAAATGCATCACCTCACATTTATCTAAATTAAACTCCATCTGCCATTCATCGGCCCACTGGCCCAATTTATCAAGATCCCGTTGTAATCCTAGATAACCTTCTTCACTGTCCACAATGCCACCAATCTTGGTGTCATCTGCAAAGTTACTAACCATGCCTCCTAAATTCTCATCCAAATCATTAATATAAATAACAAATAACAGCGGACCCAGCACCGATCCCTGAGGCACACCGCTGGTCACAGGCCTCCAGTCTGAAAAACATCCCTCTACAACCACCCTCTGTCTTCTGCCGTCAATCCAATTTTGTATCCAATTGGCTACCTCACCTTGGATCCCGTGAGATTTAACCTTATGTAACAACCTACCATGCGGTACCTTGTCAAAGGCTTTGCTAAAGTCCATGTATTTATTTTTAATCCCACAAGCTTTCGGGGGCTTTCCCCTTCCTCGGGCGGTGTGGAAATGACCGCCTGAGGAAGGGGAAAGCCCCCGAAAGCTTGTGGGATTAAAAATAAAATCGTTGGACTATAACTTGGTGTTGTAAAATTGTTTACAATTGTTAACCCCAGTCCATCACCGGCATCTCCACATCAAAGTCCATGTAGACCACGTCTACTGCACACCCCTCATCTATCTTCTTGGTTACCCCTTCAAAAAACTCAATCAAATTCGTGAGACATGATTTTCCTCTCACAAAACCATGCTGACTGTTCCTAATTAGTCCCTGCCTCTCCAAATGCCTGTAGATCCTGTCCCTCAGAATACCCTCGAACAACTTACCCACTACAGATGTCAGGCTCACTGGTCTGTAGTTCCCAGGCTTTTCCCTGCCGCCCTTCTTAAACAAAGGCACAACATTTGCTACCCTCCAATCTTCAGGCACCTCACCTGTAGCGGTGGATGATTCAAATATCTCTGCTAGGGGACCCGCAATTTCCTCCCTAACCTCCCATAACGTCCTGGGATACATTTCATCAGGTCCCGGAGATTTATCTACCTTGATGCGCGTTAAGACTTCCAGCACCTCCCTCTCTGTAATATGTACACTCCTCAAGACATCACTATTTATTTCCCCAAGTTCCCTAACATCCATGCCTTTCTCAACCGTAAATACCGATGTGAAATATTCATTTAGGATCTCACCCATCTCTTGTGGTTCCGCACATAGATGACCTTGTTGATCCTTAAGAGGCCCTACTCTCTCCCTAGTTACCCTTTTGCCCTTTATGTATTTGTAGAAGCTCTTTGGATTCACCATTGCCTTTTCTGCCAAAGCAATCTCATATCCCCTTTTTGCCCTCCTGATTTCTCTCTTAACTCTACTCCGGCAATCTCTATACTCTTCAAGGGATCCACTTGATCCCAGCTGCCCATGCATGTCATATGCCTCCTTCTTCTTTTTGACTAGGGCCTCAATCTCCCGAGTCATCCAAGGTTCCCTACTTCTACCAGCCTTGCCCTTCACTTTATAAGGAATGTGCTTACCCTGAACCCTGGTTAACACACTTTTGAAAGCCTCCCACTTACCAGACGTCCCTTTGCCTGCCAACAGACTCTCCCAATCAACTTCTGAAAGTTCCTGTCTAATACCATCAAAATTGGCCTTTCCCCAATTTAGAATTTTAACTTTTGGGCCAGACCTATCATTCTCCATAGCTATCTTAAAACTAATGGAATTATGATCACTGGTCACAAAGTGATCCCTCACTAACACTTCTGTCACCTGCCCTTCCTTATTTCCCAAGAGGAGGTCAAGTTTTGCCCTCAGGAGGTCAATGTACTTGGAAAGAAAGGATATTAATGGATGTGCCGAAAAGGCAGGGAACTGGTGTTAAAATAATAGGCGTGCGATTGTTAACAAAAATGGCAGAGCAGGTTCAGTCGGACATATTCCAAATCATTTCTACAACTCACCGGATCTATTAAAATAGAACTATTTAATCGAACCACTAATCCTGGAGCACATTTTTCCTTGTGGGAAATGCCTGGTCTCCATTCATCAACTGACCACAGATGGATGATTGAATTCAGCAGCTCACTGTGGGAGAATCAGAGACACAGACCTGTGCCCCCTCAGGGTGACCCCTGAACATGGCATTGGTTGGGAACGTCGCCCTTGACAAAACGTTAGTGAGTAATATCGCACCACAATCAAAGGAAATTCCAAGTAGCTACAAATGAACCAATCCTCCTCCCTGACTATTTCGGGCCTGTTTGAACTGTGTGCTGACTCTTATACCCTGTTTTTCTATGTTTCTATGTTTTATAATCAGCAACCTACATGGAGAGTCACCAGCAGCATATCCAGTGCTGTGGGATCTTCTGGTGAGGAGAGTGACTTGCGTTGAGTCTGGAACTTGGACAGGGGAATCCACCTGACATTCTCCAGGCTTTGGTATGAGCTCAGTTCTCTCAGGGTCACTATCAGCACATTCCCATGCTTGTCTTTGATGGGTTCAAAGTACACCTGACCAAGGTCCTGGGTTCCAAGCAGTCCCTGCAAAATAAAGTTAGAAGAACGATCAGAGTGATACCAGGGCTTAAAGGGTTAAATTGTGAGGACAAGTTGCATAAACTTGGTCTGCATTCTCTTGAGTTTCGAAGGTTGAAGGGTGATCTAACTGCGATCTTTAAAATAATAACGGGATTTTCTCTAGTCGGGCAATCCAGAACAAGGGGTCAGAATTGTAAAATTAGAAGCAGGCCATTTAGGAATACAATCAGGAAGCACTTCTTCACACAAAGAATCATAGAATCATAGAATCATAGACGTTTACAACATGGAAACAGGCCCTTCGGCCCAACATGTCCATGTCGCCCAGTTTATACCACTAAGCTAGTCCCAATTGCCTGCACTTGGCCCATATCCCTCCATACCCATCTTACCCATGTAACTGTCCAAATACTTTTTAAAAGACAAAATTGTACCCGCCTCTACTACTGCCTCTGGCAGCTCGTTCCAGACACTCACCACCCTTTGAGTGAAAAAATTGCCCCTCTGGACCCTTTTGTAACTCTCCCCTCTCACCTTAAATCTATGTCCCCTCGTTATAGACTCCCCTACCTTTGGGAAAAGATTTTGACTATCTACCTTATCTATGCCCCTCATTATTTTATAGACTTCTATAAGATCACCCCTAAACCTCCTACTCTCCAGGGAAAAAAGTCCCAGTCTATCCAACCTCTCCCTATAAGTCAAACCATCAAGTCCCGGTAGCATCCTAGTAAATCTTTTCTGCACTCTTTCTAGTTTAATAATATCCTTTCTATAATATGAGGTGCTGAGGTGCCCATCAAAGACGGGCACCTCAGCACCTCAATCTACCGCAAGCCCATGGACAACCTCACGATGCTCCACTTTTCCAGCTTCCACCCTAACCACGTCAAAGAGGCCATCCCCTATGGACAGGCCCTGCGAATACACAGGGTCTGCTCAGACGAGGAGGAACGCGATGGACACCTACAGACGCTGAAAGACGCCCTAGTAAGAACGGGATATGATGCTCGACTCATCGATCGACAGTTCCGACGGGCCACAGCGAAAAATCGCGTAGACCTCCTCAGAAGACTAACACGGGACGCAACCAACAGAGTACCCTTCGTCGTCCAGTACTTCCCCGGAGCAGAGAAACTACGCCATGTTCTCCGCAGCCTTCAACATGTCATCAATGATGACGAACACCTCGCTATGGCCATCCCCACACCTCCACTACTCGCCTTTAAACAGCCACCCAACCTCAAACAGACCATCGTTCGCAGCAAATTACCCAGCTTTCAGGAGAACAACGTCCACGACACCACACAACCCTGCCGCGGTAACCTCTGCAAGACATGCCAGATCATCGACACAGATACCACCATCACACGAGAGGACACCACCCACCAGGTGCACGGTTCATACTCCTGTGACTCGGCCAACGTTGTCTACCTCATACGTTGCAGGAAAGGATGCCCCAGAGCATGGTACATTGGCGAGACCATGCAGACGCTGCGACAACGGATGAACGGACACCGCGCAACAATCACCAAACGGGAGGGTTCTCTCCCAGTCGGGGAACACTTCAGCAGTCATGGACATTCAGCCACCGACCTTCGGGTAAGCGTACTCCAAGGCGGCCTTCGAGACACACGACAACGCAAGATCGTCGAGCAGAAATTGATAGCCAAGTTCTGCACCCATGAGGACGGCCTCAACCGGGATCTTGGGTTCATGTCACGCTACACGTAACCCCACCAGCGAACAAATGTTATCTGTTTTTAATATAACGGGTCATTGACTGTCTTCCTTCTCTCTCTCTCTTTTTTTTTGGGGGTTTGTATATTCGGTGGCCTTTTAGGTGACACCTTTCTGTCTGCTCACTGTGATTGCCTTGGCAACGGGCAGTAATCACCAGGCTTTGTTCTGTGATTTTCAAATGCGAAGGATTCGAAAATTTCATTTCCACACCGTTCACCTGAGGAAGGAGGAAGCCTCCGAAAGCTTGTGGAATTTAAAATAAAATTGTTGGACTATAACTTGGTGTTGTAAAATTGTTTACAATTGTCAACCCCAGTCCATCACCGGCATCTCCACATCATGACTACCATCGACACCACAAACTGCCGGCTCACAGTGGAAAGGATATCCAAGAAGATCGCGCATTTAGACACAGACATCAAGTATTTACAGAGCTGCAAGAAAGCAGACAAGATCCCGAAAGGGCTACAGATCACGAACCCACTCAAGTCCACATACAACTCGGATTACGCTGAGAGACTCTGCCGCCGTACCTCTCGCACACTCCGCAACCATCTCATACACCAACTCTACAGCAGACGCCACAACCTCGAAACTAAGATAGAGTCCATACTCTCAACCTGTACTCAGGACACAGCAGACCAGCTACGAGACCCCGCCAGACAGACGAGGCAACGGAACTACGCTGCCTACATGAAAACCAAGAGCAGGAAGCTTGAGAAACTCGGCATCACCACCATCATCGACCAAGCTTCCCCTGGTACCACGGTTGCAACCACAGGGAAGTCTATCGTCAATCTGTCCGACCACACCCTTCAACCAGACGAAATCGAAGTTCTCAGCCGAGGACTCAATTTCTGCCCCACTACCAAAATGGACCCCACTAGTCTCGCGGCGGACACAGAGGAATTCATCAGGAGAATGAGGCTCCGGGAATTCTACCACAAACCACAAGATTTCAGCAGCGAACCCAATGAGACAATCAACGATCCGGAACAGCAGACAGAGGGATCCGTGGTACAGCAACCGAAGAGGAAAGAGTCAAACTGGACTCCTCCAGAGGGTCGCTGCCCTCAGCTTGACATGTATGCTCAAGCTGTCAGGAAATGCGTCAATGCCAGATTCATCAGCCGCACTCAGAAGACAGTCCAGAATGTCACCCGAGCACAACGCAACGCCATCAACGCTCTCAAGACCAACCGCAACATCGTCATCAAACCAGCGGACAAAGGAGGAGCCATCGTCATACAGAACAGAACGGACTATTGCAAAGAAGCATACCGACAACTGGACAACCAGGAACACTACAGACGGTTACCCGCAGACCCGACCAAAGAACACACCCATCAGCTCAACAAACTGATCAAGACCTTCGATCCAGACCTTCAAAGCATCCTACGTGCTCTCATCCCACGTACTCCCCGCGTGGGAGACTTCTACTGCCTCCCAAAGATACACAAAGCCAACACACCCGGACGTCCTATCGTATCAGGCAACAGAACCCTGTGTGAGAAACTCTCCGGATACGTCGAGGGCATCCTGAAACCCATCATACAGGGAACCCCCAGCTTCTGTCACGACACTACAGACTTCCTACAAAAACTCAGTACCCACGGACCAGTTGAACCAGGAACACTTCTCACCACGATGGACGTCTCGGCACTCTACACCAGTATCCCCCACGATGACGGCATCGCTGCGACAGCGTCAATACTCAACACCAACAACAGCCAATCTGCAGACCCCATCCTACAACTCATCCGCTTCATCCTGGATCACAATGTCTTCACCTTCAATAACCAGTTCTTTACCCAAACACACGGAACAGCCATGGGGACCAAATTCGCACCCCAATACGCCAACATTTTCATGCACAAGTTCGAGCAGGACTTCTTCACTGCACAGGACCTCCAACCAACACTATACACCAGATACATCGACGACATTTTCTTTCACTAAAGAGACTACACGATAACATCAACAAATTCCATCCCACCATCAAGCTCACCATGGACTACTCCTCAGAATCAGTTTCTTTCTTGGACACACGAATCTCCATCAAAGACGGGCACCTCAGCACCTCACTCTACCGCAAGCCCACGGACAACCTCACGATGCTCCATTTTTCCAGCTTCCACCCTAACCACGTCAAAGAGGCCATCCCCTATGGACAGGCCCTGCGAATACACAGGGTCTGCTCAGACGAGGAGGAATGCGATGGACACCTACAGACGCTGAAAGACGCCCTAGTAAGAACGGGATATGATGCTCGACTCATCGATCGACAGTTCCGACGGGCCACAGCGAAAAATCGCGTAGACCTCCTCAGAAGACTAACACGGGACGCAACCAACAGAGTACCCTTCGTCGTCCAGTACTTCCCCGGAGCGGAGAAACTACGCCATGTTCTCCGCAGCCTTCAACATGTCATCAATGATGACGAACACCTCGCTATGGCCATCCCCACACCTCCACTACTCGCCTTTAAACAGCCACCCAACCTCAAACAGACCATCGATCGCAGCAAATTACCCAGCTTTCAAGAGAACAGCGTCCACGACACCACACAACCCTGCCACGGCAACCTCTGCAAGACATGCCAGATCATCGACACAGATACCACCATCACACGAGAGGACACCACCCACCAGGTGCACGGTTCATACTCCTGTGTCTCGGCCAACGTTGTCTACCTCATACGTTGCAGGAAAGGATGCCCCAGAGCATGGTACATTGGCGAGACCATGCAGACGCTGCGACAACGGATGAACGGACACCGCGCAACAATCGCCAAACAGGAGGGTTCTCTCCCTGTCGGGGAACACTTCAGCAGTCATGGACATTCAGCCACCGACCTTCGGGTAAGCGTACTCCAAGGCGGCCTTCGAGACACACGACAACGCAAGATCGTCGAGCAGAAATTGATAGCCAAGTTCCGCACCCATGAGGACGGCCTCAACCGGGATCTTGGGTTCATGTCACGCTACACGTAACCCCACCAGCGAACAAATGTTATCTGTTTTTAATATAACGGGTCATTGACTGTCTTCCTTCTCTCTCTCTCTTTTTTTGTTGGGGGGTTTGTATATTCGGTGGCCTTTTAGGTGACACCTTTCTGTCTGCTCACTGTGATTGCCTTGGCAACGGGCAGTAATCACCAGGCATTGTTCTGTGATTTTCAAATGCGAAGGATTCGAAAATTTCATTTCCACACCGTTCACCTGAGGAAGGAGGAAGCCTCCGAAAGCTTGTGGAATTTAAAATAAATTTTTTGGACTATAACTTGGTGTTGTAAAATTGTTTACAACTTTCTATAATAGGGTGACCAGAACTGTACACAGTATTCCAAGTGTGGCCTTACTAATGTCTTGTACAACTTCCACAAGACATCCCAACTCCTGTATTCAATGTTCTGACCAATGAAACCAAGCATGCCGAATGCCTTCTTCACCACCCTATCCACCTGAGACTCCACTTTCAAGGAGCTATGAACCTGTACTCCTAGATCTCTTTGTTCTATAACTCTCCCCAACGCCCTACCATTAACGGAGTAGGTCCTGGCCCGATTCGATCTACCAAAATGCATCACCTCACATTTATCTAAATTAAACTCCATTTGCCATTCATCGGCCCACTGGCACAATTTATCAAGATCCCGTTGCAATCCTAGATAACCTTCTTCACTGTCCACAATGCCACCAATCTTGGTGTCATCTGCAAACTTACTAACCATGCCTCCTAAATTCTCATCCAAATCATTTAATATAAATAACAAATAACAGCGGACCCAGCACCGATCCCTGAGGCACACCGCTGGTCACAGGCCTCCAGTTTGAAAAACAACCCTCTACAACCACCCTCTGTCTTCTGTCGTCAAACCAATTTTGTATCCAATTGGCTACCTCACCTTGGATCCCGTGAGATTTAACCTTATGTAACAACCTACCTTGTCAAAGGCTTTGCTAAAGTCCATGTAGACCACGTCTACTGCACAGCCCTCATCTATCTTCTTGGTTACCCCTTCAAAAAACTCAATCAAATTCGTGAGACATGATTTTCCTCTCACAAAACCATGCTGACTGTTCCTAATCAGTCCCTGCCTCTCCAAATGCCTGTAGATCCTGTCCCTCAGAATACCCTCTAACAACTTACCCACTACAGATGTCAGGCTCACTGGTCTGTAGTTCCCAGGCTTTTCCCTGCCGCCCTTCTTAAACAAAGGCACAACATTTGCTACCCTCCAATCTTCAGGCACCTCACCTGTAGCTGTCGATGATTCAAATATCTCTGCTAGGGGACCCGCAATTTCCTCCCTAACCTCCCATAACGTCCTGGGATACATTTCATCAGGTCCTGGAGATTTATCTACCTTGATGCGCGTTAAGACTTCCAGCACCTCCCTCTCTGTAATATGTACACTCCTCAAGACATCACTATTTATTTCCCCAAGTTCCCTAACATCCATGCCTTTCTCAACCGTAAATACCGATGTGAAATATTCATTCAGGATCTCACCAATCTCTAGTGGTTCCGCACATAGATGACCTTGTTGATCCTTAAGAGGCCCTACTCTCTCCCTCGTTACTCTTTTCCCCCAAAGGGCAGTGGTAATCTGGAACCCTCTCCCCAAAAGGCTGTGAATGTTGGTTCAATTGAAATTTTCAAGACTAAGATCGACAGATTTTTATTAAGTAAGGGTATCAGTGATGTGGGTCAAAGGTGATTAGATGGACTGAAGATACAGGTCAGCCATGATCTCATTGAATGGGGGAACAGGCTTGAGAGGCGAGACGGCCTTCTCCCGTTCCTATGTTCCTCAACTCGTAAAATATAATCAATAAATAGTTTCCTTTTGCTGCATTGAACCAAGACATCAATAATATTCGGAGCTACTCAGTCTTCTCCTTTCCTCACTATCCACAGAAGCTAACCTGATTATCTCTCTTTGAGACAGGCTCCAAAAAATGGACCGTAAACAAGTAAATTTAAATGTGTCTGTTAAAAAAAACTGTTAATGAAGCCTGTATTTTAACAAACCTTAATAAAGTTGAATTGAATGGTTTTGCCAATTCCCCAGACTTATCTCAGATATACCAAACAACTGCTGTAAAAATTATATCAAGGTCTTTGGCTCACAATTCTGTGAATGAGGGCAGCTTTTTAAAACATTATGCACCATAACAGAATGCTTTAAAAAAAATATTTTTGTTTCCTCATCAAAATGAATAGTGTTAGTACTCGGTGTCAGTATCAAACACTCCCAGGACAGGTACAGCACGGGTTAGATACAGAGTAAAGCTCCCTCTACACTGTCCCATCAAACACTCCCAGGGCAGGTACAGCATGGGTTAGATGCAGAGTAAAGCTCCCTCTACACTGTCCCATCAAACACTCCCAGGGCAGGTACAGCACGGGTTAGATACAGAGTAAAGCTCCCTCTACACTGTCCCATCAAACACTCCCAGGGCAGGTACAGCACGGGTTAGATACAGAGTAAAGCTCCCTCTACACTGTCCCATCAAACACTCCCAGGGCAGGTACAGGGTTAGATACAGAGTAAAGCTCCCTCTACACTGTCCCATCAAACACTCCCAGGGCAGGTACAGGGTTAGATACAGAGTAAAGCTCCCTCTACACTGTCCCATCAAACACTCCCAGGGCAGGTACAGGGTTAGATACAGAGTAAAGCTCCCTCTACACTGTCCCATCAAACACTCCCAGGGCAGGTACAGCACGGGTTAGATACAGAGTAAAGCTCCCTCTACACTGTCCCATCAAACACTCCCAGGGCAGGTACAGGGTTAGATACAGAGTAAAGCTCCCTCTGCACTGTCCCATCAAACACTCCCAGGGCAGGTACAGGGTTAGATACAGAGTAAAGCTCCCTCTAGCGGGAGGGTGTAATTACAGCAGTTTCCATTATAAGTGTGGACATAGGAAATATTAAAAATAAGGACAGGATATATGAGTTTAAAATGGAGACTGTATTACATCTACATGCTCTCGTCCAATTATCCCTGAGCCTCTCACTCCACTCAACCTGAAGATGATTTGGTTTTGACTCCGTGTATTATTCAAGTTTTATTTTAAGCAATCTAGTTTGCAGTTCATGAAAAATTACAAGAAACCGTACTCAGATCAGTGGAAAGATCTGGTTTGGTCGCTGAGGATTTCTTGGGGCCTCACCAAGAAGTGGTGGGGGTGCTGGAATTGGGCTACAGACCAACGATCGCCCAGTACTCCCCTCGAGCGCCCATCCTTCATGTGAGCCAGGACACTGAATGGCGGCAGGGTGTCCAATCAGAGCCGAGCCCAGTCATGTCATCATCTATTCTCCACATGTCTACAGCAACCAGGTGAATGCTCACTGACTTTTTATTATAGGTAGGGAATTATTAATCTCTCTACAACCTGCTGCTGAAAAGGACTTGGGGTGCCAGTTAAACAGTCTCACTGAATGTGAATGGACACGGCTTTATCCTGATCTAAGCCATGTTGGGTGTGGAAAGCTAAGCACAGACTGCAATACCTTCCAATCAAGGGTTGAGGGGGAAATCAGGAGAGAGGGAAGGGATGGGCGGACACAATCCTTGCGGGGAGGTACTGAGTGTAGTGACCCTTGGCATGGTGCTGGGATCACTCCTGTTTCTAATTTACATAAATGACAGGGATTCAGAATCTCAATGCAAAGTGGTGAAAGTTACTGATGATCCCAAACTGTGGGTGTCTGTGAAATCGAAGGAGGCAGCTGAGGAATTACAGAATGAGTTGGATAAAATATTTAAGTGGGTAGAACAATGGCCAATGAAAATGAATGCAGTCAAGTGTAAAGTACGGCACAAAGCAAAAAGGAATAGGGAGCTCGGACAATCCATGAATGGTGTTGCAATAACTCATGAGGGAGTTGAAAAAGATTTAGGGATCTTGGACCTGATGTTCTACATGGACAACCATTGGAGAGCAGCAATCAGCAAAGCAGAATGCTGATCTGTAGATCCAAGACCCACAGCATGACAAAATGGTACAGTCTTTGGTCACCTTGAGTATTGTGTCTATCTCCAGTCTCCAAGACACAAGGGACACTGGAGGCAGTGAGGAAGGGGCACATAAAAACAGAAGATCATAAGAACATAAGAATTAGGAGCAGGAGCAGGAGTGGGCCATCCGGCCCCTCGAGCCTGATCCACCATTCAATAAGATCATGGCTGATCTTCTACCTCAATGCCATTTTCCTGCACCATCCCCATATCCCTCGATGCCTTTAATATCTCGAAATCTATCGATCTCAGTCTTGAATGTACTCAATGACTGAGCCTCCACAGCCCTCTGGGGTAGAGAATTCCAAAGATTCCCCACCCTCTGAGTGAAGAAGGAGGCTGATTCCAAGTGAAAAAGATCTGAGTTATGAGAAAACTCTGGGGAAATTGGGCAATTCAGCATAGACAGGAGGCTTCTGAGAAGAGACCAGAAAGTGAGATATAAAATAGTTAACAGAACGGAAAAGGTCAATCCAGAATATTATTTCAAATTGAATAGTGAAAGTAGAATAAAGAGACAGGTTCAATTTAGTAAAAAGTAAATTTAGGACTGAAATCAGGAAATTCTTCTGCACATAAAGCATGATCGATAAGTGGAATAGATTTCCAGATAGAGTAATGAAGGCAAAAAGCCATCAATCTTTTATAAAACAACTGGACGCTGCAATGGGAAACGGCGGGTACTGAGGGTCTTTCTGGACGTATGAGCCAAATGGCCTTCTTCATCTGTAATCATCTTTGAACGTTGGAGGCTCTCTGACACGAGGCTCAGTGCCCAGTCTCTCGTTGCTTGTATCTGACACGAGGCTCAGTGCCCAGTCTCTCGTTGCTTGTATCTGACACGAGGCTCAGTGCCCAGTCTCTCGTTGCTTGTATCTGACACGAGGCTCAGTGCCCAGTCTCTCGTTGCTTGTATCTGACACGAGGCTCAGTGCCCAGTCTCTCGTTGCTTGTATCTGACACGAGGCTCAGTGCCCAGTCTCTCGTTGCTTGTATCTGACACGAGGCTCAGTGCCCAGTCTCTCGTTGCTTGTATCTGACACGAGGCTCAGTGCCCAGTCTCTCGTTGCTTGTATCTGACACAAGGCTCAGTGCCCAGTCTCTCGTTGCTTGTATCTGACACAAGGCTCAGTGCCCAGTCTCTCGTTGCTTGTATCTGACACGAGGCTCAGTGCCCAGTCTCTCGTTGCTTGTATCTGACACGAGGCTCAGTGCCCAGTCTTTCGCAATGAGAGACACATTCATCTCATTCCCTCTTGCCAGAGACAAACAGGAGGATCGAGCACGAGGTTTTGTTTGGATTGCAGGCCTCCCCATGGTGCAGGGTACCATTAACTGCACGTATATTGCCGAGCATGCTCCTCATCCGAACTCGGGCATATTCAAGAACAGAAAGGGTTTCCACTCCCTCAATCTGCAGCTGGTTGTGTGCTGCATGCTGCATAACCTCGCCATTATGAGGGAACAGCCCTCGCCACCCCCTATCCGGTGAGAACATGAGGAGCAGGACCACGAGGAGGAGGAGGAGGAAAAGGAAGAGGAGGAAGTGCTGGAGGAGGAGGAGGAGGAAGTGCAACAGGAAATGCAGGAAGAGGAAGGGGAGCTACAAGATAGACAGGCCCTGTCTGCCAGGGCTGTACGTAATCAGCTGATTAATGAGCGATAGCAGTAACCTCAGGGACACCTCCCCATTCACCAACAGTCCCACACTCCTTACATTTCCTCTCCCACATGACCATCAAATCATCCTCCTTATGATTACACATTGCTTCCTCCCACAGCTCAGCGCAGAAATAAAAACCACCACCAAATACAAATTCAAATCCACATTTATAAATTGACACATGAAATTATACAAACAAAATGAGACTATTCCCCCTTGTGCATTCCCTTCGTGCCTGTTGTCCGTGTGCCTTTACCTATCCTAGTGCTCCTACAAGGTGCTTCCCCAGTGGCTGTAGCATGGGTGGTGGGAGGCTGCTGGCCTTCAATGGAGGAATGGCCTTGGAGGATGACCTCGAGCAGCTCTGGGCCGGGAGGGCCCGGCTTCAGGCTGCACCATCTCGGCCTGGGCTGCAACAGTCTGGCCTGGCTGGCTGACAGGCAACAACAGGGGCACTGGCGGAGTGGCAGGGGTGGGAGCAGGAATGCTGTCGTCCTGAGAGAGGACAGCAGGTCCGACTGCCATGGCACCACTGCCACTCTCCCGGGGCGGCGCCTCAGCACTCCTGGTGATCAGCTGGAGAACGGATTATTGGAGTGCTGCGATGCCCTGGAAGTCCTGATCCACAGTGATCCCCAGAGCCACGATAGCAGCAGTCTGAGCTTCCATTGCAGCAGTCTGAGCAGCAACCGTAGCTTGCAGATCTTTGATGACATTGGTTTGTGCTGCAATGGAAGCCGTGACATTGGCCATGAGACGCTGCATCATGGTGGGTTCCACAGGTGCACTGATGGAGGTGACCACCCGTTCCATGTTGGACAGGATGGGCTCCAAGCTCTGCGCAAAGCCCTGCGCCAAGTTGGAGTTGGACTCCTCCTTGCTCCTTCTCATTGTGCACAGGCTGTCAGGCTTTCCAGTGCCCCAAGCATTTGTTGGTGTACGCCCGTCACCCGTCTTCTGTAGCCTGGCCCATCGAAGTCCTCATCTGACTCGTCAGCAGCAGAACTAGTGAGTGATCTCGCCCTCCGGCGAGCTGGCTCCTGTGATATCTGCTCCCCCCGCCCCGGCTCCTGTGATATCTGCTCCCCCCGCCCCGGCTCCTGTGATATCTGCTCCCCCCGCCCCGGCTCCTGTGATATCTGCTCCCCCCGCCCCGGCTCCTGTGATATCTGCTCCCCCGCCCCGGCTCCTGTGATATCTGCTCCCCCCGCCCCGGCTCCTGTGATATCTGCTCCCCCCGCCCCGGCTCCTGTGATATCTGCTCCCCCCGCCCCGGCTCCTGTGATATCTGCTCCCCCCGCCCCGGCTCCTGTGATATCTGCTCCCCCCGCCCCGGCTCCTGTGATATCTGCTCCCCCCGCCCCGGCTCCTGTGATATCTGCTCCCCCCGCCCCGGCTCCTGTGATATCTGCTCCCCCCGCCCCGGCTCCTGTGATATCTGCTCCCCCCGCCCCGGCTCCTGTGATATCTGCTCCCCCCGCCCCGGCTCCTGTGATATCTGCTCCCCCCGCCCCGGCTCCTGTGATATCTGCTCCCCCCGCCCCGGCTCCTGTGATATCTGCTCCCTCCGCCCCGGCTCCTGTGATATCTGCTCCCCCCGCCCCGGCTCCTGTGATATCTGCTCCCCCCGCCCCGGCTCCTGTGATATCTGCTCCCCCCTCCCCGGCTCCTGTGATATCTGCTCCCCCCGCCCCGGCTCCTGCACACTTGTGCTCGGTGAATCACCACATGCAGATCCCTCCTGTAACCCAACCTCTCAAGTGTCAGTCTCTGAGCTGGTGGCTGTGAGTGTAAGATCGAGTTACGGTGTCTCTTCATCACTGTCATCTTCCTCTACCTCTTCTGACTGGGCAGGTTCCAGTTCTTGGGAATTTGAAATGACAAAGGGACACGGGTTGAGTTGTGGTGAGGGGAGAGGAGAAAGTAAGAAGTGCGAGCTTACAGCATCTGCAGTTTGTGAGACAGAAAAGATTGTGGGATGAGGGAGAAGTCGGAAGAGAAAAGGCGGATTAGGTTCACAGAGACCCTCATCATCGATCCCTCCAGCACCATCAGTGGCCACTGCCTCAGTGATGGCCCTTCCCATAATGGCCAGCACTGTCTCCTCCATGGGGTGGCCAAGCTTGTCTTCCAGTGGCTTCTTGCTCCCTATTTTTATGCGTCACCTTCTCCTGCAAGAAAGAGGGAAGTGTTTTAGTGAGTGTCCTGCAAGATGTTTAGGTGATGTGGTTGTCATGGTTGAATAGCTGTCAGTGCGTGTGACCTGTGGTTGTGGGTGTGAGGCTGGCAGGAGTGCTAAGTGTGTGAGGGTGAGATAAAGTATATGATTTGAAGGGTTGAGCAGTGATTGAAAGAGATTGTTGGTCGGTGGGTGATGGGGGTGTGGTACATTGACCAGTGGCCACAGGTGATACAATAAACCACTCGAAACCTGAACTCACTCACCTTCACAACTCGTGTTATCAGTGAATTTCTTCCTGCACTGCATCCATGTTCTTGGAGCTACGCTCCTGGCATTGACCTCCTCTCCTACTTCCTCCCACTGACTCTTGAGCAGATATCTGGAGGGCCTCCTGCACACTCTGCGGATAGAGGATGCCCCTCCTTCTGTCCACCTCGTGCACCAAGGCCTCGAGTGCATATTCAGAGAACCTCGGTGCACACTCTCTCACAGGGCCATTCTTTGAAGTATTAGAGCACTAAATCACTTCACAAACAACTCCCACCACTTTCTGCAGCCACAGTGCACCTCCCCTTTAAGAGGTGTAGGCTGCCTTTAAGAAGCACGAGCCACCCGCGATATCAGGACCCCTGCTGATCTGTGCAGCCAATCAACAGCTCAGGTAGCGCTGGCAGCAGGCAGCAATCATTTAAAACAGCAGGCAGCACGAATGTAACGAGCTGATTGCATCACAACGGACGGGCGCAGGTTAATCGCGCTCCGCACTCCCCGGCCCATTTTCAGGGGTTATCCAATTTAACCCCTAACTCTTATCTTTGTGCTCTTGGATTTATGACACAAGTTGTAATTTACTGCCAGCTACTGTTTCTCAAATTATTGAACAGTTTGTTCTGCCCTCAAGTGGCATAAAATTAAAGTTCTCTTTAAGACTTATCATCTTATTTTACTTTTTACTGACCTGTAATAAGCTGAGCACAAGAGACAGGTCATTTGGTTTCCGTGATGCAATCACTGAGTGATTGAGGCTAACTTTCAGAGTGCCCGAGAGAACAATGAAAGTCAATGAAAACACAGCTCCCAACAGAGACATTTATATTAAGGAGTGAGAACTTTTCTGACACTTTTAAAAAGGACGATTTGAAGAATGACCTCAATATCCAAAGCAATATTCCAAAACAGGAGCTGAATTCCGGCCTGAAATCACAGGCCAGTACAAATTAGTCAACAATCCAAGGGTAAGGGAACACTTAGGTAACAGTGACCATAACATGATTGAATTCGATATTAGGTTTGACAGGGAGAAGGGATGAGGTCCTGCTGTTAGAGTTTCAGGAGTTAGGAAGGAAGTTAAAATGCCGGACCTCAAAGAGCTCTACAGGCTGTTCCCGGGGACGCACACCAAGACGGACATCAGCTGCTGCTGGAAGACCATCAACTCGGTGAAAGACGCCCTTTGGTCTGCCCGAAACCTGCTGATCTTCCAGTACAAGGAGCTGTCCTCGACTGAGTGCTGCAGACTGGCACAGTCCAAGGTCCAGGACTACGTGCTGAGGGACGCACTGAGGATGGGTGCGGCCCCCGCAAAGGCTCTGTGGGGAAAGGCAACCGTTTAGAGCCTTCCCGCCATTGTATACTGAGGGGCTGCAATCAGGGAAAAACCCCCTCGGGCAGAATGTAAAATTCAAAATTGATGTAATGTACCCGCAACAAATCTGCAATGAATCTGTAATGAATCACCTGTATTGATTGTGATGCAATGAGGCAGCCTAGAGTGTCATGAACTGTAATGATGTCCAATGTGTTTCATTGAACTGTACTTGATGTAACCTGCAAATTGTATAATCGATATTGTGTATGTTTGGAATGTGAGATGAGAACTGTATTGTATGAACTGCTGCAAATTTTATGAATAAAGTATATTTTTTGAAAAAAAAAGCAGGACCTCAAAGATAGTAATCTCTGGATTACTCCCAGTGCCTGGCGCTAGTGAGTACAGAAATAGGAAGATAAAGCAGGTTAATGTGTGGCCAGAGACATGGTGCAAGAGGGAGGGCTTCAGATTCTTGGGGCGGGAAGGACCTGTTCAAGATGGACTGGTTGCACCTCAACAGAGCTGGGACCAATGTCCTCGCCGGGAGGTTCACTCGTGCTGTGGGGGAGGGTTTAAACTAATTTGGCAGAGGGATGGGCACCAGGATGTAGCATTAGAAAGGAGAAACAAAGTGCACGAAGGATTGGGAGAGACAGTTAGCACGAGAGTAAGAAATAGTATAGTATTAGATGGGATCAGACAGAGAATAGGAGAAGGTCTAAGGTAGGTTTACAGTGCATCTGTGTAAATGCACGAAGAATGATAAACAAGGTCGGTGAGCTGCAGGTACAAATAACCACATGGGAATACAATGTGGTGGCGATAACCGAGACCTGACTCAAAAAAGGGCAGGATTGGGTGCTAAATATTCCTAAACACAAGGTGTTCAGGAAAGATGGGGAAGGAAAGAAAGGAGGGGGGTGGCAGTATTGATTAAGGAGAATATTGCAGTGCTGGAGAGAGAGGATGTCCTGGAGGGGTCAAGGACAGAATCTATTTGGTTCGAGTTCAGAAACAATAGAGGTGCCATTACACTACTGGGTGTATTCTATAGGCACCAACTAGTGGGAAGGAGATAGAGGAGCAAATTTGCAGAGAAATTACAGAGAGGTGCAAGAAGTATAGAGTAGTGATAATGGGGGGACTTCAACTATCCGAATATAGACTGGGGTAGTAATAGTGTAAAGGGCAAAGAGGGGGAGGAATTCCTGAAATGTGTTCAGGAGAACTTTCTTGATCAGTCCGTTTCCAGCCCAACGAGGAAGGAGGCATTGCTGGATCTTGTTCTGGGGAATGAGGTGGGTCAAGTGGAGCAAGTGTCAGTGGGGGAACATTTAGGGAACAGTGATCATAGTATCATAAGGTTTAGATTAGTCATGGAAAAGGACAAGGAGCAATTGAGAGTAAAAATACTTAATTGGAGAGGGCCAATTTCAGTGGGTTAAGTACGGGTCTGGCCCGGGTAAATTGGAATCAAAGATTGGCAGGCAAAACTGTAATCGGACAATGGGCGGCCTTTAAGGAGGAGATGGTTCGGGTACAGTCGGGGTACATTCCCACGAGGGGGAAAGGTAGGGCAATTAAAGCCAGAGCTCCCTGGATGACGAAAGAGACAGAGAGTAAGAAGAAGCAGAAAAAAGGGGCGTATAACAGATGTCAGGTTGATAATACAAGTGAGAACCAAGCAGAATATAGAAAGTTCAGAGGGGAAGTGAAAAAGGAAATAAGAGGGACAAAGAGAGAGTATGAGAATAGACTGGCAGCAAACATGAAAGGGAATCTTCTTTAGGCAAATAAATAGTAAACGGGTAGTAACAGGAGGGGTGGGACTGATCAGGGACCATAAAGGAGATCTACTCATGGAGGCAGAGGGCATGGCCGAGGTACTAAATGAGCACTTTGCATCTGTCTTTACCAAGGAAGAAGATGCTGCCAAAGTCACAATAGAAGAGGAGGTAGTTGAGATACTGGATGGGCTAAAAATTGATAAAGAGGAGGTACTAGAAAGGCTGGCTGTATTTAAAGTAGATAAGTCACCCGGTCCGGATGGGATGCATCCTAGGTTGCTGAGGGAAGTAAGGGTGGAAATTGCGGAGGTACTGGCCATAATCTTCCAAACATCCGTAGATACGGGAGTGGTGCCAGAGGACTGGAGAATTGCAAATGTTACACCTTTGTTCAAAAAAGGGTGTAAGGATAAACCCAGCAACTACAGGCCAGTCAGTTTAACCTCGCTGGTGAGGAAGCTTTTAGAAACAATAATCCAGGACAGAATTAATCCACACTTCTCCAGTCACTTGGAGAAGTGGGGATTAATTAGGGAAAGCCAGCACGGATTTGTTAAAGGCAAATCGTGTTTAACTAACTTGATTGAGTATTTTGATGAGGTAACAGAGGGTCGATGAGGGCAATGCAGTTGATGTTGTGTATATGGACTTTCAAAAGGCGTTTGATAAAGTGCCACATAATAGGCTTGTCATCAAGATTGAAGCCCATGGAATAAAAGGGGCAGTGGCTGCATGGATATAAAATTTGCTAAGTGACAGGAAACAGAGAGTAGTGGTGAACAGTTGTTTGTCAGACTGGAGGGAGGTGTACAGTGGTGTTCCCCAGGGGTCGGTACTGGGACCACTGCTATTTTTGATATATATTAATGATTTGGACTTGGGTGTACAGGGAACAATTAACGCAGAGAAGTGCGAAGTGATACATTTCGGTAGGAAGAATGAGGAGAGGCAAGATAAACTAAATGGTACAATTCTAAAGCTGGTGCAGGAACAGAGAGATCTGGGGGTATATGTGCACAAATCTTTGAAGGTGGCAGGACAGGTTGAGAAAGCGGTTCAAAAAACATATGGGATCCTGGGCTTTATAAATAGAGGCATAGAGTACAAAAGCAAGGAAGTCATGATGAACCTTTATAAAACACTGGTTCGGCCACAACCGGAGTATTGTGTCCAGTTCTGGGCACCGCACTTTAGGAAAGATGTGAAGGCCTTAGAGAGGGTGCAGAAAAGATTTACTAGAATGGTTCCACGAATGAGGGACTTCAGTTACGTGGATAGACTGGAGAAGCTGGGATTAGAACATAAGAAATTGGAGCAGGAGTAGGCCAATCGGCCCCTCGAGCCTGCTCCGCCATTCAATAAGATCATGGCTGATCTGATCCCAACCACAAATCTAAAGAACACAAGAAGTCGGAGCAGGACCCGGCCACATAGCCCCTGGGCCCTCTCCGCCACCTACAGGGCATTGACCGATCCGAACTCAGCTTCATGTCCAATTTCCTGCCTGCTCCCCATAACCCCTAATTCCCTTTACTTCTAGGAAACTGTCTATTTCTGTTTTAAATTTATCTAATGATGTAGCTTCCACAGCTTCCTGGGGCAGCAAATTCCACAGACCTACCACCCTCTGAGTGAAGAAGTTTCTCCTCATCTCAGTTTTGAAAGAGCAGCCCCTTATTCTAAGATCATGCCCCCTAGTTCTAGTTTCACCCATCTTTGGGAACATCCTTACTGCATCCACCCGATCAAGACCCTTCACAATCTTATATGTTTCAATAAGATCGCCTCTCATTCTTCTGAACTCCAATGAGTAGAGTCCCAATCTACTCAACCTCTCCTCATATGTCCACCCCCTCATCCCCGGGATTAACCGAGTGAACCTTCTTTGTACTGCCTCGAGAGCAAGTATGTCTTTTCTTAAGTATGGAGACCAAAACTGTATGCAGTATTCCAGGTGCGGTCTCACCAATACCTTATATAACTGCAGCAATACCTCCTTGTTTTTATATTCTATCCCCCTAGCAATAAAAGCCAACATTCCGTTGGCTTTCTTGATCACCTGCTGCACCTGCATACCAACTTTTTGATTTTCTTGCACTAGGACCCCCAGATCCCTTTGTACTGCAGTACTTTCCAGTCTCTCGCCATTAAGAAAATAACTTGCTCTCTGATTTTTCCTGCCAAAGTGCATAACCTCACATTTTCCAATATTATATTGCATCTGCCAAATCTCCGCCCACTCACCCAGCCTGTCTATACCCCCTTGCAGGTTTTTTATGTCCTCCTCACTCTCTACTTTCCCTCCCATCTTTGTATCATCTGCAAATTTTGATATGTTGCACTCGGTCCCCTCCTCCAAATCGTTAATATAGATTGTAAAGAGTTGGGGACCCAGCACCGACCCCTGTGGAACACCACTGGTTACTGGTTGCCAGTCCGAAAATGAACCATTTATCCCAACTCTCTGCTTCCTGTTCGATAACCAATCCTCCACCCATGCCAGAATATTACCCCCAATCCCGTGATTTTTTATCTTAAGTAATAATCTTTTATGTGGCACCTTGTCGAATGCCTTCTGGAAGTCTAAATACACTATGTCCACTGGTTCCCCTTTATCCACCCTATACGTTATATCCTCGAAGAACTCAAGCAAATTTGTCAGACATGACTTCCCCTTCATAAAGCCATGCTGACTTTGTCCTATTAAATTATGCTTATCTAAATGTTCCGTTACTGTCTCCTTAATAATAGACTCCAAAATTTTACCCACCACAGATGTTAAGCTAACTGGCCTATAATTTCCAGCCTTCTGCCTACTACCCTTTTTAAATAACGGTGTTACATTAGCAGTTTTCCAATCTGCCGGGACCTCTCCTGAGTCCAGGGAATTTTGGAAAACTGTTCTTAGAGTAGAGAAGATTGAGAGGAGATTTGATAGAAGTGTTCAAAATCATGAAGGGTTTAGATAAAGTAAATAAAGAGAAACTGTTCCCATTGGTGGAAGGGTTGAGAACCAGAGGACATAGATTTAAGGTGATTGGCAAAAGAACCAGAGGCGACATGAGGAGAAACTTTTTTTACGCAGCGAGTGGTTCTAATCTGGAATGCGCTGCCTGAAAGGGCGGTGGAAGCAGATTCAATCGTGGCTTTCAAAAAGGAATTGGATAAATACTTGAAGGGAAAAAATTTGCAGGGCTACAGGGAAAGAGCAGGGGAATGGGACTAACTGGATTGCTCTTACAGAGAGTCAGCATGGGCTCGATGGGCTGAATGGCCTCCTTCTGTGCTGCAACCATTCTATGAAACTAAGGTTTTAAATTTAGGAGGGATGAGACAGTAGACTGGGCAGAAGTATTAATGGATAAAAGTACAGATGAACAGTAGGAGGTTCAAAGAAGTATTTGGTAGAATACACGACCTGTACAGACCCCTAAAGGGCGAGAGCTCTCCTCGTGTAATTAAACAACCTTGGTCAACAAAAGAGGTGAGAGATAGTATAAAACTAAAAGAAAGGGCTTACACAAATCCAATATATTGTGATACAGGTCATTACACCCACCTCTCTCTGCTCACACAAACACTCAACTCTCTGACTGCATTTGACAAAACCTGGAGTGGACTATATTGCAATTAATGGGATAGACGTCACAAAACATGGAGAGGACCATCTCTGATTTATATAAATTCAGTTCAAAGAATTTCGAGGAAATTTTCGGGCTCACCTGGAGTTGAGCGACAGCTACAAGCATCTTATGGCGAGCCTGTAGAACCGATGAACAGGAGGATAAGGAGGGGCTCATACACTGAACCAACCATCGAGTGTCTTCCCACATACAGGATACCTGGGTCAGAAAGGAGATGGAAATCTTCAGTGTGCCACTGGTACCAGCAGACAATGGGAACAGTCAGACATCAGCGAAAACACTTCACTGCTGCTTAATACATCTTTCTGATAATCTGAATTCACTTCCTCAGATTACTCCCACACCCAGTGACAGACCTGAACCCACCAATACTTCACCATGATGTTTCACAGCTGGAAATACTCTCTTCAGACACATTCCAGGTTTGAAAGAACAGAATGTAACATTGTGCTGTTGGGTGTTTCTCATGGCCTCAGTAGCCACAGTATGGTCATTTCACACATCTGCTATTCCAGCACTGAAATCCTGGAGACTGATCTTGAATAATGTTAGTCATGGAACTCATATTCTCCAAATAACACCTCAGCCCCACACCATGAGTGGGAATTGAGGATTTGTAACTTGATTAAGAATTGTTATTAATTAAAATGTATATAATATAAAAATCTTGTGTCTATATGAGCATTTATAATTGAAACAGCCTGGGTAAACTGGTCATACTGCATCACACGCCAGTGGAGGTGCTGCAGTTCTGGGGGTATTCATGATGCTTTGCATCTGAGTAAGAAGGATGGCTCCTCAGGGGAATGGGCTACACGATACAACCATTGATGAGAACGACTCACATTCCTCCACCTACACAAGACAAAGGGAGAAGAGGGTAGAAAACTGAGGGACAGGAGCCCTGACCGATTCACTCCCCTCCTATTCTGAAAGTAAAGGTCAATTGCCTTGACTGAGGTAGAACCGTAGAATTTTAGAGGGAGCTCACTCAGTCCATTGCTTCGATGCTGACTTTGTGAAAGAGCGATCCACTTAGATCCATTGGCCAGTCCTTTCAAATTTTTCTTTTTCAAATATTCAATTTTCCCTTTAAAAGCTGTTATGGATTCCACTCCCCCGCTCTGTCTGATGGGACCTTCCACATCGTAACAACCCTCTGCTTAAAAAAATTCCTCCTGACCTTTCCCTTCATTCTTTAGTGATGATCTAAATTTCGTCTAGGAACATAGGAACATAGGAACAGGAGTAGGCCATTCAGCCCCTCGTGCCTGCTCCGCCATTTGATAAGATCATGGCTGATCTGTGATCTAACTCCATATACCTGCCTTTGGCCCATATCCCTTAATACCTTTGGTTGCCAAAAAGCTATCTATCTCACATTTAAATTTAGCAATTGAACGAGTATCAATTGCCGTTTGTGGAAGAGAGTTCCAAACTTCTACCACCCTTTGTGTGTAGAAATGTTTTCTAATCTCACTCCTGAAAGGTCTGGCTCTAATTTTTAGACTGTGCCCCCTACTCCTAGAATCCCCAACCCTAACCAAGTCCGTACTTTTCCCTCGATTCCATGGGCTTCTATCTTAGCTAACAGTCTCTTATGTGGGACCTTATCAAATGCCTTCTGGAAGTCCATATAAATAACATCCATTGACATTCCCCTGTCCACTACTTTAGTCACCTCTTCAAAAAATTCAATCAGGTTTGTCAGGCACGACCTACCTTTCACAAATCCATGCTGGCTCTCTCTGATTAACTGAAAATTCTCGAGGTGTTCAGTCACCCTATCCTTAATTATAGATTCCAGCATTTTCCCCACAACAGATGTTAGGCTAACTGGTCTATAATTCCCTGGTTTCCCTCTCTCTCCTTTCTTAAAAAGCGGAGTGACATGTGCAATTTTCCAATCTAGAGGGACAGTTCCTGAATCTTCTCTAGTTACCAAGTCACTGACCAAGTAGAAATAGTTTCTCCCCATTTACCTTCACCAAATCTCTCAACTGTAAATATCTTTACCAGATCTCTTCTTAATCTTCTCCTCCAATGAAACCTAGTTTCTTTAGGCTGTCTTCATAAAGAAAGTTTCTCATCTCTTACCATCTTAATAACTTTCTTCTGAACCCTCTCCATGGCCTTGACATCTTTCTAAAAGTAGGGTGTCAAAAATCCTCACAATACTCGAACTACAGCCTAACCAATCATTTGTAAAGGTTTAGCATTACCTCCACTTTTGTAATCCATGTTCCTATTCATAAAATCTAGGAACCATATGTTAAGTCAACACGGAGCAGTGACCAAACCTGGGAGGTTCTTAGTTCACCCGACTCAGTCCATTACACAACATTTACTCACTCACAGGAAGGTCCTTCAAATAGGATCCATTAATAATATGACGGTTCTCTTCATCCCTTTACCTTTGTGAACCAAAGGAAATCTTGCATCAGTGAGCTGGAATATGAATCGTCCATGTCTACCACTGGAATCTGTTCCTCATTTGTCACAATTATGTCATCATCCTTGTAGAATATCGCTGTCAGGTATAATCCTCTGAAAAACAGGTCAACATCAGTTTTTCATGTAACTTCAGACATCGGAACAGGCACAAATCATAGAATCATAGAAAGCTTACAGCACGGAAGGAGGCTATTCAGCCCATCGAGTCTATTCTGGCTCTGTGCAAGAGCAATCCAGCTAGTCCCACTCCCCCACCCTATCCCCGTAGCCCTGCAACTATTTTCCTTTCAAGTACTTATCCAGTTCCCATTTGAAGGCCATGATTGAATCTGCCTCCACCACCCCCTCGGGCAGTGCATTCCAGATCCTAACCACTCGCTGTGTAAAAAAGTTTTTCCTCATGTCATCTTTGGTTCTTTTGCCAATCACCTTAAATCTATGTCCTCTGGTTCTTGACCCTTCCACCAATAGGAACAGTTTCTCTCTATCTACTCTGTCTAGATCCTTCATGATTTTGAACACCTCGATCAAATCTCCTCGCAACCTTCTCTGTTCCAAGGAGAACAACCCCAACTTCTCCAGTCTATCCAGGTAACTAAAGTCCCTCATCCCTGGAACCATTCTAGTAAATCTCTTCTGCACCCTCTCTAAGGCCTTCACATCTTTCCTAAAGTCCGGTGCCCAGAACTGGACACAATACTCCAGTTGTGGCCGAACCAGTGTTTTATAAAGATTCATCATGACTTCCTTACTTTTGTACTCTATGCCTCTATTTATAAAGCCCAGGATCCTGGATGCTTTTTTAACCGCTTTCTCAACCTGCCCTGCCACTTTCAATGATTTGTGCTCATATATCCCCAGATCTCTCTGTTCCTGTATCCCTTTTAGAGTTGTGCCCTTTAGTTTATATTGCCTCTCCTCATTCTTCCTACCGAAATGTATCACTTTGCACTTTTCTGTGTTAAATTTCATCTGCCACGTGTCCGCCCATTCCACCAGCCTGTCTATATCCTCTGGAAGTCTATCACTATCCTCCTCACTGTTCACTACACCTGCAAGTTTTGTGTCATCTGCAAATTTTGAAATTGTGCCCTGTACACCCAAGTCCAAGTCATTAATATATATCAAGAAAAGCAGTGGTCCCAGCACTGACCCCTGGAGAACACCACTGTACACCTCCCTCCAGTCTGAAAAACAACCATTCACCACGACTCTCTGTTTCCTGTTACTGAGCCAATTTTATATCCATGTTGTTACTGCCCTTTTATTCCATGGGCTCCAACTTTGATGACAAGCCTATTATGTGGCACTTTATCAAACACTTTTTAAAAGTCCATAAACACTACATCAACTGCATTGCCCTCAACGACCCCCTCTGTGACCTCAACAAAAAACTCTATCAATTTAGTTAAACACGATTTGCCATGATCATGGCTGATCTTCAACCCCAACTCCACTTTCCCGCCCGATCTCCACATTTCGTGATTCCCTTAGAGTTCAAAAATCTATCGATCTCAGTCTTGAATATATTTTACAACACCAAGTTATAGTCCAGCAATTTTATTTTAAATTCACAAGCTTTCGGAGGCTTCCTCCTTCCTCATCGTTCACCTGAGGAAGGAGGAAGCCTCCGAAAGCTTGTGAATTTAAAATAAAATTGCTGGACTATAACTTAGTGTTGTAAAATTGTTTACAATTGTCAACCCCAGTCCATCACCGGCATCTCCACATCTTGAATATATTCAGTGACTGAGCATCCACAGCCCTCTGGGGTAGAGAATTCCAAAGATTCACAATCATCTGAGCAAAGAAATTCCTCCTCAGCTCAGTCCTATATGGCCGACCCCTTATCCTGAGACTATGACCCCTAGTTCTAGACTCTCCAGCCAGGGGAAACAGCCTCTCAGCATCTACCCTGTCAAGTCCCCTCAGAATCTTATAAGTTTCAATGAGATCACCTCTCATTTTTCTAAACTCCAGAGTTCAGGCCCATTCTACTCAATCTCTCCGCATAGGAACATAGGAACAGGAGTAGGCCATTCAGCCCCTCGTGCCTGCTCCGCCATTTGATAAGATCATGGCTGATCTGTGAACTAAAGCTATCTATCTCAGATTTAAATTTAGCAATTGAGCTAGTATCAATTGCCGTTTGCGGAAGAGAGTTCCAAACTTCTACCACCCTTTGTGTGTAGAAATGTTTTCTAATCTCACTCCTGAAAGGTCTGGCTCTAATTTTTAGACTGTGCCCCCTACTCCTAGAATCCCCAACCAGTGGAAATAGTTTCTCTCTATCCGCCCTATCTGTTCCCCTTAATATCTTATAAACTTCGATCAGATCACCCCTTAACCTTCGAAACTCCAGAGAATACAACCCCAATTTGTGCAATCTGTCCTCGTAACTTAACCCTTGAAGTCCGGATATCATTCTAGTAAACCTACGCTGCACTCTCTCCAAGGCAAATATGTCCTTCCGAAGGTGCGGTGCCCAGAACTGCTCACAGTACTCCAGGTGCGGTCTAACCAGGGTTTTGTATAGCTGCAGCATAACTTCTGCCCCCTTGCACTCTAGTCCTCTAGATATAAAGGCCAGCATTCCATTCGCCTTATTGATTATTTTCTGCACCTGTTCATGGCATAGGACAACCCTCTCATCCCAGGAATCAATCATAGAATCATAGAATCATAGAAGTTTACAACATGGAAACAGGCCCTTCGGCCCAACATGTCCATGTCGCCCAGTTTATACCACTAAGCTGGTCCCAATTGCCTGCACTTGGCTCATATCCATCTATACCCATCTTACCCATGTAACTGTCCAAATGCTTTTTAAAAGACAAAATTGTACCCGCCTCTACTACTACCTCTGGCAGCTCGTTCCAGACACTCACCACCCTTTGAGTGAAAAAATTGCCCCTCTGGACCCTTTTGTATCTCTCCCCTCTCACCTTAAATCTATGCCCCCTCGTTATAGACTCCCCTACCTTTGGGAAAAGATTTTGACTATCGACCTTATCTATGCCCCTCATTATTTTAGAGAGAGAGAGAGAGAGAGAGAGAGTTATACAGCACGGATAGAGGCCCTTCGGCCCATCGTGTCCGCGCCGGCCATCAGCCCTGTCTACTCTAATCCCATATTCCAGCATTTGGTCCGTAGCCTTGTATGCTATGGCATTTCAAGTGCTCATCCAAATGCTTCTTGAATGTTGTGAGGGTTCCTGCCTCCACAACCCTTTCAGGCAGTGAGTTCCAGACTCCAACCACCCTCTGGGTGAAAAAGTTCTTTCTCAAATCCCCTCTAAACCTCCCGCCTTTTACCTTGAATCTATGCCCCCTTGTTATAGAACCCTCAACGAAGGGAAAAAGCTCCTTAGTATCCATCCTATCTGTGCCCCTCATAATTTTGTACATCTCAATCATGTCCCCCCTCAGCCTCCTCTGCTCCAAGGAAAACAAACCCAATCTTCCCAGTCTCTCTTCATAGCTGAAGCGCTCCAGCCCTGGTAACATCCTGGTGAATCTCCTCTGCACCCTCTCCAAAGTGATCACATCCTTCCTGTAGTGTGGCGACCAGAACTGCACACAGTACTCCAGCTGTGGCCTAACCAGTGTTTTATACAGCTCCATCATAACCTCCTTGCTCTTATATTCTATGCCTCGGCTAATAAAGGCAAGTATCCCATATGCCTTCTTTACCACCTTATCTACCTGTTCCGCCGCCTTCAGGGATCTGTGAACTTGCACACCAAGATCCCTCTGACCCTCTGTCTTGCCTAGGGTCCTCCCATTCATTGTGTATTCCCTTGCCTTGTTAGTCCCTCCAAAGTGCATCACCTCGCACTTTTCCGGGTTAAATTCCATTTGCCACTGTTCCGCCCATCTGACCAACCCATCTATATCGTCCTGCAGACTGAGGCTATCCTCCTCGCTATTTACCACCCTACCAATTTTTGTATCATCAGCGAATTTACTGATCATACATTTTACATTCATATCCAAGTCATTAATGTAGACCACAAACAGCAAGGGACCCAGCACCGATCCCTGTGGTACCCCACTGGCCACAGGCTTCCAGTCACAAAAACAACCTTCGACCATCACCCTCTGCCTTCTGCCACTAAGCCAGTTTTGTATCCAAAGTGCCAAGGCACCCTGGATTCCATGGGCTCGTACCTTCTTGACCAGTCTCCTGTGCGGGACTTTATCGAAGGCCTTACTGAAATCCATGTATACCACATCCACTGCGTTACCCTCATCCACACGCCTAGTCACCCCCTCAAAAAATTCAATCAAATTAGTCAGACATGATCTTCCCTTGACAAAGCCATGTTGACTATCCCTGATTAATCCTTGCTTCTCCAAGTGGAGACTAATTTTGTCCTTCAGAATTTTTTCCAATAATTTTCCTACCACTGATGTTAGGCTCACTGGCCTGTAGTTCCCCGGTTTTTCCCTACTCCCCTTCTTGAATAATGGTACTACATTAGCGGTTCTCCAGTCCTCTGGCACATCCCCTGTGGCCAGAGAGGTTCTGAATATATGTGTCAGAGCCCCCGCAATCTCCTCCTTTGCCTCACACAGTAGCCTGGGATACATTTCGTCCGGGCCTGGGGATTTATCCATTTTTAGGCCTGCTAAAACCGCCAATACCTCCTCCCGCTCGATGTTAATATGTTCGAGTATATCACAGTCCCCCTGCCGTATTTCTATGTCTACATCATCCTTCTCCATAGTGAAAACAGATGCAAAAAATTCATTTAGAACCCCTCCTACATCTGCCGGCTCCACACACAGATTGCCATTTTTGTCCCTAATGGGCCCTATTTTTTCCCTAGTCATCCTCTTACCCTTAATATACTTATAAAACATCTTAGGATTTTCCTTTATTTTGCTCGCCAGTGTTATTTCATGGCCCCTCCTTGATCTCCTAATTTCTTTTTTAAGTATCCCCCTGCACTTTTTGTACTCCTCTCGGGCTTCCTCCGTCTTTAGCCTTTTGTATCTGCCAAAAGCCCTCCTTTTTTTCCTAATCCATTCTCGTATATCCCCTGACATCCAAGGTTCCCTGGAGTTCTTGGAACCACCCTTGACCTTTACGGGAACATGTTGCCATTGTATGGTCTCAATCTCCCTTCTGAAAGACTCCCATTGCTCCGATGCGGATTTTCCTACAAGCAGCTGATCCCAGTCCATTTTGGCCAGATCCTGCCGTATCCTATTAAAATCGGCCTTCCCCCAATTTAGAACCTTTATTTCCGGCCCCTCCCTGTCCTTTTCCATGACCACCTTAAATCTCACCGAATTATGGTCACTGTCACCAAAGTGCTCACCTACTAGCACTTCTTCCACTTGGCCGGCCACATTCCCTAGAATTAGGTCCAGTACCGCCCCCTCTCTTGTAGGACTTTCTACATGCTGGCTCAAAAAGCTCTCCTGGATGCACGTTAAGAATTTTGTACCCTCTAAGCCTTTTACACTCTGAGTATCCCAGTTAATATTGGGGAAGTTGAAATCCCCCACGATTATTACCCTATTATTTGCACAATTTTCTGAGATTTGCCTACATATCTGTTCCTCTATCTCCCCCTGACTGTTTGGGGGCCTATAGTACACTCCCATCAAAGTGCTTGCCCCCTTTTTGTTTTTAAGCTCCACCCATATGGCCTCATTAGAGGAACCTGCTAATATATCATCCCTCCTTATGGCAGTAATTGATTCTTTAATTAATATTGCGACCCCCCCTTTCTGCGGACGCAACCGAGACTCCAGGATGGTATGTTGCCTCCCTGGTGCAAGGGTCAAGGATGTCTCGGAGCGGCTGCAGGACATTCTGGAGGGGGAGGGTGAACAGCCAGTTGTCGTGGTGCATATAGGCACCAACGATATAGGTAAAAAACAGGATGAGGTCCTACAAGCTGAATTTAGGGAGTTAGGAGTTAAACTAAAGAGTAGGACCTCAAAGGTAGTAATCTCAGGATTGCTACCAGTGCCACGGGCAAGTCAGAGTAGGAATGACAGGATAGCTAAAATGAATACGTGGCTTGAGAGATGGTGCAAGAGGGAGGGATTCAAATTCCTGGGCCATTGGAACCGGTTCTGGGGGAGGTGGGACCAGTACAAATTGGACGGTCTGCATCTGGGCAGGACTGGAACCAATGTCCTAGGGGGAGTGTTTGCCAGTGCTGTTGGGGAGGGTTTAAACGAATGTGGCAGGGGGATGGGAACCGATGCAGGAAGTCAGTGGGAAATAAAATGGTGACAGAAACAAAAGGCAGTAAGGGAGAGTGTACAGAACATGACCGGACAGATGGGCTGAGAAAGCAGGGCAAAGACCAAGGGAAGTCTAGATTAAACTGCATTTATTTCAATGCAAGAAGTCTGATGGGCAAGGCAGATTAACTCAGGGCATGGATGGGTACATGGGACTGGGATGTTATAGCTATTACTGAAACATGGATAAGGGAGGGGCAGGACTGGCAGCTCAATGTTCCAGGGTACAGATGCTATAGGAAAGATAGAGCAGGAGGTAAGAGAGGAGGGGGAGTTGCGTTCTTGATTAGGGAGAACATCACGGCAGTAGTGAGAGGGGATATATCCGAGGGTTCGCCCACTGAGTCTGTATGGGTAGAACTGAAAAATAAGAAGGGAGAGATCACTTTGATAGGATTGTACGACAGACCCCCAAATAGTCAACGGGAAATTGAGGAGCAAATATGTAAGGAGATTGCAGACTGCTGCAAGAAAAATAGGGTGGTAATAGTAGGGGACTTTAACTTTCCCAACATTGACTGGGACAGCCATAGCATTAGGGGCTTGGATGGAGAGAAATTTGTTGAGTGTATTCAGGAGGAATTTCTCATTCAGTATGTGGATGGCCCGACTAGAGAGGGGGCAAAACTTGACCTCCTCTTGGGAAATAAGGAAGGGCAGGTGACAGAAGTGTTGGTGAGGGATCACTTTGGGACAAGTGATCATAATTCCATTAGTTTTAAGATAGCTATGGAGAAGGATAGGTCTGGCCCAAAAGTTAAAATTCTAAATTGGGGAAAGGCCAATTTTGATGGTATTAGACAGGAACTTTCAGAAGTTGATTGGGAGAGTCTGTTGGCAGGCAAAGGGAAGTCTGGTAAGTGGGAGGCTTTCAAAAGTGTGTTAACCAGGGTTCAGGGTAAGCACATTCCTTATAAAGTGAAGGGCAAGGCTGGTAGAAGTAGGGAACCTTGGATGACTCGAGAGATTGAGCAACTAGTCAAAAAGAAGAAGGAGGCATATGACATGCATAGGCAGCTGGGATCAAGTGGATCCCTTGAAGAGTACAGAGATTGCCGGAGTAGAGTTAAGAGAGAAATCAGGAGGGCAAAAAGGGGATATGAGATTGCTTTGGCAGATCAGGCAAAGGTGAATCCAAAGAGCTTCTACAAATACATAAAGGGCAAAAGGGTAACTAGGGAGAGAGTAGGGCCTCTTAAGGATCAACAAGGTCATCTATGTGCGGAACCACAAGAAATGGGTGAGATCCTGAATGAATATTTCACATCGGTATTTACGGTTGAGAAAGGCATGGATGTTAGGGAACTTGGGGAAATAAATAGTGATGTCTTGAGGAGTGTACATATTACAGAGAGGGAGGTGCTGGAAGTCTTAACGCGCATCAAGGTAGATAAATCTCCGGGACCTGATGAAATGTATCCCAGGACGTTATGGGAGGTTAGGGAGGAAATTGCGGGTCCCCTAGCAGAGATATTTGAATCATCCACCGCTACAGGTGAGGTGCCTGAAGATTGGAGGGTAGCAAATGTTGTGCCTTTGTTTAAGAAGGGCGGCAGGGAAAAGCCTGGGAACTACAGACCGGTGAGCCTGACATCTGTAGTGGGTAAGTTGTTAGAGGGTATTCTGAGGGACAGGATCTACAGGCATTTGGAGAGGCAGGAACTAATTAGGAACAGTCAGCATGGTTTTGTGAGAGGAAAATCATGTCTCACGAATTTGATTGAGTTTTTTGAAGGGGTAACCAAGAAGATAGATGAGGGCTGTGCAGTAGACGTGGTCTACATGGACTTCAGCAAAGCATTTGACAAGGTACCGCATGGTAGGTTGTTACATAAGGTTAAATCTCATGGGATCCAAGGTGAGGTAGCCAATTGGATACAAAATTGGCTTGACGACAGAAGACAGAGGGTGGTTGTAGAGGGTTGTTTTTCAAACTGGAGGCCTGTAACCAGCGGTGTGCCTCAGGGATCGGTGCTGGGTCCGCTGTTATTTGTTATTTATATTAATGATTTGGATGAGAATTTAGGAGGCATGGTTAGTAAGTTTGCAGATGACACCAAGATTGGTGGCATTGTGGACAGTGAAGAAGGTTATCTGGGATTGCAACGGGATCTTGATCAATTGGGCCAGTGGGCCGATGAATGGCAGATGGAGTTTAATTTAGATAAATGTGAGGTGATGCATTTTGGTAGATCGAATCGGGCCAGGACCTACTCCGTTAATGGTAGGGCGTTGGGGAGAGTTATAGAACAAAGAGATCTAGGAGTACAGATTCATAGCTCCTTGAAAGTGGAGTCACAGGCGGATAGGGTGGTGAAGAAGGCATTCGGCATGCTTGGTTTCATTGGTCAGAACATTGAATACAGGAGTTGGGATGTCTTGTTGAAGTTGTACAGGGCATTGGTGAGGCCACACTTGGAGTACTGTGTACAGTTCTGGTCACCCTATTATAGAAAGGATATTATTAAACTAGAAAGAGTGCAGAAAAGATTTACTAGGATGCTACCGGGACTTGATGGTTTGACTTACAGGGAGAGGTTAGACAGACTGGGACTTTTTTCCCTGGAGAGTAGGAGGTTAAGGGGTGATCTTATAGAAGTCTATAAAATAATGAGGGGCATAGATAAGGTCGATAGTCAAAATCTTTTCCCAAAGGTAGGGGAGTCTATAACGAGGGGGCATAGATTTAAGGTGAGAGGGGAGAGATACAAAAGGGTCCAGAGGGGCAATTTTTTCACTCAAAGGGTGGTGAGTGTCTGGAACGAGCTGCCAGAGGCAGTAGTAGAGGCGGGTACAATTTTGTCTTTAAAAAGCATTTGGACAGTTACACGGGTAAGATGGGTATAGAGGGATATGGGCCAAGTGCAGGCAATTGGGACTAGCTTAGTGGTATAAACTGGGCGACATGGACATGTTGGGCCGAAGGGCCTGTTTCCATGTTGTAACTTCTATGATTCTATGATTCTATGATTCTTATACCTCCCCCTCTGTCTCGCCTGAAGATTCTGTACCCCGGAATATTGAGCTGCCAGTCTTGCCCCTCCCTCAACCATGTCTCTGTGACAGCAACAATATCATGCTCCCATGTGTTTATCAACACCTTCAGTTCATCCACCTTATTCGCAAGACTCCTTGCATTAAAATAGATGCCATCCAGCCTTGCCCTCACATATTTGCCCTGTCTTCCAAGCTGACTTGTTTTTTTCTCTATATTTGGCTGCACATCACCCCCTATTGTAGCTCCACTCTGTATCCCATCCCCCTGCCAAGTTAGTTTAAACCCCCCCCAACAGTGCTAGCAAACCTCCCCGCAAGGATATTTGTCCCGCTCTGGTTCAGATGCAACCCGTCCGACTTGTACAAGTCCCACCTTCCCCAGAAGCAGGCCCAGTGATCCAGGAAACTGAAACCCTCCCTCCTGCACCAACTCTTTAGCCACGCATTCATCTGTTCTATCCTCCTATTTCTATACTCACTAGCCCGTGGCACTGGGAGTAATCCAGAGATTACAACCTTTGAGGTCCTGCTCTTTAATCTGCTACCTAGCTCCCTAAATTCTTGATGCAGGACCTCATCTCCCTTCCTACCTATGTCGTTGGTCCCAATGTGGACCACGACCTCTGCCTGCTCACCCTCCCCCTTGAGAATGCCCTGAAGCCGCTCAGTGACATTTTATAGACTTCTATAAGATCACCCCTTAACCTCCTACTCTCCAGGGAAAAAAGTCCCAGTCTATTTAACCTCTCCCTATAAGTCAAACCATCAAGTCCCGGTAGCATCCTAGTAAATCTTTTTTGCACTCTTTCTAGTTTAATAATATCCTTTCTATAATAGGGTGACCAGAACTGTACACAGTATTCCAAGTGTGGCCTCACCAATGCCCTGTACAACTTCAACAAGACATCCCAACTCCTGCATTCAATGTTCTGACCAATGAAACCAAGCATGCCGAATGCCTTCTTCACCACCCTATCCACCTGTGACTCCACTTTCAAGGAGCTATGAACCTGTACTCCTAGATCTCTTTGTTCTATAACTCTCCCCAACGCCCTACCATTAACGGAGTAGGTCCTGGCCCGATTCGATCTACCAAAATGCATCACCTCACATTTATCTAAATTAAACTCCATTTGCCATTCATCAGCCCACTGGCCCAATTTATCAAGATCCCGTTGCAATCCTAGATAACCTTCTTCACTGTCCACAATGCCACCAATCTTGGTGTCATCTGCAAACTTACTAACCATGCCTCCTAAATTCTCATCCAAATCATTAATATAAATAACAAATAACAGCGGACCCAGCACCGATCCCTGAGGCACACCGCTGGACACAGGCATCCAGTTTGAAAAACAACCCTCTACAACCACCCTCTGTCTTCTGTCGTCAAGCCAATTTTGTATCCAATTGGCTACCTCACCTTGGATCCCATGAGATTTAACCTTATGTAACAACCTACCATGCGGTACCTTGTCAAAGGCTTTGCTGAAGTCCATGTAGACCACGTCTACTGCACAGCCCTCATCTATCTTCTTGGTTACCCCTTCAAAAAACTCAATCAAATTCGTGAGACATGATTTTCCTCTCACAAAACCATGCTGACTGTTCCTAATTAGTCCCTGCCTCTCCAAATGCCTGTAGATCCTGTCCCTCAGAATACCCTCTAACAACTTACCCACTACAGATGTCAGGCTCACTGGTCTGTAGTTCCCAGGCTTTTCCCTGCCGCCCTTCTTAAACAAAGGCACAACATTTGCTACCCTCCAATCTTCAGGCACCTCACCTGTAGCTGTCGATGATTCAAATATCTCTGCTAGGGGACCCGCAATTTCCTCCCTAACCTCCCATAACGTCCTGGGATACATTTCATCAGGTCCCGGAGATTTATCTACCTTGATGCGTGTTAAGACTTCCAGCACCTGCCTCTCTGTAATATGTACACTCCTCAAGACATCACTATTTATTTCCCCAAGTTCCCTAACATCCATGCCTTTCTCAACCGTAAATACCGATGTGAAATATTCATTCAGGATCTCACCCATCTCTTGTGGTTCCGCACATAGATGACCTTGTTGATCCTTAAGAGGCCCTACTCTCTCCCTAGTTACTCTTTTACCCTTTATGTATTTGTCGAAGCTCTTTGGATTCTCCTTTGCCTTATCTGCCAAAGCAATCTCATGTCCCCTTTTTGCCCTCATGATTTCTCTCTTAACTCTACTCTGGCAATCTCTATACTCTTCAAGGGAACAATCTAGAGAACCTTCGTTGCACCGCCTCTAAGGCAAGTATATCCTTCCTTAGATAAGGAGACCAAAACTGTACACAGTACTCCGGGTGTGGTCTCACCAGAGCCCTACATAATTGCAGTAAGACCTCCTTACTCTTATGCTCGAACCCCCTTATAATAAAGGCTGACTTACCATTTACCTTCCTAATTGTTTGCTGTACCTGCTGTGTTTCGTGTGTTGTGTGTGATTGTCTGTTTGTGTTTGTTTGTTTGTGTGTGTGTGTTTGTCTGAGTTTGTGTGTGCATTTGTCTGTTCGTGTATGTGTCTGTGTGTGTTTACGTATGTACTCATGCGTGTCTGTGTGTTTGTGTGTGCGTTTGTGTCTGTGTGTGTGTTTATGTGTGTGCTTGTGTGTGTGTTTATGCGTGTTTGTCTGTTCGTGTGTGTCTGTGTGTGTTTGTGTGTGTGTGTCTGTCTGTGTTTGTTTGTATCTGTGTTTGTCTGTGTGTGTGTTTGTCTGTGTATATGTTTGTCTGTGTGTGTGTTTGTCTGTGTATATGTTTGTCTGTGTGTGTGTTTGTCTGTGTATGTGTTTGTCTGTGTGTGTGTTAGTCTGTCTGTGTGTGTTTGTGTTTATGTTTGTGTGTGTGTGAGTCTGTTTGTGTGTGTGTGTGTGTGTGTTTGTGTGTGAATGTGTATTTTTGTGTGTTTGTGGGGACATCAGGCAGGGAGAGACTCAGGGTGGGCTGTGATGCCACAACAATCAAATAATGAAGCAGTCCGAGCCCGCATGCAGCAAGACCTGGACAACATCCAGGCTTGGGCTGATAAGTGGCAATTAACATTCGCGCCAGACAAGTGCCAGGCAATGACCATCTCCAACAAGAGAGAGTCTAACCACCTCCCCTTGACATTCAACGGCATTACCATCGCCGAATCCCCCACCATCAACATCCTGGGGGTCACCATTGACCAGAAACTGAACTGGACCAGCCACATAAATAGTGTGGCTCCAAGAGCAGGTCAGAGGCTGGGTATTCTGCGGCGAGTGACTCACCTCCTGACTCCCCAAAGCCTTTCCACCATCTACAAGGCACAAGTCAGGAGTGTGATGGAATACTCTCCACTTGCCTGGATGAGTGCAGCTCCAACAACACTCAAGAAGCTCAACACCATCCAAGATAAAGCAGCCCGCTTGATTGGCACCCCATCCACCACCCTAAACATTCACTCCCTTCACCACCGGCGCACAGTGGCTGCAGTGTGTACCATCCACAGGATGCACTGCAGCAACTCGCCAAGGCTTCTTCGACAGCACCTCCCAAACCCGCGACCTCTACCACCTAGAAGTACAAGAGCAGCAGGCACATGGGAACAACACCACCTGCACGTTCCCCTCCAAGTCACACACCATCCCGACTTGGAAATATATCGCCGTTCCTTCATTGTCGCTGGGTCAAAATCCTGGAACTCCCTTCCTAACAGCACTGTGGGAGAACCTTCACCACACGGACTGCAGTGGTTCAAGAAGGCGGCTCACCACCACCTTCTCAAGGGCAATTAGGGATGGGCAATAAATGCCGGCCTCGCCAGCGACGCCCACATCCCATGAACGAAAAAAAGTGTGTTTGTGTGTGTTTGTCTGCGTGTGTTTGTCTGTTTGTGTGTTCGTATGTGTGTATGTTTGTCTGTGTGTGTTTTGTGTTTGTGTGTTTTTTTGTGTGTATGTGTGTGTGTTTGTCTGTGCGTGTTTGTTTGTCTGTGTGCGTGTTTGTCTATTTGTGTGTGTCTGTGTGTGTTTGTGTGTGTGTTTGTTTGTCTGTATGTATGTGCATTTGTCTGTGGTGTCTGTGTCTGTGTTTTTGTCTGTTTGTGATTGTTTGTCTGTGTGTGTGTGTTTCTGTGTTTGTCTCTGTTTGGCTGAGTGTGTCTGTTTATGTGTGTTTGTGTGTGTGTTTATGTGTGTGTTTGTCTGTTCGTGTGTGTCTGTGTGTGTTTGTGTGTGTGTGTGTCTGTCTGTGTGTGTTTGTGTCTGTGTTTGTCTGTGTGTGTTTGTCTGTGTGTGTGTCCGTTTGTGTGTGTGTCTGTCTGTGTGTGTTTGTGTGTATGTCTGTGTGTGTGTTTGTGTGTGTGTTAGTCTGTCTGTGTGTGTTTGTTGGTTTGTGTGTGTCTGTGTATGTTTGTTTGTCTGTTTGTGTTTGTCTGTGTGTTTGTTTGTCTGTATATGTGTGTGTTTGTTTGTGTGTGTGTTTGTCTATTTGTGTGTGTGTTTGTGTTTGTTTGTGTGTGTCTGTGTGTGTTTGTTTGTTTGTCTGTATGTATGTGCGGTTGTCTGTGTGCCTGTGTGTTTTTGTCTGTTTGTGTGTGTTTGTCTGTGTGTGTTTGTGTTTGTGTGTTTCTGTGTGTATCTCTGTTTGTCTGAGTGTGTCTGTGTGTTTATGTGTGTCTTTGTGTGTGCGTTTATGTGTGTTTGTCTGTTTGTGTGTGTCTGTGTGTGTTTGTCTGTCTGTCTGTGTGTGTTTGTGTCTGTGTTTGTGTGTGAGTGTGTCTGTGTGTGTTTGTCTGTGTGTGGTAGTCTGTGTTTGTGTCTGTATGTGTGTTTGTCTGTGTGTTTGCGTGTGTCTGAGTGTGTGTTTGTCTGTGTGTGTGTCTGTATGTGTGTGTGTGAGATTGTTTGTGTGTGTTTGTCTGTGGTGTGTGTGTGTTTGTCTGTGTGTGTTTGTCTGTGTGTGTTTGTCTGTATGTGTGTGTGTCTGTGTGTGTGTGCATGTGTGTGTGCATTTGTCTGTGTGTGTTTGTCTGTGTTTGTGTCTGTATGTGTGTTTGTCTGTGTGTTTGTGTGTGTCTGAGTGTGTGTTTGTCTGTGTGTGTATGTTTGTCTGTGTGTGTGTCTGTATGTGTGTGTGTGAGATTGTCTGTGTGTGTGTTTGTCTGTGGTGTGTGTGTGTTTGTCTGTGTGTGTTTGTGTGTGTGTGTGTCTGTGTGTGTGTTTGTCTGTGTTTGTCTGTTTGTGTGTTTTTCTGTGTGTGTGTTTTTCTATGTGTGTGTCTGTGTGAGTGTGTCTGTGTGTGTATCTGTTTGTGTGTGTGTTTGTATGTTTGTGTGTGTGTCTGTGTTTGTCTGTGTGTTTGTGTCTGTGCTTGTCTGTTTGTGTGTGTGTCTGTTTGTGTGTTTGTCTGTGTGTGTGTCTGTGTGCGTCTGTGTGTGTATGTCTGTGGTTGTCTGTGTGTGTCTGTGTGTTTGTATCTGTGTTTGTCTGTGTGTGTGTTTGTCTGTGTGTGTCTGTGTGTAAGTGTGTCTATGTGTGTGTGTGTGTGTGAATGTGCATTTTTGCGTGTTTGTGGGGACATCAGTCAGGGAGAGATTCAGGGTGGGCTGTGATGCCACAACACTCATTGTGTGTGTGTTTGTCTGTTCATGTGTGTCTGTGTGTGAAGGAACAGCAATATATTTGCAAGTGTGTGAGTGTTTGCGTGTGTGTTTGTGTTTGTCTTATTTTTTATTCGTTTATGGGATGTGGGCATCGCTGGCGAGGCCGGCATTTATTGCCCATCCCTAATTGCCCTTGAGAAGGTGGTGGTGAGCCGCCTTCTTGAACCGCTGCAGTCCGTGTGGTGAAGGTTCTCCCACAGTGCTGTTAGGAAGGGAGTTCCAGGATTTTGGCCCAGCGACGATGAAGGAACGGCGATATATTTCCAAGTCGGAATGGTGTGTGACTTGGAGGGGAACGCGCAGGTGGTGTTGTTCCCATGTGCCTGCTGCTCTTGTCCTTCTAGGTGGGAGAGGTCGCGGGTTTGGGAGGTGCTGTCGAAGAAGCCTTGGCGAGTTGCTGCAGTGCATCCTGTGGATGGTACACACTGCAGCCACAGTGCGCCGGTGGTGAAGGGAGTGAATGTTTAGGGTGGTGGATGGGGTGCCAATCAAGCGGGCTGCTTTGTCCTGGATGTTGTTGAGCTTCCTGAGTGTTGTTGGAGCTGCACTCATCCAGGCAAGTGGAGAGTATTCCATAAGGGTACGGTAGCGTAGTGGTTATGTTACTGGGCTAGTAATCCAGAGGCCTGGACTAAAATCCAGAGTCACGAGTTCAAATCCCACCACGGCGGCTGGCGAATTTAAATTCAATTAAATAAAAATCTGGAATTAAAATACCAGTATCAGTAATGATGGCCATGAAACTACCAGATTGTCGTAACAACCCATCTAGTTCACGAATGTCCTTCAGGGAAGGAAACCTGCCGCCCTTACCCGGTCTGGCCTATATGTGACTCCAGACCCACAGCAATGTGGTTGATTCTTAATTGCCCTCTTAGGGATGGGCAATAAATGCTGGCCTTGGGGAGTCAGGAGGTGAGTCACTTGCTGCAGAATACCCAGCCTCTGACCTGCTGGGTGAATGTGTGTGTTTGTGGGGACATCTGGCAGGGAGAGACTCAGGGTGAGCTGTGATGCCACAACACTCATTGTTTAAGCTCACAATAAAATAATGGCAATCTGAGTGAGGTATTGGGGAATTGTATCACAGTAAGAGTTGGGGAAAAACGGGGAACAAAAGGGATGTTTCTGACACACAAGGACATAATTCAGTCGGATTTAATTTATTTAAAAGCAGTGTTAAGAAACTGATTATTCCTTTAAATCAGAGTCCACAAAGCAACTCACCGTTTGAGACTTTTAACAAATTTACTCGTTGGCTGAAAGAGATGCTTGAAGCTCTTGGACATTGAGTGTTTGCGGCCCTGCAGATGGATCTTCGAATTTTCTGGAAAAGCCAAACAAACAAGAATTTTTCATGCAGATAAACATTGAGCTTCCAAAGCTTTACGAACATAGTCTGGGGCTGGCAGCATTTTTGAAATACTTAGCTGCAAACTTGGCTTGTCTCTTAAGGCGACTGCACAGGTACTGCTTGTGGGAAGTGGTCTAAATAGGTCGTGACATCATTAGAAGCGAATTATTGTTTTTTGGAGTTTCTTTAGATGATGTTGCCTGGATCCTAAACCTCAACATCAGAGAGAAACAGCAGATATGAACTGGGTTTCTTTCCCTTTCTATGTACATTTTTAAGATTGTTCAGTTGTGATTTGTTCTTATTTGTAGCAAGTGTGACCTCAGACTTAGGATCAGAGAGAGATTACAGCACAGAAAGAGGCCGTTCGGCCCATCGAGTCGTGCCGGCTCGATGCAAGAGCAATCCAGCTAGTCCCACTTTTTTCATGATTCGTTCATGGGATGTGGGCGTCGCTGGCGAGGCCGGCATTTATTGCCCATCCGTAATTGCCATTGAGAAGGTGATGGTGAGCCGCCTTCTTGAACCGCTGCAGTCCGTGTGGTGAAGGTTCTCCCACAGTGCTGTTAGGAAGGGAGTTCCAGGATTTTGACCCAGCGACGATGAAGGAACGGTGATATATTTCCAAGTCAGGATGGTGTGTGACTTGGAGGGGAACGTGCAGGTGGTGTTGTTCCCATGTACCTGCCTTATCCCCGTAGCCCGGCAATTTTTTTTCTTTGAAGTACTTATCCCGTTCCGTTTTGAAGGCCATGATTGAATCTGCCTCCACCACCCCCTCGGGCAGTGCATTCCAGATCCTAACCACTCGCTGTGTAAAAACGTTTTTCCTCATATCACCTTTCGTTCGTTTGCCAATCGCCTTAAATCGATGTCCTCTGGTTCTTGACCCTTCCGCCAATGAGAACAGTTTCTCTCCATCTACTCTGTCCAGACCCTTCATGATCTTGAATTCATCGATCAAATCTCCACACAACCGTCTCTGTTTCAAGGAGAACAACTTTGTGTCTCCGACAGTAAGGGACACAGTAAGGGACAGAGAATGGGATAGAGTATGGGATAGAATAAGGGAAAGAGTAAGGGAAAGAGTATGGGATAGAGTAAGGGATAGAGTATGGGATAGAGTAAGGGAAAGAGTAAGGGAAAGAGTATGGGATAGAGTAAGGGATAGAGTAAGGGATAGAGTATGGGATAGAGTAAGGGATAGAGTATGGGATAGAGTAAGGGAAAGAGTAAGGGAAAGAGTCAGGGAAAGAGTATGGGATAGAGTAAGGGATAGAGTAAGGGATAGAGTATGGGATAGAGTAAGGGAAAGAGTATGGGATAGAGGAAGGGAAAGAGTAAGGGAAAGAGTATGGGATAGAGTAAGGGATAGAGTAAGGGATAGAGTATGGGATAGAGTAAGGGATAGAGTATGGGATAGAGTAAGGGAAAGAGTAAGGGAAAGAGTCAGGGAAAGAGTATGGGATAGAGTATGGGATAGAGTAAGGGATAGAGTATGGGATAGAGTAAGGGAAAGAGTAAGGGAAAGAGTCAGGGAAAGAGTATGGGATAGAGTAAGGGATAGAGTATGGGATAGAGTAAGGGATAGAGTATGGGATAGAGTAAGGGAAAGAGTCAGGGAAAGAGTATGGGATAGAGTAAGGGATAGAGTATGGGATAGAGTAAGGGAAAGAGTATGGGATAGAGTAAGGGATAGAGTAAGGGATAGAGTATGGGATAGAGTAAGGGAAAGAGTAAGGGAAAGAGTCAGGGAAAGAGTATGGGATAGAGTAAGGGATAGAGTAAGGGATAGAGTATGGGATAGAGTAAGGGATAGAGTATGGGATAGAGTAAGGGATAGAGTAAGGGATAGAGTATGGGATAGAGTAAGGGAAAGAGTAAGGGAAAGAGTCAGGGAAAGAGTATGGGATAGAGTAAGGGATAGAGTATGGGATACAGTAAGGGAAAGAGTGAGGGAAAGAGTAAGGGAAAGAGTATGGGATAGAGTAAGGGATAGAGTATGGGATAGAGTAAGGGAAAGAGTAAGGGAAAGAGTAAGGGAAAGAGTATGGGATAGAGTAAGGGAAAGAGTAAGGGAAAGAGTCAGGGAAAGAGTATGGGATAGAGTAAGGGATAGAGTATGGGATAGAGTAAGGGATAGAGTATGGGATAGAGTAAGGGAAAGAGTAAGGGAAAGAGTCAGGGAAAGAGTATGGGATAGAGTAAGGGATAGAGTATGGGATAGAGTAAGGGAAAGAGTAAGGGATAGAGTAAGGGATAGAGTATGGGATAGAGTAAGGGAAAGAGTAAGGGAAAGAGTCAGGGAAAGAGTATGGGATAGAGTAAGGGATAGAGTAAGGGATAGAGTAAGGGATAGAGTAAGGGATAGAGTATGGGATAGAGTAAGGGAAAGAGTAAGGGAAAGAGTCAGGGAAAGAGTATGGGATAGAGTAAGGGATAGAGTATGGGATACAGTAAGGGAAAGAGTGAGGGAAAGAGTAAGGGAAAGAGTATGGGATAGAGTAAGGGATAGAGTATGGGATAGAGTAAGGGAAAGAGTGAGGGAAAGAGTAAGGGAAAAAGTATGGGATAGAGTAAGGGATAGAGTATGGGATAGAGTAAGGGATAGAGTAAGGGATAGAGTATGGGATAGAGTAAGGGAAAGAGTAAGGGAAAGAGTCAGGGAAAGAGTATGGGATAGAGTAAGGGATAGAGTATGGGATAGAGTAAGGGAAAGAGTAAGGGAAAGAGTAAGGGAAAGAGTATGGGATAGAGTAAGGGATAGAGTAAGGGATAGAGTATGGGATAGAGTAAGGGAAAGAGTAAGGGAAAGAGTCAGGGAAAGAGTATGGGATAGAGTAAGGAATAGAGTAAGGGATAGAGTATGGGATAGAGTCAGGGAACGAGTATGGGATAGAGTAAGGGATAGAGTATGGGATAGAGTAAGGGAAAGAGTAAGGGAAAGAGTAAGGGAAAGAGTATGGGATAGAGTAAGGGATAGAGTAAGGGATAGAGTATGGGATAGAGTAAGGGATAGAGTATGGGATAGAGTAAGGGAAAGAGTAAGGGAAAGAGTCAGGGAAAGAGTATGGGATAGAGTAAGGGATAGAGTATGGGATAGAGTAAGGGATAGAGTATGGGATAGAGTAAGGGAAAGAGTAAGGGAAAGAGTCAGGGAAAGAGTATGGGATAGAGTAAGGGATAGAGTATGGGATAGAGTAAGGGATAGAGTATGGGATAGAGTAAGGGAAAGAGTATGGGATAGAGTAAGGGATAGAGTATGGGATAGAGTAAGGGAAAGAGTATGGGATAGAGTAAGGGATAGAGTAAGGGATAGAGTATGGGATAGAGTAAGGGAAAGAGTAAGGGAAAGAGTCAGGGAAAGAGTATGGGATAGAGTAAGGGATAGAGTAAGTGATAGAGTATGGGATAGAGTAAGGGATAGAGTATGGGATAGAGTAAGGGATAGAGTAAGGGATAGAGTATGGGATAGAGTAAGGGAAAGAGTAAGGGAAAGAGTCAGGGAAAGAGTATGGGATAGAGTAAGGGATAGAGTATGGGATAGAGTAAGGGAAAGAGTGAGGGAAAGAGTAAGGGAAAGAGTATGGGATAGAGTAAGGGATAGAGTATGGGATAGAGTAAGGGAAAGAGTGAGGGAAAGAGTAAGGGAAAGAGTATGGGATAGAGTAAGGGATAGAGTATGGGATAGAGTATGGGATAGAGTATGGGATAGAGTAAGGGATAGAGTATGGGATAGAGTATGGGATAGAGTAAGGGATAGAGTAAGGGAAAGAGTAAGGGAAAGAGTCAGGGAAAGAGTATGGGATAGAGTAAGGGATAGAGTATGGGATAGAGTAAGGGAAAGAGTAAGGGAAAGAGTCAGGGAAAGAGTATGGGATAGAGTAAGGGATAGAGTAAGGGATAGAGTATGGGATAGAGTCAGGGAAAGAGTATGGGATAGAGTAAGGGATAGAGTATGGGATAGAGTAAGGGATAGAGTATGGGATAGAGTAAGGGAAAGAGTAAGGGAAAGAGTAAGGGAAAGAGTATGGGAAAGAGTAAGGGATAGAGTAAGGGATAGAGTATGGGATAGAGTAAGGGATAGAGTATGGGATAGAGTAAGGGATAGAGTATGGGATAGAGTAAGGGAAAGAGTAAGGGAAAGAGTATGGGATAGAGTAAGGGATAGAGTAAGGGATAGAGTAAGGGAAAGAGTAGGGGAAAGAGTATGGGATAGAGTAAGGGATAGAGTAAGGGATAGAGTATGGGATAGAGTAAGGGAAAGAGTATGGGATAGAGTAAGGGATAGACTATGGGATAGAGTAAGGGATAGAGTATGGGATAGAGTATGGGATAGAGTAAGGGAAAGAGTCAGGGAAAGAGTATGGGATAGAGTAAGGGATAGAGTAAGGGATAGAGTAAGGGAAAGAGTAGGGGAAAGAGTATGGGATAGAGTAAGGGATAGAGTAAGGGATAGAGTATGGGATAGAGAAAGGGATAGAGTAAGGGATAGAGTAAGGGAAAGAGTAAGGGAAAGAGTATGGGATAGAGTAAGGGATAGAGTAAGGGAAAGAGTAAGGGATAGAGTATGGGATAGAGTAAGGGATAGAGTATGGGATAGAGTAAGGGATAGAGTAAGGGATAGAGTAAGGGATAGAGTAAGGGATAGAGTATGGGATAGAGTATGGGATAGAGTAAGGGATAGAGTAAGGGATAGAGTAAGGGATAGAGTATGGGATAGAGTAAGGGATAGAGTATGGGATAGAGTATGGGATAGAGTATGGGATCGAGTAAGGGATAGAGTAAGGGAAAGAGTAAGGGAAAGAGTATGGGATATAGTATGGGATAGAGTATGGGATAGAGTAAGGGATAGAGTAAGGGAAAGAGTATGGGATAGAGTAAGGGATAGAGTATGGGATAGAGTAAGGGATAGAGTAAGGGAAAGAGTATGGGATAGAGTATGGGATAGAGTATGGGATAGAGTAAGGGAAAGAGTAAGGGAAAGAGTATGGGATAGAGTATGGGATAGAGTAAGGGATAGAGTATGGGATAGAGTAAGGGATAGAGTAAGGGATAGAGTAAGGGATAGAGTAAGGGATAGAGTATGGGATAGAGTAAGGGATAGAGTAAGGGATAGAGTAAGGGATAGAGTATGGGATAGAGTATGGGATAGAGTATGGGATAGAGTAAGGGATAGAGTATGGGATAGAGTATGGGATAGAGTAAGGGATAGAGTAAGGGATAGAGTAAGGGATAGAGTATGGGATAGAGTAAGGGACAGAGTAAGGGAAAGAGTATGGGATAGAGTAAGGGAAAGAGTATGGGATAGAGTATGGGATAGAGTATGGGATAGAGTAAGGGAAAGAGTAAGGGAAAGAGTATGGGATAGAGTAAGGGATAGAGAATGGGATAGAGTAAGGGAAAGAGTAAGGGATAGAGTAAGGGAAAGAGTAAGGGATAGAGTATGGGATAGAGTATGGGATAGAGTAAGGGATAGAGTAAGGGAAAGAGTATGGGATAGAGTAAGGGATAGAGAATGGGATAGAGTAAGGGATAGAGTAAGGGATAGAGTAAGGGAAAGAGTATGGGATAGAGTAAGGGAAAGAGTAAGGGAAAGAGTCAGGGAAAGAGTATGGGATAGAGTAAGGGATAGAGTATGGGATAGAGTAAGGGAAAGAGTGAGGGAAAGAGTGAGGGAAAGAGTAAGGGAAAGAGTATGGGATAGAGTAAGGGATAGAGTATGGGATAGAGTAAGGGATAGAGTAAGGGATAGAGTAAGGGAAAGAGTATGGGATAGAGTAAGGGATAGAGTAAGGGATAGAGTATGGGATAGAGTCAGGGAAAGAGTATGGGATAGAGTAAGGGATAGAGTATGGGATAGAGTAAGGGAAAGAGTAAGGGAAAGAGTAAGGGAAAGAGTATGGGATAGAGTAAGGGATAGAGTAAGGGATAGAGTATGGGATAGAGTCAGGGAAAGAGTATGGGATAGAGTAAGGGATAGAGTATGGGATAGAGTAAGGGAAAGAGTAAGGGAAAGAGTAAGGGAAAGAGTATGGGATAGAGTAAGGGATAGAGTAAGGGATAGAGTATGGGATAGAGTATGGGATAGAGTATGGGATAGAGTAAGGGATAGAGTATGGGATAGAGTATGGGATAGAGTAAGGGATAGAGTAAGGGATAGAGTAAGGGATAGAGTAAGGGATAGAGTATGGGATAGAGTAAGGGATAGAGTAAGGGATAGAGTAAGGGATAGAGTATGGGATAGAGTAAGGGATAGAGTAAGGGAAAGAGTATGGGATAGAGTATGGGATAGAGTATGGGATAGAGTAAGGGAAAGAGTAAGGGAAAGAGTATGGGATAGAGTAAGGGATAGAGAATGGGATAGAGTAAGGGAAAGAGTAAGGGAAAGAGTAAGGGATAGAGTAAGGGAAAGAGTAAGGGATAGAGTATGGGATAGAGTATGGGATAGAGTAAGGGATAGAGTAAGGGAAAGAGTATGGGATAGAGTATGGGATAGAGTATGGGATAGAGTAAGGGATAGAGAATGGGATAGAGTAAGGGATAGATTAAGGGAAAGAGTATGGGATAGAGTAAGGGAAAGAGTAAGGGAAAGAGTCAGGGAAAGAGTATGGGATAGAGTAAGGGATAGAGTATGGGAAAGAGTGAGGGAAAGAGTAAGGGAAAGAGTATGGGATAGAGTAAGGGATAGAGTATGGGATAGAGTAAGGGAAAGAGTGAGGGAAAGAGTAAGGGAAAGAGTAAGGGAAAGAGTATGGGATAGAGTAAGGGATAGAGTAAGGGAAAGAGTAAGGGATAGAGTATGGGATAGAGTAAGGGATAGAGTATGGGATAGAGTAAGGGATAGAGTAAGGGATAGAGTAAGGGATAGAGTAAGGGATAGAGTATGGGATAGAGTATGGGATAGAGTAAGGGATAGAGTAAGGGATAGAGTAAGGGATAGAGTATGGGATAGAGTAAGGGATAGAGTATGGGATAGAGTATGGGATAGAGTAAGGGATAGAGTATGGGATAGAGTATGGGATCGAGTAAGGGATAGAGTAAGGGAAAGAGTAAGGGAAAGAGTATGGGATATAGTATGGGATAGAGTATGGGATAGAGTAAGGGATAGAGTAAGGGAAAGAGTATGGGATAGAGTAAGGGATAGAGTATGGGATAGAGTAAGGGATAGAGTAAGGGAAAGAGTATGGGATAGAGTATGGGATAGAGTATGGGATAGAGTAAGGGAAAGAGTAAGGGAAAGAGTATGGGATAGAGTATGGGATAGAGTAAGGGATAGAGTATGGGATAGAGTAAGGGATAGAGTAAGGGATAGAGTATGGGATAGAGTAAGGGATAGAGTAAGGGATAGAGTAAGGGATAGAGTATGGGATAGAGTATGGGATAGAGTATGGGATAGAGTAAGGGATAGAGTATGGGATAGAGTATGGGATAGAGTAAGGGATAGAGTAAGGGATAGAGTAAGGGATAGAGTATGGGATAGAGTAAGGGACAGAGTAAGGGAAAGAGTATGGGATAGAGTAAGGGAAAGAGTATGGGATAGAGTATGGGATAGAGTATGGGATAGAGTAAGGGAAAGAGTAAGGGAAAGAGTATGGGATAGAGTAAGGGATAGAGAATGGGATAGAGTAAGGGAAAGAGTAAGGGATAGAGTAAGGGAAAGAGTAAGGGATAGAGTATGGGATAGAGTATGGGATAGAGTAAGGGATAGAGTAAGGGAAAGAGTATGGGATAGAGTAAGGGATAGAGAATGGGATAGAGTAAGGGATAGAGTAAGGGATAGAGTAAGGGAAAGAGTATGGGATAGAGTAAGGGAAAGAGTAAGGGAAAGAGTCAGGGAAAGAGTATGGGATAGAGTAAGGGATAGAGTATGGGATAGAGTAAGGGAAAGAGTGAGGGAAAGAGTAAGGGAAAGAGTATGGGATAGAGTAAGGGATAGAGTATGGGATAGAGTAAGGGATAGAGTAAGGGATAGAGTATGGGATAGAGTAAGGGAAAGAGTAAGGGAAAGAGTATGGGATAGAGTAAGGGATAGAGTAAGGGATAGAGTATGGGATAGAGTCAGGGAAAGAGTATGGGATAGAGTAAGGGATAGAGTAAGGGATAGAGTATGGGATAGAGTCAGGGAAAGAGTATGGGATAGAGTAAGGGATAGAGTATGGGATAGAGTAAGGGAAAGAGTAAGGGAAAGAGTAAGGGAAAGAGTATGGGATAGAGTAAGGGATAGAGTAAGGGATAGAGTATGGGATAGAGTATGGGATAGAGTATGGGATAGAGTAAGGGATAGAGTATGGGATAGAGTAAGGGATAGAGTAAGGGATAGAGTATGGGATAGAGTAAGGGATAGAGTAAGGGATAGAGTAAGGGATAGAGTATGGGATAGAGTAAGGTATAGAGTAAGGGAAAGAGTATGGGATAGAGTATGGGATAGAGTATGGGATAGAGTAAGGGAAAGAGTAAGGGAAAGAGTATGGGATAGAGTAAGGGATAGAGAATGGGATAGAGTAAGGGAAAGAGTAAGGGAAAGAGTAAGGGATAGAGTATGGGATAGAGTAAGGGATAGAGTAAGGGAAAGAGTATGGGATAGAGTATGGGATAGAGTATGGGATAGAGTAAGGGATAGAGAATGGGATAGAGTAAGGGATAGAGTAAGGGAAAGAGTAAGGGAAAGAGTCAGGGAAAGAGTATGGGATAGAGTAAGGGATAGAGTATGGGAAAGAGTGAGGGAAAGAGTAAGGGAAAGAGTATGGGATAGAGTAAGGGATAGAGTATGGGATAGAGTAAGGGAAAGAGTGAGGGAAAGAGTAAGGGAAAGAGTAAGGGAAAGAGTATGGGATAGAGTAAGGGATAGAGTATGGGATAGAGTAAGGGATAGAGTAAGGGATAGAGTATGGGATAGAGTAAGGGAAAGAGTAAGGGAAAGAGTCAGGGAAAGAGTATGGGATAGAGTAAGGGATAGAGTAAGGGAAAGAGTAAGGGAAAGAGTAAGGGAAAGAGTATGGGATAGAGTAAGGGATAGAGTAAGGGATAGAGTATGGGATAGAGTAAGGGAAAGAGTAAGGGAAAGAGTCAGGGAAAGAGTATGGGATAGAGTAAGGGATAGAGTAAGGGATAGAGTAAGGGAAAGAGTAAGGGAAAGAGTAAGGGAAAGAGTATGGGATAGAGTAAGGGATAGAGTAAGGGATAGAGTATGGGATAGAGTAAGGGATAGAGTATGGGATAGAGTAACGGAAAGAGTAAGGGAAAGAGTAAGGGAAAGAGTATGGGATAGAGTAAGGGATAGAGTAAGGGATAGAGTAAGGGAAAGAGTAAGGGAAAGAGTATGGGATAGAGTGAGGGACAGAGTGAGGGACAGAGTGTGGGATAGAGTGTGGGATAGAGTGAGGGACAGAGTGAGGGATAGAGTGAGGGATAGAGTGAGGGATAGAGTGTGGGATAGAGTGAGGGACAGAGTGAGGGACAGAGTGTGGGACAGAGTGAGGGACAGAGTGAGGGACCGAGTGAGGGACAGAGTGAGGGACAGAGTGAGGGACCGAGTGAGGGACAGAGTGAGGGACAGAGTGAGGGACAGAGTGAGGGACCGAGTGAGGGACAGAGTGAGGGACAGAGTGAGGGACAGAGTGAGGGACCGAGTGAGGGACAGAGTGAGGGACAGAGTGTGACCACACCTTCACTGTTTATTTTATTTTGAGCCGAGCAACCAGCTTTTGAAGATTGCTGTTGAAATGCAATGATGACTGCGAGTAATGCTGAGCATTGATGATTGGTGGGTGAACTGCCTCGGTCTCTGCTCAGACTCACCATGGCACAGACAGTGCTGGTGAATGTTCTTGATTTGATTCAGCAGATGGTCCAGGACCTCGGTCTGCCCACTGCGCTTCAGTTGCTTGCCATCGTACTCTCTCCAGTCTGGGAAAAAGGGAGTAAGAGAGAAAGCATGTTAATGCTGATCGTAATTGATACTAGCTCAATTCCTAAATTTAAACCTGAGATAGATAGCTTTTTGCCAACCAAAGGTATTGGGGGATATGGGCCAAAGGCAGGTATATGGAGTTAGATCACAGATCAGCCATGATCTTATCAAATGGCGGAGCAGGCACGAGGGGCTGAATGGCCGACTCCTGTTCCTATGTTCCGATGTTTGTTAATTTTGGATCCTGGTTCTGAGTTTTGATGGTGTCGGGGACGCCTCGCGGAAACAGCACAGACCCTGTATCCCTGAGCAGCAGGAGGACTCCTCCAGGGCCCACAAAATAACCCGGGCCACGGCCACCCCAGGAACTCCCCCCTCCCCTCCCCCTCCCCTCCCCCTCCCCCACCGTGTGATCACCCCTCCCCCTCCCCCACGTGTGATCACCCCTCCCCCACCGTGTGATCACCCCTCCCCCTCCCCTCCCCGTGATCACCCCTCCCCCACCTGTGATGACCCCTCCCCCACCGTGTGATGACCCCTCCCCCACCGTGTGATGACCCCTCCCCCACCGTGTGATCACCCCTCCCCCACCGTGTGATGACCCCTCCCCCACCGTGTGATGACCCCTCCCCCACCATGTGATGATCCCTCCCCCACCGTGTGATGACCCCTCCCCCACCGTGTGATGACCCCTCCCCCACCGTGTGATGATCCCTCCAATAAACCATCAACACACTGACCATCATCCAGGACAACAAACCATCAACACACCGACCATCATCTGGGACAACAAACCATCAACACACTGACCATCATCCAGGACAACAAACCATCAACACACTGACCATCATCTGGGACAACAAACCATCAACACACTGACCATCATCCGGGACAACAAACCATCAACACACTGACCATCATCTGGGACAACAAACCATCAACACACTGACCATCATCCGGGACAACAAACCATCAACACACCGACCATCATTCAGGACAACAAACCATCAACACACTGACCATCATCCGGGACAACAAACCATCAACACACTGACCATCATCCAGGACAACAAACCATCAACACACTGACCATCATCCGGGACAACAAACCATCAACACACTGACCATCATCTGGGACAACAAACCATCAACACACTGACCATCATCCGGGACAACAAACCATCAACACACCGACCATCATTCAGGACAACAAACCATCAACACACTGACCATCATCCGGGACAACAAACCATCAACACACTGACCATCATCCAGGACAACAAACCATCAACACACTGACCATCATCCGGGACAACAAACCATCAACACACTGACCATCATCCAGGACAACAAACCATCAACACACCGACCATCATCTGGGACAACAAACCATCAACACACTGACCATCATCCGGGACAACAAACCATCAACACACTGACCATCATCCGGGACAACAAACCATCAACACACCGACCATCATCCAGGACAACAAACCATCAACACACTGACCATCATCCGGGACAACAAACCATCAACACACTGACCATCATCCAGGACAACAAACCATCAACACACTGACCATCATCCAGGACAACAAACCATCAACACACTGACCATCATCCGGGACAACAAACCATCAACACACTGACCATCATCTGGGACAACAAACCATCAACACACCGACCATCATCTGGGACAACAAACCATCAACACACTGACCATCATCCGGGACAACAAACCATCAACACACTGACCATCATCCGGGACAACAAACCATCAACACACTGACCATCATCTGGGACAACAAACCATCAATACACTGACCATCATCTTGAGTAATCATTTCTGAGGACACAATTTTACTTACACCGCGCATGAATTTACGCTGTTCTTGAAATTTACACTGTGCACCCTGTAATGAAAGGAGAGAAGTCCTGAGGAGAGGAGCAGAGGGGAGAGTTGTAGGGGCAGTTATATTCAGAGGACAGGGGAGAAGAACAGACGCGATGGAGGGAGGAGAGGAGAGGAGCAGAGGCGTGCAGAGAATGGAGAGAAGCAGAGAGGAGAAGGAGGGAGAAGTAGTGAGAAGGGATGTAACGGAGGGAAAGGGAAGGGAGGGGAATACAGAAGGCGAAGACATGGGAGGAGAAGGGAATAAAGAAGAGAAAAGGAGAGGGAAAGAGGAAGAAAGGATGACAGGAGAGAGAAGAGATGGGGAGAGGAGTGCAGGGAGGAGAGGAGAAAGGGGAGGTGAAGCAGATAGGGAGAATGAAATTGAGCTGAGGAGGAACATAAGAAACATAAGAAATAGGAGCAGGAGTAGGCCAATCGGCCTCTCGAGCCTGCTCCACCATTTAATAAGATCATGGCTGATCTGATCCTAACCTCAAATCTAAATTCATGTCCAATTTCCTGCCCGCTCCCCGTAACCCCTAATTCCCTTTACTTCTCGGAAACTGTCTATTTCTGTTTTAAATTTATTTAATGATGTAGCTTCCACAGCTTCCTGGGGCAGCAAATTCCACAGACCTACCACCCTCTGAGTGAAGAAGTTTCTCCTCATCTCAGTTTTGAAAGAGCAGCCCCTTATTCTAAGATTATGCCCCTTAGTTCCAGTTTCACCCATCCTTGGGAACATCCTTACCGCATCCACCCGATCAAGCCCCTTCACAATCTTATATGTTTCAATAAGATCGCCTCTCATTCTTCTGAACTCCAATGAGTAGAGTCCCAATCTACTCAACCTCTCCTCATATGTCCACCCCCTCATCCCCGGGATTAACCGAGTGAACCTTCTTTGTACTGCCTCGAGAGCAAGTGTGTCTTTTCTTAAGTATGGACACCAAAACTGTATGCAGTATTCCAGGTGCGGTCTCACCAATACCTTATATAACTGCAGCAATACCTCCCTGTTTTTATATTCTATCCCCCGAGCAATAAAACCCAATATTCCGTTGGCCTTCTTGATCACCTGCTGCACCTGCATACTAACTTTTTGATTTTCTTGCACTAGGACCCCCAGATCCCTTTGTACTACAGTACTTTCCAGTTTCTCACCTTTAAGATAATAACTTGCTCTCCGATTTTTCCTGCCAAAGTGCATAACCTCACATTTTCCAATATTGTATTGCATCTGCCAAATCTCCGCCCACTCACCCAGCCTGTCAATATCCCCTTGTAGGATTTTTATGTCCTCCTCACTCTCTACTTTCCCTCCCATCTTTGTATCATCTGTAAACTTTGATATGTTACACTCGGCCCCTCCTCCAAATCATTAATATAGATTGTAAAGAGTTGGGGACCCAGCACCGACCCCTGCGGAACACCACTGGCCACTGGTTGCCAGTCCGAGAATGAACCATTTATCCCAACTCTCTGCTTCCTGTTAGATAACCAATCCTCCACCCATGCCAGAATATTACCCCCAATCCAGTGATTCTTTATCTTGAGCAATAATCTTTTATGTGGCACCTTGTCGAATGCCTTCTGGAAGTCCAAATACACTACGTCCACTGGTTCCCCTTTATCCACCCTGTACGTTATATCCTCAAAGAACTCAAGCAAATTTGTCAGACATGACTTCCCCTTCGTAAAGCCATGCTGACTTTGTCCTATTAAATTATGTTTATCCAAATGTTCCGCTACTGTCTCCTTAATAATAGACTCTAAAATTTTACCCACCACAGATGTTAGGCTAACTGGTCTATAATTTCCAGCCTTCAGCCTTCCCCCTGAGGGAAGGGGAATGGAGGGTCACGGAAGGGAGGAGAGGGAGGATAGGAGAGATTGTAAATGGGCTGCGAAAGGAGAATAAGTTGGTGAGTAGAGTCCATGATAGAGCAGATTGTGCATGAGGTGTGAAAGGAGATTAAATGGGTGGGTTAGAATCTATGATAGGGTAGAGTATACAAGGTTGACAGGTGAATGGCCTTTTCTTGTGATCTTGCCTAAGATCAAGAGCTGCCAAAGTGGCACATTGTGACTATGGCCTCTCTCCTGCCTCTCCACTGTGCGATCCATTCCCACTCCAACACCCTACATCTTACCTTTGTGCTTCTCATCTTAGCAAGAGGTTAAAGTAGCTGCATTATTTTCCGAGTGTACTTACTGGACGGTGTTGCACATGTAGGCGTGGAAAGCTGTGGGGGGCCCCATCCTTTCATATTATAGGCAGTTACCCGGACAAAATAAGGAAGCCCCTAAAACAAGGACAAGAAAGACTGGACTTTGTAAAGTTATTTTTTAAATTGTCAGCTTTAGTATTTAACATCTGCACCAACATTGCACAGATCACAACTATCAACTGGACCGACATTTTAAAAACATTTTTTGTGGTGAATTTTGTGTTTGCCAACATGAAGGATGTTAGTGCTCGAGATTGGAGCATTTTCCATTTCAGGTATCCAGTGTTACATCAAATGTGGAGTCAGGTACAGCACGGGTTAGATACAGAGTAAAGCTCCCTCCACACTGTCCCATCAAACACTCCCAGGGCAGGTACAGCACGGGTTAGATACAAAGTAAAGCTCCCTCTACACTGTCCCATCAAACACTCCCAGGGCAGGTACAGGGTTAGATACAGAGTAAAGCTCCCTCTACACTGTCCCATCGAACACTCCCAGTTCCCGTGATCATCACTGAAGCAACATTCATGATGATCGAATCAACATGTATTCTTTCCATGTCAGCATGCAGGTGTTCCTGTTTTGGGATCTATGATAATGTTGGATGATCTATTGTATCTTTCCAGGGCAATATTTCATCACAACAGACGAAGCCTACAAGTCCACACGTTCTTTTTCAATTGTATAATTTGTCATCTCTCATGCCAGTAGATGATGACAGATAAATGACTGGGCGATCCTCCCCATGGTCATTTACTGGGCTCAGTAAAGCACCAGTCCATCTGAAAGTGATGACCAATACAGCTGCCAGTAACTAGCATGTCCAATATCTCTCTTGAATTGGTTTTCTTTGTTTGTGTCTGTATCTTTGTTTAGAAATTAATTAAGGCAAAAAAATGTATTGGGGGTTAGGACAGAGCATTTGAAATGTTAATCTATGCACAGCAACAGATTGCGAAATGGACAAATATAATCTCCCTGATTGCTGAACCAGGAAGGTAATGTTTGGAGAAATGCAGTGATATCCAGACATTAGCACCTTATCTTAAAAGGTGCAGAGTCTGCTCTTATCCCATTCCGAACGCCCAAGGCATAGATCGGAGCTGAGATTGCTCAACTTTAATTCTGCCTCGAGTTCGAAACTCAGGGGGTGAACTCGAAATTCACCCCCATTCACATACAACACTGCATCATGAAAGTCTCTGAAAGATTCTTTCATCTAAAAGCTTTGGTGATTCTACAGCTAGTTAACACGTATGCTCTACAAGGGGTAGTTTAACCTCTTGTGAACTGATTCTATTCTTGTTCTTAAATATTGCGCTCTCAGTATTTTGCTGTGTCTCTGTGCTTCTGATGAGCAGGAGAGTGGAATTAGTCTAAGTGGTTCATGTGGAGAAAAACCAGGGCACTGACTTTACCAGGAAATGGTATATTTTTGTGCTGTGATATTCAAAGTCTTTATTTATGTGTATTATTCAACATGCAAATAATTCTGACTATTAGTTTTAGCCTGTACACATTGGCTTTATAGTGTGATAATTTCCACCTTTTGAGAGACAAGAGAACATGGTGGGCATCCCATATAATCTCCAATGGTCAATATCAGAATTACTTATGGGAACTGTACCACACAGAATTACTTATGGGAACTGTAAACACAAATCAGAGGTAACGGGAGAGAGATTCAACTGTAACAGTCTGGTCAGAAAAGTCAAATGGATTCTACCTCTCAAGGAGCTGCTAATAATTTCTTGTAACTCACCAATCTGTTCACCACATCATTGGACAAGTCTGTCCTAACTCAGATTATCTGCTCCCATGGAGCTTGTTTTTGTGAATGCTTCTTGGGAATGCTTCTATTCTATGCTACCCTGATGTTTACCCAGCGCATAATAGATGTTAATAGCCATAAACCACCAAGGTTTATCCTGATTGAAAGATGCATCCAGGCAGTGAGCCCGTTAGCATTGAGGTTGAAACCATAACAGGGAAACTAATAGTGACATTACATGAGGCCGTTAATTATCCATGAAACTGGTGCTAGGTTTGATCTCTTACGCACTGTCTTTAATCAATGATTCACCGCATTGTGGTACATGAGCAGTCCGTGTGGTATATGAGCAGTCCGAGTGGTACATGAGCAGTCCGTGTGGTACATGAGCGGTCCGTGTGGTATATGAGCAGTCCGTGTGGTATATGAGCAGTCCGTGTGGTACATGAGTGGTCCGTGTGGTATATGAGCAGTCCGTGTGGTATATGAGCGGTCCGAGTGGTATATGAGCGGTCCGTGTGGTATATGAGCGGTCCGTGTGGTATATGAGCGGTCCGAGTGGTACATGAGCAGTCCGTGTGGTATATGAGCAGTCCGTGTGGTACATGAGCAGTCCGTGTGGTATATGAGCGGTCCGTGTGGTATATGAGCGGTCCGTGTGGTATATGAGCGGTCCGAGTGGTATATGAGCGGTCCGTGTGGTATATGAGCAGTCCGAGTGGTATATGAGCAGTCCGTGTGGTATATGAGCGGTCCGAGTGGTATATGAGCGGTCCGTGTGGTATATGAGCGGTCCGTGTGGTATATGAGCGGTCCGTGTGGTATATGAGAAGTCCGAGTGGTATATGAGCGGTCCGTGTGGTATATGAGCGGTCCGTGTGGTATATGAGCGGTCCGTGTGGTATATGAGCGGTCCGAGTGGTATATGAGCGGTCCGTGTGGTATATGAGCGGTCCGTGTGGTATATGAGCAGTCCGAGTGGTATATGAGCGGTCCGTGTGGTATATGAGCGGTCCGTGTGGTATATGAGCGGTCCGTGTGGTATATGAGCAGTCCGTGTGGTATATGAGCGGTCCGTGTGGTATATGAGAAGTCCGAGTGGTATATGAGCAGTCCGTGTGGTATATGAGCAGTCCGTGTGGTATATGAGCGGTCCGTGTGGTATATTAGCGGTCCGTGTGGTATATGAGCGGTCCGAGTGGTATATGAGCAGTCCGTGTGGTATATGAGCAGTCCGTGTGGTATATGAGAGGTCCGTGTGGTATATGAGCGGTCCGTGTGGTATATGAGCGGTCCGTGTGGTATATGAGCAGTCCGTGTGGTATATGAGCAGTCCGTGTGGTATATGAGCGGTCCGAGTGGTATATGAGCAGTCCGTGTGGTATATGAGTGGTCCGAGTGGTATATGAGCAGTCCGTGTGGTATATGAGCAGTCCGTGTGGTATATGAGCGGTCCGAGTGGTATATGAGCAGTCCGTGTGGTATATGAGCAGTCCGAGTGGTATATGAGCAGTCCGTGTGGTACTCACTGTGACGAGGCCTGTGATTGTGTAATGTAGAGTTTCCATTTCATCCAATGAGGCGTCTCCAGTTATTGGACTGAAGTTATGAGAATTGCTCCATTCAACTGCAAGATAACAGAAAGAATAAACACTGAAAAGCAGAAACAATACTTTGAAAGTGCAGCCTTTGAAAAATGTGTTGTGCAGAGTTATTTTTCCTCGGGGAGAGGAAACAGGAAAAGTTCAGAAGAGTCATATCTCAAAGATACTCCGTATAGATTGGGGGGAAATTCTCCTTTAGTGTTTAATCATCTCAGTTGCAGATGTTTGCAGACTTCCACACAACTGGATTAATTACAACACCAAAAAAACTATTGCTGCAACACACAGCTGAAGGACCTGCTAGCTCGACGAGGCTCTGATGTACGGCTGGGATGGTCCAGCTCCAGGCTCTCTGCTCTTCACATTATTAAGAAATGCTTTAGAGGAAGCTGCATCCTGTGCTCCTTAAGGCCAGTGAGGAGATTGATAACATTCAATTGTGTCTGGACCAATTTAGTAAAGGAGATAAGAAGGAGCAGATAAAAATTGATACAGAGAAATGTCAGGTGCAGGAAGAATGAAATGTGTACACAAAGATTGGGACTACTTGGAAAGGATAGTTATTGACTGACTGAACACAACCCAATGTGAAAGTGGCATCATTAAGAATTTGATTTTCGATTGAGACAGTTTATTCTCACCACTGAGTGGACCTTGGGCAAGGACAGGGTCAGACTTGGCTGCAGTGTCTTTATTATATTTTTGGGTCGTTTCTACTCTTATCACAGATGGGTGTAGCTAGGCTCAGTGGGAGCACTCTCTTGTCTCAAGATAATGGGTTTAATCCTCAATCTGGTTGGCGAATATATCATCTGAACTGACACGTCAGGTGAATGCTCTGGATGTACGGTCTTTCGGATGAGATACGAAGCTGAGGCCCGATCTGGCTGTTCAGGAAAAGATCCTGTGGCATTATTCAAAGAAGAGCGAGGAATTCTCCCAGTGTCCTGGCCAATATTTATCACACAGCCAAAGCAGATTAAATGGGAATTAATTTCATATACTGGTTGTGGGATCTTGTGCACAACTTGGCTCCGGCATTAGTCTTCATAGTAAAAGTGACCACGCTCCAAAAGTTATTCATTGGCTGTGCAGCACTTTGAGACATCCTGAAGACATGAAGGAAACTACTTAGATGCAAGTTATTCTTTCTTTACAGCTTTAAACTGTGCCTAACTCATGCTGTACCTGCCCCGGGAGTGTTTGATGGGACAGTGTAGAGGGAGCTTTACTCTGTATCTAACCCATGCTGTACCTGCCCTGGGAGTGTTTGATGGGACAGTGTAGAGGGAGCTTTCCTCTGTATCTAACCCTGTACCTGCCCTGGGAGTGTTTGATGGGACAGTGTAGAGGGAGCTTTACTCTGTATCTAATCTGTGTTGTACCTGCCCTGGGAGTGTTTGACAGGACAGTGTAGAGGGAGCTTTACTCTGTATCTGACCTGTGCTGTACCTGCCCTGGGAGTGTTTGATGGGACAGTGTAGAGGGAGCTTTACTCTGAATCTAACCCGTGCTGTACCTGCCCTGGGAGTGTTTGATGGGACAGTGTAGAGGGAGCTTTACTCTGTATCTAATCTGTGCTGTACCTGCCCTGGGAGTGTTTGATGGGACAGTGTAGAGGGAGCTTTACTCTGTATCTAACCCGTGCTGTACCTAACCCGATGAGAACAAAATTCACAAAAACTGAAGAAAAAGAATGTTATGGTTGAATTTAATGATATATTAGAATGTTCCCCAATGGTCTCCTGTACATGAACAGATTGGAGACTGAAATGGACAAAGATTTTGTTATATTTGCAAGAGTTTAGCACAATGTCCTTTAACCCAAGGACCCGAGTTTCGATCAAGGCTGTAGAAATGGGATGAATGATCCTATCTGTAAATGTCCTGAGTGAGATGAATTTGGTCAGCTCAATCCTGCCTCCAGTCAGTGCCACTGAGAGAAGCCATAAAGGTGTGTAATGTGGGAACTCAAAGTCTCACACTGGGTTCAGTAAAGGGGTTTATTATTGAGACAGGGCAACCATTCATAAAGCTTCAATCATTGAACCACACCCCAGTTAAAATGCACAGTTCCTCACCTTTGTACTTTGTGACGACGGCAGAATTGACACTGAGAGGTTCTTGGAAGGTCACCTGCAATGAGGTACTGCTGGCAACAGACAACTGCACATGGGTTGGTGCTTCTGGGGCTCCTGTGAATCCAGGACAAGAACAACTGGTCAGAAATTAAACTTCAAACATGAGTTACCACTGACTCTGTGGAAGGTGCATCAGATGTGATGCTGTGGTCAGATACATTGAATAGCTCCACTGCATCAATCAGGGGCATGTTATAGAGTAGTATGTAGCTGGTTTGAGCCTAATGATAAGCTCCTGATGTCAGGCAAACCCATCAAGAGGAAGCACAAAGCAGTGGCCAAGAATTCTCCCTGCCCCGAATGAAAGGCAAGGAACAAAAATGAGAGGAAAATTCATGTTTCTGAGAAAATCTACCGGCTTGAGAAAGGGATAATGGGAAACAGCCTTGGAGTGGGGCTACTCAGATACCGATTCAAGGGGAACTTCTAAACCCTACATTATACCTATTACATTACAAGTCAATAAATGGAAAAATAAGGCCATCTGAAGTTGAATTGCTCTATTCTGTTGGGCATTCCATATTGACAGATGCGCAGACCAGCACATAGGAACAGGAGTAGGCCATTCAGCCCCTCATGCCTGCTCCACCATTTGATAAGATTATGGTTGATCTGTGATCTAGCTCCATATACCTGCCTTTGGCCCATATCCCCCAATACCTTTGGTTGCCAAAAAGCTATCTATCTCACATTTAAATTTAGCAATTGAGCTCGTATCAATTGCCGTTTGCGGAAGAGAGTTCCAAACTTCTACCACCCTTTGAGTGTAGAAATGTTTTCTAATCTCACTCCTGAAAGGTCTGGCTCTAATTTTTAGACTGTGCCCCCTACTCCTAGAATCCCCAACCAGCGGAAATAGTTTCTCTCTATCCACCCTATCCGTTCCCCTTAATATCTTATAAACTTCAATCAGATCACCCCTTAATCTTCGAAACTCTAGAGAATACAACCCCAATTTGTGTAATCTCTCCTCGTAACTTAACCCTTGAAGTCCGGGTATCATTCTAGTAAACCTACGCTGCACTCCCTCCAAGGCCAATATGTCCTTCCGAAGGTGCGGTGCCCAGAACTGCTCACAGTACTCCAGGTGCGGTCTAACCAGGGTTTTGTATAGCTGCAGCATAACTTCTGCCCCCTTGTACTCCAGTCCTCTAGATATAAAGGCCAGCATTCCATTAGCCTTATTGATTATTTTCTGCACCTGTTCATGACACTTCAATGATCTATGAACCTGAACCCCCAAGTCCCTTTGGACATCCACTGTTTTTAACTTTTTACCATTTAGAAAGTACCCTGTTCTATCCTTTTTTTGATCCAAAGTGAATGACCTCACATTTGTCTACATTGAATTCCATTTGCCACAGTTTTGCCCATTCACCTAATCTATTAATATGCCTTTGTAATTTTATGTTTTCATCTACACTGCTTACAATGCCACCAATCTTTGTGTCATCCGCAAACTTAGATATGAGACTTTCTATGCCTTCATCTAAGTCGTTAATAAATATTGTGAATAATTGAGGCCCCAAGACAGATCCCTGCGGGACTCCACTAGTCACATCCTGCCAATGTGAGTACCTAACCATTATCCCTACTCTCTGTCGCCTTTCGCTCAGCCAATTTCCTAACCAAGTCCGTACTTTTCCCTCGATTCCATGGGCTTCTATCTCAGCTAACAGTCTCTTATGTGGGACCTTATCAAATGCCTTCTGGAAGTCCATATAAATAACATCCATTGACATTCCCCTGTCCACTACTTTAGTCACCTCTTCAAAAAATTCAATCAGGTTTGTCAGGCACGACCTACCTTTCACAAATCCATGCTGGCTCTCTCTGATTAACTGAAAATTCTCGAGGTGTTCAGTCACCCTATCCTTAATTATGGACTCCAGCATTTTCCCCACAACAGATGTTAGGCTAACTGGTCTATTATTCCCTGGTTTCCCTCTCTCTCCTTTCTTAAAAAGCGGAGTGACATGTGCAATTTTCCAATCTAGAGGGACAGTTCCTGAATCTAGAGAACTTTGAAAGATTATAGTTAGGGCATCCGCAATGTGCTCACCTACTTCCTTTAAAACCCTGGGATGGAAACCATCTGGTCCTGGGGATTTGTCACTCTTTAGTGCTATTATTTTCTTCATTACTGTTGATTTATTTATGTTAATTTTATCGAGTCCCTGTCCCCGATTCAATATTAGTTTTCTTGGGATTTCCGGCATGCTATCCTCTTTTTCTACTGTAAATACTGACGCAAAGTAATTATTCAACATGTCCGCCATTTCCCCATTGTCAATGACAATATCCCCACTTTCAGCTTTTAAGGGGCCAACACTGCTCCTGACCACCCTCTTTTTCCTAATATAACTATAAAAGTTCTTCATATTGGTTTTGATATCCCTTGCAAGTTTCTTTTCATACTCTCTTTTTGTAGTTCTTACTATCTGTTTTGTGACCCTTTGTTGATCCGTGATATCCCACAGCCAGTTCTGATGAAACATTAACTCTGTTTCTTTCTCCACAGATGTTGCCTGACTTGCTGAACTTCTCCAGTATTTTCTGTTTTTATTTTAGGTAGAAACTATGAATCCTTGGGCTTTAAGGAATCCGACCATTGTGTGTAGTAATTCTGAGATACACTGTTACAGCAAGTCATTTCATCTGTGTTTTGCTTTCTCCATCTGTGTATAGCTGATTGGTTAATGCTTCTGAAACCCTCAACTTGAGTGACCCTGAAGCAGAAATGTTAAGGGCACTCGTCACCTTTCCAGCCAATGGCAGAGCAGTGCCTGTGGTGGAAGTGGCCGTAGGTTGAGTTTAAGCATGTGGGAAAACTCAGTGACAACTTCCTTGGTAACATGAAGGCTGCTCAGGGATTGCTCCTCTGTCGATATATTCTGGTGAGTGGATATTGGCAAGTTGGTGATGGTGTGTGCCTCCATTACTCTGTCTTCTTACAAAACACATAACATACAGGGGGATTCGCAAAAGGAAAGCCAGGTGCCATGTGTGAAATTGGGGTGGTAGGGGGGCAGGGGAGAGTAAGTCCACAGCAAATGACACAGAAGCAGATGGAAGAACAGTTGGCAACAGAGAAAAAATTCACCAAAATCGAGTCAGAAATAAGGTTTGTGAAAATCCTACAATATCGCTGCTGGGCCCTATAAATTCACTTCCATTGTTTCAGTATCCCAGCCTTCATCTCCGCACCTCGCCCCCAGTCTCCCTCTGCCCCCCATCTCCCTCTCCCCCCCAGTGTCCCTCACCCCCGCCTACAGTCTCCCTCTCCCCACCCCCGCCCCAGTCTCTCTCCCCCTCCAGACTCCCTCTCCTCTCTCCCCAACCCCCAGTCTCCCTCACCCCCCCAGTCTCCCTCACACCCCCAGTCTCCCTCTCCCCCCCAGTGTCCCTCACACCCCCTACAGTCTCCCTCTCCCCACCCCCGCCCCAGTCTCTCTCCCCCCCCCAGACTCCCTCTCCTCTCTCCCCAACCCCCAGTCTCCCTCTCCCCCACCACCCCCCAGCCCCCAGTCTCCCTCTCCCCCACCATCCCCCCAGCCCCCAGACTCTCTCCCCCCCTAGTCTCCCTCTCCCCTCCCTGCCTCCCACTCCCCCCCCACCCTCCAGCCCTCAGTCTCCCTCTTTTATACAGACAGGAACTGGACTGGGCACAAACGAAGTAGAAACTGTGGAAAATATGAGGTCTGATTTGCATGGAGCATCGACAATTGGATAGGCACTTCCTCTCCCCACAGATATGACGTGGATAATGGACTGGGTGCTAAATTGGGCAGAGTTGGAGCAGAACAAAGCTCCTGCCCAACTTCCACCCCCCTCTGTCCAATTTACACTGCTGCATTGGGAGCAGAAAATCCAGGTTCCTGCTTCTCCACAGTAAATAAATGAGATTGAGAATACAGCAGGCACAAAATCAGTCAGCACGTGATACCCTGCCATGTTACCCCCCAAGGTTATCGCTCAATATTACCTCCCCGTATTACCCCATCATGTTACCCCACCATATTACCCCCCCCAAGTAACCCCACAATATTACCCCCCATATTATCCCACCATATTACCCCCCCCCCCCCAATGAACTTGGAAATATATCGTCGTTCCTACATTGTCGCTGGGTCAAAATCCTGGAACTCCCTTCCTAACAGCACTGTGGGAGAACCTTCACCACACGGACTGCAGCGGTTCAAGAAGGCGGCTCACCACCACCTTCTCAAGGGCAATTAGGGATGGGCAATAAATGCCGGCCTCGCCAGCGACGCCCACATCCCATGAACGAATAAAAGAAAATGTTACCCACATGGCGATAACGGAGACCTGGCTCAAAAAAGGGCAGGATTGAGCACTAAATATTCCTGGATACAAGGTGTTCAGGAAAGATAGGGAAGGAAAGAAAGGAGGGGGGTGGCAGTATTGATTAAGGAGAATATTGCAGTGCTGGAGAGAGAGGATGTCCTGGAGGGGTCAAGGTCAGAATCTATTTGGTTAGAGTTACGAAACAATAGAGGTGCCATTACACTACTGGGTGTATTCTATAGGCCATCAACTATGGAAAGAATATAACCATAAGACCATAAGAGATAGGAGCAGGAGTAGGCCATTCGGCCCCTCGAGCCTGCTCCGCCATTTAATGAGATCATGACTGATCTGATTTTTTACCTCAACTCCACTTTCCCGCCTTTTCCCCATATCCTTTGACTTCCTTGCTGATCAAAAATTTGTCTAACTCAGCCTTGAATGTATTCAATGACTCAGCCTCCACAGCTTTTTGGAGTAAAGAATTCCAAAGATTCACGACTCTCTGGGAGAAGAAATTCTTCCTCATTTCCGTCTTAAACGGGCGACCCCTTATTCTGAGACTATGCCCCCTAATTTTAGATTCCCCCATGAGGGGTAACATCCTCTCAGTTTCCATGTTGTAAACTTCTATGATTTTATTTACATGGGTAAGATGGGTATAGAGGGATATGGGCCAAGTGCAGGCAATTGGGACTAGCTTAGTGGTATAAACTGGGCGACATGGACATGTTGGGCCGAAGGGCCTGTTTCCATGTTGTAAACTTCTATGATTCTATGATTCTATGATTCTATCTACCTATCGAGTCCCCTCAGATATAGAGGAGTAAATTTGTAGGGAAATTACAGCGAGGTACAAAAGCCATAGAGCAGTGATAACTGGGGACTTCAACTAACAGGTTGCAGGGGCAATCTGTAAACACCATGTATTGTTCTGTGATGTATAAATGCGTAGACTTCAAGGAGCTCCTGAACATTTACCTGACGAAGGAGGAAGCCTCCGAAAGCTTGTGAATTTAAAATAAAATTGCTGGACTATAACTTGGTGTTGTAAAATTGTTTACAATTATCCTAATATAGACTGGGATAACAATAATAATATAAGGGGCAAAGAGGGGGAGGAATTTTTGAAATGTATTCAGGATAATTTTCTTGACCAGTACGTTTCTGGCCCAATGAGGAAGGAGGCATTGCTGGACTTGGTTCTCGGAAATGGGGCGGGCCAAGTGTCAGTGGGGGAACAATTAGGGAACAGCAATCATATCATAAGGTTTAGAATAGCTATGGAAAAGGACATGGACCACTCCAAAGTAAAAATACTCAATTGGAGGAGGGCCAATTTCAGTGGGATGAGAACTGATCTGGCCCAAGTAAATTGGAATCAAAGATTGGCAGGCAGAACTGTAATTGAACAGTGGGCGGCCTTTAAAGAGGAGATGGTTCAGGTACAGTCTAGGCCCATTCCCACGAGGGGGAAAGGTAGGGCAACTAAAGCCAGAGCTCCCTGGATGACAAAAGAGACAGAGAATAAGATGAAGCGGAAAAAAGGGGCGTATGACAGATGTCAGGTTGATAACACAAGTGAGAACCAGGCAGAATATAGAAAGTTCAGAGGGGAAATGAAAAAGGAAATAAGAGGGGCAAAGAGAGAGTATGAGAATAGACTGGTGGCCAACATAAAAGGGAATCCAAAAGTCTTCTATCGGCATGTAAACAGTAAACGGGTAGTAAGAGGAGGGGTGGGGCCGATTAGCGGCCAAAAAGGAGATCTACTCATGGAGGCAGAGGACATGGCCGAGGTACTAAATTAATACTTTGCATCTGTCTTTATCAAGGAAGACGATGCTGCCAGAGTCTCAGTAAAGAAAGATATAGTTGAGATATTGGATGGGCTAAAAATTGATAATGAAGAGGTACTAGAAAGGCTAGCTGTACTTAAAGTCGATAACTCACCCAGTCCGGATGGGATGCATCTCAGGTGGCTGAGGGAAGTAAGGGGGGAAATTGCGGAGGTCCTGGCCATTGCGGAGGTACTGAGCACCTCCCAAACCCGCGACCTCTACCACCTAGAAGGACAAGAGCAGCAGGCACATGGGAACAACACCACCTGCACGTTCCCCTCCAAGTCACACACCATCCCGACTTGGAAATATATCGCCGTTCCTTCATCATCGCTGGGTGAAAATCCTAGAACTCCCTACCTAACAGCACTGTGGGAGAACCTTCACCATATGGACTGCAGCGGTTCAAGAAGGCGGCTCACCACCACCTTCTCAAGCGCATTTAGGGATGGGCAATAAATGCCGGCCTCGCCAGCGACACCCACATCCCATGAACGAAAAAAAAATCTTCCAGACATCCGTAGATACGGGAGTGATGCCAGAGGACTGGAGAATTGCAAAAGTTACACCTTTGTTCAAAAATGGGTGTAAGGATAAACCCAGGAACTGCAGGCCAGTCAGTTTAACCTCGGTGGTGGGGAAACCTTTAGAAACGATAATCCAGGACAGAATTAACAGTCACTTGGACAAGTGTGAATTGATTAAGGAAAGCCAGCACGGATTTGTTAAAGACAAATCGTGTTTAACTAACTTGATAGAGTTTTTTGATGAGGTAACAGGGAGGGTAGATGAGGGCAATGCAGTTGATGTGGTGCATATGGACTTTCAAAAGATGTTTGATAAAGTAACGCATGGTAGGCTTGTCATCAAGATTGTGGCCCATGGAACAAAAGGGGCAGTAGCTAAGGGACAGGAAACAGAGAGTAGTGGTGAACGGTTCTTTTTCGGACTGGAGGGAGGTGTACAGTGGTGTTCCCCAGGGGTCGGTGCTGGGACCACTGCTTTTCTGGATATATATTAATGACTTGGACTTAGGTGTACATGGCACAAATTTACAGATGACACAAAACTTGGAAGGGTAGTGAACAGTGAGGAGGATAGTGATAGACTTCATGAGGATATAGACAGGCTGGTGGAATGGGCGGACATGTGGCAGATGAAATTTAACGCAGAAAAATCCGAAGTGATACATTTCGGTAGGAAGGACGAGGAGAGGCAATATAAACTAGAGGGCACAACTCTAAAAGGGGCACAGGAACAGAGAGATCTGGGGGTATATGTGCACAAATCGTTGAAGGTGGCAGGGCAGGTTGAGAAAGCGGTTAAAAAAGCATACGGGATCCTGAGCTTTATAAATAGAGGCACAGAGTACAAAAGTAAGGAAGTCATGATGAATCTTTATAAAACACTGGTTCGACCACAACTGGAGTATTGTGTCCAGTTCTGGGCACCGCACTTTAGGAAAGATGTGAAGGTCTTAGAGAGGGTGTAGAGGAGATTTACTGGAATGATTCCAGGGATGAGGGATTTTAGTTACGTGGATAGACTGGAGAAGCTGGGATTGTTCTCCTTGGAACAGACAAGGTTGTGAGGAGATTTGATAGAGGTATTTAAAATCATGAAGGGTCCAGACAGAGTAGATAGAGAGAAACTGTTCCCATTGGCAGAAGGGTCAAGAACCAGAGGACACAGATTTAAGGTGATTGATAGAAGAACCAAAGGTGACATGAGGAAAAACTTTTTTACACAGCGAGTGGTTAGGATCTGGAATGCACTGCCCGAGGGGGTGGTGGAGGCAGATTCAATCATAGCTTTGAAAAGGGAACTGGATAAGTACTTGAAAGGAAATAATTTGCAGGGCTACGGGCAAAGGGCCGCAGAGTAGGACTAGCTGGGTTGCTCGTGCATAGAGCCGGCGTGGACTCGATGGGCCAAATGGCCTCCTTCCGTGCTGTAACCTTTCTATGATTCTATATTACCCCACCATGTTACCCCCCCATGTTACCCCCCCATGTTATACCATCATATTATCCCCCCACATTACCCCCCCCCATGTTACCCCATCATATTACCCCCCCATGTTACCCCATCATATTACCCCCCCATGTTACCCCCCCACCATATTACCCCATCATATTATCCCCCCACATTACCCCCCCCCATGTTACCCCATCATATTACCCCCCCATGTTACCCCATCATATTACCCCCCCATGTTACCCCATCATGTTACCCTCCCATGTTACCCCATCATATTATCCCCCCACATTACCCCCCCCCATGTTACCCCATCATATTACCCCCCCATGTTACCCCATCATATTATCCCCCCACATTACCCCCCCATGTTACCCCATCATATTATCCCCCCACATTACCCCCCCATGTTACCCCATCATATTATCCCCCCACATTACCCCCCCATGTTACCCCATCATATTATCCCCCCACATTACCCCCCACCATATTACCCCACCTTGTGCCGAGGATTGCCAACTCTGGTTGGAGGCCTTCCTGGAAGTTTGATCACAAGACATTCTGGTCAAATATTTACCCCGTTCCCTTTGAAATGAAGTTTTAGTCTTTACCTCAATAGTCAGATGTGGTGAAGGATCCCATGGTCTAATAGCCCTCCATTCTTCCCCCTTGTTTCTCCCAGCGAGAATCCTTGGTCTCTGATCCAAAAATTCCCCATTCACCCACCAGTTGAAATAATCTTTCACTATTTACCCACAGTAAAGTGCCCAGGTTTGACTCTCCCCTTTACTCACTGCTCCTCTCCCAGTACTGCTCCCACTCGCTGCTGCTGCTCAAGGCTCCGCAGGAAATGCTGGTCCCAACACCCACCCCCAATCCCAACTCCCACCACCACTTGAGCCTCAATCCCCCTACCTCCCAACCCCTGATCCCCCCCCGACCTCCCTTCCATTACTCCCCAGTCTCCATCTCCTCCCTGAGCCTCCATTCCCAGTCTCTCTCTCCTCCCTGAGCCTCCATTCCTCAGTCTCCCTACCCCCAGCCCCCATTTCTCCAGTCTCTCTCTCTCTCAAGCCCCATTCCCCAGTCTCTCTCTCCCCCGAGCCTCCACTTCCCAGACTCCCTTCTGCTCCTGAGCCCCCATTCCCCAGTCTGTCTCCCCCGAGCCCCCATTCCCCAGTCTGTCTCGCCTGAGCCCCCATTCCCCAGTCTGTCTCCCCCGAGCCCCCATTCCCCAGTCTGTCTCCCCCGAGCCCCCATTCCCCAGTCTGTCTCCCCCGAGCCCCCATTCCCCAGTCTGTCTCCCCCGAGCCCCCATTCCCCAGCCTCTCTCTCTCCCCCCGAGCCCCCATTCCCCAGCCTCTCTCTCTCCCCCGGAGCCCTATTCCCCAGTCTCTCCCTCACCCCCAAACCCCACTCCCTAGTCTCTCTCTCTCTCCCCCGCAAGCCCCACTCCTCCCCGAAGACTGACTCCCTCCTCACCGGCCAGTCCCTTCTCCCTTCTGGTAACGAGCTCCATGGAAAAGGCGGGAAATGATTCTGTTTAAAATGAATGCAGTTTATTATCATTGTGACTCCCAACACCAGGCTCACAGTTGGGAATTAACGGCAGCACCTCACACAGTGTCTGTTGTTCGTGTGGGTTCACTGCGGAGGGAAACCTGGATGGTTGATCTCCCTGGAGGCAGCGCTCTGGGGTAGAATCACCGATAGTGGGAAACTCCTGGTCATTCCGGGAGGGTTGGGAATCCAACATACGCCTCAAAATAAATGTGAGGCCTTCGCTATAAAAGTCCCATCTGTGATGAATATTTTACTGCAGCTCGAATCTCAGCCGTTGAGTTGCAGTATTTGTGTTGCTAAGCAACAGTTGCAAGCCTCAAAATGGTGGCCGAGCTGTTCCTATTTATCTTCCTGAAGGATATCCCACACAGATACGACCACTTTACTTCCATTTGCCAATAACTTTACCAAATCACTGATAGATTGCGTGTGGCTCTGCTGTGTGGTCAGCCAGCCTCAAATCATGATGTGGAGATGCCGGTGATGTGGAGATGCCGGTGATGGACTGGGGTGGACAAATGATAGGACTCTTACAACACCAGGTTATAGTCCAACAGTTTTATTTGAAAATCACAAGCTTTCGGAGGCTTTCTCCTTCGTCAGGTGAGTGTGGGATTCCATTTGTATATCCAGTGGTCCTGCATGTAATGTCTCTCTGTCTGAACACTATTCGACTCCTTTGATTGCCTTGACAACGGGCAGTTGGAAAGATTATCTGTAATCATCAGGCATTGTTCTCTGACTATATATGCGGTAACTTTCATGGAATCCCACACTCACCTGACGAAGGAGGAAGCCTCCAAAAGCTTGTGATTTTCAAATAAAACTGTTGGACTATAACCTGGTGTAAGATTCAAATCAGTTAGTGAACACAAACGAAGAGTTGAATCACAGGCCTTCTGGTCTATATGTCCCCATTACACACTTCCTGCAACAACTGAGCCATCATGGCAGCTTACAACATTCTTTTTCCTGGTTGCAGATGTTATTTTCATTTAGGATAATCTGTCACAGCCATGCACTTCCAATGAGGTCACAGATTTGACTCCCAGGAATCGTGCCAGCCCAATCTGTCTGCCGTCACTTATGTCATCTTTGTTAGGCCTCATGCAGATGAAATGCTTTGCCAAGTGGGGATCTTTCATCTCTGGAATTAAGGGTGAGATCAGCATAACTGCCCTAGTTTGCATGAACTACGCTGCCTGTTTGGTGCTGAAGGACATTCCCACAGAGATGGCTTTAGCCTAGATTGCTGTGCTGATCTGGCTGGAAGAGCTCACTGGATCTGCAGGGTGAGAAATCACAGAGCACCTGTGTAACTTGGTCCGTGATACTCACGTGCGTGTTCAAAGCCAGCTTTCATCCGCTTGAAGAGTCGGTAATGCCACTCGCAGGCTTTCAGCTGTTTCTCTTTGTCTGTGCAGTCTGTGGTTGGAGTTTCATTCACTACCTGTGTGGTTAATTCATTCACACGCTGCTCAGCCTCTCGCACCAGCGTTGTCAAATGTAAAGCTCGGCTCTCCAAACTCACAACTGAAAGGATAAGTTGACGTTAGCTGTGGAGCATTGACCCTTTGCTGAATTCTGGCAATCCACTCTCGACCCCATCTCAATACTACTTTGACGCTATAATCGTCAATCTCCTCCAATCACTCTCCAATTGGCCAAACCACCTTTGGAGAGCAATGACAGACTGCTGGACACATTCTGGACTTTGTACATATGTTGTCGCCAAATAAGGTTCACCTGCAAGGCGGGCAGATCATCAAATCTTTATTTGGGGAGGGCATTGTACATAGAAAATGGAGCATATTCCCACTTTTACCTGTACATTGTCCCATCAAACACTCCCAGGTCAGGTTCAGCACGGGTTAGATACAGAGTAAAGCTCCCTCTACACTGTCCCATCAAACACTCCCAGGGCAGGTTCAGCACGGGTTAGATACAGAGTAAAGCTCCCTCTACACTGTCCCATCAAACACTCTTAGGGCAGGTACAGCACGGATTAAATACAGAGTAAAGCTCCCTCTACATTGTCCCATCAAACACTCCCAGGGCAGGTACAGCACAGGTTAGATACAGAGTAAAGCTCCCTCTACACTGTCCCATCAAACACTCCCAGGGCAGGTACAGCTCAGGTTAGATACAGAGTAAAGCTCCCTCTACACTGTCCCATCAAACACTCCCAGGGCAGGTACAGGGTTAGATACAGAGTAAAGCTCCCTCTACACTGTCCCATCAAACACTCCCAGGGCAGGTACAGCTCAGGTTAGATACAGAGTAAAGCTCCCTCTGCTCTACCCTACAGTGTACTTTAACTCCAGATTTGGAAACCCCCTCCTGACTCTTTCGATGAGAGTAAACCCATTTTACATTCAATGCTCCCATGAACCACAGAAACCCACAACAAAGCCCAAACTGCAGATTTTTTTCCCTTTTTCTGCAGTTTTTTTCTCTTCCTCTCCAGAAAGCTCTTGCTGGATTTCCATGAGTGCCAATCCTCAGGTACCTGACCCACATGAACATTCTTTGCATGTGAGTCCAGGCTGTGAGTCTCGACAGGATATTTCACTGTGGAAGACATCACACCCAACACCAATTCTGTCCTCAAACAACACACACCCACTCACTCATATACACACCCACTCACTCATATACACACCCACTCACTCATATACACACCCACTCACTCATATACACACCCACTCACTAACATACACACCCACTCACTCATATACACACCCACTCACTCATATACACACCCACTCACTCATATACACACCCACTCACTAACATACACACCCACTCACTAACATACACACCCACTCACTCATATACACACCCACTCACTAACATACACACCCACTCACTAATATACACACCCACTCACTCATATACACACCCACTCACTAATATACACACCCACTCACTCATATACACACCCACTCACTAACATACACACCCACTCACTAACATACACACCCACTCACTCATATACACACCTACTCACTCATATACACACCCACTCACTCATATACACACCCACTCACTCATATACACACCCACTCACTAACATACACACCCACTCACTAATATACACACCCACTCACTCATATACACACCCACTCACTAACATACACACCCACTCACTAATATACACACCCACTCACTAACATACACACCCACTCACTAACATACACACCCACTCACTCATATACACACCTACTCACTCATATACACACCCACTCACTCATATACACACCCACTCACTCATATACACACCCACTCACTCATATACACACCCACTCACTCATATACACACCCACTCACTAACATACACACCCACTCACTCATATACACACCCACTCACTCATATACACACCCACTCACTAACATACACACCCACTCATATACACACCCACTCACTAATATACACACCCACTAACTCATATACACATTCTCACGTATATACACATACACATTCACTCATATACACACACTCACGAATATACACGTGCGCACTCACTCATCACTGAAAATAAGGAAATGGCAGACTTGTTGAATAATGACTTTGTGTCAGTCCTCACAGTAGAGGGAGAGGATAATATACCAGACATTCCAGGGAAACTAATAATGACTCAAGGACTGGAACTCACTGACGTTTACATAAGCAAGAAAACAGTATTAGAAAAAATTATGGCACTAAAGATTGACCAATCCCCAGGACCTGATGGTTTCCACCCCAGGGGTTTAATGGGAATGGTGAGGAAATTGCGGATGCTTTAGCCACAATCTTCCAAAGCTCTCTCCATTCAGGAATTGTCTCTTTAGGTTGGAAAATTGCAAATGTAATTCCATTATTTACGAAAGTTGAGAGAGAGAAACTAGGAAATTATAGACCAGTTAGTCTAACGTCTGTTGTGGAGAAGCTATTGGAATCTATCATTAAGGACAGAGCGACTGAGCACTTAGAGAAATTTGAGCTGATTAGAGAGAAGCAACATGGATTTGTAATGGGTAGGTCATGTCTAACATAGAACCATAGAAAAGATACAGCACAGAAGGGGGCCATTCGGCCCATCGTGTCCGCGCCGGCTCGAAGAACAACCAGGTGCCCATTCTAATCCCACCTTCCAGCACCTGGTCCGTAGCCCTGTAGCTTACAGCACTTTAGGTGCAGGTCCAGGTACTTTTTAAAAGAGTTGAGGGTCCCTGCCTCTACCACCAATTCGGGCACCGAATTCCATACACCCACCACCCTCTGGGTAAAAAAGTTTTTCCTCATGTCCCCTCTAATCCTTCGCCAATCAGCTTAAATCTATGTCCTCTAGTTCTTGAACTCCCCGCTAGGGGAAACAGGTACTTCCTGTCTACTCTATCTGGGCCCCTCATAATTTTGTACACCTCAATCAAGTCTCCCCTCACCCTCCTCTGCTCCAAGGAAAACAACCCCAGCCTATCCAATCTCTCCTCGTAGCTGCAATTTTCAAGCCCTGGCAACATTCTTGTAAATCTTCTCTGCACTCTCTCCAGAGCAATTACATCCTTCCTGTAATGTGGTGACCAGAACTGCGCACAATACTCCAGCTGTGGCCTTACCAGTGTTTTATACAGTTCCATCATTACATCCCTGCTTTTGTATTCTATACCTTGGCTAATAACGGAGAGCATTCCGTATGCCTTCTTCACAACCTTATCTACCTGTACTGCCACCTTCAGGGACCTGTGCACATGCACTCCAAGGTCTCTCACTTCCTCTACCCCTCTCAATATATTCCCATTTACTGCATATTCCCTTTTACTGTTTGCCCTCCCTAAGTGCATTACCTCACACTTTTCCGGGTTGAACTCCATTTGCCACTTTTCTGCCCACTCCACCAACCCATTGATATCTTCTTGGAGTCTACAGCTATCCTCTTCACTATCAACTACACGGACAATTTTTGTGTCGTCTGCAAATTTGTCAATCATGCCCCCCACATTCAAGTCCAAATCATTAATATATACCACAAACAGCAAGGGACCCAACACTGAGCCCTGTGACACACCACTGGAAACGGATTTCCATTCGCAAAGACATCCATCGACTTTTACCCTGTTTCCTGTTACTGAGCCAATTTTGGATCCAATTCGCCACATTTCCCTGTATCCCATGGGCTTTTATCTTTCTGACCAGTCTGCCATGTGGGACCTTGTCAAATGCCTTACTAAAATCCATGTAGACAACATCCACTGCACTACCCTCATCAATCCTCCTTGTCACTTCCTCAAAGAATTCAATCAGATTTGTAAGGCATGACCTTCCCTGAACAAATCCATGCTGACTATCCCTGATTAAACCATGCCTTTCCAAGTGACAGTTTATTCTATCTCTCAGTATTGATTCTAATAGTTTGCCCACCATCGAGGTAAGACTGACCGGCCTATAATTATTCAGCCTTTCCCTCGTACCCTTTTTTAAACAATGGTACTACGTTTGCAGTCTTCCAGTCCTCTGGTACCTCCCCTGTATCGAGTGAGGATTGGAAAATGATCCTCAGAGCATCCGCTATTTCCTCCCTGACTTCCTTCAATAGCCCAGGAAACAATCCATCCGGCCCTGGTGACTTATCAACTTTCAAGGATTCCAGTCCCTCTAGTACTTCCTCTCTCGTTATGTTTACCTTATCCAATATTTCACACCTCTCCTCTTTAACTACTACGTCCGGATCATCCCTTTCCTTTGTGAACACGGAGACAAAATATTCATTTAAAACCCTACCCACATCCTCTGCTTCTACACACAAGTTACCCTGATCATCCCTGATAGGTCCCACCTTTTCCTTCGCTATCTTCTTGTTCTTAACGTACTGATAAAACATCTTTCGGTTTTCTTTAATCTTACTAGCTAATATTTTTTCATGCCCTCTGTTTGCTTTCCTTATTTCCTTTTTTACGTCATCCCTGTACTTTCTATACTCCTCTAGGCTTTCTGCAGTATTTAGTTTTCTGTGACAGTCATAAGCTTTCTTTTTCTGCTTTATCTTGCCCCGTATATTTCTAGACAACCAGGGGGCTCTAAATTTGGCAGTGCCACCCTTTTTCTTTGAGGGGACGTGTCTGCATTGTACCCGTAGAATTTCACTTTTTACTGCCTCCCGCTGGCTTGCCACTGATTTCTCCTCAAGTAGTTGTGTCCAGTCCACTTCTGCGAAATCACCTTAGTTCTGTAAAATTTGCCTTCCCGAAATTTAAAAGGTTTACTCCTGATTTAACTCTGTCCTTTTCCATAATAATGCTAAAACTAACTGAATTGTGGTCACTATCCCCAATATGGTCACCCACTGTCACTTCACCCACTTGCCCATCTTCATTTCCCAGGACTAAATGTAGAATTGCATCCCCTCTTGTTGGGCTTGTCACGTACTGGCTGAAAAAGTTCTCCTGGACACCGATCAAGAATTTTGCCCCCTCTGAGCCCCTCACACTGTTTGAATCCCAGTTGATGTTAGGGTAGTTGAAGTCCCCGACTATTATTACAAACCTAATTGAATTTTTTGAGTAAGTAACTAAAGTAGTAGACAGGGGAATGTATATGGATGTTGTTTATATGGACTTCCAGAAGACATTTGATAAGGTTCCACATAAGAGACTGTTGCCTAAAATTAAAGCTCATGAAATTGAAGGCAAATTACTGCCCTGGTTAGGAGATTGGTTAGGCGGTGGAAGACAGAGAGTAGGGATAAGGGGTATGTACTCGAATCGAAGGATGTGACTAGTGGTGTCCCACAAGGATCTGTGCTGGGGCTTCACTATTCATTATACTTATTAATGACTTAGATAACACAATAGAGAGCCATATATTAAAGTCTGCTGATGACACAAAGATTGGTGGCATATGAAGTAGTGTAGATAGGAGCATAAAATTATAGAGACGTTGATAGATTAAGTGAGTGGGCAAAATTGTGGCAGATGGATTTCAACGCAGGTAAAAGTGAGGTCATCCATCTTGGACCAAAAAAGGATCCATCCGAGTATTTTTTAAATGGAGAAAAACTAGGAATAGTGGAGATCCAGAGAGATTTAGGAGTCCATGTACACAGATCACTAAAATGTAGTGGTCAGGTACAAAAAATAATCAAAAGGGCTAATGGAATGTTAGCCTTTATAACTAGAGGGCTAGAATATAAAGGGGGGGAAGTTTTGCTGCAGCTATACAAAGCCCTGGTTAAACCACATCTGGAGTACTGTGTACAGTTCTGGGCACCACACTTTAGAAAGGATATATTAGCCTTGAAAGGAGTGCAGCGCAGATTCACCAGAATGTCACCTGGGCTCCAAGGGTTAGATTATGAGGAGAGATTACATAAACTAGGCTTGTATTCTCTGGAATATAGAAGGTTAAGGGGTGATTTGATTGAGGTTTTTAGGATTTTGAAAGGAATTGATAGGGTAGATAGAGAGAAACTTTTCCCGCTGGTGGGGGAGTCTAGGACAAAGGGACATATCCTTAAAATCAGAGCCAGGCCGTTCAGGAGATAAGTTAGGAAACACTTCTTCACACAAAGAGTGGTAGAAATGTGGAATTCTCTCCCACAAAAAGCAGTAGATGCTCAATTAATAATTTTAAATTTGAGATTGATAGATTTTTGCTAGCCAAGGGTATTGAGAGATATGGAGCCAAGGTGGGTGGATGGAGTTAGGATACAGATCAGCCATGATCCCATTGAATGGCGGAACAGGCTCGAGGGGCTGAATGGCCTCCTCCTGTTTCTGAGTACCTATATAGACACACACTCACTCATATACACACACATTCACTAATCTCGACACACTCACTCATAAACAGACTCACACTCATTTACAGGAACACATTCACTCATATACAGAGACATTCTCACTCATATACATACATAAACAGACACACTCACTCATTTACACACACTCATTCACGCACTGATGCACACACACAATCACACCTAGATATTCACACTGACGTACATATGCAGCACAAACACAGACACTTGTATACACGCAGACAAAGAGATACCCTTTCCAGCAGGAGTTACTGGATTTCGATCAGGTGCGGGATCTTGGTAGATTTTCCCCCTCTCTAACCCAGGTGCACTGTGGCCAATTATCATCCTCGTACCACCACCCTGACTGAGAGCAACAAACTCTGCACGGAGCAAGAACTCAACCTAAGCCCTTCTAACCTGTATGACTCCATATCACAGTACCCAGTGCACTTATTAACTCAATAATCAGAAACTCTGCCGTTTTTTACATGAAGACAGTTGTCTTCATCAAAGGAACTGATGTGTCTTATTCCCATCTGAAGGAAGGCAATGGCATCAATTAAAGATTGAAACCCCAGTTGGACTTACAGTGTGGGCTCTCCTTAGCTCCAGCCTGCAGAAGCATCTTAGCCATGGGCACATTGTTGGTCATGATTGCAATGTCTAAAGGCATCAAGCCTTCACTGTTTGGTGTATTCAAATCCAGTTCCTCTGTGCTGTAGAGGTTTAGGAGCATCTGGACGGCATCAAGATCCTGCTGTTCCACGGCCTCAAAGACTGCCTCATTACTATGAAAATTCTACAAAATCAAATAGGAAATTGTTTCTTTCTTCAAATTTTTATGTTGCATGTATAATATATTGGGTGCAGTAAAGCGAGTGGTGGGTGGAAGCTTCAGTAAGTCTGACTAGTAGCGTCTGTCTGCTGCTGTCATCACTTCAAGTTGTAATTGGTTTAGGCACACAGATCAAGTTTCATTGCAACAGCTGCCCATAATCTACACTCTGCTCTCAAACAGAAGCAAAAGTCTCTGCTTCTGGGAGCCTCACACACTGTGAACAAAGACTGTGCCCAGCATGGCATTCAACTTGATACGGAACCTTGAGTAATTGGTGAGTTACACTGGTCTTTGGGTAGCCTGCCCATGTTAGATTGTTACTCCTATCTACAATTACATGGAACACTGGATTTGTTGGGAAATGCTTCCACTGAATAACACCCACCTACAGTCCCCTGGATCAAACTTACTGTAGGCTTTGTTCTTGTGCCCGTGTTACCAGTATTAACAAGAAATGGGATACACCCGACCAGAATCTGCTCTACCACATCCAACCAGTTAATAACAATGGACAGATATCAAATGTCATTTCCAAACCAGTATTTTAAATAGAATCTTTGTTTGCTTTTTTTTGCAAATTGTTCCATTTATTGAGGTGAGGTATTAGTGTTGAGGGGATGGAACAAGTTTAATGTTACGCAGCTAGTGTTAGCATCAAGCAAATAAAGCTCCCTCTACACTGTCCCATCAAACACTCCCCTAGAGCAGGTACAGAACGGGTTAGATACAGAGTAAAGCTCCCTCTACACTGTCCCATCAAACACTCCCAGGGCAGGTACAGCACGGGTTAGATACAGAGTAAAGCTCCCTCTACACTGTCCCATCAAACACTCCCCTAGAGCAGGTACAGAACGGGTTAGATACAGAGTAAAGCTCCCTCTACACTGTCCCATCAAACACTCCCAGGGCAGGTACAGCACGGGTTAGATACAGAGTAAAGCTCCCTCTACACTGTCCCATCAAACACTCCCCTAGAGCAGGTACAGAACGGGTTAGATACAGAGTAAAGCTCCCTCTACATTGTCCCATCAAACACTCCCCTAGAGCAGGTACAGAACGGGTTAGATACAGAGTAAAGCTCCCTCTACATTGTCCCATCAAACACTCCCAGGGCAGGTACAGCACGGGTTAGATACAGAGTAAAGCTCCCTCTACACTGTCCCATCAAACACTCCCAGGGCAGGTACAGCACGGGTTAGATACAGAGTAAAGCTCCCTCTACACTGTCCCATCAAACACTCCCCTAGAGCAGGTACAGAACGGGTTAGATACAGAGTAAAGCTCCCTCTACATTGTCCCATCAAACACTCCCAGGGCAGGTACAGCACGGGTTAGATACAGAGTAAAGCTCCCTCTACACTGTCCCACCAAACACTCCCAGGGCAGGTACAGCACGGGTTAGATACAGAGTAAAGCTCCCTCTACACTGTCCCATCAAACACTCCCAGGGCAGGTACAGGGTTAGATACAGAGTAAAGCTCCCTCTACACTGTCCCATCAAACACTCCCAGGGCAGGTACAGCACGGGTTAGATACAGAGTAAAGCTCCCTCTACACTGTCCCATCAAACACTCCCAGGGCAGGTACAGGGTTAGATACAGAGTAAAGCTCCCTCTACACTGTCCCATCAAACACTCCCAGGGCAGGTACAGGGTTAGATACAGAGTAAAGCTCCCTCTACACTGTCCCATCAAACACTCCCAGGGCAGGTACAGGGTTAGATACAGAGTAAAGCTCCCTCTACACTGTCCCATCAAACACTCCCAGGGCAGGTACAGGGTTAGATACAGAGTAAAGCTCCCTCTACATTGTCCCATCAAACACTCCCAGGACAGGTTCAGCACGGGTTAGATACAGAGTAAAGCTCCCTCTACACTGTCCCATCAAACACTCCCAGGGCAGGTACAGGGTTAGATACAGAGTAAAGCTCCCTCTACACTGTCCCATCAAACACTCCCAGGGCAGGTACAGGGTTAGATACAGAGTAAAGCTCCCTCTACTCAAAAGCTCCCTTTTGATCAGCAGGAATCTGCAAGGTACAAACCCACTTGGGGTCAGATTCTGAGCAGAGATGCCATTCTTGCAGGTGACAAAAATTAATCATCTCTGTGTCTCATGGGTTAGCTGTTCAATTCCTTCTTGCTGGTCACAGCACACACAGGGTTAAATTTGTTACTGCTAGCTGTTTTTGCATGCTGTAGAAAATAACACATCTCAGAGTAGCTAACATACACACGCCAGGCCAAGGCAGAGGCAAAGCGCAGTTCAGGAAGGCCTTGGATGGGTATCTGTGGATTGCTGCCATTGTCCATGGATGGGTATCTGTGGATTGCTGCCATTGTCCATGGATGGGTATCTGTGGATTGCTGCCATTGTCCATGGATGGGTATCTGTGGATTGCTGCCATTGTCCATGGATGGGTATCTGTCCTTCAAAGTGTCTGCAACTGATCAAGTGGGCTAAGCCAATCAATTCAATGACAGGCATCTTATAGGACTCTTTACATTACATGTCCGGTTGGCAAATACTGTTCTGTATCCTGTGAATGGCTGACCACATAATCGGGTTAGGAGAATACAGCTTTTCATGCCCTTTGTTCTGGGATATCTTTAACGAGATTTGGAGCTATATCTTGCAAGTATTGTGCAGACTGTCAACTGAGGCCAGTAAGAGAGTTCTGTGGTAGCAGATAGTTGTGTAAGAAGTGACCATGTTTTAAGAGTTAATTTAGTGTTGAGGTTTAGTGTTGTTTCTGACGTTTTGAGATAAGCGAAAGTTTGTAATTATTGTGAATATCCTATTTAGACTGAGTACAGTTCATTAAGTGTTGTGTTCAATCAATGTGTATATTTGTTTAGAGTATGAGCTACAGTCCAATCGATTCTTCTGCCTCCCAGAAACACAGGGGTTGTGTGGCAGACCTGATACGGTCCAGTAAGATGGGACACAGTGACAAATGCTGTCTGTTCGATCCCTGGGTCTTGCTACATTTACCCATATATTGGATAGGTAAAGGCATACTCTGGTTTGTAAGGGAGGCAGAGCCCATTTACAGGAGTGGGCAGAGACACTGAACCCAAGGGGAACATCCAGCATAAAATACCCAACACACAACACTCCATTTGAATCAATAGTCTATCCTCTTTTTGACTTTTGGAGCCAATGAAAATTCAAACCGATGCTAAGTTTGTTCTTTTCAGCCCAGCTGCATGACCAGCAAACAAATTGCAGTGTTCGAACACAGTACATCAGCGGGACCCAGACTGATTTCAATCTGAAACAGACCCCATGGGGGTGATTTTAAACCCCAAGTTCGTGGGTTGGTGGTGGGTGGGTGTTGAAAAGGGTTGTTTTTGGGTTGCGACTACAACCCGGCTTTATTTCCTGGTATAAAAGGACAGGCTTCCCACTGGGAATGCAAAGTCTGAAAACCTAGCGGTTGTGACCCGAAAAAATAACTGTTTTCAATTCCCACCTGCCCCCAACCCACAATCTTGGGGTTTAAAATCACCCCCATCATTCCCAAGTAGAACCTTTAGACTTTCTTACCACATAAGACTTCCGCTGCTTGTTCTTTTCATTTCTTCCTATCAAGTTTGTCTCATCGAACGAAGTATAATTAACTTTGAACTTTCCTGAGAGGTTTCGGTACAGCCTTTTTGCTGCATTAGGGGAGGATGGAGCGGCCAGCTTCTTCCCAAGAGTCAGCTGGAGATCCCGCATCTGTTGCGTCATCTTGGGAGATGAGGACCTATCAGTGCAATAACAGAGGGTTCTTTACTGTAGATACATCCATATAAACAGTTACAAATCATCTCTGATCTCTCAGGGTACTAAGTGGGGCCTCTTAACTTAAGTTGTACTGTGCAGAGTAATAGCTCAGTCTTAGACTAGAGTGGAGAGTCTGTCCTGCCACCCATTCACCACTGGTTTGTACATCCAGTACGCCCCAACTCACAGCTCATGCTGTACGTCAAATGGTCACCCCACCCCATGTTGCATATCACGGGGTGGGGTGACCATTTGACCCCCCACCGCCCTGGGAACCAACAGCTGAAGGTGGCATTCAGTTCCTCCCCAAATAGCTCATGTTGCACCAAACAGAAGCAAGTCAGAAATTTAGATTGCTGATTGATGTCCACAGGGTGCTTGAATTGCACTTTGTTCTGCCAAAAGATAGAATCATAGAAAGGTTACAGCATGGAAGGAGGCCATTCAACCCGTCGAGTCTGTGCCAGCTCTATGCAAGAGCAATCCAGCTAGTCCCACCACCCCGCCTCCGCCCTATCCCTGCAAATTTTTTCCTTTCAAGTACTTATCCAGTTCCCTTTTGAAGGACATGATTGAATCTGCCTCCACCACCCCCTCGGGCAGCGCATTCCAGATCCTAACCACTCTTCTCCAGTCTATCCACGCAACTGAAGTCCCTCATCCCTGGAATCATTCTAGTAAATCTCCTCTACACCCTCTCTAAGACCTTCACATCTTTCCTAAAGTGCGGTGCCCAGAATTGGACACAATACTCCAGTTGTGGCCAAACCAGTGTTTTATAAAGATTCATCATGACTTCCTTACTTTTGTACTCTATGCCTCTATTTATAAAGCCCAGGATCCTGTATGCTTTTTTGACCACTTTCTCAATCTGTCCTGCTACCTTCAATGATTTGTGCACATATATCCCCAGATCTCTCTGTTCCTGTACCCCTTTTAGAATTGTGCCCTCTAGTTTATATTGCCTCTCCTCGTTCTTCCGACTGAAATGTATCACTTCGCATTTTTCTGCGTTAAATTTCATCTGCCACGTGTCTGCCCATGCCACCAGCCTGTCTATATCCTCTTGAAGTCTATCACTATCCTCCTCACTGTTCACTACCCTTCCAAGTTTTGTGTCATCTGCAAATTTTGAAATTGTGCCCTGTACACCCAAGTCCAAGTCATTAATATATATCAAGAAAAGCAGTGGTCCCAGCACCGACCCCTGGAGAACACCACTGTACACCTCCCTCCAGTCTGACAAACAACCGTTCACCACTACTCTCTGTTTCCTGTCACTTAGCCAATTCTGTATCCATGCTGCTACTGCCCCCTTTATTCCACGAGCTTCAATCTTAATGATAAGCCTATTATGCGGCACTTTATCAAACGCCTTTTTAAAGCCAATATACACCACATCAACCGTATTGCCCTCATCTACCCTCTCTGTTACCTCTCAAAAAACTCTATCAGGTTAGTTAAACATGATTTGCCTTTAACAAATCCGTGCTGGCTTTCCCTAATCAATCCACACTCGTCCAAGTGACTGTTAATTCTGTCCTGGATTATCGTTTCTAAAAGTTTCCCCACCACTGAGGTTAAACTGACTGGCCTGTAGTTGCTGGGTTTATCCTTACACCCTTTTTTGAACAAGGGTGTAACATTTGCAATTCTCCAGTCCTCTGGCATCACCCCGTATCTAAGGATGTTTGGAAGATTATGGCCAGTACAAGATGATAAGCAGAGCAATGCTACAAGACAGGATACCCATACAACACACCAGCAATAAACACAGCCCACTCTACTACTGGTTTCTGAGAATGCCAATAAAAGCAAAGAGGGGTGTTAGGGTGAGCTTCACCCAGAAATACAAAGTTCGGCCCTCCAAATTAAATGTAACAAAAAGTTGAAACAAGGTACAGACAACAGTAAAGATAATTTCCCTAATCAACATCTATCCAGGTATCTGAGAAGGAAATGCTGCACTGACCCTGCAGAATCGAGGGCCAGGTTCATATCCTACAGTATATATATAGTCTGCTAATATAGACAGCACCTGCTGCCTCCCTTGGTGGCCCATTCACCTCCCGCTCACATACATAAAACCAGTTCAATCTCACATTTATGAATTTTCTCAATGACTTAATTCAGCTGATAACACCTGTAACCTCAGTCCTGACCCACCCCATCTCTTGGAGAAAAGGGTAATGGTGGTGCTTTATCACCGAGCATGAACGGAAGCAAATATCTTCAGAATTCAGAAGGGAATGGTTTAGAATTTCCTGTGCATGTTCAGTCATGATGCTGAGTCAACTGAAATAGTCCGTGCTTTCAGGAGCGTTGCCATTCTCTTTAATGGATGCATGTTCTTCATAGTGTCCACATTTCTACCATTGCTCCAAGATAAAGACTCAGCGATTAGAGTATTCACAAACAGCTGGCTGTCGAAATAACCATGAAACAAAGTTAGCCATTGACAGAAACAAATAGGTAATTATACAGTCATTGAGGTTAAACACAAAAGAGACTTGGTCTTATATTAACTAACAGGTGCTTTGACTTGTGGCCACACTAACTCAAGTCCTGCCTCTGGAAAAGGGCCTCCTAACAGCAACGACTGGGCAATCACAATACTAGTGAATGAGACTAGGGGTCACAAGAAGCATATTGTCCTTACATATCTGGAGCCTGGGCTGATTCTGGCCATGATTGATGGGATGAAAGTCTCTTCTTTCTGGTACTGCAAGGATTCCAAGAAAAACAAGCTTGCACACTTAAAAAATTCCACAGCACAAAACTCTGTATCTAACCCGTACTGTACCTGCCCTGGGAGAGTTTGATGGGACAGTGTAGAGGGAGCTTTACTCTGTATCTAACCCTGTACCTGCCCTGGGAGTGTTTGATGGGACAGTGTAGAGGGAGCTTTACTCTGTATCTAACCTGTGCTGTACCTGCCCTGGGAGAGTTTGATGGGACAGTGTAGAGGGAGCTTTACTCTGTATCTAACCCTGTACCTGCCCTGGGAGTGTTTGATGGGACAGTGTAGAGGGAGCTTTACTCTGTATCTAACCCGTGCTGTACCTGCCCTGGGAGTGTTTGATGGGACAGTGTAGAGGGAGCTTTACTCTGTATCTAACCTGTGCTGTACCTGCCCTGGGAGAGTTTGATGGGACAGTGTAGAGGGAGCTTTACTCTGTATCTAACCCTGTACCTGCCCTGGGAGTGTTTGATGGGACAGTGTAGAGGGAGCTTTACTCTGTATCTAACCCGTGCTGTACCTGCCCTGGGAGTGTTTGATGGGACAGTGTAGAGGGAGCTTTACTCTGTATCTAACCCGTACTGTACCTGCCCTGGGAGTGTTTGATGGGACAGTGTAGAGGGAGCTTTACTCTGTATCTAACCCGTGCTGTACCTGCCCTGGGAGTGTTTGATGGGACTGAGATCCTTCAATTCAATGGACCTAAATTTTTTTTTTACTTTTAATACAAATATCAAACAGTTGTAACACAAAAACTATTAACTATCGAGCAACCAAAATAAATGACCACTGACAGTTTGAAGTAAAGCTCATTCAGTGTAATTAACAAACGCCACCTATTGTAATTAACAAACGCCACCTATTGTAATTAACAAACGCCACCTATTGTAATTAACAAACGCCACCTATTGTAATTAACAAACGCCACCTGTTGTAATTAACAAACGCCACCTATTGTAATTAACAAACGCCACCTATTGTAATTAACAAACGCCACCTATTGTAATTAACAAACGCCACCTATTGTAATTAACAAACGCCACCTATTGTAATTAACAAACGCCACCTATTGTAATTAACAAACGCCACCTGTTGTAATTAACAAACGCCACCTATTGTAATTAACAAACGCCACCTATTGTAATTAACAAACGCCACCTATTGTAATTAACAAACGCCACCTATTGTAATTAACAAACGCCACCTATTGTAATTAACAAACGCCACCTATTGTAATTAACAAACGCCACCTATTGTAATTAACAAACGCCACCTATTGTAATTAACAAACGCCACCTATTGTAATTAACAAACGCCACCTATTGTAATTAACAAACGCCACCTGTTGTAATTAACAAACGCCACCTATTGTAATTAACAAACGCCACCTGTTGTAATTAACAAATCCCAGCCCCAACCTCTTTTATCAACTTCTTGAAGCAAACTAACTAAGTGCCACGTCAGACTGGATATCTCCTTGGTGCATATGAAAATACAAATGTAAGAGTTTTAGGAACAGCAAAAGGCCATTTGGTCTAACATAGCCTATCCTGTTATGACAAATAAAATTGTCTCTTGACCCCATTTATACTGCCCACTTCAATATTCTTCTCTGGTTCCTGATTCCACAGCCTGACTGCCCTTTGGGTGAAAAGTGTCACTTTACTCCCCGGCTTACTCCTTCCCTCCTAATGTTTAACTTGTGTACCCTGGGGTTTGAGACCTTAACCACAGTGAACAGTTTGATCAGTGCCTTTCATAACCATCAAAAACTTCAACTGGATTGTGTTTTGTATTTAGCAAAGGAAACAAGCTCAACTTTCTTAAACTTTCTTCATAACTCAAATTCCTGGTACCTGAAATCATCTTTATTCCCCATCTCTTTACCCCACCACAGCAAAACTCTTCCTGCAATTCCATAACCAGAAATGAAGACAGTATCCAGATGGGGTCCTAGCAGCACCTCACTCTGCAATAATACAACCTCTTTAGATATGTCATCATCTTGGAAAGAGGCTTTTCCTTTCAGTAATCGGAAGGGGTATCACCTGAAATAAACTAGACTTCAAAATCAGGGAGCTCACCAGGTGATGGAGATGATTTACTCAGCTGCTGGGCAGAGAAACAGGATTTTATCCCTGAGAGTGTGCCCTCCATCTGTCTCTCAGTTATGGAGAGGGAATCTGGGTAACAGTATTCCCCTCAATATGTGCCCTTGCTGAGGCAGTGAATCCCAGATTCTGCAGACGGGACCACTGTGAACAACAAGAAATGTCGATGTCAGAAAATGAAGCAAAAAAACATGAATTTCTTAAAATATAATTCTGAAAAAAAGAATCTATAACATTTTACTCACCAACAGGAGATCTTTGCTGTTCATGTCACCCCAAGATTGGCAGCCACAGTTTCTCCAATCCCTAGCTTCTCAAGACTATTTTGAGATTGTTATTCCGGACAAGTAAGAAGAGCTGGTTTGGCTTCTCCCCCAAATATTAGATCCACCTCAGCAGGATCTGACTTAAAGTCCAGTTCCACCATACGCCCAATGCCCTCCTCCTCCCTGGAGTATCTGAGCCACCTGAGCCCAATCGGACTTGTAGTGTACTGTGTATACTTGGCCATTGGTGGCTCTTCATGCTGCTGATGGTGCTCCTCCACCAAATCCATTGGTTCCATTTCAGCAGGTGGGCAATGCCCTTCTTTCTTCATCATGTCAAAGACATCCTGATCCCAACTACTGCCACACTGCATAATGCAATGGCAGTGGGATTAGAGGGAGGTACAGAGTTGGGGAGCATTGTATAGCAAAGAAGCCTGTGGGGCAAAGCTAACAGCATAATTGCTACTGTATGGGTTGTCAGAAAGAATGGATACACTGGCGTTTTGTTTCCTCATTAGGCAGCGTCATGTAAGTAGAGGGTCTCTAGTTCAAGTCCCATTCCAGGACTTGGGTAAATATACCAGGCCGACACCTCAGTGCCCTCCGATGAGACATTAACCAACTGTTCAGGTGGATGTCAAAATCCAGCAGTGCTACTTTGAAGAAGAACAAAAGGTTATCCTGGTCTCCTGACCAAGTCGTTCCTCAAGCAACACCACCAAAAAAACAGATTAACTGGTCATTCATCTCACCCCACTGCTGTACTGTTTGCCTACATAACAAAGGTAACTGAACTTCAAAGTAATTCTTGCAAACTGCTTTGAGACAGTTCTGACAGACATGATGTGGAATTATAGAAAGCAAATGTTCCCTCCCCCAGGTGCCTCATTGAAATGGCCAAGCTTATTCTATGTTACCACAATGTCACAAAGAGCTGCAGGAATTTGTGCAGCTACCGAGTACTCCTGCTCACACCACATCACAAAACATCAGCATTTGGCATGAATTGTACACTTGATGTAAATGACCACGAAATGTCACCACACATTTCGTCACAGATTCCAACACATTGTGCTGTCGGAAAACTCAACTCCCTGCCATATTTCAGTTAACTTTTGCAATGCACTGACTGAAGAAAAATATATCGATGAAATTGTTATCCAGTGTCCAAAAAATTGTTCCAAATTGGGAAAGAAAATATGTGGAGTGTATATAAGTGGAGTGTATACAAGTGGGGTGTATATAAGTGGGGTGTATATGCATGGAGTGTATATACGTGGAGTGTACATAAGTAGGGTGTATATAAGTGGCTGTATATAAGTGGAGTGCATATAAGTGGGGTATATATAAGTGGGGTATATATACATGACGTGTATATAAGTGGGGTGTATATAAGTGGGGTGTATATAAGTGGGGTATTTTTTTTTATTATTCGTTCATGGGATGTGGGTGTCGCTGGCGAGGCCGGCATTTATTGCCCATCCCTAATTGCCCTCGAGAAGGTGGTGGTGAGCCGCCTTCTTGAACCGCTGCAGTCCGTGTGGTGAAGGTTCTCCCACAGTGCTGTTAGGAAGGGAGTTCCAGGATTTTGACCCAGCGACGATGAAGGAACGGCGATATATTTCCAAGTCGGGATGGTGTGTGACTTGGAGGGGAACGTGCAGGTGGTGTTGTTCCCATGCGCCTGCTGCCCTTGTCCTTCTAGGTGGTGAAGGTCGCGGGTTTGGGAGGTGCTGTCGAAGAAGCCTTGGCGAGTTGCTGCAGTGCATCCTGTGGATGGTACACACTGCAGCCACAGTGCGCCGGTGGTGAAGGGAGAGAATGTTTAGGGTGGTGGATGGGGTGCCAATCAAGTGGGCTGCTTTATCTTGGTTGGAGTCGAGCTTCTTGAGTGTTGTTGGAGCTGCACTCATCCAGGCAAGTGGAGAGTATTCCATCACACTCCTGACTTGTGCCTTGTAGATGGTGGAAAGGCTTTGGGGAGTCAGGAGGTGAGTCACTCGCCGCAGAATACTCAGCCTCTGACCTGCTCTCGTAGCCACAGTATTTATATGGCTGGTCCAGTTAAGTTTCTGGTCAATGGCGACCCCCAGGATGTTGATGGTGGGGGATTCGGCGATGGTAATGCCGTTGAATGAAAAGGGGAAGTGGTTAGACTCTCTCTTGTTGGAGATGGTCATTGCCTGGCACTTATCTGGCGCGAATGTTACTTGCCACTTATCAGCCCAAGCCTGGATGTTATCCAGGTCTTGCTGCATGCAGGCTCGGACTGCTTCATTATCTGAGGGATTGCGAATGGAACTGAACACTGTGCAATCATCAGCGAACATCCCCATTTCTGACCTTATGATGGAGGGAAGGTCATTGATGAAGCAGCTGAAGATGGTTGGGCCTAGGACACTGCCCTGAGGAACTCCTGCAGCAATGCCCTGGGGCTGAGATGATTGGCCTCCAACAACCACTACCATCTTCCTTTGTGCAAGGTATGACTCCAGCCACTGGAGAGTTTTCCCCGATTCCCATTGACTTCAATTTTACTAGGGCTCCTTGGTGCCACACTTGGTCAAATGCTGCCTTGATGTCAAGGGCAGTCACTCTCACCTCACCTCTGGAATTCAGCTCTTTTGTCCATGTTTGGACCAAGGCTGTAATGAGGTCTGGAGCCGAGTGGTCCTGGCAGAACCCAAACTGAGCATCAGTGAGCAGGTTATTGGTGAGTAAGTGCCGCTTGATAGCACTGACGACGACACCTTCCATCACTTTGCTGATGATTGAGAGTAGACTGATGGGGCGGTAATTAGCAGGATTGGATTTGTCCTGCTTTTTCTGGACAGGACATACCTGGGCAATTTTCCACATTGTCGGGTAGATGCCAGTGTTGTAGCTGTACTGGAACAGCTTGGCTAGAGGCGCGGCTAGTTCTGGAGCACAAGTCTTCAGCACTACAGCTGGAATGTTGTCGGGGCCCATAGCCTTTGCTGTATCCAGTGCACTCAGCCGTTTCTTGATATCACGTGGAGTGAATCGAATTGGCCGAAGACTGGCTTCCGTGATGGTGGGGATATCGGGAGGAGGCTGAGATGGATCATCCACTCGGCACTTCTGGCTGAAGATGGTTGCAAACGCTTCAGCCTTGTCTTTTGCACTCACGTGCTGGACTCCGCCATCATTGAGAATGGGGATGTTTGCAGAGCCTCCTCCTCCCGTTAGTTGTTTAATTGTCCACCACCATTCACGACTGGATGTGGCAGGACTGCAGAGCTTTGATCTGATTCGTTGGTTGTGGAATCGCTTAGCTCTGTCTATAGCATGTTGCTTCCGCTGTTTAGCATGCATGTAGTCCTGTGTTGTAGGTTCACCAGGTTGGCACCTCATTTTTAGGTATGCCTGGTGCTGCTCCTGGCATGCTCTTCTACACTCCTCATTGAACCAGGGTTGATCCCCTGGCTTGTTGGTAATGGTAGAGTGAGGAATATGCCGGGCCATGAGGTTACAGATTGTGCTGGAATACAATTCTGCTGCTGCTGATGGCCCACAGCGCCTCATGGATGCCCAGTTTTGAGCTGCTGGATCCATTCTGAATCTATCCCATTTAGCACGGTGGTCGTGCCACACAACACGTTGGATGGTGTCCTCAGTGCGAAGACGGGACTTCATCTCCACGAGGACTGTGCGGTGGTCACTCCTACCAATACTGTCATGGACAGATGCATTTGCGACAGGTAGATTGGTGAGGACAAGGTCAAGTAAGCTTTTCCCCTCGTGTTGGTTCGCTCACCACCTGCCGCAGGCCCAGTCTGGCAGCCATGTCCTTCAGGACTCGGCCAGCTCGGTCAGTAGTGGTGCTACCGAGCCACTCTTGGTGATGGACATTGAAGTCCCCCACCCAGAATACATTCTGTGCCCTTGCTACCCTCAGTGCTTCCTCCAAGTGGTGTTCAACATGGAGGAGGACTGATTCATCAGCTGAGGGAGGACGGTAGGTGGTAATCAGCAGGAGGTTTCCTTGCCCATGTTTGACCTGATGCCATGAGATCTCATGGGGTCCAGAGTCAATGTTGAGGACTCCCAGGGCCACTCCCTCCTGACTGTATATCACTGTACCGCCACCTCTGGTGGGTCTGTCCTGCCGGTGGGACAGGACATACCCAGGGATGGTGATGGAAGAGTCTGGGACGTTGGCTGAAAGATATGATTCTGTGAGTATGGCTATGTCAGGCTGTTGCTTGACTAGTCTGTGGGACAGCTCTCCCAATTTTGGCACAAGTCCCCAGATGTTAGTAAGGAGGACCTTGCAGGGTCGACTGGGCTTGGTGTTTTGCCGTTGTCGTGTCCGGTGCCTGGTGGTCCGATGTCGGGTGGTCCGTCCGGTTTTATTCTTATTAAGACTTTTCGTAGCGAGATTTTACAACTGAGTGGCTTGCTCGGCCATTTCAGAGGGCGATTAAGAATCAACCACATTGCTGTGGGTCTGGAGTCACATATAGGCCAGACCGGGTAAGGACGGCAGGTTTCCTTCCCTAAAGGACATTAGTGAACCAGATGGGTTTTTACGACAATCCGGTAGTTTCATGGCCATCATTACTGATACTCGTATTTTCATTCCAGATTTTTATTTAATTAATTGAATTTTAATTAATTAATTGAATTTAAATTCGCCAGCTGCCGTGGCAGGATTTGAATTCATGACTCTGGATTTTAGTCCAGTAACATAACCACTATGCTACCGTACTTATATACACCCTACTTATACACATGGTGTGTATATAAGTGGGGTGTATATAAGTGGGGTGTATATAAGTGGGGTATATACATGGCGTGTATATAAGTGGGGTGTATATAAGTGGGGTATATATACATGGCGTGTATATAAGTGGAGTGTATATAAGTGGGGTGTATATAAGTGGGGTGTATATAAGTGGGGTATATATACATGGCGTGTATATAAGTGGAGTGTATATAAGTGGGGTGTATATAAGTGCGGTGTATATAAGTGGGGTGTATACAAGTAGGGTGTATATAAGTAGGGTGTATACAAGTGGGGTGTATATAAGTGGGGTGTATACAAGTAGGGTGTATATAAGTAGGGTGTATACAAGTAGGGTGTATATAAGTAGGGTGTATACAAGTGGGGTGTATATAAGTAGGGTGTATACAAGTGGGGTGTATATAAGTGGGGTGTATACAAGTAGGGTGTATATAAGTCGGGTGTATAAAAGTAGGGTGTATATAAGTAGGGTGTATACAAGTGGGGTGTATATAAGTAGGGTGTATACAAGTAGGGTGTATATAAGTAGGGTGTATACAAGTAGGGTGTATATAAGTAGGGTGTATACAAGTGGGGTGTATATAAGTAGGGTGTATACAAGTGGGGTGTATATAAGTGGGGTGTATACAAGTAGGGTGTATATAAGTAGGGTGTATACAAGTGGGGTGTATATAAGTGGGGTGTATACAAGTAGGTGTATATAAGTAGGGTGTATACAAGTAGGGTGTATATAAGTAGGGTGTATACAAGTAGGGTGTATATAAGTAGGGTGTATACAAGTGGGGTGTATATAAGTAGGGTGTATACAAGTGGGGTGTATATAAGTGGGGTGTATACAAGTGGGGTGTATATAAGTAGGGTGTATACAAGTGGGGTGTATATAAGTGGGGTGTTTATACATGGCGTGTATATAAGTGGAGTGTTTATAAGTGGGGTGTATATAAGTGGGGTGTATATAAGTGGGGTGTATATAAGTGGGGTGTATATAAGTGGGGTGTATATAAGTGGGGTGTATATAAGTAGGGTGTATATAAGTAGGGTGTATACAAGTGGGGTGTATATAAGTAGGGTGTATACAAGTGGGGTGTATATAAGTAGGGTGTATACAAGTGGGGTGTATATAAGTGGGGCGTTTATAAGTGGGGTGTATATAAGTGGGGTGTATATAAGTTGGGTGTATATAAGTGGGGTGTTTATACATGGCGTGTATATAAGTGGAGTGTTTATAAGTGGGGTGTATATAAGTGGGGTGTATATAAGTGGGGTGTATATAAGTGGGGTGTATATAAGTGGGGTGTTTATACATGGCGTGTATATAAGTGGAGTGTTTATAAGTGGGGTGTATATAAGTGGGGTGTATATAAGTGGGGTGTATATAAGTGGGGTGTATATAAGTGGGGTGTTTATACATGGCGTGTATATAAGTGGAGTGTTTATAAGTGGGGTGTATATAAGTGGGGTGTGTATAACTGTAGTGTATATAAATAGGGTGTATATAATTGGGTGTATATAAGTGGGGCATATATACATGGCGTGTATATAAGTAGGGAGTATATAAGTAGGGAGTATATAAGTGGGGTGTATGTAAGTGGAGTGTATATAAGTGGGCCGTATATACATGAATTGTATATATGTGGAGTGTATATACTTGGAGTGTATATATGTGGAGTGTATATAAGTGGGCCGTATATACATGAATTGTATATACAAGGAGTGCATATATGCGGAGTGTATATATGTGGGGTGTATATACGTGGAGTGTATATATGCGGAGTGTATATATGTGGGGTGTATATATGCGGAGTGTATATATGTGGGGTGTATATATGCGGGGTGTATATACGTGGAGTGTATATATGCGGAGTGTATATATGTGGGGTGTATATACGTGGAGTGTATATATGTGGGGTGTATATATGTGGGGTGTATATATGCGGAGTGTATATATGTGGAGTGTATATACGTGGAGTGTATATATGCGGAGTGTATATATGCGGGGTGTATATATGCGGAGTGTATATATGCGGAGTGTATATATGCGGGGTGTATATACGTGGAGTGTATATATGCGGAGTGTATATATGTGGGGTGTATATATGTGGGGTGTATATACGCGGAGTGTATATATGCGGAGTGTATATATGTTGGGTGTATATATGCGGAGTGTATATATGTGGGGTGTATATATGCGGAGTGTATATATGTGGGGTGTATATATGCGGAGTGTATATATGTGGGGTGTATATATGCGGGGTGTATATATGCGGAGTGTATATACGTGGGGTGTATATATGCGGGGTGTATATATGCGGAGTGTATATACGTGGGGTGTATATATGCGGGGTGTATATATGCGGAGTGTATATACGTGGGGTGTATATATGCGGGGTGTATATATGCGGAGTGTATATACGCGGGGTGTATATATGCGGGGTGTATATATGCGGAGTGTATATACGTGGGGTGTATATACGTGGGGTGTATATACGTGGAGTGTATATACGCGGAGTGTATATATGTGGGGTGTATATACGTGGAGTGTATATATGCGGAGTGTATATATGTGGGGTGTATATACGTGGAGTGTATATACGCGGAGTGTATATATGTGGGGTGTATATACGTGGAGTGTATATACGTGGAGTGTATATATGCGGGGTGTATATATGCGGGGTGTATATACGTGGAGTGTATATATGCGGGGTGTATATATGTGGGGTGTATATACGTGGAGTGTATATATGCGGGGTGTATATATGTGGGGTGTATATACGTGGAGTGTATATATGCGGGGTGTATATATGTGGGGTGTATATACGTGGAGTGTATATATGCGGAGTGTATATATGTGGGGTGTATATATGTGGGGTGTATATACGTGGAGTGTATATATGCGGGGTGTATATATGTGGGGTGTATATACGTGGAGTGTATATATGTGGGGTGTATATATGCGGAGTGTATATACGTGGGGTGTATATACGTGGAGTGTATATATGCGGAGTGTATATATGTGGGGTGTATATATGTGGGGTGTATATACGTGGAGTGTATATATGCGGGGTGTATATATGTGGGGTGTATATATGCGGAGTGTATATATGTGGGGTGTATATATGTGGGGTGTATATATGCGGAGTGTATATATGTGGGGTGTATATATGTGGGGTGTATATATGCGGAGTGTATATATGTGGGGTGTATATATGTGGGGTGTATATATGCGGAGTGTATATATGTGGGGTGTATATATGTGGGGTGTATATATGCGGAGTGTATATATGTGGGGTGTATATATGTGGGGTGTATATATGCGGAGTGTATATATGTGGGGTGTATATATGTGGGGTGTATATATGCGGAGTGTATATACGTGGAGTGTATATATGCGGGGTGTATATATGTGGGGTGTATATATGCGGAGTGTATATATGTGGGGTGTATATATGTGGGGTGTATATATGCGGAGTGTATATATGTGGGGTGTATATATGTGGGGTGTATATATGCGGAGTGTATATATGTGGGGTGTATATATGTGGGGTGTATATACGTGGAGTGTATATATGCGGGGTGTATATATGTGGGGTGTATATATGCGGAGTGTATATATGTGGGGTGTATATATGCGGAGTGTATATATGTGGGGTGTATATATGTGGGGTGTATATACGTGGAGTGTATATATGCGGGGTGTATATATGTGGGGTGTATATATGCGGAGTGTATATATGTGGAGTGTATATATGCGGAGTGTATATACGTGGGGTGTATATACGTGGAGTGTATATATGCGGAGTGTATATATGTGGGGTGTATATATGTGGGGTGTATATACGTGGAGTGTATATATGCGGGGTGTACATATGTGGGGTGTATATATGCGGAGTGTATATATGTGGGGTGTATATACGTGGAGTGTATATACGTGGAGTGTATATATGCGGAGTGTATATATGTGGGGTGTATATGCGTGGAGTGTATATACGTGGGGTGTATATACGTGGAGTGTATATATGTGGGGTGTATATATGCGGAGTGTATATATGTGGGGTGTATATACGTGGAGTGTATATATGCGGAGTGTATATAGGCGGAGTGTATATATGTGGGGTGTATATATGCGGAGTGTATATATGTGGGGTGTATATATGTGGGGTGTATATATGTGGGGTGTATATATGCGGAGTGTATATATGTGGAGTGTATATATGCGGAGTGTATATATGTGGGGTGTATATATGTGGAGTGTATATATGCGGAGTGTATATATGTGGGGTGTATATACGTGGAGTGTATATATGCGGAGTGTATATAGGCGGAGTGTATATATGTGGGGTGTATATATGCGGAGTGTATATATGTGGAGTGTATATATGCGGAGTGTATATATGTGGGGTGTATATATGTGGAGTGTATATATGCGGAGTGTATATATGTGGAGTGTATATATGTGGGGTGTATATATGTGGGGTGTATATATGTGGAGTGTATATATGCGGAGTGTATATATGTGGGGTGTATATATGTGGAGTGTATATATGCGGAGTGTATATATGTGGGGTGTATATACGTGGAGTGTATATATGCGGAGTGTATATATGCGGGGTGTATATATGTGGAGTGTATATATGCGGAGTGTATATATGTGGGGTGTATATACGTGGAGTGTATATACGTGGAGTGTATATATGTGGAGTGTATATATGCGGAGTGTATATATGCGGGGTGTATATATGTGGGGTGTATATATGCGGAGTGTATATACGTGGAGTGTATATATGTGGGGTGTATATACGTGGAGTGTATATATGCGGAGTGTATATATGCGGGGTGTATATACGTGGAGTGTATATACGTGGAGTGTATATACGTGGAGTGTATATACGCGGAGTGTATATATGCGGGGTGTATATACGTGGAGTGTATATACGTGGAGTGTATATATGCGGGGTGTATATACGTGGAGTGTATATACGTGGAGTGTATATACGCGGAGTGTATATACGCGGGGTGTATATACGCGGAGTGTATATACGCGGGGTGTATATACGCGGAGTGTATATACGCGGAGTGTATATACGTGGAGTGTATATATGCGGGGTGTATATATGTGGAGTGTATATATGCGGAGTGTATATATGTGGGGTGTATATATGTGGAGTGTATATATGCAGAGTGTATATATGTGGGGTGTATATACGTGGAGTGTAAGCGAGTCGAGTGTGGTGTTTTCGTCATTTATTGCAGAAATCAGGAGAGTGCAGTCTGTCATGTTTCCATTGCCTGCTCTAATGGTTGAATGGTTCATTGTTTGTCCTTCAGCAGGCTGTCCCATTATCAAGTTCCGGTTTGTAGAAAGCGTGAGCTTGCCTATGAAAGCTAACTTTTGTGTTGAGAACTATTAAAGAGTTAGGAAGCTGCACAAATCAGAACAATCCTGCACTGAATTAGTTAGTAAAAAACAGTGTGCAACTGAGCCAGTCCTCCAGCAAGGCCCCACATTGCACTACAATCAGAGCTGTGTTTGCTGATTTCAGCCAGGCAGTACAATCGGGTGCAGTATCCTTGGAGTGAGAGGAGAAAATCTCAGCCACCATTCCTGCTCCTGATCATTATGATTGATCCTTGGTCGTCTGTGTGGATGTCAGGTGAGAGGAACACTCGACTGCACTTTCATCCATAGCCGAATAATCTGCTGTCACTCACTGGCTCAGAGATGAAGAATGGTCAATTGGGTACCAGTGGTTGTCGATCCCCCATGGAAACTGAACCTCACCGAGAATAAGTACCTCCAGGACAGGAGGGGAGACAACTAGTGAGAGACAATTAAAGACCCTTGATCGTAGATGACCTGAGAAAACAAAGGGGAAGAACACTGCCTATTGGAAGGTGTGCAACTTTTAGACGCCATCAAGAGAAAACAATATTTTAATCGAAGAGCTTTTAGAGAATGATGGTGAGGCTTTCTGCTCTACGTTAAAATATGTATTAGTTTGCTCTGATAAATTGTTCAATTAAACCATTAACTAGAACGAGGTAGTGTAATGTGTTAAATACAGATCTTTTGCATCTGGCACCTGAGTTCAGATCAAATCCATACCCACATAAGTGAAACTAAATTACTGCCACCAAAATCCTATCCTACTCGATGACCCTAAATATTACTTTCATGAGGCTGAGGTGATGCAGTGACTTAAACACTAGCCTTTCACCTCTTGTAATTACATTCAAATTCATTCCACAATGAGGTTGAAAGCTCTTCCATCTATTCGCTGTAAAGGCCGATATAAAAAGTTCGAGCTGTCAGACTCCAGTTGCGAGTAGCACAGCCTTCAGCACAAAACTGCTCCCAATTGGAGCAAATTGGCAATTCCATTCAAATAACTGGTGCAGTAGGTGGCGATCGACAGAAGTACATTGCTGGGCCAAGGGAAAGGGATCATCAGTCCGTTTATAACGGTCCAGCACATGGGAGTGTTTGATGGGACAGTGTAGAGGGAGCTTTACTCTGTATCTAACCCGTGCTGTACCTGCCCTGGGAGTGTTTGATGGGACAGTGTAGAGGGAGCTTTACTCTGAATCTAACCCGTGCTGTACCTGCCTTGGGAGTGTTTGATGGGACAGTGTGGAGGGAGCTTATCTCTGTATCTAATCTATGCTGTACCTTTTTTTCATTCGTTCATGGGATGTGGGCAGTCACTCTCACCTCACCTCTGGAATTCAGCTCTTTTGTCCATGTTTGGACCAAGGCTGTAATGAGGTCTGGAGCCGAGTGGTCCTGGCGGAACCCAAACTGAGCATCGGTGAGCAGGTTATTGGTGAGTAAGTGCCGCTTGATAGCACTGTCGATGACACCTTCCATCACTCTGCTGATGATTGAGAGTAGACTGATGGGGCGGTAATTAGCAGGATTGGATTTGTCCTGCTTTTTGTGGACAGGACATACCTGGGCAATTTTCCACATTGTCGGGTAGATGCCAGTGTTGTAGCTGTACTGGAACAGTTTGGCTAGAGGCGCAGCTAGTTCTGGAGCACAAGGCTTCAGCACTACAGCCGGGATGTTGTCGGGGCCCATAGCCTTTGCTGTATCCAGTGCACTCAGCCGTTTCTTGATATCACGTGGAGTGAATTGAATTGTCTGAAGACTGGCTTCTGTGATGGATATTGGATAGGATAAAAATAGATAAAGAGGAGGTACTGAAAAGTTGGCAGTACTCAAAGTAGAAAAGTCTCCCGGTCCAGATGGGATGCATCCTAGGTCACTGAGGGGAGTAAGGGTCGAAACTGCAGAGGCTCTGGCCACAATCTTCCAATCCTCCTTAGATATGGGAACGGTGCCAGAGGACTGGAAGATTGGAAATGTTACACCCCTGCTCAAAAAAGGGGAGAGGGATAAACCTGGAAATTACAGGCCAGTCAGCCTAACGTCGCTGGTGGGGGATCTTTTAGAGACAATAATCCGGGACAAAATTAACTGGCACTTGGAAAAGGGAAAATCGTGTTTGACGAACTTGTTGAGTACTTTGATGAAGTAACGGAGAGGGTTGATGAGGGGAGTGCGGTTGATGTTGTGTCTATGGACTTTAAAAAGGGATCTGATAAAGTATCACAATATAGACTTATCATAGAATCATAGAAAGTAGGAGCAAGAGTCGGCCATTCGGCCCTTCAGGCCTGCTCCGCCATTCAAAATGATCATGGCTGATCGTCTAACTCAGTACCCTGTTCCCGCTTTTTCCCCATATCCCGAGATCCCTTTAGCATTAAGAAATATATCTATCTCCTTCTTGAATATATTTGTTAGCAAAATTAAAATCCATGGGATTGAAGGGACAGGATACAAAATTGACTCGGGGACAGAAAGCAGAGAGTAGTGGTGAATAGTTGATTGTCAGACTGGAGGGAACTATACAGTGGTGTTCCCCAGGGGTCAGTATTAGGACCGCTGCTCTTTTTGATATATATTAATGACCTGGACTTGGGTACAGGGTATAATTTCAAGCTTTGCAGATGACACGAAACTCGGAAATGTAGTAAACGGTGTGAAGGATAGTACCATAAGATCATAAGAAACAGGAGCAGGAGTAGGCCATCCGGCCCCTCGAGTCTGCTCCACCATTCAACAAGATCATGGCTGATCTTCTACCTCAACGCCATTTTCCTGCACTATCCCCATATCCCTTGATGCCTTTAATATCTAGAAATCTAGCAATCTCTGTTTAGAATGTATTCAATGACTGAGCCTCCACAGCCCTCCGGGGTAGAGAATTCCAAAAATTCACCACCCTCTGAGTGAAGAAATTTCTCCTCATCTCAGTCCTAAATGGCCAACCCCTTATTCTGAGACTGTGACCCCTGGTTCTAGATTCCCCAGCCAGAGGAAACATCCTCCCTGTATCTACCCTGTCGAGCCCTGTAAGAATTTTGTATGTTTAATGAGATCACCTCTCATTCTTCTATACAGGCCTAGTCTACTCAATCTCTCCTCATACCACAATCCCACCATCCCAGGAATCAGTCTGGTGAACCTTTGTTGCACTCCCTCTACGGCAAGTATATCCTTTCTTAGGTAAGGAAACCAAAATTGTACACAATACTCCATGTTCAGTCTCACCAAGACCCTATTTAATTGCAGTAAGACGCCTTTACTCCTGTACTCAAATCCTCTTGTAATAAAGGCCAACACACCCTTTGCCTTCCTAATCGCTTGCTCTACCTGCATGTTGGCTTTCAGTGACTGGTGTACAAGGACACCCAGGTCCCTTTAAACATCAACATTTCCCAATCTCTCACCATTTAAAAAATACTCTTCACATTTTTCCACATTATATTCCATCTGCCATGTTCTTGCCCACTCACGTGGCCTGTCTGTATCCCCTTGAAGCCTCTTTGCATCCTCCTCACAACTCACATTCCCACCCAGTTTTCTGTCATCAGCAAACTTGGAAATATTACTTTTGGTTCCCTCATCCAAATCATTGATATATATTGTGAATAGCTGGGGCCCAAGCATTGATCCCTGCGGTACCCCACTAGTCACAGTCTGCCAACCTGAAAAAGACCCGTTTATTTCTACTCTCTGTTTTCTGTCTGTTAACCAATTCTCAATCCATGTCTGTACATTACCTTCAATTCCATGTGCACTAACTTTGTTCACCAACTTCGTGTGTGCGACCTTATTGAAAGCCTTCTGAAAATCCAAATACACCACATCCACTGGTTCCCCCTTATCTATTCTACTAGTTACATCCTCAAAGAACTCCAATAGGTTTGTCAAACATGATTTCTCTTTCATAAATCCATGTTAACTCTGCCAAATCCTATTATTATTTTCTAAGTGTCCTGTTATCACATCCTTTATAATAGGTAGTGGTTGTTGGAGGCCAATCATCTCAGCCCAAGGACACTGCTGCAGGAGTTCCTCAGGACAGTGTCCTAGGCCCAACCATCTTCAGCTGCTTCATCAATGACCTTCCCTCCATCATAAAGTCAGAAATGGGGATGTTCGCTGATGATTGCACAGTGTTCAGTTCCATTCGCAACCCCTCAGATAATGAAGCAGTCTGTGCCCGCATGCAGCAAGACCTGGACAACATCCAGGCTTGGGCTGATAAGTGGCAAGTAACAATCGCACCAGACAAGTGCCAGGCAATGACCATCTCCAACAAGAGAGAGTCTAACCACCTCCCCTTGACATTCAACAGCATTACCATCGCCGAATCCCCCACCATCAACATCCTGGGGGTCACCATTGACCAGAAACTTAACTGGACAGCCATATAAATACTGTGGCTATAAGAGCAGGTCAGAAGCTGGGTATTCTGCGGTGAGTGACTCACCTCCTGACTCCCCAAAGCCTTTCCATCATCTACAAGGCACAAGTCAGGAGTGTGATGGAATACTCTCCACTTGCCTGGATGAGTGCAGCTCCAACAACACTCAAGAAGCTCGACACCATCCAGGACAAAGCAGCCCGCTTGATTGGCACCCCATCCACCACCCTAAACATGCACTCCCTTCACCACCGGCGCACCATGGCTGCAGTGTGTACCATCTACAGGATGCACTGCAGCAACTCGCCAAGACTTCTTCGACAGCACCTCCCAAACCCACGACGTCTACCGCCTAGAAGGACAAGGGCAGCAGGCACATGGGAACAACACCACCTGCACGTTCCCCTCCAAGTCACACACCATCCCAACTTGGAAATATATCGCCGTTCCTTCATCGTCGCTGGGTCAAAATCCTGGAACTCCCTTCCTAACAGCACTGTGGGAGAACCTTCACCACACGGACTGCAGCGGTTCAAGAAGGTGGCTCACCACCACCTTCTCAAGGGCAATTAGGGATGGGCAATAAATGCCGGCCTCGCCAGCGACGCCCACATCCCATGAACAAATAAAAGAAAGGATTCTAGCATTTTCCTCACTACTGATGTCAGGCTAACTGGTCTGTAGTTCCCTGTTTTCTCTCTCCCTCCTTTTTTAAATAGTGGGGTTACATTTGCCGCCCTCCAATCTGCAGGAACTGTTCCAGAATCTGTAGAATTTTAGAAGATGACAACCAATGCATCCACTATCTCTACAGCCACCTCTTTCAGGAGGACTTCAGGAGGATGTAGACAGACTGTGAAATGGGCAGGCACGTGGCAGATGAAATTTAACGCAGAGAAACTTGAAGTGATACATTTTGGTAGGAGGAATGAGGAGAGGCAATATAAACTAAATGGTACAATTTTAAAGGGGTGCAGGAACAGAGAGACCTGGGGGTGATTGTACACAAATCTTTGAAGGTGGCAGGACAAGTTGAGAAGGCTGTTAAAAAAGCATATGGGATCCTGGGCTTTATTAACAGAAGCATAGAGTACAGAAGCAAGATCGGCGATATATTTCCAAGTCGGGATGGTGTGTGACTTGGAGGGGAACGTGCAGGTGGTGTTGTTCCCATGTGCCTGCTGCTCTTGTCCTTCTAGGTGGTGGAGGTCGTGGGTTTGGGAGGTGCTGTCGAAGAAGTCTTGGCGAGTTGCTGCAGTGCATCCTGTGGATGGTACGCACTGCAGCCACAGTGCGCCGATAGTGAAGGGAGTGAATGTTTAGGGTGGTGGATGGGGTGCCAATCAAGCGGGCTGATTTGTCCTGGAGAAAACTTTATAAAACACTGGTTGGGCCTCAGCTGGACTATTGTGTTCAATTCTGGGCACCACACTTTAGGAAGGATGACCCTGGAGATGGTGCAGAAGAGATTTACTGGAATGATTCCAGGGATGAGGGACTTCAGTTATGTGGAGAGACTGGAGAAGCTGGGATTGTTCTCCTTAGAACAGAAAATGTTAAGAGGAGATTTGATCAAGGTGTTCAAAATCATGAACGGTTTTGACAGAGTAAATGAAGAAAAACTGTTTCCAGTGGCAGAAGGCTCAGTAACCATTGAACACAGATTTAGGGTGATCGGCAAAAGAACCAGAGGCGACATATGGAAACATATTTTTACGCAATGAGTTATGATCTGGAATGCGCTGCCTGAAATGGTGGTGGAAGCAGAGTCAATAATAACTTTCAAAGGGAATTGGAAAAATACTTGAAGGAAAACAATTTGCAGGACTATGGGGAAAGAGCAGAGGAGTGGGACTCATTGGATAGCTCTTTCAAAGAGCTGGCACAGGCATGATGGGCCGAATGGCCTCCTTCTGTTCTGTACCTACTATGATACTATGATGTTATGGAACTAATCACGTTCAATGAAAACTTGAACAGAATCATTTTTCTTTAAAGCAAAATCAAGCATCAAAGACACAGAAATATCAAGCAGAATATGACATCACAACTTGCCATTGTGCAGGTGCCATTGAACTGAAAATGGTGTCAGAGTGCACAAAAATAATCAAAGGAAAGTTGATAAAAAATTAAATATGCGTTAACAGTTTGAACATGACTGGGTGCGGGGTCCTTTTGATACTGAGTGGTAACAGTATGGTTTGTTTTCATTATCAGGATATTCGCGAGTATTGTAAATGGGTATTGGATGGACTTCAGCTGCAGTCTGACAAACTGGCCTTATCTCTCCTGAATGCAGCTTCTCTGGAGCTGCCTGGTTTCATAAATCACTGAAACTGTAGAGCATGTAATTGCAATTCTGCACTCACTCTCCCAGATCCTGTCATGCGTAGCTTGTCTAAATGTGGCACATTTAAGGAAAAAGTGTAACATGAGGCTTGGCACCAGACTGACTGGAAGCACTGGGGCTGGGTTACAAGCCTCTGCATACTTTTCACAGCCACAGTTATCTGTTAATAGGAAACTGATAGCGTGAGGCAGGATCATTCGCAGTGTGACAGTCACTTCGATTCTTTTTGCGGGGAGGAGAGCTCTCCTCACTCAAACCTTGTCACCGCAGAGAAATGTGAATCTATTGTCCAGTCCCACACTGGTTGGGTCACTCGATCAGCAGGAGTGGTCCCAGCAGCACTTTAAGACACTCATTTGTTTCTCTTTTTCAGAACACATCCAGAGTTTAAATGTGAAAGTTCCAACATCACCATGGGCACCAGTGCACAGCATTCAAGCACAAAATCGGAAAGACAAAAATCCAGGTTAATTATCACTTATTGCAGAACAATGACACCAACTATAGGGATCGTCCTGCCATTCTGTTCACTCCTCTTTCGAAATGTGATGTGAGAAAGAGGCCAATGATTTGATAGCAGAGTTGCCAGTCTAAGAGTGTGAGACTGGGGATTAAATTGGAGCATGTTCATTATATATTACAGTGATAGCTCGATTCAGCTTGTTCTGATCGATATGCTCCTGACATCAGAGGCACTCAACGAACAGTCCAGGGGCCAACTACGGCCTTCGGAGCCTGTATGGTCTTCAAACTGGATCCAATCTAATTAATTGCTGGCTTCCTCCCTTATCCTCATAATCTATAGAATTTCCTCAAGTCCTGTGTCTCTTTGAAATAAAGTAAGAATTTGTTCGCTGGTGGTAAATAAGGAAACACTCCGATCTCAAATCGTCCACATCCCACATCCCCCATACATCCCAGGTTAGAATCACCATCTGTACATCCCAGGTTAGAATCACCATCTGTACATCCCAGGTTAGAATCACTATCTGTACATCCCAGGTTAGAATCACCATCTGTACATCCCAGGTTAGAATCACTATCTGTACATCCCAGGTTAGAATCACTATCTGTACATCCCAGGTTAGAATCACTATCTGTACATCCCAGGTTAGAATCACTATCTGTACATCCCAGGTTAGAATCACTATCTGTACATCCCAGGTTAGAATCACTATCTGTACATCCCAGGTTAGAATCACTATCTGTACATCCCAGGTTAGAATCACGATCTGTACATCCCAGGTTAGAATCACGATCTATACATCCCAGGTTAGAATCACTATCTGTACATCCCAGGTTAGAATCACTATCTGTACATCCCAGGTTAGAATCACTATCTGTACATCCCAGGTTAGAATCACTATCTGTACATCCCAGGTTAGAATCACTATCTGTACATCCCAGGTTAGAATCACTATCTGTACATCCCAGGTTAGAATCACTATCTGTACATCCCAGGTTAGAATCACTATCTGTACATCCCAGGTTAGAATCACTATCTGTACATCCCAGGTTAGAATCACTATCTGTACATCCCAGGTTAGAATCACTATCTGTACATCCCAGGTTAGAATCACTATCTGTACATCCCAGGTTAGAATCACGATCTGTACATCCCAGGTTAGAATCACTATCTGTACATCCCAGGTTAGAATCACCATCTGTACATCCCAGGTTAGAATCACTATCTGTACATCCCAGGTTAGAATCACTATCTGTACATCCCAGGTTAGAATCACCATCTGTACATCCCAGGTTAGAATCACTATCTGTACATCCCAGGTTAGAATCACTATCTGTACATCCCAGGTTAGAATCACTATCTGTACATCCCAGGTTAGAATCACTATCTGTACATCCCAGGTTAGAATCACTATCTGTACATCCCAGGTTAGAATCACTATCTGTACATCCCAGGTTAGAATCACTATCTGTACATCCCAGGTTAGAATCTTCACAGGTACTTGAAGACAATTTGTATGCTAAAAGTGTCCTTCTATTTTAACTCTGTTTGCAATGTGAGGCCCTGCTGTGTTCTAGTGATTCACTGGAATCGGCCGGTGAGCTCTGGGCACTGCACCTCAGGAAATCTATCCCGGCCTTGGAGGGGGTGCAGCACACCTTCACCAGAATAATCCCAGGACTAAAGTTTTAAAGTATGAGCACAGGTTACATAAGCATGGTTTGTATTCCATTGCGTATTGAAGATTGAGGGGTGATCTAATTGAGGTGTTTAAAATGTTAAAAATATTCACTGGGGTAGATACAGAAAAAACATTTCCATTAGTGGGAGAATCCTGAACAAGGGGACATTATTTTAAAATTACAGCTGTGCCATTCCGGAGCGAAATCAGAAAGCAGTTATTCACACAATGGGTGGTGGAAATCTGGAACTCTCTACCCCAGAAGGCTGTGGATGCTGGGACAATTGGAGCTTTGAATCCTGAGATTGATAGATTTTTGTTGGGTGAGGGTATCAAGGGATATGGAGGTACTGGGCCCTGGGACCCTCTGGTCTGGTCAGCTCAGCTCCACTCAGGGAAGTGCATCTGTGCTTTTACTCAGTGATGCACCCTTCATTTTTCAACTAATTTCCCTGCCCATTGCTCCAGTGTTGCTGAGGTTAGGGTGGGAATGGCACAGGGATTATCTACTCTCAGCATTCTACCACTGCTGCTTTTAGGTGACTACTAAGATAGCTCTCTATCTGACTTACATAGTCTGGCCACAACTCAATGTGTCTTCGCTCCCCATGCAGCATGGCCATCACTGCACACAATTTGGTTCCAAATCAACCATGAATGGGGATGAGGCTAGAGGGGCTGAATGGCCTTCTCCTGTTCCCATCTGGAGGGATCTTCACCATCAGGATAAGAAGACAGGACTGAAGTATTTAATGAACAGATTTCTCCCTCATCTCCTGAAAGTGCTGGCCTATGCTGTGGTGACTCCTTACATCGCTGCAGTTCTCCTGTATCTCACTAACATAGCCAGTGATGTGACAAGAGCCCAGACTGAGTGCTGGCAGGCTCATGATCAGGAGCAGGGACCCTGGCTCAGTGACTCTCTCTAGCCCAGGTGGCAGAAAGCAATTGAAGCACACTGGCTGAGATCAAGTAACTCAGCAGAGAGTGTGAAGAACATTCAGTTGGGTGAAGTGCTGGTGGTTGTGGAACTGGACCCTCACTGAGAGTCGGTGACTTTAGGAGAGGAGAAGAGAGGAAACTGGGAGCAGTTTATTTGTTTGAAAAAGCACAAATCAGTTAGCATAATAAAAAGCTCCTATTGATGCGGGTTTCTAATTCTGCAAATCTGAGTTCGATAAAAGGTTCCCGTCCAGTTGAGGAGATTGTATGACCTGCACATTTAGATTCCAGCAGGGATCCATTACTCTCCGTTTCAATTCAGTTCCATTGTATGGCACACCCTTGTTATATAACATATTGCTTGGGAGCCAAGCAAAAAGTGTCTGATAATGAGGGTGGCGTCAGTACTGAGAGTTTATTAATTTATATAGAGCAGCAGCTGTGATTGTTTAGGAAAGCAATACGTTAACAAACCACCTTACAATGTCTGTCACAGTAATCACACGCAGGAGAATGAAATCCATAGAATTAAAATGGACACCTTCAGGAACAGCATTTCCATAAATTCCCAGTAGCGTGTTTGTGAAATCTTGTGCTGTGGTTGAACACTGGTCCCTCACCTACTGCTTTGGATTTTCTAATGCAGCTTCTGCTCTGTTTGTACTCGGTGATGTCACCAGTTCAGGTCCAGCTTCACTTGGACTATTTTGTTCCAATGTTCTCCCCTCCTCTCCTGTAGGTGCTAACTTTGGCTGGAGGTACTGGGCCCTGGGACCCTCTGGTCTGGTCAGCTCAGCTCCACTCAGGGAAGTGCATCTGTGCTTTTACTCAGTGATGCACCCTTCATTTTTCAACTAATTTCCCTGCCCATTGCTCCAGTGTTGCTGAGGTTAGGGTGGGAATGGCACAGGGATTATCTACTCTCAGCATTCTACCACTGCTGCTTTTAGGTGACTACTAAGATAGCTCTCTATCTGACTTACATAGTCTGGCCACAACTCAATGTGTCTTCGCTCCCCATGCAGCATGGCCATCGCCGCACACAATTCACCAACCTGCCCTCTCAATGGGGTCATTTTGACTTTGGGCGATGGTGTAAAGCGGAAGATATTGAATGAGCCACCGGTTAGCCATCTCTCCCGATGTTCATTTCCACTGACTTCAATGGAAATTGAAATGGGGAGAGACATATAACAAGCGGCTGAATCAATATCACTCGTTTTACACTATCAGCCATCGTCAAAATTAGCTGCATTGAGTGAGGCTCCACACTGGGACTTTGCCGACACGCTCCATGTAGGGATGTATACCCTGAAATGAGTTGCTGTTATTAACAGACAAACACGTACCGTGTCTTTCTGACTCAGTTTAACAAAACTGTTCTGCACCTCCTCAGAACGCACATTACAATGTCTGCACCAGTAATCCTCAGCCCAGTATACTAACTCATTTAAAATCATCAGGTGGGCCAAGACTCTGGTTAAGAACAGAAGAATATCATTAACCGGGACTGAAGAGAATAGTTTGGTCTCCCAGGGGCCATAAGTCCAGTGCAGACGTTGGCACAAAATAAATGCACTGTGGAAGCTGACGAGGGATGAGCAGCAGATTCAGTGCTGCTGGTCTCATGTTGAGAGAATAGAACACTTTTCTGCTCATATATGGCATAGCATTCTGGACAGGGAATGAATGACTGAATGGGTGCCATCAATCAGTCCTAGTACTCAGGGAAAGCCAACAGTGCGATGGGATTCTTATGAGGGTGTTGGCCCTCCTGAATAAAGCATCAGCCACCTCCTTGATGCACCTGTGGGCAGGAAGCTGGGTGACATTTCAGATATCACTAGCGCTAGCCTGGAAGGAGCTGGAAATTGTGGACCATGGTGACCTTAATGATGGCTGGCATTTCAGTCCATCTTGCACCGTTTGTAGGAGATGCCATCATTTGGTCACTGCCTCTGTGCTATGCCGTAGCCTCCTAGGGTGCTGCTTTTCAGTCAGTCCCAGGTCATTGTGCCTAGGATGGTGCAACCAATGGGTGATATAGCGATGAGTTCTGACAGTGTGTCTTTGATGCCATTTGCTAGCTCTGCCATTTCTGCTGATCTTCCTCAACCAGGTTGAGTGCTACCAAACCAATGAATGCAATTATCAGATCAATGTGCATACAGAATAGTCCCATGAGTCGTGAATCTCATGAAGGCAGTAGTTTCCTGCTTAGTCCCCACGACTAAGATGCTGTCTTAGTTACAACCTCTTTTTCATACAGTCAGCACAATACATCACCCATGTAATGCTGAAACTTTCAAATTTGGAGTTTGTTCCCGACAATGGTGCTAATGAGGCCGTTAGTAATACACATAAATGCACTTCCACACACATTACGAGTGAGCCCCTCGACTGGAAGTCTCTGCAATGAGACACAGTTCCCATGGGTGGGGCACACTTGCTCTACCACATTCCCGATTTTGTTGCATTCAGTTAACTTTACACCGTTTCTGGACCACAGTCTCCTGGCGAGTGTCTCTGTCAGGATATAAGCCTGGGAACTATGGCAGCTATGCTAATAGAGGGAGGGGGCTAATTGTGCCTTACTAATGGTTTCCTGGAGCGAGCCCACCTGCACCTTGCTACGTTACTGGTTTCTGTGTTTCAGTCTCTCTTGGAGGTAAGCCCTCACTCTGTGCTTCCTTCAAACTGTTTCACTTGCCATGATATCTCGGTAATACATCATAATGTGCCCACAGTAACAAAGAACCCTTTCTTGGATTACTTTAGGTATTGGTTCTATCCTTTGCCTTCATGGATCCTCCTTCTCCTCAAATTGATTTAAATGGAATGAAAATCAGACGGGTTGTATAAAGAGCGTGTACCTGCCATGCCAGGTTACTGCCCAGCGGTGACGATGAAAATCGACCCTCCGTGTATTTTTACAGAAGTTGTTAAACTTTACCAACTTCTCATAAAGTAGAAAGTAAGAAATAGTTTGTAATCCTTGGACTAAAATCATGCTGCAATTTCGGTGTTAGACAGTGATTCTTTAACCTGTTTCTCACCAACGAGAGAAGTTGTCTGGTTTATCTCATTCAATTCGGAAGTTCTAGTCAGAAGGAAGTGTTCAACGGCTGCAGATCAGACTCATTGATTTAAAAAGTGCAATTGAATAATATCTCTGAACAGAGACTGCAGTCATGTGAATTTAAATAACCACTGAATTCAAATTATTGTCAATCAGACACATATTTATCAATCACACAGCATGTTTGTGTTTGAATTGAGTGGCTTTGCTCCTCCCTCAAGCAAACTGTCCCAACAATGTATTGAGTTAAGGTGGGACTTGATTTATGAGAGTCGAGCTAGTTTTTAACCCCTTTTGTGTGGTGACAATTAAAAAAAGCCCACACAACGTTAAATCTCAGACAAAAGTGCTTTGTTTAGTGGACAAATGGAAATGGCTGGATTACAGTAGCCCAAAATTCAAATCTAAACAAGGGAACCTGCAAAGAAAGCTTTGCGTCGAGGTAGCATCTGGATCCTAAGGCAATGGGCAGGGATTAGAGGGAGAGTGCTCTTTGGGTACGTTGCTATAGCAACTGCATCACTTCCATCAGCTCTTTAACTCTGTCCTGACTGATGTGAATTATGTGAACAAATTTAATGAAAAATATTTGTTCTCATTAATAGCCATCTGTACACAGATGGCAGTTTTTAAGATCTTGGTTTCCACAGAAAGGACTAGATGGGCAACTGGTATTTCAGTAGGATCATAAAAGGTAACCTTTATTTTTGTCAGTCATTTTAAAATATTAAGTTTGATTTTTTGTGCCATGGCATTTTGCTTCATCCGTGTAGTTGTTTTTGTAGGAGGTGGTTGGGTGTTGTCCTGTCAGGAGTGAAGGATATTAGCATGTTAATGTCAAACCAACACTTTAAGGGGAATGTCAAATCAGACAGGGATGCCATTTTATCTTGTGTGCAAGCAATGCAATCATATTTTCTCAACAACAATTAACTGATATTTGTTTACAAAATAGCACAAATATATAATCTAACAACTCTTTAGCACTGACAGTGCCCTTTTAATGAAATTGTATTGCAATTGCATTACATACACAGCAGAGTAACATTGCCTGTGTGTACAACAGAGCCTGATCCATCACTACGGCACTTTGTGGCACACACGACTGCAAAGGATCATTGTGATTTGATTCCTAGACATAGGTGGAAGAGAACTGAGACAACAGAAAGAAAAGCAGAGAAAGAAATGAGAGAGATGAAAGTAATCAAGAAGTGAGAGAAACAGTGAATTGTAAGGGAGAGAGACCAGAGAGGCAGACAGGAAGTAGAGAGTGTCAGAAGATGGAGACAGACAGGAAAGCAAGTGACAGAAAAGAAAGAGAGATTGGAAAAGAGACAAAAATCTGGAGAAAGAAACAATAAAACAAAGAGTACTGTGGAAGATGGAGAGTGAGGAATGGGGAGAGAGAGAAAGATTCAGACAGGACAGAGCCTCTACCTTTCTTAATGGAAGCCACTTAACAGCTCCTTGTGTTGACCCTACTGTGTTACTGAAATATTATTACAGGGTAAAGACTGACTGCTGTGAAATAATGTTTGAAGTCCACTTTTATTTATTTTTTGGCTGAGTTTTTGTAATCTGTTGTTTAAAGTGTTCAATTAACAGTGCCTGCTGCATGTGCAATTCATTTGCGGGCTGCCACGCAGCTGTGAAATTTTACTGACTTCATAAAAAATGAAAATAGCAGCCGAACACTAAATACAGGTCCTGGGGCTCGGCCCTGAGACACATCTGTAACCATTTTCCACCATAAACACCCATTCCATTTCTTTAATGCTGATCATTGTTGCTGTGCCTGTGGTCTGAAAACTCTAATAATGATATTTTATTTGTTCTCTTATCTGTTTATTGGGCAGTTTGCACACCTGTGTACAAAGAATGAATGAATAGCCCATCGATATCACACCACTAACTTCACAAGCACTGAGTACCTCTGCATGGGGGGCAGAGGAGTGAGGTGGTCGAATCAGCAACATTCCTGCTACCTCGAGGCCTGAGTGTCAATTCAGCCTCGACTCCCTGGGTGCAAGGATATCAGTCTCTTCTCTCTATCTAACAGAAATATGTTTAAGGTGGTCTCAACTGAATTCTGAGTGAGTACGAGTTCACAGCCTGAAACTCGCTAGAATCAGGCATTGTGTGGCACTAAATTAATGGTCCCACTCAGTGAGCACGGAAAGATAATTGGTGTGGAAAATTCAACATCTCACACTGGTGCAGTATGGGGCACTCGAATGAAGTTGGGATTGTTGACCAGTTTGGCCTGTGATAAAGAGAGCTTTACTCTGTATCTAACCCCGTGCTGTACCTGCCCTGGGAGTGTTTGATGGGACAGTGTAGAGGGAGCTTTACTCTGTATCTAACCCGTGCTGTACCTGCCCTGGGAGTGTTTGATGGGACAGTGTAGAGGGAGCTTTACTCTGTATCTAACCCGTGCTGTACCTGCCCTGGGAGTGTTTGATGGGACAGTGTAGAGGGAGCTTTACTCTGTATCTAACCCGTGCTGTACCTGCCCTGGGAGTGTTTGATGGGACAGTGTAGAGGGAGCTTTACTCTGTATCTAACCCGTGCTGTACCTGCCCTGGGAGTGTTTGATGGGACAGTGTAGAGGGAGCTTTACTCTGTATCTAACCCCCTGTACCTGCCCTGGGAGTGTTTGATGGGACAGTGTAGAGGGAGCTTTACTCTGTATCTAACCCGTGCTGTACCTGCCCTGGGAGTGTTTGATGGGACAGTGTAGAGGGAGCTTTACTCTGTATCTAACCCCCTGTACCTGCCCTGGGAGTGTTTGATGGGACAGTGTAGAGGGAGCTTTACTCTGTATCTAACCCCCTGTACCTGCCCTGGGAGTGTTTGATGGGACAGTGTAGAGGGAGCTTTACTCTGTATCTAACCCTGTACCTGCCCTGGGAGTGTTTGATGGGACAGTGTAGAGGGAGCTTTACTCTGTATCTAACCCCCTGTACCTGCCCTGGGAGTGTTTGATGGGACAGTGTAGAGGGAGCTTTACTCTGTATCTAACCCCCTGTACCTGCCCTGGGAGTGTTTGATGGGACAGTGTAGAGGGAGCTTTACTCTGTATCTAACCCGTGCTGTACCTGCCCTGGGAGTGTTTGATGGGACAGTGTAGAGGGAGCTTTACTCTGTATCTAACCCCCTGTACCTGCCCTGGGAGTGTTTGATGGGACAGTGAAGAGGGAGCTTTACTCTGTATCTAACCCCCTGTACCTGCCCTGGGAGTGTTTGATGGGACAGTGTAGAGGGAGCTTTACTCTGTATCTAACCCCCTGTACCTGCCCTGGGAGTGTTTGATGGGACAGTGTAGAGGGAGCTTTACTCTGTATCTAACCCCCTGTACCTGCCCTGGGAGTGTTTGATGGGACAGTGTAGAGGGAGCTTTACTCTGTATCTAACCCCCTGTACCTGCCCTGGGAGTGTTTGATGGGACAGTGTAGAGGGAGCTTTACTCTGTATCTAACCCTGTACCTGCCCTGGGAGTATTTGATGGGACAGTGTAGAGGGAGCTTTACTCTGTATCTAACCCGTGCTGTACCTGCCCTGGGAGTGTTTGATGGGACAGTGTAGAGGGAGCTTTACTCTGTATCTAACCCGTGCTGTACCTGCCCTGGAAGTGTTTGATGGGACAGTGTAGAGGGAGCTTTACTCTGTATCTAACCCGTGCTGTACCTGCCCTGGGAGTGTTTGATGGGACAGTGTAGAGGGAGCTTTACTCTGTATCTAACCCGTGCTGTACCTGCCCTGGGAGTGTTTGATGGGACAGTGTAGAGGGAGCTTTACTCTGTATCTAACCCGTGCTGTACCTGCCCTGGGAGTGTTTGATGGGACAGTGTAGAGGGAGCTTTACTCTGTATCTAACCCGTGCTGTACCTGCCCTGGGAGTGTTTGATGGGACAGTGTAGAGGGAGCTTTACTCTGTATCTAACCCTGTACCTGCCCTGGGAGTATTTGATGGGACAGTGTAGAGGGAGCTTTACTCTGTATCTAACCCGTGCTGTACCTGCCCTGGGAGTGTTTGATGGGACAGTGTAGAGGGAGCTTTACTCTGTATCTAACCCGTGCTGTACCTGCCCTGGAAGTGTTTGATGGGACAGTGTAGAGGGAGCTTTACTCTGTATCTAATCCGTGCTGTACCTGCCCTGGGAGTGTTTGATGGGACAGTGTAGAGGGAGCTTTACTCTGTATCTAACCCGTGCTGTACCTGCCCTGGGAGTGTTTGATGGGACAGTGTAGAGGGAGCTTTACTCTGTATCTAACCCGTGCTGTACCAGACCAGTATTGAGTACTGATATAGATGCCCAAACAGAAAAGTGTTCCATTTTCCAATATATCTCCCTTGGTGAGGACAGAATTCACACAAAATAGTGCTTAAATAATTGCTCTGATTGGTGGTAGGTGCTATTCGCTCAACAGACCCACAGCAAGTGATTGGCTTCTCATATACACGGCAGCTTGATCCTTCTTGTGCTGTGCCTTATCACTGCATCCTTCATTGTGATCGAAAACCTGCTGCTTTATTACCAGTATGCATTATTCTACATTTTGTCATATTTAACTGCACAGTCAATAAATGATTGTAGATATCAGTGATCCATATCAGTCTTCACCCAACACTGCTGCTTTCCCACCCAGCTTCATGTCACCGATATCATCAGACATTCTCCTTACAATACCTTTCTTGACATCATTAATACATATATATATACATGCCATTAACAACCAACCAGCACAATGACAGGTGTTTCAGGGTAAGAAAAGCACCAACATGCAAGGTCATCACGAAGGCATACTGGCCACAACATCTTTCACCAGCTGTTAGAAATTAAGTCCTTAATGTTCATATTTTTTATTGAGAAGAAAAGATAAAAGGTTAAGGTTCATAATATGGGGAACCAGAAAGAGAAAAACAGAGTGAAGTTAATTAGGAGGAAGTGACTCGGTGATGGACGTCATGGTTGGGTTTGGAAACTGAAGACTGTAGGAGGAAGGGGAGACTGAGAGTGATAAGGAGTTTCACAGATTTGAGGTTCTGGGAAAGAATGAGTTAGAGCAGGAAACGGTGCGATTAGTCTTGAGGCAGTGGAGATGTAGGAAATGGGGAGATTCCTTCGGATGGAATATTTGGAGCTTAGAAGGAATACGGGAGGAAAGTTCACGGAGCACTGACCGCAGTAGTGTTGTATGAGAATTAAATGTGTTTCAGGGTGAGAGGGAACTTCCCCCATAGATCACACTTACCAATCCAAACTGAGAGAGCGTGGGCGGGGGTGGGGGAGGGGCTGCTCGTTCACTGCATATTCATGCTGGCAGAACCTGTCCTTGTGGCAAAACCGGTGAGTCAGTTTCAATTTACTGCTCTCAAGCCTGATGAGGGGAGATGAAGGAAAAAAAATTAAAGGTTAAATAAAAAAATTAAAATGGATAACAGACAAAATGACGAGGTGTACAGAATGTGATTTTACTTAACTCTGTGATGTAATGGAAAATATAAAAGTCCCGTTCGGGACTTCCCACCTCAAGGGGGCCGAACGCTGTGAGAGTTTCTCACCACCCATTTCACACTCTTCCCCTTCACACTCATTCCCTGCCAAATATTCTACTTCTTTAGCTTTTAACCCCTTCATGACAATAGCCCTTTGCCTGCACCAAGATCATCAGAGGAGAAATCAAATCTCATGTTTTTTCTATTTTCTATTTTGAAATTTCAGTCAATCACTCTGATTTCTCCCCAATGGTGAATGGGTCTAAGCTGTGTGGAAACCTGACGGGTTAGGTTTTGTGCTGTTACAGATGGCAGCTGGGGCTTTACATGTGGCCTTACGCTCCTAGGCTAAGGAGCAGCAAAATCAGCCAGGGTTCCTGTTCTCAATTACCATCCAGCGATGTAATGGTTGAACTTCATTAAACATGTACCGATATATTGTCAAAGTTCAATTATAGATTTTCTTCAAACAAGCTATCAATAAATCCTGACTGTGGGAGATCTATCAATAAATCCTGACTGTGGGAGATCTATCAATAAATCCTGACTGTGGGAGATCTATCAATAAATCCTGACTGTGGGAGATCTATCAATAAATCCTGACTGTGGGAGATCTATCAATAAATCCTGACTGTGGGAGATCTATCAATAAATCCTGACTGTGGGAGATCTATCAATAAATCCTGACTGTGGGAGATCTATCAATAAATCCTGACTGTGGGAGATCTATCAATAAATCCTGACTGTGGGAGATCTATCAACAAATCCTGACTGTGGGAGATCTATCAACAAATCCTGACTGTGGAATAGATCAGGGGTTAGTCCTAATCAAACATAGGTCAGGCTGGAACTTGAATGCTGTGTCCAGTTCTGGTCAATGAGACATAAGGAAGATATTCAAGCTGTGCAGTCAGTGCAGAGAGGAGCCACAAGGCTTGTCCCTAGTGTGAACAGTCTGGAGTTGTGAGGAAAGATCAGAGATTCTTGGACTTTTAACCTTGAAAGGAGGTGTCGAGGTGGTGAGCTTATGGGGGCAGATAAAACAGTAAATGGTATGGAAAAGGTAGATCCAAATTTATATTAAATTGCAAGAGCAGAACAAGGGGTCTCAGATTCAAACTAGTAAAAGATAAATTTAGGACTGATCAGAAAATGTGTCTTCATATAGAGAATAAACAACATATGAGATAGATTTCTGAATAAGCTGTGAAGTGAAAGCCCTGAAATCATTAAAGGAACATTTGGATGCTGCAGTGGGAGATCTTCAAGATCTTTCTGAATGAATTTAGAGGGACTGAATGGCCTTCCTTGTCATAATTATCTTTGATCTTGTGAATCCTGACTAGGTGATCTATCAATGAGTCCTCGCTCGAGGAATTGTACCATTGAATTCTTACCCTAGAAGATCTTTCAATACATTTATCAATGAGTCAGACTAGATCTATCAATGAATCCTGACTGCAAATTCATCAATGAGTCATGGCTGTAAATTTATCAATGAATCATGGCTGTAAATTTATCAATGAATCATGGCTGTAAATTTATCAATGAATCCTGACTAGGGAATTTAGCAATAAATCCTGACTAGGGAATTTAGCAATAAATTCTGACAGTTTTTCTAAGCTGACCCAATCCTGATATCAAGCACCAAACCTCAATTTATATATGTTGGCTATAAATGCAACATCATTCAATAACATATGCAAAATACTGATTCTGAGAATTTTTTCATGTCTAAGGTTCATTTTGATTCAGTAAAAATATGTAATGATATAGCTTGGGGCTAATTTATTATTTAAAGAAATGCAAATGTATTAATAGTTTTAACAAGTACAAATATACTTATTTGCTTTAAAAATGCAAATTTATTAATTGTCACCAGATTTCATTTTCTCATTGAATTTGGTCAAATAATTGGATGTATTAACTTCCTCTCCGTGATGATGTCACCACAGTCCAGTCATCTGTCCTGGGAATATTAAGGAAGTGGAATTAAACTGGCATTTCAGCCAATGATAGTTTCCCTCTTTTTCCCAGACCACAATATTAAAATAAATCAATAAATAACTTTGAAAGGCAAATATGAATAAACCTGTTTTCTTCCCCATGAAGCACCAAGTCGAGTAATATCAGCCTCCACATTTACTCGGAGCCGAGAAGAGAGCGGGGGGAATTTTTCGAACAAAAAACCTGGGTCGGATTCTGCAATCTCAACTTGACTGAATGATTAAGTTTTTCTTTCCGGGTTTCACGTCTCCAAGCTGTGCATCAGGTGTAATGCAAACCCACATGACGCGATCTGAAGTTCACTATTTAAAAGGCCAATGCAAAAATGGAATTTGGAGGAGCCAGGAGATATTTCCCATGGATTCACAAAAAGCAAGGCCAGCACCCTGATTCAATGATGCTTCCCTTGAAGTACTGTTGGGTGCAACGAGGAGCAGGAAGGACATCATTTTCCCCAGCTATGGGAGGAGGAAACTTGCTTCTCTTACCAACAAGGCATGGCTGGAGGTGGCTGAGGAAGTGAGCAGCAGAAGCACGGTGCCCAGTTCGTGGATGCAGTGCAGGAAGTGATTTAATGATCTAACCAGGTCAGAAAAAGTGAGTACAGTTGCTGATTCACCCACATCCTGTGGTGTACAACATCCCCCCTCTCACTCTGTCTTGCCAAGTGTACCCCATCACATCACTCCTCACACCCACTTAAGTTTCAGCAGTGCCCATCCTTCACTTTCTATGCACTTCCCCACCTCCCCATGAATCCATCCATCACTGCCACTCACCACAATCCTGTGCACCTGTCAGATAGTCACCCTCTGATGCACCAGTCTGATAGTCAGCCTCACCCAATGCACTGCATCCATCAGGTGAATATGTGACCTTCAGGCAGTCATAGGTCTGTTCTTTTGTCCCTTGTAAGAGAAAAGAATGCAAAAAGGGAGAGGGAAAGGACCGGCGGTGGCCTGCCACAAATTGTGCTGCTGACTGACGCAGAGGAGGACGCCATGGAGATAAGTAACACACCTGCATCCCTATCCATCGGGAATGGAGAGACTGGGAACTCACAGATGCCTGGTGACAGAACTTAAACATCTTTCACACACATATATCTTTATTTCATCAATGACTGAACTCTGAGAAGCCTGAGTACGCTGATTGGCAAGATTGTTACTTTGCCAGGACTAATGTACAAAATTATGAGGGGCATAGATAGGATGGATACTAAGGAGCTTTTTCCCTTCGTTGAGGGTTCTATAACAAGGGGGCATAGATTCAAGGTAAAAGGCGGGAGGTTTAGAGGGGATTTGAGAAAGAACTTTTTCACCCAGAGGGTGGTTGGAGTCTGGAACTCACTGCCTGAAAGGGTTGTGGAGGCAGGAACCCTCACAACATTCAAGAAGCATTTGGATGAGCACTTGAAATGCCATAGCATACAAGGCTACGGACCAAATGCTGGAATATGGGATTAGATTAGACTGGGCTTGATGGCCGGCGTGGACACGATGGGCCGAAGGGCCTCTATCCGTGCTGTATAACTCTATGACTCTATGACTCTAATTCATATCGCTTTCTGTTGTCTTCCAGGGCCTTCACATGTACAAGAAGAATCTGCGGAGATGCGTAATAACCATTCCTCAGAGGATCTCATTCCTCCTGAGGGTGCACTGTCACAGGACATACAGCCATGCACCAGCACAGATACTGGCGCTTCGGTGGGTCCTGTTAGCCAGATAGTTGGGTTGTCACTTGGTGATTCACAATTCACAAGTGAGCACAAGCAGACACTGATGGCAGGGGCAGCTGTGGAGAGTCTGTGTTGGAGGGTGCACTCATCTCCAAGCTCTGCTTAGCTGGACACAGATGCTGAACCCCGGGGGCCATCGTTGAGAATGAGGTACAACAGCAACTTTATGAGGTACTGGAAAATGTGCCACGCACACTCTCCACAATAGCGGAGAGGATGGAGGAGTCCAACTCCAACACTAGGGGATTGATGTCACAGGTAAGAGCGAGAATGTCTGCAATGGAGAGAGTGGCCGCCTCCATGGAGCTCCAAGCACGGTTCTCAAATGAGTCTCTGCAGGCCATGACCACGGCCATTCAGGAGACGTCTGCCTCCTTCAACAGGAAGACAGATATCTTATCCGTGGTCTTACAAGGTGTCACTGATCTGCACCAAGCTGCTCTCCAGCAGAGTAGTGGGAGTGATGTGGTCCCAGGAGAGGGATGATGGCGAAAGGGGACGTGGAAGTGGGAACTCCACTCAAAGCGCTCCCACATCTCACCCGTTTCCCCCCTCCCCCTCAACCAGTACCCGACATTCTGCCTCCTCTCCCAATGGTTGTGTCTGACCCTGCACAGGTGCAGGTGGAGCAGTCATTGGCGGGTCCTCACGGGTTCCAAAACCCAGAGGTCGGAGGCCAAAAGCATCTCAGCAGTCAGGGCAGGGATCTGAGCAGCCTGTCTCCACCTCTGCTGGAGCCACAGGGGACGCACCACGTAGAAGCGATAGGATACGTAAGTTCAAGAAATTGTGGTTCACCAAGAGTAAGTACATGGGTATTTGAAGAAATGTTATGTTGTGAAGTTTCCTTTATTTATATCGGAATGTATGGGTACGGTAGCACAGTGGTTATGTTACTGGACCAGTAATCCAGAGGCCTGGACTAATAATCCGGGAATTTAAATTCAATTAATTAAATAAAATCTGGAATAAAAAACTAGTATCAGTAATGGTGGCCATGGTACCGGATTATCGTAAAAACCCATCTGGTTCACTAATGTCCTTCAGGGAAGGAAACCTGCCGTCCTTACCCGGTCTGGCCGATACGTGACTCCAGACCCACAGCAATGTGGTTGATTCTTAATTGCCCTCTGAAATGGCCGAGCAAACCACTCAGTTGTAAAATCTTGCTACAAAAAGTAACAATAAGAATAAAGCCGGACGGGCCACGAGGCACCGGACACGACAAAGGCAAACCAAGCCCAGTCGACCCTACAAAGTCCTCCTCACTAACATCAGGGGACTTTTGTCAAAATTGGGAGAGCTGTCCCACAGACTAGTCAAGCAACAGCCTGACATAGCCATACTCACAGAATCATACCTTTCAGCCAATGTCCCAGACTCTTCCATCACCATCCCTGGGTATGTCCTGTCCCACAAGCAGGACAGACCCACCAGAGGTGGCGGTACAGTGATATACAGTCAGGAGGGAGTGGCCCTGGGAGTCCTCAACATTGACACCGGATCTCATGGCATCAGGTCAAACATGGGCAAGGAAACCTCCTGCTGATTACCACCTACCGTCCTCCCTCAGCTGATGAATCAGTCCTCCTCCATGTTGAGCACCACTTGGAGGAAGCACTGAGGGTAGCAAGGGCACAGAATGTACTCTGGGTGGGGGACTTCAATGTCCATCACCAAGAATGGCTCGGTAGCACCACTACTGACTGAGCTGGCCGAGTCCTGAAGAACATAGCTGCCAAACTGGGCCTGCGGCAGGTGGTGAGCGAACGAACATGAGGGAAAAACTTACTTGACCTCGTCCTCACCAATCTACCTGTTGCAAATGCATCTGTCCATGACAGTATTGGTAGGAGTGACCACCGCACAGTCCTCATGGAGACGAAGTCTCGTCTTCGCACTGAGGACACCATCCAACGTGTTGTGTGGCACTACCACTGTGCTAAATGGGATAGATTCAGAACAGATCTAGCAGCTCAAAACTGGGCATCCATGAGGTGCTGTGGGCCATCAGCAGCAGCAGAATTGTATTCCAGCACAATCTGTAACCTCATGGCCCGGCATATTCCTCACTCTACCATTACCAACAAGCCAGGGGATCAACCCTGGTTCAATGAGGAGTGTAGAAGAGCATGCCAGGAGCAGCACCAGGCGTACCTAAAAATGAGGTGCCAACCTGGTGAAGCTACAACACAGGACGACATGCATGCTAAACAGCGGAAGCAACATGCTATAAACAGAGCTAAGCGATTCCACAACCAACGGATCAGATCAAAGCTCTGCAGTCCTGCCACATCCAGTCATGAATGGTAGTGGACAATTAAGCAACTAATGGGAGGAGGAGACTCTGTAAACATCCCCATCCTCAATGATGGCGGAGTCCAGCACGTGAGTGCAAAAGACAAGGCTGAAGCGTTTGCAACCATCTTCAGCCAGAAGTGCCGAGTGGATGATCCATCTCGGCCTCCTCCCGATATCCCCACCATCACAGAAGCCAGTCTTCTGCCAATTCGATTCACTCCACGTGATATCAAGAAACAGCTGAGTTCACTGGATACAGCAAAGGCTATGGGCCCCGACAACATCCCGGCTGTAGTGCTGACGACTTGTGCTCCAGAACTAGCTGCGCCTCTAGCCAAGCTGTTCCAGTACAGTTACAACACTGGCATCTACCCGACAATGTGGAAAATTGCCCAGGTATGTCCTGTCCACAAAAAGCAGGACAAATCCAATCCGGCCAATTACCGCCCCATCAGTCTACTCTCAATCATCAGCAAGGTGATGGAAGGTGTCGTCGACAGTGCTATCAAGCGGCACTTACTCACCAATAACCTGCTCACCGATGCTCAGTTTGGGTTCCGCCAGGACCACTCGGCTCCAGACCTTATTATAGCCTTGGTCCAAACATGGACAAAAGAGCTGAATTCCAGAGGTGAGGTGAGAGTGACTGCCCTTGACATCAAGGCAGCATTTGACCGAGTGTGGCACCAAGGAGCCCTAGTAAAATTGAAGTCCATGGGAATCAGGGGGAAAACTCTCCAGTGGCTGGAGTCATACCTAGCACAAAGGAAGATGGTAGTGGTTGTTGGAGGCCAATCATCTCAGCCCCAGGGCATTGCTGCAGGAGTTCCTCAGGGCAGTGTCCTAGGCCCAACCATCTTCAGCTGCTTCATCAATGTCCTTCCCTCCATCATAAGATCAGAAATGGGGATGTTCGCTGATGATTGCACAGTGTTCAGTTCCATTCGCAACCCCTCAGATAATGAAGCAGTCCGAGCCCGCATGCAGCAAGACCTGGACAACATCCAGGCTTGGGCTGATAAGTGGCAAGTAACATTCGCGCCAGACAAGTGCCTGGCAATGACCATCTCCAACAAGAGAGAATCTAACCACCTCCCCTTGATATTCAACGGCATTACCATCGCCGAGTCCCCCACCATCAACATCCTGGGGGTCACCATTGACCAGAAACTTAACTGGACCAGCCACATAAATACTGTGGCTACAAGAGCAGGTCAGAGGCTGGATATTCTGTGGCGAGTGACTCACCTCCTGACTCCCCAAAGCCTTTCCACCATCTACAAGGCACAAGTCAGGAGTGTGATGGAATACTCTCCACTTGCCTGGATGAGTGCAGCTCTAACAACACTCAAGAAGCTCGACACCATCCAAGATAAAGCAGCCCGCTTGATTGGCACCCCATCCACCACCCTAAACATTCACTCCCTTCACCACCGGCGCACTGTGGCTGCAGTGTGTACCATCCACAGGATGCACTGCAGCAACTCGCCAAGGCTTCTTCAACAGCACCTCCCAAACCCACGACCACTACCACCTAGAAGGACAAGGGCAGCAGGTACATGGGAACAACACCACCTGCACGTTCCCCTCCAAATCACACACCATCCCGACTTAGAAATATATCGCCGTTCCTTTATCGTCGCTGGGTCAAAATCCTGGAACTCCCTTCCTAACAGCACTGTGGGAGAACCTTCACCACACGGACTGCAGCGGTTCAAGAAGGCGGCTCACCACCACCTTCTCAAGGGCAATTAGGGATGGGCAATAAATGCTGGCCTCGCCAGCGACGCCCACATCCCATGAACAAACAAAAAAAAAAAATTTATTGATTAGCATCGCTTCCATGTCTTGTATACATATAATGTACAGCACAGAAACAGGCCATTCGGCCCAACAGGTCCATGCCGGTCTTGCCCATTATTGCGTCCCAAGGGCCAACTCAACCTTTCATTTGCTTCACGATGAATGTCAATAAATGACGGGACCCATTGGGCAGGTGTGCAATGGGTGAATGCCTGGTTAAAGGACTGTTTTGTGCAAAGGGGGAGGTGGGGGGAGGATTTCATTTTTTATTGTTTCCAGCCTGAGAAACGAACTGAACCTTCGAGAGATGAGGGAATCCCTGGTATCCCAAGCAGCAATGAATGCAGCTGGTCTGGCAATGAGTGCCCTATCTTCATATTGCTCCTCCTCTCCTTCAATGGTCTCTTCATCAGAAGATGATTGAATAGCTCCTCGGTCGTCCTCTACCTTTAATCCTCTCTGCTGCGCAATGTTGAGCAGGACGCAGCAAACCACTGTGGTTGTGGCCACCCTCACCGGCGAGTACTGAAGGGCGCCTCCTGACCCATCCAGGCACCTGAATCACATCTTGCTCAATGACGCATCTGGTGGTCATGTGGCTCTCGTTGTAGCGCTCTTGTGCCTCATTGGTGGGATTCCACACAGGTGTCATGAGTCAAGTTTGAAGGGGGTGGCCCCTGTCTCCTTCGAGCCAGCCCTTAAGTCCGTCTCCTGGTAGGAAGAGGTCTGGAATGTTGGACTGCCGCAGTATAAAGGCATCATGACAGCTCCCTGGGAATCTGACGCTCACCTGCGTGAATCTTTTCTTGTGATTGCACATCAGCTGTGCATTGATGGAGTGAAATCCCTTGCGGTTGATAAAAACTCCTGGTCCATGAGATGGTCTCAGATTGCCACGTGTGTGCAATTGATGGCATCCTGTACCTGTGGGAAGAGAGCCAGAGACGCAAATCCAACTACCCGTTCATTCTGGCTATCGTCGTCGTGGGGAAAGTTGACATGAGTGGACGCCCTGGTAAACGACCCACCCGTTACCTGCCTCATACATTTATATGCAGTCGACTGAGAGACCCTGGAAATGTCTTTGGTGGTGCCTGGGACAGAGCCAGAGGCAAAGAAATTGAGGGCAGTGGTGATTTTGACAACGACGGGCAATGTGTGGCCACCACGTCCAGCAGGGAGCAGCTTTTCATGAAGGAGGCTGTAGCTGTCTGCGATCACATGCCAGCTCAATCTGAGCCTGCGTAGGCATTGCTCTTCAGAGAGGTCAAGGAAGCTGAGCCTCCGTCTGTAGACCCTCTTACGTGGGTAGTGCCTCCTGCAACCTCGGCCCATCCGTGGCTCTCCTCTCTGCTGTTCTCCTCTCTGCTGTTCTCCACTCTGCTCTCCTCTCTGCTGTTCTCCACTCTGCTCTCCTCTCTTCTATTCTCCACTTTGATCTCCTCTCTGCTCTCCTCCACTCTCATCTCCTCTCTGCTATTCTCCTCTCTGCTGTTCTCCACTCTGCTCTCCTCCACTCTCATCTCCACTCTGCTCTCCTCCACTCTCATCTCCTCTCTGCTGCTCTCCACTCTGCTGTTCTCCACTCTGCTCTCCTCTCTGCTGTTCTCCACTCTGTTCTCCTCTCTGCTCTTCTCCAGATGTGCTGTGCACCTCTCTCCTGTGCATCTGCAGATCCCACCACAGCGTGTGTCACTGCCATGGATGGTGATTGCCTTCCTTGTCCAATGTTCTATCGAATACTTCCGTGGCGCCCCCTCCCACACCCCCCCATCCTGATCTTGTCCGTTTGAAAGCCTTTAAACTTCTGAAAAACCTGACTTCTGTCAAACGTTTGCCAGAGGGAACTGAGACACCAGCTGGTAAGAACTAAGCTTTTATTCACATTGGGCAATCATAACTTTCAAGACTCCCATGAACTGCTGCTCATTCTCGCCTCCGTTTCACTGGCGAGTTTCCTGAGCCCCGGGAAACCCGTGTTGGAAGTGTTAAATTCGAAGGTCTCTTAAATTCTAATTAAAAACACCTACTTAATGACTCATAATGATGTAAATAGTTCCCACAAGTACCCGCCCGCCTGCACTAATCATGGAGCCACATCCAGCGAGTAAATTCCTCGCCTGCATCCAAACCCAGCTCCGTTAAACACGGGTTGTGATCGTGCTGGAAAAATCAATTATTTTAACTTCCAACCCACTCCCGACCCACCCATTCCAGGGGGTTAAAACTCCCCCCATACAGTTTATAATAACATGGCAGCAGTGGTGCTCAGTATATGTTGATAACTGTGTGTTTCTCATTCAAATTAAGTGTTTTAACGAAATACTCGTACTTGTGATGTGTATCCAGTGATGACGAATAGTTTGATCACTTCATTTACTGTGCCCTGGGAGTGTTTGCTACGACCCCTGTTTAAATATTTCAATGGGTGTAATCTCTGGCTGCCTAAATCGAGGCCTCACTGAAAAATCACATCGGGCAGATCACATCAGGTTGCAAGTGAGCAGTAAGTTTTCACACCCGTTCACCCTGAAAAATGGGGTCAGAGTGAATTTGAAATCACCCCCAGGTTTCTGAAACAGAAAGTGTCCCATTCCCCAGCATCCTCTGCTTTAATAGCACAAAATGCACAGAGAAGCCTCGTAAAATACCAGTCTGCATCATTCTGCTTAATCTGGGTGGCCCTTGCACACCTCCATCCCAAATAACAGCTTATAGGCTGAATCCCAGGCTCAGCAGACCAAATCACATTAGATATTTAAAAAGCAGGAGGAAAATAATAAATAAAAATTAAAACAATATGAAGAGAGTCTGCCAGTGGGACAGGCGACACAGTGGTGCTGGGGGTGCTCAGACCAGGCCACTAGTGTTATTAACTTTTATAGTAAAATGGAAAGTTGGAGCTGAGGGAAATTAATAGCTTTGTCACTGAACTGCGGGAGAGGACGTGATTAAAAAAAACTCTTGAGATTTTGGCAGTTTATACCCGATTGTGAAACTTATCACCTACAGTCCCGCTAATCCTTAAGAGTTTTTTGAACTCCTCAAGAAACCTGGGTTTAGAGAACAACATTCTCCATCTGATACCACAGCTGATCACACAAGGACTGATTCTGACTTGACCACACTGGCAGAAGCTGGGAGTTAAAATGGCTGCGGTGAATTTCCTGCCCCATTCCTGTTCTATATTTACTGGGCTTCCACTGGATGGTCCCGGGCACTGCCTAAATCAGACAGAAGCCTCATTACTGTCTGCAAATTGGGGTTCTGTGATGTACCTCGGACCCTCGTGCAATTTCAAGGGTGAACTGGGCAGAGCGGCTCCATGAAGAGCAAGAGGCCCCAAAAAAGGTAAGTGAAAAATTATTTTTGTGGGGCCAGAAGAGCAGGAGTTCCCCTCTGGGATCTACAAGAATAAAGTGTATCACTGCTGCCCCACGATCCCTCCCCCAGATCCACCTTCCTCTGTCCCAGGATCCCTCCCCCAGATCCACCTTCCTTCTGGCCAGCTGCACCTCCAGGCCACCCAATATTGCACCAGCCTGGAACCGGCAAACTGCAGCGGGGCTCCTGCTTGGGGCCTGCTGCTCACCGACGGCATGGTAATGAAGCCTCACCCTCAACATGGACCAGGTCTCCCGCCGGCAGCAATGGGTGTGACAGGCCTGTAGACTCCACCAGCCCGCTGGCCGAGAGTCACAATCTAACCTACAGTGCCATACTGATCACAGCACCATATCCCCAAGACACGTTCCATTTCAGGTACCCAGTGTCAGCACCAATATCTGTAATTTGTGGAAACTCTCAAACATTCAGGCTTTGCTAACCAGACACAGTTCCAACTGCACAGCGAGTCAAAGACTGTTCTTTCACCTTGGGAACCTGGATTAAAATCCAGCCCAGACTGATGGGATAAGGCCGTTCACTGTCTGTTGGCTGCAAGAGGTCTACATGAAGTGACTTGTGCAGTCTCAACCTAGTTCCTCAAGGCCTTTAGCCCATAGCACAAAACTGCCCTTAATCCAGCACAAAATTGGCAGTTTCACTCAGAAAGGGCATGCAAAGTTTTTGATGAAATTTAACTGATAGAATCGTCTGTTTGTAAACAAACAATAAAATAGATTCCGAGATACTATTGTTACATTTTATTCGTTCATGGGATGTGGGCGTCGCTGGCGAGGCCGGCATTTATTGCCCATCCCTAATTGCCCTTGAGAAGGTGGTGGTGAGCCGCCTTCTTGAACCGCTGCAGTCCGTGTGGTGAAGGTTCTCCCACAGTGCTGTTAGGAAGGGAGTTCCAGGATTTTGACCCAGCGACGATGAAGGAACGGCGATATATTTCCAAGTCGGGATGGTGTGTGACTTGGAGGGGAACGTGCAGGTGGTGTTGTTCCCATGTGCCTGCTGCTCTTGTCCTTCTAGGTGGTAGAGGTCGTGTGTTTGGGAGGTGCTGTTGAAGAAGCCTTGGCGAGTTGCTGCAGTGCATCCTGTGGATGGTACACACTGCAGCCACAGTACGCCGGTGGTGAGGGGAGTGAATGTTTAGGGTGGTGGATGGGGTGCCAATCAAGCGGGCTGCTTTGTCCTGGATGGTGTCGAGCTTCTTGAGTGTTGTTGGAGCTGCACTCATCCAGGCAAGTGGAGAGTATTCCATCACACTCCTGACTTGTGCCTTGTAGATGGTGGAAAGGCTTTGGGGAGTCAGGAGGTGAGTCACTCGCCACAGAATATCCATCCTCTGACCTGCTCTCGCAGTATTTATATGGCTGGTCCAGTTAAGTTTCTGGTCAATGGTGAACCCAAGGATATTGATGGTGGGGGTTTCAGTGATGGTAATGCCGTTGAACGTCAAGGGGAGGTGGTTAGACTCTCTCTTGTGGAGATGGTCATTTTCTGGCGCGAATGTTACTTGCCACTTATGAGCCCAAGCCTGGATGTTGTCCAGGTCTTGCTGCATGCGGGCTCGGACTGCTCCTTATCTGAGGGGTTGCGAATGGAACTGAACTCTGTGCAATCATAGGCGAACATCCCCATTTCTGACCTTATGATGGAGGGAAGGTCATTGATGAAGCAGCTGAAGATGGTTGGGCCTAGGACACTGCCCTGAGGAACTCCTGCAGCAATGTCCTGAGGCTGAGATGATTGGCCTCCGACAACCACTACCATCTTCCTTTGTGCTAGGTATGACTCCAGCCACTCGAGAGTTGTCCCCCTGATTCCCACTGACTTCAGTTTTACTAGGGCTCCTTGGTGCCACACTCAGTCAAATGCTGCCTTGATGTCAAGGGCAGTCACTCTCACCTCACCTCTGGAATTCAGCTCTTTTGTCCATGTTTGGACCAAGGCTGTAATGAGGTCTGGAGTCGAGTGGTCCTGACGGAACCCAAACTGAACATCGGTGAGCAGGTTATTGGTGAGTAAGTGCCGCTTGATAGCACTGTCGACGACACCTTCCATCACTTTGCTGATGATTGAGAGTTTTCATTTTTTTTTTTATTCGTTCACGGGATGTGGGCGTCGCTGGCGAGGCCAGCATTTATTGCCCATCCCTAATTGCCCTCGAGAAGGTGGTGGTGAGCCGCCTTCTTGAACCGCTGCAGTCCGTGTGGTGACGGTTCTCCCACAGTGCTGTTAGGAAGGGAGTTCCAGGATTTTGACCCAGCGATGATGAAGGAACGGCGATATATTTCCAAGTCGGGATGGTGTGTGACTTGGAGGGGAACGTGCAGGTGGTGTTGTTCCCATGTGCCTGCTGCTCTTGTCCTTCTAGGTGGTAGAGGTCGCGGGTTTGGGAGGTGCTGTTGAAGAAGCCTTGGCGAGTTGCTGCAGTGCATCCTGTGGATGGTACACACTGCAGCCACAGTGCGCCGGTGGTGAAGGGAGTGAATGTTTAGGGTGATGCATGGGGTGCCAATCAAGCGGGCTGCTTTATCTTGGATGGTGTCGAGCTTCTTGAGTGTTGTTGGAGCTGCACTCATCCAGGCAAGTGGAGAGTATTCCATCACACTCCTGACTTGTGCCTTGTAGATGGTGGAAAGGCTTTGGGGAGTCAGGAGGTGAGTCACTCGCCGCAGAACACCCAGCCTCTGACCTGCTCTCGTAGCCACAGTATTTATATGGCTGGTCCAGTTCAGTTTCTGGTCAATGGTGACCCCCAGGATGTTGATGGTGGGGGATTCGGCGATGGTAATGCCGTTGAATGTCAAGGGGAGGTGGTTAGACTTTCTCTTGTTGGAGATGGTCATTGCCTGGCACTTATCTGGCGCGAATGTTACTTGCCACTTATCAGCCCAAGCCTGGGTGTTGTCCAGGTCTTGCTGCATGCGGGCTCGGACTGCTTCATTATCTGAGGGGTTGCGAATGGAACTGAACACTGTGCAGTCATCAGCGAACATCCCCATTTCTGACCTTATGATGGAGGGAAGGTCATTGATGAAGCAGCTGAAGATGGTTGGGCCTAGGACACTGCCCTGAGGAACTCCTGCAGCAATGCCCTGGGGCTGAGATGATTGGCCTCCAACAACCACTACCATCTTCCTTTGTGCTAGGTATGACTCCAGCCACTGGAGAGTTTTCCCCCTGATTCCCATTGACTTCAATTTTACTAGGGCTCCTTGGTGCCACACTCGGTCAAATGCTGCCTTGATGTCAAGGGCAGTCACTCTCACCTCACCTCTGGAATTCAGCTCTTTTGTCCATGTTTGGACCAAGGCTGTAATGAGGTCTGGAGCCGAGTGGTCCTGGCGGAACCCAAACTGAGCATCAGTGAGCAGGTTATTGGTGAGTAAGTGCCGCTTGATAGCACTGTCGACGACACCTTCCATCACTTTGCTGATGATTGAGAGTAGGCTGATGGGGCGGTAATTGGCCGGATTGGATTTGTCCTGCTTTTTGTGGACAGGACATACCTGGGCAATTTTCCACATTGTCGGGTAGATGCCAGTGTTGTAGCTGTACTGGAACAGCTTGGCTAGAGGCGCAGCTAGTTCTGGAGCACAAGGCTTCAGCACTACAGCCGGGATGTTGTCGGGGCCCATAGCCTTTGCTGTATCCAGTGAACTCAGCCGTTTCTTGATACCACGTGGAGTGAATCGAATTGGCCGAAGACTGGCTTCTGTGATGGTGGGGATATCAGGAGGAGGCCGAGATGGATCATCCACTCGGCACTTCTGGCTGAAGATCGTTGCAAACGCTTCAGCCTTGTCTTTTGCACTCACGTGCTGGACTCTGCCATCATTGAGGATGGGGATATTGTCTTGAAGAAGGTACATCTTTAGATAAAATCGGGAGATACTGTGTGAGTCAGTGTTTCTCACTGACCCAGGCAGATGGTCCTCTCCTCACCAGTGATAATATTGGGATCAAGTAGCTTAACTCAAGTGAATACATTTTTTTAAAAACCCAAAATCAGCACCAGAGTCTGTTTTTAGACACTGTGTACTAACTCGGGTCAGTGCTGTGGATGTGTAACATCGGAACATGGGAATAGGAGTAGGCCATTCAGCCCCTCGTGCCTGCTCCGCCATTTGATAAGATCATGGCTGATCTGTGATCTAATTCCATATACCTGCCTTTGGCCCATATCCCTTAATACCTTTGGTTGCCAAAAAACTATCTATCTCACATTTAAATTTAGCAATTGAGCTAGTATCAATTGCCGTTTGTGGAAGAGAGTTCCAAACTTCTACCACCCTTTGTGTGTAGAAGTGTTTTCTAATCTCACTCCTGAAAGGTCTGGCTCTAATTTTTAGACTGTGCCCCCGACTCCTAGAATCCCCAACCAGTGGAAATAGTTTCTCTCTATCCACCCTATCTGTTCCCCTTAATATCTTATAAACTTTGATCAGATCACCCCTTAACCTTCGAAACTCTAGAGAATACAACCCCAATTTGTGAAATCTCTCCTCGTAACTTAACCCTTGAAGTCCAGGTATCATTCTAGTAAACCTACGCTGCACTCTCTCCAAGGCCAATATGTCCTTCCGAAGGTGCGGTGCCCAGAACTGCTCACAGTACTCCAGGTGCGGTCTAACCAGGGTTTTGTATAGCTGCAGCATAACTTCTGCCCCCTTGTACTCCAGTCCTCTAGATATAAAGGCCAGCATTCCATTAGCCTTATTGATTATTTTCTGCACCTGTTCATGACACTTCAATGATCTATGTACCTGAACCCCTAAGTCCCTTTGGACATCCACTGTTTTTAACTTTTTACCATTTAGAAAGTACCCTGTTCTATCCTTTTTAGGTCCAAAGTGGATGACCTCACATTTGTCTACATTGAATTCCATTTGCCACAGTTTTGCCCATTCATCTAATCTATCAATATCGCTTTGTAATTTAATGTTTTCATCTACACTGCTTACAATGCCACCAATCTTTGTAAACAATTTTACAACACCAAGTTATAGTCCAACAATTTTATTTGAAATTCACAAGCTTTCGGAGGCTTCCTCCTTCCTCAGGTGAATGTGGAAATGAAATCCTCGAACCTCTCGCATTTATAAATCACAGAACAATACCTGGTGATTACAGAAAGTCTTTCCAACTGCCCGTTGCCAAGGCAATCACAGTGTGCAGACAGAGAGGTGTTACCTGCATGGCCACCGAATATACAAACAAACAAAAAAAAAACAGAGAGAGAGGCAGAAACATAGAAACATCCGGAAGGAAGAGAAAGACAGCAAATGACCAGTTATATTTAAAACAGATAACTTTTGTTCGCTGGTGGGGTAACGTGTAGCGTGACATGAACCCAAGATCCCGGTTGAGGCCGTCCTCATGGGTGCGGAACTTGGCTATCAATTTCTGCTCGACGAGGCGGCCTTCGAGACACACGACAATGCAAAATTGTCGAGCAGAAATTGATAGCCAAGTTCCGCACCCATGAGGACGGCCTCAACCGGGATCTTGGGTTCATGTCACGCAACACGTAGCCCCACCAGCGAACAAAAGTTATCTGTTTTCAATATAACGGGTCATTTGCTGTCTTTCTCTTCCTTCCGGATGTTTCTATGTTTCTGCCTCTCTCTCTCTGTTTTTTTTGGTTGTTTGTATATTCGGTGGCCATGTAGGTAACACCTCTCTGTCTGCACACTGTGATTGCCTTGGCAACGGGCAGTTGGAAAGACTTTCTGTAATCACCAGGTATTGTTCTGTGATTTATAAATGCGAAGGGTTCGAGGATTTCATTTCCACATTCACCTGAGGAAGGAGGAAGCCTCCAAAAGCTTGTGAATTTCAAATAAAATTGTTGGACTATAACTTGGTGTTGTAAAATTGTTTACAATTGTCAACCCCAGTCCATCACCGGCATCTCCACATCATGGCTACCAATCTTTGTGTCATCGGCAAACTTAGATATGAGACTTTCTATGCCTTCATCTAAGTCGTTAATAAATATTGTGAATAATTGAGGCCCCAAGACAGATCCCTGCAGGACTGATCACATTCTGTAAGAGCTTCTGGAGCTCACCAGCTGCATTATCAGGAGAGAGAATTTAGTGAAAGGTCTTATGGACACGATTCTCTCTCTCTTTCAGCAGAAAAGACCAGTAATGTGTCGCTTGCTATGGATGTACCCAGACAACATAATAGGCAGCAACTGAGTGAAACAATTAAAGGACAGCCAGATGACAAAAGCAGTGCCTGCACCTCAACTCCCACTGTGAAAGCCATTTGGAAAATATGTGCTCAGGGATCTTAAAAAGACAGAGCAAAGCTTTCTGAATGTACAAACTGCGGGGATGGACTTCCATCTCCGGATAGCAAATCAGGTTAATGGGGAACGTCTTCTCTTTACCCAGTATGATATAATTCACTGGGTTAAACAATGTCCATTCACCTTGGGACTTGGATTCAAATCCGGATCAGATTGACAGGATACAGGGTAAAGCTTCCCTCAACTCTGCCTCATCAATGAGCCTTAATCCCAACCTCACACCGTCTCGTTCTGCAGCAATTTGACATTCGTATTTCACTTCTGAAAAATCATTATCTGCTACGAATAAGAAGGGAAGTCATGGAGTATGTTGTCACACAAAGGCTAATCGAGTTATGGAATAAATGACCAGGAAAGGACATTGAAGTGGAGGGTGTAAAGGGGATTGAGACAATTTGATGCATTTCTGGATTGAGAAGGATTTATGGATGTGGTGATGAGGTGGTAGATGAGATTGATCGATGATAAAGGGACAGACTTGTTGGGCTAAATGGACTTTTCCTATTTTCAAACATTCTCCTATTCTTATGTTGCAAATCGGGTCCTGTATAGTGATGTGTTGACTAAGCAGGAAGAGATATTGTTAATTAGCTGTTTGGTTTCAGACAGAAGTCTTGATCCTTTATTTTGCAAAGACGCTTCTCTATCAGGAGCTACTTTAAATAAACAGACCTTTTAAATATGTGACATGAGTTTGGGAAGCCTCAGTCTAGTTCCCAATAGACAAAGAATGCCGACAATCTGTACAATTCAGCCCAAGTGGGCAGTGACAGCACAGTAATACCGAGATACACCGTATGCCCTGGGTTGTTCTGCTGTGAGGAGAGGGCAGGTTCACTCGATGATGGATCTGCTCATTGCCCATGGTTTGGTAATATCAGTGAAGACCAGGTAGCAGGACATCTGTTCACAGCTAGCGGAGGTACATACTGCATGGGGACCATGCAAGAAAAAATATCTTGAACATGAGTCTCACTCTTTAAAAAAGGCACATTTTCAGAATAGCAGAATTTTTACCTAGAATTACATAGAATTTACAGCACAGAAACAGGCCATTCAGCCCATATGGTCTATGCCAGTGTATGTGCTCTATATGAACCTCCTCCCACCTTACTTCACCTAACTCTATCAGCAAATCCTGCTGTTCCTTTCGCCTTCATGTACTTATCTAACTTCCACTTAAATGCAGCATTCATACAGTTAACAGCACCATTCTTGAACAGGGTGACATACCCTGTTCCCAGCTAAAATCGGACGTTTATCATTTTAAAATCTTTCAGGGTCTCAGACTCACACACCGATACCCAAAGCTACAGAAAAGGATGATATGGTTCTGACCCAGCATTCTCTGACAATCACAGACAACAGAAAATATTTCACAGTTCAGCAGTACTGCAAAACTCTGGACTGACACCCCACCACTTACCTGTCGCCTTCTATTCACTGCACAAATCACCCACAGACCTCGCGCTCTCTCTCCACTCTTTTTTGCTCTCGTGTTCCTATATTTTAAAAAATTTCCTCCTTGATATGCAGACAGTTCATTCCAACCAACACCTCACCAAGTTCACAGCCACAGCAAGAACAAGATCAGTGAATAAGGAGGAAGCAGGAGGTACTGTCGGGTCCTGGCTGCTTGTTACCCATTGCCGAGAGCCACACTTCCATTTTACATCAGGAGCATTTGGTGTATCTTTTATTTTTTTTCAAACCTTGCTCCCATGGTGATGAGATTAGTCAAAAAAAACAGTCCTCACGTGACCTAAATTCCTCCACTGAAGGATTTGTCTCTCAGCCTTTTTACATAATGACTCAGTATTGTTCTCTTTCTCTCTCTCTCTCGCTCTCACACGCACACAATGCAAGAGCATCTCATAGGTAAAATCAATAGTTGTGTAGAAGTGACTGAGCATTTGTTTCCTGAAGGCTCAAGAGTGCAAACAGAAACAAGTAAAAGAATTATTCTTCACAAGTGCAAGCGAGAAAATATGATCACTGATGACTGCTTTGGAGTTGGAGGTGCCATCAAATCCACTGAGCTATCTATAACTGAAAGTCAATGAACCCACAGAACACTCAGGAACTTCATTATTCAAAGAATCTGTCTTTTTAAATCCAATTCCCATCCTCATCTCCCCGATGGTCACTGAGGGAGAGTTTGAAGGGCACCAGATGCCCGCCGATACTGTGCCCAAATGGCCATGCTTCATGCTTGAGACGAGACAGTAACTGTTATTAGGCTATTTGGTAGTGGAGAGCATCACAGCTGAACCCCATTGTGTCCTCGTGCACAATCCATACATGCACTTTCCTGCAGGGGTAACTGGACAGCATTCAAAAGCAAGAAGCATGGCTGATTTTCTCCCCAAGCTGTAGCACCCAGTACCAGGTCCCAGATGAGATCAACACAAACCACAGATCAAACCTGGAAGCTTCTAGTTAGGTACATAGGAGCATTAGGAACTGGAAAAGGCCATTCAGCCCCTCGAGCCTGCTCCACCATTCAATTAGATCATGGCTGATCTGTACCTCAACTCCATTCACCCGTCTTTGCTCCATATCCCTTGACATCCTTCCCCAACAAAAATCTTTCGATCTCAGTCTTGAAAGCTCCAATTGACCCCCACAATCAATAATCTTTTGGGGGAGAGAATTCTAGATTTCCACTATCTCTTGAGTGAAAAAGTGCTTCCTGATTTCCCTCCTGAAGGGCCTAGTTCTTCATGTTAAGATTATGTCCCCTTGTTCTTGATTCCCCCACCAGAGGAATTGGTTTCTCCGTATCTATCTTATCAAATCCTTTTAACATTTTAAACACCTCGATCAGATCACCCCTCAATCTTCTAAACTCAAGATGATACAAGCCAAGTTTTTTCAACCTGTCCTCAAAATTTAACCCTCTAAGCCACAGTATCATTCTGGTGAATCTGTGCTGCACCCTCTCCAAGGCCAATATACCTTCCTGTGACGCAGTGCCCAGAACTGAACCCAGTCTCCAGATGGGGGTCTGACCAAGGCTCTGTCCAACTCAAGCATCACTTCCTCCCCATTGTATTCCAGCTCCCTTGAGATAAAGGCCAACATTCCATTAGCCCTCTTGATTGCATTTTGTACCTGAGCTATGTTAGGAGATCAAATGGGTGGGTAGAGTCCATCGTAGGGCAGACTGTAGAAGGAGAATTAACATAGAAGAACATCCCAAGATGCTTCACAGAGGTGTAATCAAAAAAAGAATTAACAACACATTGCAAAGGGCTTCCAAAAATTGATTTAAACCATCTGCTCTCATCACCATTATCGAACTGAGCTGTTGTCCAGCTGCAGTGGGCTTCCAGGTGTGGTAACTCATGGTGACACTCGGGACAGGGACACTTCCAGGCTCCTCTGCTGCCAGCAAATGAGGGCCCGGCCACCCTTGCAAGTGCAAGAGGGATGAAGCCAGAAGCAGGTCCTTCAAGGACGTCAGCATCACTGAGAAGACTGTCATTTCAGTCCTTTAAGGCTCCAACAGAAATGTCCCAGTTACCTACCATACAACCTCCTGATGCTCAGGGAGCATTACACAGGAGCAAGAAGTTAGGATCTCATGTGAGAAGGTACAGAGTGGGGTAAGAACAGAATTACAACAGTGTGATATGAAAATCAGTAAATTTGGAAATGCTTTGAACATTTCTGTTTTATTTCTGTTGAAGTTTATAGTTCTCCTCTTTTTAGAATCATAAAATCATAGAATCTTACAGCACATAAGGAGGCCACTTGGCCCGTTGTACCTCTGCCGGATCTTCACAAGAGCTGTCCAATTTAGTCCCACTCCCCAGCTCTTTCCCCATAGCCCTGCAAATTAGTCCTCCCCAAGTACACGTCCAATTGCCTTTTGAAAGTTTATGGAATCTGCTTCCACCACCTTTTCAGGTAGTGCGTGCCAGATCTTAACAACCCTCTGTGTGAAAAAAAAATCCTCATTTCCCCTCTAGTTCTTTTGCCAATTATTTGAAATCTGTCACCTCTGGTTACTGACCCATTGCCAGAGCAAACAGTTTCTCACTACTTGCTCTATCAAAGCCCCTCATAATTTTGAATACCTCTATTAGATCTCCCCTTAATCTTCTCTGCTCTAAGGAGAACAATCCCAGCTTCTCCAATCTTTCCACATAACTGAAGTCCCTCATCCCTGGTACCATCCTGCTAAACGTCCTCTGCACCCTCTCCAAGGCCTTGACGTCCTTCCTAAAGTATGATGCCCAGAATTGTACACAGTACTCCAGTTGAGGTTTAACCAGTGATTTGTAAAGATTTAGCATAACTTCCTTGTTTTTGTATTCAATGCCCCTATTTACAAAGCCACGTATCCCACACACTTTCTTAACTGCCTTATTAACTTGACCTGCCACCTTCAAAAATTTGTGAATATGCACCCTCAGGTCCTTCTGCTCTTGCACCCCCGCTCAAAATAGAACCATTTAGATTATACTGCCTCTCCATGTTGTTCCTCCCAGAGTGCATCGCTTCACACTTATCTGCATTATATTGCATCTGCCATGTGTCTGCCCATTTCACCAGTCTGTTTATGTCCTCCTGAAGTCAGCTATTCTCCTCCTCACTGTTTACTACGTTGCCAAATTTTGTATCATCTGTAAACTTCGAATTTGTACTCCCTATACCCAAGTCCAGGTCATTTCTATATACAAGAAAAGCAATGGTCCTAATACTGGCCCCTGAGGGCCCCAGTGAATACTTCTCTCCAGTCATAGGATTGAAAGGTTGTGGTCAGAGCTTCTGCTATCTCCATCCTAGCTTCCCTCAGCAACCTAGGATGTTCTTGATAATCTTGGTTGGAATGGTATTTTCTCTGAGAGCTGCTATTATTTAATAAAAGTGTGAATTATTGTAAGCAGTGGGAATAGCAAGGGAACATCCAGTGAATGATGGCTTCTCCCGATGGTCTCCTGAATATCTCATGGAAGCAGCCTCCGATGATTTGCTGCCTCATTCCTATTATTGCTGACAAGGGGTTGCCGTGTGTCACCTGCTCTCTCCAATAGGCAGCCAGTTCATGGTCCCAAGATCGAGGGCCCTTGTCCTGTAGATGGGAACATGCAGCAAGACCCCATCATTTGGGAGACCCTTGCTGAGCTGTACTGTAGAGCTCCCACAGACATATCCAGGCACCAAACATCTGTTTTAAGATGATGCAGTGTTTCACTGTATCTGCTGTCCACAGCTGACCTTAGATGCTGGACTGTGGTCATCAGCCTGATTTCATGGGTTATCACTGGACTCCAATCAAACATTCCTCTGGCTGAATAATCCAGGTCTAGTGGATTAGCAGAAAAAGAGGATCATGGCAGCTTTCAACTTAGCAGGTGTTAACATGTGGAATGATACACCTGGCATCACACAAGCTGCACATCAAAAGCCTGAGCAGGAGGGAGGGGCGATTTGGGTAAAGTTCTTTTAAAAATCTTTAATTCTTCAGGGGTAGGGGTCCAGGCTGCTTGCATGGCCTGAATCCCATTGGCAGGACCCACATATACCCCTGTGCAGGCCGGTATGTCTCTACTCACTCAGTGTACTGCTCACCACACAAATGCTGGGTCCCAATTCTGGAGCAGGAGTGGGGATTCCCGGTGTTTGCATTTCCTGCCCAGGGCCGTGGCCCCTGCCCATCATTTGCTTTGTTAGGGCCGGAAGGGGAAAGTGTTGCAGGAAGAAAGTGTGACACTTACAGGAAGTTCATGCCTAATGCAATTTTTAAGAGATAAGAATGCAACATATTCTGAAGCACTGCACTGTGGGAAGATAGATCCATCCATTTTAAAGGCATTTCTTTACCCAAGTATCAGTGCAGCTGGTCACATGACCCAGCACTGCAGAGAGAAATTCTCAGCCAGTCTGCCAGGCATACGTGACACTTCATTGGGTAACCCGCCTCTGGCATTAACTGCCACTGGAATTGAGTACAGTCCCAGGTCCTAATATTTCTAAAGTTCTGTTTATTTATTGGAGAGGTTTGGATGATGCAGTCTGTAGAAATCAGCTCCCTTAGAATGCTTGCTTTATTTCACAGGGAAAACTGTCACTTGAAGGAACTTTAATTAGCTGGAGAATTCTTTTAACAAGAGTCTGTGAGTTAGCTCTGTTAAGGAACTCATTGATTCTCATTCAACTGTTTGAAGAGTGCGGCAGAAACTTAGCATCAGGATGCAGAACAGGCTGCTCTTTTTGGTAAATTTTCGTGCTCATCAAGGTGAAGGTATCAGTGCAGGAGAAGTCGAAGAGTTTCTCACACTTTTAGCATCCGAGAGTAACGTGAGTTATTCCCAAGTCTGAAGTAACCTGGGTTGGACAGAGAATAAAACTCATTTTCCATTGATCCATCAAACACTCCCAGGGCAGGTACAGCATGGGGTTAGATACAGAGTAAAGCTCCCTCTACACTGTCCCATCAAACACTCCCAGGGGCAGGTACAGGGTTAGATACAGAGTAAAGCTCCCTCTACACTGTCCCATCAAACACTCCCAGGGCAGGTACAGCACGGGGTTAGATACAGAGTAAAGCTCCCTCTACACTGTCCCATCAAACACTCCCAGGGCAGGTACAGCATGGGGTTAGATACAGAGTAAAGCTCCCTCTACACTGTCCCATCAAACACTCCCAGGGCAGGTACAGGGTTAGATACAGAGTAAAGCTCCCTCTACACTGTCCCATCAAACACTCCCAGGGCAGGTACAGGGTTAGATACAGAGTAAAGCTCCCTCTACACTGTCCCATCAAACACTCCCAGGGCAGGTACAGGGTTAGATACAGAGTAAAGCTCCCTCTACACTTCCTGGAGCCGTTTTGTTTGCAGTGATATTGGAATCTGTCAGTTTTCACATCACACCTCTCATCTCCGAGTGAAGACGTGTCCCATAGCAACCTTTTTCTCCCCACCTATTTCTTCTCTCTTTTCCTGAAGGTGCTGACTCTTGTTCAAGTATTGATACCCATGTGGCCATTCTTCACTTCTGAATCTGGGCAGTGAGTGCCAGAAAACTATTTCCCTGTTCAGGCATCACATCCAAATCCAATCCTGTCATCACCAGACACTCACACATGCACTTTCCAACAGGAGCTGCTGGATAACAGATCTGGAGACCTGACTGAGTTTGCTCTCCTTCCCCCAAGGGCATTGAGATCAATTGTAGAGCCCGAACTGGAATTAACTACCGCAGCACAGATTTAGGATTGAACTTGGGAGTTTTTTGCATGTCTGGCTTAGCACTGCACTGGGTGGTGTCCTTACTGTTAGACTAACAAAACCATAACCATTATCACATAACCATTAGTGAACTAACCCAGCTGCCACTGTTGCCCATGGCAGTTCCCCAGAGAGTGGTAATACAACTTCCAGAGGAAGGAAAGGCTTGAGAAAGTACTTTCTGCTTAGGCAGACCCCAATCTTTGAGAAAGAAATCCAGTTATAAAAATATCTTCTTCCCTGCAGGGCTACTGCATCCCAGAATGGTTTCATTTATTTTAACAGAGGCCAGAGATATGAAACAGTCTAGGAGCTAATCGAGAGTTGCACAAGTGTGAGAGAACATGCTGCCAGCTGGGTACTGCTCCATACTGTGCTGGGAAAACATGCTGCCAGCTGGGTACTGCTCCATACTGTGCTGGGAAAACATGCTGCCAGCTGGGTACTGCTCCATACTGTGCTGGGAAAACATGCTGCCAGCTGGGTACTGCTCCATACTGTGCTGGGAAAACATGCTGCCAGCTGGGTACTGCTCTATACTGTGCTGGGAAAACATGCTGCCAGCTGGGTACTGCTCCATACTGTGCTGGGAAAACATGCTGCCAGCTGGGTACTGCTCCATACTGTGCTGGGAAAACATGCTGCCAGCTGGGTACTGCTCCATACTGTGCTGGGAAAACATGCTGCCAGCTGGGCACTGCTCCATACTGTGCTGGGAAAACATGCTGCCAGCTGGGCACTGCTCCATACTGTGCTGGGAAAACATGCTGCCAGCTGGGTACTGCTCCATACTGTGCTGGGAAAACATGCTGCCAGCTGGGTACTGCTCCATACTGTGCTGGGAAAACATGCTGCCAGCTGGGTACTGCTCCATACTGTGCTGGGAAAACATGCTGCCAGCTGGGTACTGCTCCATACTGTGCTGGGAAAACATGCTGCCAGCTGGGTACTGCTCTATACTGTGCTGGGAAAACATGCTGCCAGCTGGGTACTGCTCCATACTGTGCTGGGAAAACATGCTGCCAGCTGGGTACTGCTCCATACTGTGCTGGGAAAACATGCTGCCAGCTGGGTACTGCTCCATACTGTGCTGGGAAAACATGCTGCCAGCTGGGCACTGCTCCATACTGTGCTGGGAAAACATGCTGCCAGCTGGGCACTGCTCCATACTGTGCTGGGAAAACATGCTGCCAGCTGGGCACTGCTCCATACTGTGCTGGGAAAACATGCTGCCAGCTGGGCACTGCTCCATACTGTGCTGGGAAAACATGCTGCCAGCTGGGCACTGCTCCATACTGTGCTGGGAAAACATGCTGCCAGCTGGGCACTGCTCCATACTGTGCTGGGAAAACATGCTGCCAGCTGGGCACTGCTCCATACTGTGCTGGGAAAACATGCTGCCAGCTGGGCACTGCTCCATACTGTGCTGGGAAAACATGCTGCCAGCTGGGCACTGCTCCATACTGTGCTGGGAAAACATGCTGCCAGCTGGGCACTGCTCCATACTGTGCTGGGGCAGGTGTTTTCCTTGTGGTCAGAACCCACCACATCAGCTCCCAGGTCAGTGCCAAGTACCAGCCACTACTACAATGATTGCAAGTGACATCTTCCTACCAGTGACCTGACCCCAGTGACTTTGCAAGGAGGCAGGACAGAAGGATGGGGCAGCATGATGTCTGCTCAGATGGATGTGAAAGATCCCATGGCACTATGGGAAGAGCAAGGGGGTTGTCCTGGCCAACACTTACCTTCAACCAACATCACCAAAATAGATTCATTAGTCCCTATCTCATTTCCTTTGGTGGGACCTTGCTGTCTGCAAGTTGGCTGCAATGTTTCCCTACATAACAAAAGAGACTACACTTCATTAAGCACTTTGGGGTGAGCAGGGGATTTATAAATGCGAGTTTGTTTCTCTTTCTGTCTAAAGACATTGGAAGATAGTAGATTGCCTGAGAGTCGGGGAGGAATTCCCCAGAGTTTTTATGAAAAGCCTGGCGACAGTTCTTTTGTGCTTTTTTTTGCGCTCCGAGGAGTTAGAATTACTGATGGTTCAGGGCGATGAGGAAAGTGGTGGTACCGTCTGGGGTGAGCATGAATGGGCTCATGGATAGGCTGGCATCAGGTGAGAGTAGGATCTGGCTCAGTGTACAGCCACTACAGTGACGACATGAATTCACTTGGTTGATGTACTGGAGGGTGCCAGTGTCTGAGCAACTGAACCCAGGCAAGAGGGTTGAGGAAGAAAAAATGGAGAAAATTGGCTAAAATAAAATAAAATGAAAATAGTCAATCTTCTGCCATTTTATAGCCAGCTAATTGCTGGTGGGACTGTAATATCAGCCCGCACAACACCAGTGTATGGAGCTGCGCGGTCTAAACGCAGACCGCACAACACCAGTGTATGGAGCTGCGTGGTCTAAACGCAGACCGCACAACACCAGTGTATGGAGCTGCGCGGTCTAAACGCAGCCCGCACAACACCAGTGTATGGAGCTGCGTGGTCTAAACGCAGACCGCACAACACCAGTGTATGGAGCTGCGCGGTCTAAACGCAGACCGCACAACACCAGTGTATGGAGCTGCGTGGTCTAAACGCAGACCGCACAACACCAGTGTATGGAGCTGCGCGGTCTAAACGCAGCCCGCACAACACCAGTGTATGGAGCTGCGTGGTCTCAGCGCAGACCGCACAACACCAGTGTATGGAGCTGCGCGGTCTAAACGCAGACCGCACAACACCAGTGTATGGAGCTGCGCGGTCTAAACGCAGACCGCACAACACCAGTGTATGGAGCTGCGCGGTCTAAACGCAGCCCGCACAACACCAGTGTATGGAGCTGCGTGGTCTAAACGCAGACCGCACAACACCAGTGTATGGAGCTGCGCGGTCTAAACGCAGCCCGCACAACACCAGTGTATGGAGCTGCGTGGTCTAAACGCAGACCGCACAACACCAGTGTATGGAGCTGCGCGGTCTAAACGCAGACCGCACAACACCAGTGTATGGAGCTGCGTGGTCTAAACGCAGACCGCACAACACCAGTGTATGGAGCTGCGCGGTCTAAACGCAGCCCGCACAACACCAGTGTATGGAGCTGCGTGGTCTCAGCGCAGACCGCACAACACCAGTGTATGGAGCTGCGCGGTCTAAACGCAGACCGCACAACACCAGTGTATGGAGCTGCGCGGTCTAAACGCAGACCGCACAACACCAGTGTATGGAGCTGCGCGGTCTAAACGCAGCCCGCACAACACCAGTGTATGGAGCTGCGTGGTCTAAACGCAGACCGCACAACACCAGTGTATGGAGCTGCGCGGTCTAAACGCAGACCGCACAACACCAGTGTATGGAGCTGCGTGGTCTAAACGCAGACCGCACAACACCAGTGTATGGAGCTGCGCGGTCTAAACGCAGCCCGCACAACACCAGTGTATGGAGCTGCGTGGTCTCAGCGCAGACCGCACAACACCAGTGTATGGAGCTGCGCGGTCTAAACGCAGACCGCACAACACCAGTGTATGGAGCTGCGCGGTCTAAACGCAGACCGCACAACACCAGTGTATGGAGCTGCGCGGTCTAAACGCAGCCCGCACAACACCAGTGTATGGAGCTGCGTGGTCTAAACGCAGACCGCACAACACCAGTGTATGGAGCTGCGCGGTCTAAACGCAGACCGCACAACACCAGTGTATGGAGCTGCGTGGTCTAAACGCAGACCGCACAACACCAGTGTATGGAGCTGCGCGGTCTAAACGCAGACCGCACAACACCAGTGTATGGAGCTGCGTGGTCTAAACGCAGACCGCACAACACCAGTGTATGGAGCTGCGTGGTCTCAGCGCAGACCGCACAACACCAGTGTATGGAGCTGCGCGGTCTAAACGCAGCCCGCACAACACCAGTGTATGGAGCTGCGTGGTCTAAACGCAGCCTGCACAACACCAGTGTATGGAGCTGCGCGGTCTAAACGCAGACCGCACAACACCAGTGTATGGAGCTGCGTGGTCTAAACGCAGACCGCACAACACCAGTGTATGGAGCTGCGCGGTCTAAACGCAGACCGCACAACACCAGTGTATGGAGCTGCGTGGTCTAAACGCAGACCGCACAACACCAGTGTATGGAGCTGCGCGGTCTAAACGCAGACCGCACAACACCAGTGTATGGAGCTGCGTGGTCTAAACGCAGACCGCACAACACCAGTGTATGGAGCTGCGTGGTCTCAGCGCAGACCGCACAGCACCAGTGTATGGAGCTGCGTGGTCTAAATGCAGACCGCACAACACCAGTGTATGGAGCTGCGCGGTCTAAACGCAGACCGCACAACACCAGTGTATGGAGCTGCGCGGTCTAAACCCAGTTCAGTGAGCCCACTGAAACTGAAGAAATGGCTGCAAATCTCTTCTTTACTGTTTTCCAGCTCAAATACCTTTCTGTAACTTGTTTAATCAGATTTTTAACTCTAAAGAGTGCCGGTGGGTCCTGGTAAACTGTCCCTGCGGCTGAAATAATTTTGTTTGTTTCCAGTTCACACGCTGTGATGGCAAAGCAACAACTAACATTATATTACAACTAAAATGAGATTGGAGTACATGTGTGTAAATGCACGTAGTGTGGTAAATAAGGTTGGTGAGCTGCAGGCACAAGTCGCCACATGGGACTGTGATATATTGGCAATAACAGAGACCTGGCTCAAAGAAGGGGAGGATTGGGTGCTTAATATTCCTGGCTACAAGGTAGGGAGGAATGAAAGGAAGGGGGGTGGTGGGGGGGGTTGGTGGCTGTATTGATCAAAGAAACTATTCTAGCACTGGAAAGGGAGGATGTAGTTGAGGGTCAAAGATAGAATCTATTTGGTTAGAATTAAGGAACAATAGAGGAGCTATTACACTACTGGGTGTGTACAATAGGCCACCAAATAGTGGGAAGGAGATAAAGGAGCAAATTTGCAGGCAAATTGCAGAAAGATGGAAGAATTATAGAGTAGTGATAATGAGGGACTTCAATTATCTCAATACAGACTGGGATAGTAATAGTGTAAAGGGCAAAGAGGGGGAAGAAATCCTGCAATGTATACAAGAGAACTTTCTCGATCAGTATGTTTCCAGCCCAACAAGGAAGGAAGCAGTGCTGGATCTGGTTCTGGGGAATGAAGTGGGGCAAGTGGTGCATGTTTCAGCGGGGGAGCAATGATAATAATATCATCAGGTTTAGAATAGTTATGGAAAAGGACAAGGAACAATCAAGCGTAAAAATACTAAACTGGAGGAGGACTAATTTTAGTGAGTTAAAATGAGGGGAACGTGCCCTGGTGGAGTGGAATTAAAAATTTGTGGCAAAATAATAATTGAACAATGGGAGGCCTGAAGGAAGAGATGGTTCGGGTACAGAGTAGACACATTCCTACGAGGGGGAAAGGAAGGGCATCCAAAGCTACAGCTCCCTGAATGACAAAAGATATAGAGATTAAAATGAAACCGAAAAAGGAGGCTTATGATAAGTGTAAGGTTCATAATACAGTGGAGAACCAGGCTGAATACAGAAAGTACAGCGGAGATCGAAAAAAGGGAAAAAGAGCAGCAAAGTGAGAGTATGAGAATAGATTAGCGGCGAATATAAAAGGGAACCCAAAAGTCTTTTATAAACATATAAATAGTCAAAGGATAGTCAAAGGAAGGGTGGGGCCGATTAGTGACAAAAAAGATGCTTTTGTGGAGACAGAGGGAATGGCAAAATTAATTGGCACTTGGAAAAATATGGGTTGATAAATGAAAGCCAGCACAGATGGACAAGGTGCCACATCAAAGGCTACTACACAAAATAAGAGCTCATGGTGTAGGGGGTAACATATTAACTTGGATAAAGGATTGGTTAGCTAACAGGAAACAGAGAGTGGGCATAAATGGGTCATTTTCAGGTTGGCAAGATGTAACGAGTGGAGTGCCACAGGGATCAGTGCCGGGGCCTCAACTATTTACAATCTATATCAATGACTTGGATGAAGGGACCGAATGTATGGTTGCTAAATTTGCTGATGACACAAAGGTAGGTAGGAAAATAAGTTGTGAAGAGGACATAAGGAGTCTGCAAAGGGATATCGATAGGTTAAGTGAGTGGGCAAAAATGTGGCAGATGGAGTATAATGTGGGAAAATGTGAACTTGTCCACTTTGGCAGGAGGAATAGAAAGCAGTATATTATTTAAATAGAGAGAGATTGCAGAACTCTGAGGTACAGAGGGATCTGGGTGTCCTAGTACATGATTCACAAAAAGTTAGTCTACAGGTACAGCAAGTGATTAGGAAGGCAAATGGAATGTTGTCATTTATTGCAAGGGGAATGGAATCTAAAAGTAGAGATGTTTTGCTCCAGTTGTACAGGGCATTGGTGAGACCACATCTCGAATACTGTGTGCAGTTTTGGTCTCCTTATTTAAGAAAGGACATAATTGTTTTGGAGGCAGTTCAGAGAAGGTTCACTCGACTGATTCCTGGGATGAGGGGGTTATCTTATGAGGAAAGGTTGGACAAGTTGGGCCTGTATACACTGGAGTTTAGAAGAATGAGAGGTGATCTTATTGAAACATATAAGACCCTGAGGGGACTGGAAGGGATAGATGCTGAGAGGATGTTTCCCCTTGTGGGAGAGACTAGAACTAGGGGCCACAGTTTAAAAATAAGGGGTCTCCCATTTAAGACGGCGATGAGGAGAAATTTTTTCTCTCAGAGGGTCGTGAGTCTGTGGAACTCCCTTCCCCAGAGAGCGGTGGAGGCAGGGTCACTGAATATTTTTAAGGCTGAGTTAGATAGATTCCTGATTAACAAGGGAGTCAAAGGTTATAGTAGGTAGACGGGAAAGTAGGGTTGAGGTCACAATCAGATCAGCCATGGTCTTATCAAATGGCAGAGCAGGCTCGAGGGGCCGAATGGCCATCTCCTGCTCTTAATTCGTATGATCCTGTGTAGATTTAAATCGTGTTTGACTCACTTGATTGAGTTCTTTGATGAAGTAACGGAGAGGGTTGATGAGGGTAGTGCGGTTGATGTTGTGTATATGGACTTTCAAAAAGCATTTGATAAAGTACCACAATATAGACTTGTTAGCAAAATTAAAGCCCATGGGATTAAAGGGACAGTGGCAGTGTGGGTACAAAATTGGCTAAAGGACAGAAAGCAGAGAGTAGCGGTGAACGGTTGTTTTTCAGACTGGAGGGAAGTCTACAGTGGTGTTCCCCGGGGGTCAGTATTAGGACCACTGCTCTTTTTGATATATATTGATGACCTGGACTTGGGTATAGAGGGTATAATTTCACAGTTTTCAGATGACACGAAACTGGGAAATGTAGTAAACAATGAGGAGATAGTAACAGACTTGAGGAGGAAATAGACAGACTGGTGAAATGTGCAGACACGTAGCAGATGAAATTTAACACAGAGAAGTGGTTCATTTTGGTAGGAAGAATGAGGAGAGGCAAATTAAACTAAATGGTACAATTTTAAAGGGGGTACAGGAACAGAGAGACTTGGGGGTGTATGTACACAAATCTTTGAAGGCTGTTAAAAAAGCATATGGGATCCTGGGCTTTATTAATAGAGGCACAGAGTACAAAAGCAAAGAAGTTATGCTAAACCTTTATAAAACACTGGTTAGTCCTCAGCTGGAGTATTGTGTTCAATTCTGGGCACCACACTTTAGGAAGGATGCAGAGAGGGTGCAGAACAGATTTACTAGAATGGTACCAGGGATGAGGGACTTCAGTTATGTGGATAGACTGGAGAATCTGGGGTTGTTCTCTTTAGAACAGAGAAGGTTAAGAGGAGATTTGATCGAGGTGTTCAAAATCATGAACAGTTTTGATAGAGTAAATAAAGAGAAACTGTTTCCAGTAGCAGAAGGGTCGGTAACCAGAGGACACAGATTTAAGGTGATCAGCAAAAGAACCAGAGACATGAGGAAACATTTTTTTAGGCAGCGAGTTGTTCTGATCTGGAATGCGCTGCCTGAAAGGGCGGTGGAAGCAGATTCAATAATAACTTTCAAAAGGGAATTGGATAAATCGTTGAAGGGAAAAAATTTGCAGGGCAATGGGGAAAGAGCAGGGGAGTGGGACTAATTGGATAGCTCTTTCAAAGAGCCGGCACAGGCACGATGGGCTGAATGGCCTCCTTTTGTGCTGTATGATTCTATGATTACAGTAATAAAAACTCTAAGATGTCAACGAAAGCATTAACACAGTAATATTTAACCCCAGCTAAAATCAACATCTTAATTAGCTTTTAACAAATATATATTGGGACATTAATTTTGTTTAGTGTCCTGGTTTCTAATAACGCCTCTGGTGACATTAATGCGAGTTAAATAAATAAAATTCATATTTTTAAAGGGGCACCCTCTTCAGGAAATGTTTTTTATTGGTGTGGAAAAATGTAAGAGAGACAAGCGTCATTTCTTTCACTGTAATGTCACATGTGAGTAAAGCAATGATGCATTTTGACGGTGATTTATATCATTGCATTGTGCAACCCAAGGAAAAATAATTTGGCTCATTCTTTATCAGAAGGCACAAATGTTCCTTTAGAACAGCAACTGTTTAATGAGGTGAGGGTTTTAAGCCTAGGTTAGTCAGGGAAGATGTGGATATCAGAAGAGAGAAGTTGCAATGATTTTAATTAGAGGACATGGCTGCTTTAAGAGCCCCAGCTCCTGCAGTCATTGTTTGTGAGATGTTTGGGCTCAGTATCCAATACCATCACAAAAGATCTGGTAAAGAAGACAAAGTATGACTTCTCTCCCTCATTCCCACCACCGTCGTGCAAAGGACCCCACCACAAGCAACTCCCGTTCATGCCACAGTTCGTAAGGGGTTAGACTTAATTCCTGAACATTCCAGAAAATCCTGCACCAATCTTAAAAGCACCAGACAATTAAAGCTCTGTCGCCATCTGCATGCAATTTACTGAAGTGTGTGACTAACAAACATTAAGAACTGGTGTAGAAAAAATAAACCTAACTGTCTGGTACAACGCAGCTTCCATTAGTTCAGCACAATTATTTAACCAACCCCAAAAAGGGCCCAAAATTAAAAATGGTGCTCGCTCCAGGGGATTGGATGTGCAGTGGGTCAAAAATTGGTTCTATTCCTCTGGGATTTGGGTTCAAACCCAAACCCGACATGAAAGTCTTCTCTGGCTGCTGACAGTAAGGGGTTAGGATAAAATAAGTTTGGACAATCTGGGCCCAATACCCAGGCCCACAGCACAAAACTACTCCTTAATCAGCAAGTAATTGCCAGTGTCACTCGGTTGGACCACAGGATGACTGGTGTTGGAAATGGAAAAATGTTAGAATGGTACAGTAAAGGATGCTCTTCTGCGGCTGGGACTGAGGCACACTGTGACGACAATGTAAAGGGTTCTTTACTCTGCAGCACTGACCAAACATGAGTTCTGACAGTTGACTCAGACTTTGCATTTTCAGGAGAACAATTGAGGATTCAAGGAGCATTAGCAGAGTGGCGGAAACAACTGGTGTTCTCAGATACCGACAGCAAGCTTTTCAATTGTGCTGTGTAATTAAATCAAAACCCTGTTCTTTACAATGGATTACGATTTCATTGCACATGACACACGGAGGATATCTCTCCCCAATAATAGCGGACAGCACTTAGTGGTTTATGACAATCAGTCAGCAGGTTCATTATACTGACTGTCCATCTCTCAATGGTGTTGAATTGGAAGATGAACTGGCTGTTGAATATATAGTTTGATCGAACACTATTTACAATTGGAATTAAGGTGGACATGGAGAGATGATGAACATGTGACCAAGTATCTCAAACATTCCTCCAGGGGAGCAGAACGTTAGCAGCAGCTTCTTTGCCAATGTACAAAATTCCAAAGAAGCAAACCCTTTATGTTCACTTCCAATGTACTGAATTCCAATTTTCCCTAACACTAATTTGCCATGGTGTGAGCTTGTCATGCTAACCAACATGACCATTGCACCGAGGACCCCTTTCCTAAAACCTGTCACTCCCCTTTAACTTGCAGATTACAGCCGAACCATCCCAAATCCCATGGAGTGAGAATCAGACATTTCCAGAGTCTATAATCACTTTAATATAAAATACATTTCTGTGTTAGTTTCCCACTGGCTCCCATCCACATTGAATCACTGAATGGGATATGGTATAAAGATTCTATGGCTCCCTTAGTAAAGAAGTGGGATGGAATTGGATAGCGTGGGCCTGCCAGCACAAACTGGGCACAGGGAGCGATCCAGAAGTAGGCCCGAGGCGCATTCCATATTGGGTCTCAGCCCTCATTTAAATTCGAGCGGCGAGCTGTAAACTTCAATGGAAATAAAAATGGGGAGGGATGTGAAAGGGGCTGCCCATTCACTATCACCAGTTTTACACTATCGCACAAAGTCAGGATCTTCCCCATCAAATCCTGTACTGCCCCAAACTGAGATCAGCGAACGCAGCACAGACTAGGGATTGAATCTGAGACCTTCTAGTCTGTATATTTTAGTGAGACACCAGGTGGTATGTTTACCATTAGACCATTCTGGAGCCTCACTGTACCATTTTTATTTCTGTCAGAGAATTAGGCTTCAGTTGAATCACTATGTTTGTGAAGCAGTGTAATTATATCACCAGTATCCCGGGCCCGGACAGAGACTGCCAACACAGGAGAGTCCTTTTAATTTCAGCATATGAATTATAGACAAGATTTTTTTTAAATTACCATAAAACATTTTACTCTCTCTGAATTTTGTAATGACATAGTGGTGCCTTTGTAATTCAAATCACGGCAGATTCTGTTTCTATGAAAATATCATCTCACTGCAAAGCACGGAGCAGAGGAGAGTGATTTGAAAGTGTCACCAGACAGCTAATATTTAATATTATACATTGTTAACTCACTCCTGACATTAATTATAGTGCATTTTATAAACTCAGTTGCATAGACTAGGCTTGTATTCCCTTGACTTTGGAAGATTAAGGGGCAATCTGATTGAGAGGTTTAACATTTTAAAGGGATTTGATAGGGTCGATACAAAGAAATGATTTCCTCTGGTGGGGGATATAAGAATGAGGGGAGATAATCTTAAAATTAGAGCTCGGCCGTTCAGGGGTGAAATTAGGAAGCACTTTTTCACACAAAGGATAGTGGAAATCTGGAACTCCCCCTCAAAAGGCTGTGGATGCTGGGGGACAATTGGAGCTTTCAATCCTGAGATTGATAGATTTTTGTTGGGTGAGGGTATCGAGGGATATGGAGCAAAGGTGGGTAAATGGGGTTGAGGTGCAGATCAGCCGTGATCTAATTGAATGACAGAGTAGGCTTGAGGGGTTGAACGGTTTCCTCCTGTTCCTATGGGCCAGACATTAGGAGGGAGGCGGGTTGGCAGCGGGGGGTCAACTGGGTGTGTGGGTAACCCGTCCAGTGAAATCGGTGGGTTCGCCATGCGATCGTAAGTAAATTGAAGCCACTTACCTTGGCTTCCAGGTTTTGCGCTGGAAAGCTGGGCAGTGGGCGGACTGCACACCCGCATCATAGGCTGGCAGCTGGAGGAGCCCTATTTAAAGGGGCAGTCCTCCACTGACTGATGCTGCAGAAAATAGGCAAAATTACAGCATGGAGCAGCCCAGGGGGAAGGCTGCTCCCAGGTTTAATGATGCCTCACTCCAGGTCTTACTGGATGGGGGGAGGAGGAGGAGGAGGAGGAGGAGGGAGATCTTCCACCCGGTGGACGGGAGGAAGTGGCCTGCCTCTGCCACCACGAAGGCCTGGCTCGAGGTGGCAGAGGAGGTCACCAGCACCACCAACATATCACGCACCTGCATACAGTGCAGGAAGCGCTTCAATGACCTAACCAGGTCAGCCGAAGTGAGTACACTTACTCATTCCCCTACACTCTGTCTGCTCCACCCCCACCCCACATCTCCTTCTGCACTGCCAACACTACCCGATCACATCACTCCTCACACCCACTCAAAGCTCATCCTCATCTTACCTGCACTTCCTCACCTCCCCAGTACTCACCCCACCACTACCACTCAACCCAATCCTCATACAATCTCATGGCTCTGTCTCCATAAGACCATAAGAGACCATAAGAGATAGGAGCAGGAGTAGGCCATTCGGCCCCTCGAACCTGCTCCACCATTCAATGAGATCATGGCTGATCTGATTTTTCCCGCCTTTTCCCCATACTCACCCTCTCATGCATCTCTTTCGCGGTCAGCCTCACCCCACCTGCCACTACCTGTGCTGCAGAGACAGGGCATGCATCACATATGTGTAGTAGGAAGCGTAAGGCAAACGTGTCGTAAGCATGAAGGGGATGCACAAGGGTGTTTGAGAGTTTGTCATGGTTTTTACTTATATTTGATTTCTGATCAACTCACATTACATATTATATTGTCACCACTACTGCCACGTCTTGGCCATTCTTGACTGGCTTGTGCAATAATGCCCTTTCATGAGGTTCTCCATGAACACCCTTGATGCCACCCATTGGGTCACCCTACAGTGGGTGTATGTGTAGTTGCACGACTACTTTGTGCAGGTGCCTGTTGCGCAGCACTGTGTTGTGTAGCTCCACGTGGCAGAGGTGGACGGCATGCCTGGCGAGGCTGGTGATGTTGCTCGTCCTCCAATGGAGTGATGAATGCAGCAATGGACCCCGCCCCCCCATCCTGACGGTGTGAGTGTGAGGGGGTCCATAAAGTAGGTAAATGTGTTTGGACAGCAGAGTTTAGGGTATGATTTAATAATTTGGAGTGTGGAGACAACGGTGTGGCAGGCAAAACTTTGTCTGAGGTGACAGAGTGCCCTGCTGCAATGAATGAGGGTTTACCCCACACCTGTTAAATGGACCTTTGCAGCTGCCACTGGCTGCTGGCTGCAACACGTCTGTTTAAACAGGGAGTGTTTCCCCCAGCATGGGAAACACGATCTGGGTAGTCCAAAATCCGAATCCTCCTAAAATCTCCAACTGATGAGGTCTGTCAACGACCTCAAGTACCCAGATAATGATCTTAAGGGGGATCCCGCCGGCTTTGATTGCCGGTGGGAGTCCCGCATGTGGGGGCTGCGCGCGCACTGATTTGCATCATTGGGGAACCCGGAAGTGGGCGGGTTGGAGCCGGGCTCCGGACCCGCTCCGGGAATCCCCAATTTTAGGAACCCCCCATCACGAACGCACCCGCTCGGCCATCCGAAAATTGACCCCTACGTTTCAGGTCCAACTTGTAGATCTTTAGGAGACCATAAAAACATTTTAAAAAACATTGTACAAAAAAGGTTATTTGGCCCATCAAATCTGCTCCACCCATTTAGGGCTGAATTTTCTTCCACTATCATGCCCAAAATGAGATGAGATAGCAGTAGAAGTGAAAGAGAAATGGTGCAGTGAGGCCTCTCACTGCCTCCCACACACCCAGTGACCTGTTAAGCATATACTTACTCGGAGAACGATTGTAATATTTACACTCCTTGAACTGTTAGAATATTTATACGTACGATGAGCTATTATAATATATACACACAGTGAGCTGACATACTTTGAACTGTTCTTCTTTGGTCAAAATGTAGACAAAACCTTATTTTTACAGGAAGCGAACAGGCTACAGGCCAACAAAGAAGGGCAGGATCTCCTGTCCCACAAATTGCTCGTCACAGGCACCACAGCTCTCAGCACCAGTTATTATGGTATAGCTGATGCTGGAAACTTGCTGAAAGTGCTGGAATCCCAGCACTCTACCAAAGTACTACTCTGTCAAGGCACCATCAAGCACCACATTTCTCATTAAAAAAAATATTTATATGTGTTCCAGCCACAAATATGGCTGTATCCCATAAAAGGATATCAGTCTCTGCTTCTTTGTTAGTAAAATAAGGAACTCTGTTCTTTTGGAACTGTCATAACTTTCAAGATGCCACATTTTTTGTGATTATTTGCAAACAGTTAAAATAAGTGGTTGAATTTTATCCATGTTTCCCCTTCTTCAACAATGAGTGCTGGCTGTCCGAGACTGATGAGGACTGACACAGAGGCAGACTAGTGATGTGGCTAAAAAATTGGCTCTAGTGAAAGCAAAGTGTTTAAGTTTCTTAGAGACAGGAGGTGGCTTTACTTGGCTTGATGATATCCTGAAAGACAAGATGGATTAATAATCATGGATGACTCTGTGATGTGGTTTGGCCTGTTGCTTCACTGATATTACCATTACTTCCTACCACCGCTGCTTGCCAAAGCTCAGCACAAGAAGGGATTAGGAAATAGTAGGTGAATTTAGAGAACCACATAGAATGCTGTATCACTGGATCTGATCCAGTTAAAAAAAAATATAGATTTGGTCCAATGAAAATAGGCATCCAATGCTGTAGACTGTCGACAGGCCAGGGTATCTGTGACGCCAATTTTATTTGTGGTTTTTTTTATAATAGCGCAAAATTGTTATAATCTTTTTATATTGCATCATTGCCATTTTTCCCTCAAAACAACATCATATGCAATCATTTAGTCAGTCAGATTCTGCTCTCAGTGTAACTGGAATCAGTACCTGCTTCAATTATTGGGGAAATGCTGTTTTGGGCAAGTGACCACTTTTGAGTGGACACTCCCATCCAATGAATGTATCTTTTCACCAAATACAGCAAAAAATATAACATAAAAGTGTTTGTGTAACAGGAACTTATTGGTGTAAGCACCAGTTCTCAGCCAGGCCATGGCAGTCTCATAGTAGGTACAGCACAGGAGGAGGCCATTCAGCCCATCGTGCCTGTGCCGGCTCTCTGAACGAGCTATCCAAATAGTTCCACTCTCCTGCTCTTTCCCCATAGCCCTGTAAATATTTTCCCTTCAAGTATTTATCCAATTCCTTTTTGAAAGCCACGATTGAATCTGCTTCCACCGCCCTTTCAGGCAGCGCATTCCAGATCATAACCACTCGCTGCGTTAAAAAAAATGTTTCCTCATGTCTCTGGCTCTTTTGCCGATCACCTTAAATCTGTGTCCTCTGGTTACCGATTCTGCCAGTGGAAACAGTTTCTCCTTATTTACTCTATCAAAACCGTTCACGATTTTGAACACCTCGATCAAATCTCCTCTTAACCTTTTCTACTCTAAGGAGATCAACCCCAGCTTCTCCAGTCTCTCCACATAACTGAAGTTCCTCATCCCTGTTTCCATTCCAGTAAATCTCCTCTGCACCCTCTCTAAGGCCTTGACATCCTTCCTAAAGTGTGGTGTCCAGAATTGGACACAATACTCCAGATGAGGCCCAACCAGTGTTTTATAAAGGTTTAACATGACGTCCTTGCTTTTGTACTCTATGCCTCTATTAATAAATCCCAGCAGATTGTCTATCAGATTTGAGCAGAAGAATTTTTATGAACAGCAAAAGCCAACAAATCTGGTATTTAATAGATCAATCCCACCTCCCCATATCCCCAACTCCACCTACCCACCTCACAATATCACCAAACGCACCCACCCACCTTCTCCCGACATCCCCAACCCCACCTTTTTTTTTCTTTCATGGGATGTGGGCGTCGCTGGCGAGGCCGGCATTTATTGCCCATCCCTAATTGCCCTTGAGAAGGTGGTGGTGAGCCGCCTTCTTGAACCGCTGCAGTCCGTGTGGTGACTGTTCTCCCACAGTGTTGTTAGGAAGGGAGTTCCAGGATTTTGACCCAGCGACAATGAAGGAACGGCGATATATTTCCAAGTCGGGATGGTGTGTGACTTGGAGGGGAACGTGCAGGTGGTGTTGTTCCCATGTACCTGCTGCCCTTGTCCTTCTAGGTGGTAGAGGTCGCGGGTTTGGGAGGTGCTGTCGAAGAAGCCTTGGCGAGTTGCCGCAGTGCATCCTGTGGATGGTACACACTGCAGCCACAGTGCGCCGGTGGTGAAGGGAGTGAATGTTTAAGGTGGTGGATGGGGTGCCAATCAAGCGGGCTGCTTTGCCCTGGATGGTGTCGAGCTGCTTCATTGTTGTTGGAGCTGCACTCATCCAGACAAGTGGAGAGTATTCCATCACACTCCTGACTTGTGCCTTGTAGATGGTGGAAAGGCTTTGGGGAGTCAGGAGGTGAGTCACTCGCCACAGAATACCCAGCCTCTGACCTGCTCGAGTAGCCACGGTATTTATGGGGTAAAAATTCGAAAGGGGCCGTTTTTGGGCGCGGGTAGCGTGATATTCTATTACCCCATGCCCAACGGCCCCTGCGCAGGCAGGACACAAGTTCGGACCCAATGGAGCACTCACCTGCAATCAGCGTTCCTTTCCAGGCCTTGCACCTGGAATCAATGCAATTCACACTTTCCACCACCAGAGGGAGCTCAATCTCTTAAAGGGAGGATGTTTCTTAGAAATCTCTTAAAGGTAGCTGGTACCTGTTACTTGCTGAAAATAACAGTCTACTGTCTGCACGGAGTCTGAACCAAGATCAGACATTGCACACGTAAAACACAGATGCAGATCCCATCTCTACGTTTACACACTGATGAGTTATGTTAAAACATTGAATAAAGGTTGCGTACTACTAAATCCCACATCCTCGAATCTGCACACCAGACCTCACCAATCTGCCGATCTGAGTTGGTACCAGGCCTGCGAGACAGTGTACACCAAGGTTCTCTGCTGATGCACTAGACACCTTGGGGCAAGAGGTGGACGGAAGGAGAGACATCCTATATCCGCAGGGGGTGGGATGGCGGGGTCGGGGGGGGGGGCGCAAGAGGCCCTCCTGACATATATCCAAAAAGCAGTGGGAGGCAGCGGGGGACGAAGTCAATGCCAGGGGCACAGCATCATGAACATGGATGCAGTGCAGGAAGAAGTTCAATGCTTTGACATGAGTGGTCAAGGTGAGTGAGGTCAACTGTCAAGTGGTGTCTCCAACCAACTGCACCACACACTACACCCCCCCATCCCCCACATACCAATAAACTTTTTCCATCAGTACTCAACTCTTCCAACCAGTTGCTTCCTCTCACCCTTACACATGACCACTGTTTCAAGCTGCCCACTCACAACTCACAGACCACACATACTGGCAGCTATTCAACCATGACAGGCACATCACCCTGACACGCGTCGTGCTTTCTTGCAGGAGAAGGTGGCGCATATCAAGAGGCAGCAAGTGGCCGTGGCATTCAGCCCCTCGAGCCTGTTCCGCCATTCAATGAGATCATGGTGGACCTGTGACCTAACTCCATATACCCGCCTTAGCCCCATATCCCATAATACCCTTGGTTCACAGAAATCTATCAATCTCAGATTTAACATTCACAAGTGAGCGAGCATCAACTGCTGTCTGCAGAAGAGCGTTCCAAACGTCTCCCACCCTCTGCGTGTAGAAGCATTTTATAACTTCACTCCTGCATGTCCTGGCTCTAAATGTTGGGCTATGTCCCCGCGTCCTAGTATTCAAGTCTAGGAGACCTCCAAAAACAGTTACAAATGTCTCGACAGCCAGAAGCAATAATCCAGCCACTAACCTGTAAATCCTGCATGGTCCTTTTAAATAGCGCTGGTGGGGGTCCTCCAGGCACTCTAAGACACGTTCAAATGGTCGGAGGTTAAGACTGTGCGTTGAGTTCAGCGTTAAGACCCAAAATGGTGTCTATCACTTTAAATCAGTGTTGCACACTGATTGAAGCCATTTTCTCCCTACTTTATATGATTCCAGCGTGCGTTATCTGCGCCTGCGCAAACTCCTTTACCAAGATGGCGTCTGGCACACGACACACTGGAAACATGCGTGCGCATCCAAGACGCCATCTTGGACGTAGGAGTTGCCGTGTAGCGCTGAAATAACGGGCGCTACACGGCCCAATTTAGTGCCCATTGTTTCTGCGCTACACGGCCTCTCCGACATCCAAGATGGCGTCTTGGATGCACACGCACGTTTTCTGCGTGACGTGTGCCAGATGCCATCTTGGTACAGGAGTTTGCGCAGGCGCAGATAACGCACGCTGGAATCATATAAAGTAGGGGGGAAATGGCTTCAATCAGTGTGCAACGCTGATTTAAAGTGATAGACACCATTTTGGGTCTTAACGCTGAACTCAACGCACAGTCTTAACCTCCGACCATTTGAACGTGTCTTAGAGTGCCTGGAGGACCCCCCACCGGCGCTATTTAAAAGGACCATGCAGGATTTACAGGTTAATGGCTGGATTATTGCTTCTGGCTGTCGAGACATTTGTAACTGTTTTTGGAGGTCTCCTAGACTTGAATACTAGGACGCGGGGACATAGCCCAACATTTAGAGCCAGGACGTGCAGGAGTGAAGTTATAAAATGCTTCTACACGCAGAGGGTGGGAGACGTTTGGAACGCTCTTCTGCAGACAGCAGTTGGTGCTAGCTCACTTGTGAATGTTAAATCTGAGATTGATAGATTTCTGTGAACCAAGGGTATTATGGGATATGGGGCTAAGGCAGGTATATGGAGTTAGGTCACAGGTCCACCATGATCTCATTGAATGGCGGAACAGGCTCGAGGGGCTAAATGCCATGGCCACTTGCTGACTCTTGATATGCGCCACCTTCTCCTGCAAGAAAGTGGAACATGTGTCAGGGTGATGTGCCTGTCATGGTTGAATAGCTGCCAGTGTGTGTGGCCTGTGAGTTGTGGGTGGGCGGCTTGAAACTGTGGTCATGTGTAAGGGTGAGAGGAAGCATCTGATTGGAAGAGTTGAGTACTGATGGAAAGAGTTTATTGGTATGTGGGGGATGGGGGGGTGTAGTGTGTGGTGCAGTTGGTTGGAGACACCACTTGACAGTTGACCTCACTCACCTTGACCACTCATGTCAAAGCATTGAACTTCTTCCTGCACTGCATCCATGTTCATGATGCTGTGCCCCTGACATTGACTTCGTCCCCCGCTGCCTCCCACTGCCTTTTGGGTGTATGTCTGGAGGGCCTCTTGCTCCCCCACTTCCCCGCGGATATAGGATGTCCCTCCTTCTGTCGACCTCTTGCACCAAGGCCTCCGGTGCATCAGCAGAGAACCTTGGTGGACAGACTCTCAGATCGGCAGGTTGGTGAGGTCTGGTGTGCAGATTGGAGGATGTGGGATTTCGTGGTGCGTAACCTTTATTCAATGTTTTAACATAACTCATCAGTATGGAAACATAGGGATGGGACCTGCATCTGTATTTTACGTGTGCGATGTCTGATCCCCGTTCAGACTCCATGCAGACAGCAGACCGTTATATTCAGCAAATAACAGGTACCAGCTCCCTTTAAGAGATTTCTAACAGAAAGCCTGCCTTTAAGAGATTGGAGCTCCCCCTGCTGTTGGAAAGTGCGAATTGCATGGAATCCTTGATCAACGCTGATTCAACGCAGATTGTCGGTGAGTCCTCCAGTCTGACCAAAAACTCGTCCTGCCTGCGTGGGGTAACAGCGGATCGTGCTACTCCCGCCCAAAAACAGGCCCGATACAATTATTCCCCCTATGTGTCCAGTCCAGTTGAGTTTCTGGTCCATTACTCTCTACAATCACTCTGTGGGATCCATTACTCTCTACAATCACTCTGCGGGATCCATTACTCTCTACAATCGCTCTGTGGGATCCATTACTCTCTACAATCACTCTGTGGGATCCATTACTCTCTGCAATCGCTCTGTGGGATCCATTACTCTCTACAATCGCTCTGCGGGATCCATTACTCTCTACAATCGCTCTGTGGGATCCATTACTCTCTACAATCACTCTGTGGGATCCATTACTCTCTGCAATCACTCTGTGGGATCCATGACTCTCTACAATCACTCTGTGGGATCCATTACTCTCTACAATCGCTCTGCGGGATCCATTACTCTCTACAATCGCTCAGTGGGATCCATTACTCTCTACAATCACTCTGTGGGATCCATTACTCTCTGCAATCACTCTGTGGGATCCATGACTCTCTACAATCACTCTGTGGGATCCATTACTCTCTACAATCGCTCTGCGGGATCCATTACTCTCTACAATCGCTCTGTGGGATCCATTACTCTCTACAATCACTCTGTGGGATCCATTACTCTCTACAATCGCTCTGCGGGATCCATTACTCTCGACAATGACTCTGCGGGATCCACTACTCTCTACAATGACTCTGCGGGATCCATTACTCTCTACAATCGCTCTGTGGGATCCATTACTCTCTACAATCTCTCTGCAGGATCCATTACTCTCTACAATCTCTCTGTGAGATCCATTACTCTCTACAATCGCTCTGTGGGATCCATTACTCTCTACAATCGCTCTGTGGGATCCATTACTCTCGACAATGACTCTGCGGGATGCATTACTCTAGACAATGACTCTGCGGGATCCATTACTCTCCACAATCGCTCTGTGGGATCCATTACTCTCTACAATCGCTCTGTGGGATCCATTACTCTCTACAATCCCTCTGTGGGATCCATTATTCTCTACAATCACTCTGCGGGATCCATTACTCTCTACAATAACTCTGCGGGATCCATTATTCTCTAAAATCGCTCTGTGGGATCCATTATTCTCTACAATCACTCTGCGGGATCCATTACTCTCTACAATCTCTCTGTGAGATCCATTATTCTCTACAATCGCTCTGTGGGATCCATTACTCTCTACAATCGCTCTGTGGGATCCATTACTCTCTACAATCCCTCTGTGGGATCCATTATTCTCTACAATCGTTCTGTGGGATCCATTATTCTCTACAATCGCTCTGTGGGATCCATTACTCTCTGCAATCACTCTGTGTGATCCATTACTCTCTGCAATCGCTCTGTGGGATCCATTACTCTCTACAATCGCTCTGTGGGATCCATTACTCTCTGCAATCACTCTGTGGGATCCATTACTCTCTACAATCACTCTGTGGGATCCATTACTCTCTACAATCGCTCTGCGGGATCCATTACTCTCTACAATCGCTCTGTGGGATCCATTATTCTCTACAATCGCTCTGCGGGATCCATTACTCTCTGCAATCGCTCTGCAGGATCCATTACGCTCTGCAGTCGCTCTGTGGGATCCATTACTCTCTACAATCACTCTGTGGGATCCATTACTCTCTACAATCGCTCTGCGGGATCCATTACTCTCTACAATCGCTCTGTGGGATCCAATACTCTCTACAATCGCTCTGCGGAATCCATTACTCTCTACAATCACTCTGCGGGATCCATTACGCTCTGCAATCGCTCTGTGGGATCCATTACTCTCTACAATCGCTCTGCGGGATCCATTACTCTCTACAATCGCTCTGCGGGATCCATTACTCTCTACAATCACTCTGCGGGATCCATTACGCTCTGCAGTCGCTCTGTGGGATCCATTACTCTGTACAATCACTCTGCGGGATCCATTACGCTCTGCAATCGCTCTGTGGGATCCATTACTCTCTACAATCACTCTGTGGGTCCATTACTCTCTGCAATCGCTCTGTGGGATCCATTACTCTCTACAATCGCTCTGCGGGATCCATTACTCTCTACAATCACTCTGCGGGATCCATTACGCTCTGCAGTCGCTCTGTGGGATCCATTACTCTCTACAATCACTCTGCGGGATCCATTACGCTCTGCAATCGCTCTGTGGGATCCATTACTCTCTACAATCACTCTGTGGGTCCATTACTCTCTGCAATCACTCTGCGGGATCCATTACTCTCTACAATCGCTCTGCGGGATCCATTACTCTCTACAGTCACTCTGTGGGATCCATTACTCTATACAATCACTCTGCGGGATCCATTACGCTCTGCAATCGCTCTGCGGGATCCATTACGCTCTGCAGTCGCTCTGTGGGATCCATTACTCTCTACAATCGCTCTGTGGAATCCATTACTTTATACAATCGCTCTGTGGGATCCATTTCTCTATACAATCACTCTGTGGGATCCATTACGCTCTGCAATCGCTCTGTGGGATCCATTACTCTCGACAATGACTCTGCGGGATCCATTACTCTCTACAATGACTCTGCGGGATCCATTACTCTCTACAATCGCTCTGTGGGATCCATTACTCTCTACAATCATTCTGCGGGATCCATTACTCTCTACAATCACTCTGCGGGATCCATTACTCTCTACAATCGCTCTGTGGGATCCATTACTCTCTACAATCGCTCTGCCGGATCCATTACTCTCTACAATCACTCTGCAGGATCCATTACTCTCTACAATCTCTCTGTGAGATCCATTATTCTCTACAATCGCTCTGTGGGATCCATTACTCTCTACAATAACTCTGCGGGATCCATTACTCTCTACAATCCCTCTGTGGGATCCATTATTCTCTACAATCGCTCTGTGGGATGCATTACTCTCTGCAATCACTCTGTGTGATCCATTACTCTCTGCAATCGCTCTGTGGGATCCATTACTCTCTACAATCGCTCTGTGGGATCCATTACTCTCTGCAATCACTCTGTGGGATCCATTACTCTCTACAATCACTCTGTGGGATCCATTACTCTCTACAATCACTCTGCGGGATCCATTACGCTCTGCAGTCACTCTGTGGGATCCATTACTCTCTGCAATCACTCTGTGGGATCCATTACTCTCTACAATCACTCTGCGGGATCCATTACTCTCTGCAATCATTCTGCGGGATCCATTACTCTCTACAATCGCTCTGCGGGATCCATTACTCTCTACAATCGCTCTGTGGGATCCATTATTCTCTACAATCGCTCTGCGGGATCCATTACTCTCTGCAATCGCTCTGTGGGATCCATTACGCTCTGCAGTCGCTCTGTGGGA